>NC_133409.1:152221875-152824062 GCF_049350105.2 Macaca mulatta | reverse complement strand
TCCTGAGTAGCTGGGACTACAGGCACGTGCCACCACACCCAGCTAATTTTTTGTATTTTTAGTAGAAACGGGGTTTCACCGTGTTAGCCAGGATGGTCTCAATCTCCTGACTTCGTGATCTGCCCCATCAGCCTCCCAAAGTGCTGGGATTACAGGCATGAGCCACTGTGCCAAGCTTTTATTTTTATTTTTAAGAGATTGGGTCTCACTTAGTCATCCAGGCTGGAGTGCAGTGTCACAATTATAGCTCACTGCAGCATGTGAACTCCAGAGCCCAAGGGATCTTCCCACCTCAGCCTCCAGAGTAGCTGGGACTACAGGCTCATACCACCATGCCTAGTGAGCTTTTCTTTTTCTTTCATTTCCTTTCTTCTTTTCTTTCTTTCTTTTTTTTTTTTTTTTTTGAGACAGAATTTCGCTCGTCACCCAGGCTGGAGTGCAATGGCGCAATCTCTGTTCACTGTAACCTCCACCTCCCAGGTTCAAGCAATTCTCCTGCCTCAGCCTACCAAAGTAGCTGGGATTACAGGTGCTCACCACCACGGCCAGCTATTTTTTTTGTATTTTTAGTTGAGACGGAGTTTCACCATGTTGGCTAGGCTGGTCTCAAACTCCTGACCACAGGTGATCCACCTGCCTCAGCTTCCCAAAGTGCTGGGATTACAGGCGTGAGCCACCACCTGGCCCCAGTGAGCTTTTCTTATTGTTGTTATTATTGTAGAGATGATGTCTAGCTATGTCACCCAGGCTTGTCTCAAACTCCTGGCCTCAAGCAATCCTACTGCCTCACCCTCCCATAGTGCTAGTATTAAAGACATGAGCCACCATACTGGCCATCCTAGCTTTTCTTTATACTTCCTTGATACATGTATGTATCCCTAAACAGGATATTGTCTAGTTTTGCCTATTTTTAAACTTTGTATACATGGAATTGTAATGTACGTGTTCTTCTGTGACTTGTCTTTATTTTTGAGATTCACCATCTTGATGTATATAGCTTTGGCTTGTCATTTTCACTGCTGTGTAGTATTCCAAATTTGAAAGTCCCATGTTTTTTTCTTCTCCATTTTACTACTCTTAGAACTTGGTTTGTCTTCATAGTTTTGCTGTTATAATCAATGATGCTACGAACATTCTCCTATGTGTACCCTGGCACATACCTGCAAGACTTTTTAGAATATGTAACTAGTAGTGAAATTTCTGAATCTTAGAATGTGGTTGCAATATATATAGTGTTATTTTGTGAGGGGAGACTATTTCCCAGTGGTTGTATAATCTACATTTCCTTTACTGGCAGATGAAATTCCCATTAAACTACATCTGCAACTTCACTTGAAATTGTCAGACTTTTGACTTTTGCCATTTTGATGTGTGTGAAATGTTATTGCATTTAGTTTTAATGTGCATTTTCCTAATTACTAATGAAGCTGAGCATTTTTCTTTTCTTTTTTCCCTTTTTTTTTTTTGGCCAGTTGTATTTCTCTTTCTGTATAATGTCTTTTATGTTTTTTATACTTTCTTCTATTGGCTATTTTTAGTTTTCTTTTGGATTTGTTACCAAAATGCCAAGGATTTGGTCTAGGTTGCTCACTGCACAGTAAGCCAATCACTGAGACAACAAGTATTGCGAGGGAAGAAGGCTTTATTTGGGTGTTGCAACGGAGAAGCTCAGAGATCGCTCTTAACTCTGTCTCCTCTTATCAACTGATTAAAATTAAGGGTTTATATAGCCAGGAAGAAATGTAACTACATATGGGAAAACAGGAATTAGGGAGGGATAAAGAAGGGGAGTTGGTCAACAGGCAGCCTGGGGTCAGTTAGGTAATCATGAAGGGTGAGGGGTCTGGTGTCTTACCAGATGCAGTGATCTGGTAAGTTTCAGTTTCCTGATACTACCAGGGAGCCCTGATGGTCAATTTCCTGAGAAAGGAACTCAGATAAGACAAATGTGAGTTTCTCAAGTTTTAAGACTTGTAGGGTAAATTTCTATGTTTATTTGAAAAAAAAATCAGTCATATGGAACAAATGAGTTAGTTTCAGATTTATGGGAAGTATTTGTTTTTTGTATATTTTGGACACTAATTCCTTGTTGGTTTTATGTGTAACAAACATCTTGGAGTTTCTGGCTTGTCTTTTCGTTCTCTTTATGTCATCTTTTGAGAAGAGAGAAGCATTTTTTTTTTCACTCTGAAGTAACGAAATGTATCAATCTTTATGTTTTGGACTCTTAGTCTAGTTTAATAAATCCTACCTTATCTTGAGATTACAAAGATAATCTATATTATTGACTAAACATTTTTCAGTTTAGCTGCTATAGACTGAATGCTTGTGTCCCTCCCAAAATTCGTATGTTAAAACCTAATCCTCAGTGTGATGGTATTTGGAGGTGGGGCCTTTTGGAGGTGATTAGATCATGAGATCAGAGCACTACTGAATGGGATTTGTGCCCTTATGAAAGAGACCCCAGAAAGCTCCCTTGTCTCTTCTACCATGTGAAGACACAATGAGAAGTTAGCAGTCTGCGACCCAGAAGAGAACCTTCATCTGAAACTGACTGTGCTGGCACCCAGACTCAGACTTCCCCTACCTCTAGCACTATGAGAACTAAGCGGTTGTTATTTAAGCCACCCAGTCTATGGTATTTTTGTTATAGAGGCCTGAACAACTAAGACATTTGCCTTTCATATGTAAATCTTTATAGATCTGGAATTAATTTTTGTGTTTAGAGCAAAATATATATTTGGTTCCCCCCTTTTCCACATGGTTAACTTATTATCTCAGTGTCATCTAATGCACAGTCTCTAATTTTCTCCACTGTTTTGCACTGCTAGCTCTGTCATATGTTATGTATTCATCCATGCCCTCACCAATACTCATTGAGCATCTACTTTATGCTAAGTGCTCTTCTGGGTGCTGGGAATAAAGCAGTGACAAAACAGACACAATCCCAGTGGAGCTTGTGTTCTGTTGGAGGAAGGCAAACCATGAACAAAGTAATAAAAAATTTGTAATATGCCAGACACAGTGACTCATGCCTGTAATCCCAGCACTTTGGGAGGCCGAGGCGGGTGGATCATGAGGTCAGGAGATCAAGACCATCCTGGCTAACATGGTGAAACCCTTTCTCTACTTAAAAAACAAAAAATTGGCAGGGCATGGTGGCACACACCTATAATCCCAGCTACTTGGGAGGCTGAGACAGGAGAATTGCTTGAACCTGGGAGGCAGAAGTTGCAGTGAGCCAGGATTCTGCCACTGCACTCCAGCCTAAGCAACAGAGCAAGACTCGGTCTCAAAAAGAAAAAAAAAATTGTAATATTAGATGGTGACAGGTACTATGAATTAACACAAACCAAGAAGGGGAATAAGGAGTGGGGAGAAAATGTCACAATTTTAAATAGAGAGGTTAGAGAAGTCCTTACAGAGAAAGTTATATTTCAGCAAACACCTGAAAGAGGTAAGAGAGCCAGCTTTGAGAATATCTGAGAGAAATGTGTTCTAGGCAATGGGAAGAGTCTGCACAAAGGCCTTGAGGCAGAAGCATGCCTAGCAAGTATAAGGAGCAGTAGGGATGCCAGTGTCTCCACCAGAGTGAAGGAGGGGTGAAGTGCAGGACATGAGGTCATCAGCTTAACAGAAGTGAGTGGGTCCAGACTGGATAGGACCATGTGGACCATTCTAAGGACTTTGATTCTACTTTGAGTGAGATGGATGGCACTAAAACGACAAAGGACTGATAGGCTCTGACTATAGGCTTTAACTCATGTTTTAATTCTCTGGCTCCTCTGTTGAAAATGGAACCAAAGAAACAAGAATGGAGGCAGCAACACCTCTCAGAAGGCCACTGAAATAAACTAGGCAAGTGACGATGGGGGTTGTGGGAAATAGTCAAGTTCAGAATACATTTGAAGATAGAATCAACACGATTAGGTATGGTGTGACAGGAACAATAAAGACAAGGATGATGCCCAGGTGTTTGGCTTGAGCAACTGGAAGGATGCTGAGATGGGAAAGACTTGGCAGAGGGTAGGGGCATGGGCAGGGACAGACCAGGGGAGAGGATTTGGATCTGATTTTGGATATGCTAATTTTGAGATGTCTATTAGACATGCAAAACGTAGACGAGACTCTCAACTCATTTAAGCTATTATTAGTGTCTACCCTTTTATCTTACCTTCCAGATTTCTGGGCAACACTCCACTGTTCCTGATGCACACTCTAGCGTTGCAACCTGGGACTCTACATTTCAAGCAAGATATTCTTACACATAACAAAACTTGAAAAACATTGCTTTAGGCTTTCCTTTTTCTCTCCAAGTACCTCCAAATGTGCATTTAATGCTTTTATAATCAGAAAAGAGTCACAAAATCAAATACCCAATACAAATTCCCTATTTTCACAGCATACTATACAAGTACTTTATACAGAGTTTCCAACATTTTGCAATAAAATCATTGTTCACAATTTTTTTGGGACAGTTTTTGACAAATGAAGCATGGTATAGGATGCCTGGGACTGCGGAGTTTCCCAGGACACAGGGCTTTCCATGCAAAACCCAGGAAGGTTCCAGACAAATCAAGAAGAGTTCTTCACCCCAGATGTGTGAAACCAGTGGCAAAGTGCCTGGTTTAGGCACTTTAGGGAGGGCAGAATGGGTCAGTGAATCAGACTGGACACTGAACCTGGGTCCATTTGTGGAAAGTGGTCCTGTTACAGGAAAGAGGTCCCAATCCAGACTCCGAGAGCGGGTTCCTGGATCTCGTGCAAGAAATAATTCAGGGCAAGTCCGCTGGAGTGTACAGCAAAAGCAAGTTCATTAAGAAAGTAAAGTGGTGAAAGAATAGCTACTCCATAGACAGAGTAGGGCATTCCAGAAAGTAAGAGGAGGAACGTGTTCACTCTAGGTACAATGCTTAAATATATATATAGGATAAAATAACATCATGGGAAGATGTGCTCTGCTACAAGAGTTTGTGATAAAGGATTGATTTCCTTAATTACATATTTTGCAAGAATCAGTATTATTATCTTTAAAGCAAAATTAGGAATGCCTTTGTTCTCCAGATATCAGGATTATCTGGACATTGCTAAATCTGGGTCAGTGTAGTAAACTTTTTTTTTTTTTTTTTTGAGACAGAGTCGCCCTCTGTTGCCCAGACCAGAGTGCAATGGCACGATCTCAGCTCACTGCAACCTCTGCCTCCTGGGTTCAGGTGATTCTTCTGCCTCAGTTTCCCCAGTAGCTGGGACAGGCATGTGCCACCACACCCAGCTAATTTTTGTATTTTTAGTAGAGACAGGTTTCACGATATTGGCCAAGCTGGTCTCGAGTTCCTGACCCTGTGATCCATCCACCTCGGCCTCCTGAAGTTCTGGGATTACAGGTGTGAGCCACCTTGCCTGGCCTAGTAAACATTATTAATCTATTCCCTTAACCATAAACGTTTAGAGGCTAGGAATACCTATGTTTCTGGAAATGCAGCCCAGCAAGTTGCAGCCTCATTTTCCTAGCCCTCACTCAAGATGGAGTCGCTCTGGTTCCAATGCCACTGACAGTCTCTATATGAATGATAAAAAGTATAGTCAATCATAAAGCTCTGACTCCCTCCCAGTTTGCCCTTTCCTTCCTAGAGAATGTCTTTCAGGCCCCTCCTCCCCTCAGAAGCTTTCAACATCCACCCCATTCCCCTAAACTGGGGACCCAGTACATTGCAGCTTCTTTGGTGCTTCTAGGGACTGGAACAGGGCTTCTTTTAGTTGTGGATTAGGTTTTTATTGCTGCTGTAACAAATTACCACAAACTTAGCTGTTTAAACAACACGAATTTATTCTCTTACACTTCTGCAGTGTTGTGGGTGGGCCAGATTCAAACTCTGGGCCACACAAAAGAATTTGAGAGTGAGTCCAAAATAAGACTAGGCAAAGGAGTTTATTGCAAAGTGAAAATACACTCTGAGAGGCAGAATGGGCTGCTCAAAGCTAGCTCAAAGCTAGAGGCAGCAGTTAGTGCCTTAAGGGGAATTTCCTTTGTGGAAACTGTACATACATATTAATAAAATACTGGTGAGGTCAAAGTAAGCAAAGGCAGACCTGTGGTTGGCACATGAGCTACATGCTGTAACACGCAACCCATGTATCATTAGCGTATAAAATCCCCACCTGGTGGTGTGTTTTTTCCTATTACAATGAGGAAAAGGTCACCATAAGCTAAACCTTGAGCCTAGCTGTGTATGCAAGACCCTGGAGAAGTTCCCAGTCACGCCTCCACCCCCACAACCAAGGCAGGAATTTGTAGCTAATAGCTTCTTGGGCTTTTGGTGCTGATTGGCTGGAGATGGGGTAGCTACCTCACGAATAAAGGGCTTTTGTTCTGTTTCCCAGGCTGTATAGGGTATCAAGAACTTGTAACCACCTGGCAGAATCCTGTAGGACTGCTTATCTTGTAAAACACTTAAGTGCTGATGCGGGAGGGTGCAAGTGAAAATAATTCACTGTAAAAGGAGCCCTGGGGCTTCACACGTGGGACAAGTTAGTATGGCCTCCTAACATTACTTATCTTGCCTCAGTAGGTCAGAAGTGTGAAACAAGTCTCAATGGGCTAAAAACAAGTTGTTAGTGTGGTTGCATCTTTTTTTTTTTTTTTTTTTTGAGATGGAGTCTCGCTCTGTTACCCAGGCTGGAATGCAGTGGCGCGATCTCGGCTCGCTGCAAGCTCCGCCTCCCGGGTTCACGCCATTCTCCTGCCTCAGCCTTTCTGAGTAGCTGGGACTACAGGCGCCCGCCACCACGCCCGGCTAATTTTTTTTTTTTTGTATTTTTAGTAGAGACGAGGTTTCACCATGTTCTCGATCTCCTCACCTCGTGATCCGCCCACCTCGGTGTTCCAAAGTGCTGGGATCACAAGCGTGAGCCTCCGCGCCCAGCCCGTTGCATCTCTTTTTGAAGGCTTTAGGGGAAAATCTGTTTTCTGTTCATTCTGGTTGTTTGCAGAACTCAATTCCTTGTAGTTGGAGGACTGAGGTTCATGTCTTTTTATTGACTTTAAACAGCTCTGTTAACAACTCAAAGGGCTGTAGAATTCCTTGGCTCTTTTCTCTGTATTCAAATCCAGCAACAGCTTGTTATGTCCATTTCATGTCCTCTCTCTCTGACCTACTTTCTGCTGCTGCTTCCTTCCATGTTTATTAAAGACTGGTGCGATTAGGTTGGACCTCATAGGGCCTAATGATCTCCCTTTTTAAAAAGTCAACTGATTAGCAACCTTAATTCTCTTTTGCCATATGACATAACATAGTCAGGTTCTAGGGATTAGGACATGGACTTCTTGGGGAGAGGGACATTCTTCTGCCTTCTACAAGTTATATGGGATATATTGAACCTCTAATATGTGCCAGGTGCTATCATAGGTTCTGGGGATACAGTAATGAACCAAACAAAGGCCCCAAACTTCATGAGCTTATGTCTCAGTGAAATTCCATATGCAAAACTATGAGTATATCTCTTTATTTTTTAGTACACCTTTAAAAATAGCTTTATTGAGTCCAACTGATATTCAATAAACTGCACATATTTATGTTTTTCATGCTGTCTCAAGATGTGGAACAAAAAAATAGCACACATATTTTTGTACCTGCCTGGCAAAAATTCCCAAAGCTTTGCTTAATTCTGTTCAGGTTGTTGAACAAAATTTACATTAGCAACAAATACCAGGGAATGAAAATAATGCACTTTTGTTGATAAAGTAACAGATTTTGCCTGGTTGTCTTTGGAGCTGTCACTCTTTGTGTGTGTTTCTGCTTCCAGAATTCTTTTTTTTTTTCTGTCCAACTTGTATTTTAGGTTCAGGGGGTACACATGCAGGTTTGTTACATGAGTACGTTGTGTGTCACAGGGGTTTGTTGTACAGATTATTTCAATCACCCAGGTAATAAGCATAGTACCTGATGGGTAGTTTTTTGATCCTCATCCTCCTTCCACCCTCCATCCTCAAATAGACCTTAATGTCTATTGTTCCCTTCACTGAGTCCTTGTGTACTCAATGTTTAGCTCCCACTAATAAGTGAGAACATGTGATGTTTGGTTTTCTGTTCCTACATTAATTTACTCAGGATAATGACCCTCCAGGTCCATATTGCTGCAAAGGACATGATCTTATTCTTTTTTATGGCTGCACAGTATTCCATGGTGTGTATGTACTACATTTTCTTTATTCAGTCTACAGTTGATGGGCAGTTAGGTTGGTTCCATGTCTTTGCTATTGTGACTAGTAAACTGCATGTTTTTAAAGTATATAATTTGATGAGTTTTGACATAGGAATCCACCTGTGAAACCATCACCACAATTAAAATAATGAATATATCTGTCACCCCCCATAGCTTTTCCCTGCTCCTTTGAATTCAACCCATCCTGCAACCTATCCCCAGGCAAATACTGGTCTGCTTTCTGTTACTAGAGGTTGGCTTCCTTTTTTAGAATTTTACATAAATGAACTCATAGTATGTACTCTATTTTTGTCTAGATTCTTTCATCCAGCATAATTATTTTGTGATTAATCCATGTTGTTGAGTGTATAAATAGTCCATTCCTTTTTATTGCCATATAGTAGCTTACTGTATGGATGTATGACAACGTGTCTATTCATTCAAATGTTGATGGAAATTTAGATTGTCTCCAGTGTTGCCTGCTTCTTGTTGCATTTAGCAAAATATTATAAGTGCAAACTCAGGCAAGAAATGACCAGATTGTAAGCAGAGATTGAAGGAAATAGAGTCCAGAGATATGAGTCCTTACAAGATTGAGAAATGCTTTTATATGTCAGATAACAGGAAATATGGCTTTAGTTGCTTGTGGTAGGCCAAATAATGACTGTCCCCCCACCAAAATGTCCACATTCTAGTCCCCAGAATCTGTGAATATGTTACTGTACATGGCAAAAGGGACTTTGCAAACGCAATGAAGGACCTTGAGATGAGGAGATCATCCTGCATTATTCCAGTGGGCCCAATTTAATCACATGAGACCTTAAAAGCAGAAGATCTTTCCCAGCTGCAGTGAGAGAGAGACATATGATGATGGGACAAAGGGTCAGAGGAATGTGTGATATTGCCGATTTTGAAGGTGGAGGAACAGGACCATAAGCCAAAGAATGCTGACAGCCTCTAGAAGTGAAAAAGGCAAGAACACAGATTGTCCCTGTGAGCCTCTAGAAGTAACGCAGTCCTACTGATACCTTGATTTTAGCTTAGTGAGACTAGTGTTGGATTTCTGACTTACAGAACTGTAAGATCATCAATTTATATTGTTTTAAGCAACTAAGTTTGTGGTAATTTGTTAAGTCAGTGATAAAAAACTAATACCTTCCTCTAAGCTTTTCCCAAAGGCCTTGTATTAAGGCAAACAGCAGGATGGAGGCCTAAGGAAACAATTAGATTAAAGGAGTTTTCTTCCCACTCAAAGTTGTTACCATTAAATTAAGAGTGGCATGAATCATTCAAGAGAGCTTAGAACAAAAGATTTAAGAATCAGTCCTAGAAAAGAACTTTGGTTGTGGTCATTCATGCATGAAACAAATAAACAAGAAGCCCTTTTAGTTTTTGAAGAAATTGTATTCCCAAGGAAGCCATAAAGCCATAAAAAAGTCTGTGGTTAAGCTTAAAATAACTCATAGGCCCCCAAATTGCAACCAGAGAAGTCAGGCTACAAAGTCTGTATAGGGCAATCCTAAGAAATGGATACTCCTCATTTCTTCTTATATTGGCTATGGTAGATAATGGAGAATAAAGAATCTTCCAGAAGGCAAAGCCAGTGGTCAGACAGGATGACAAACAAAGGAGTTCCTCCCACAGAGAGGACCAGTGATAGCCAGATGGACTAACCTTGGAACTTACTCCATTGAGAGGGCAAGGATTATTTAGCATTCCCACTCAGTAACATTTAATCATTGCTATGGGCCAATGATTGTGTGTTTCTGTTTTTTAAATAAGAGTTTCTATTATCCTGTTCTCACTTCACCATTGTATATTATCTGTGTTTACGTGGTAGGGGGTAATAATTTGGATTTTATTACTTTACAGGTCTCTGGGCCATGAGGACTCACGTGTGTATCCAATAGAGAACTGCATGTCACCTAAAGATCCTGGATTTTGAACTGGATGTCATAACTGGAAGAGATATTTCCCTAGTGGGTGAGATGAGTTTTTTTTAAATGTGCAAATTAGAGTATACGTGGATTGTTGGTGACCATTGGTGGTCTGTGTAATGACTTCTAACTGACCACAAAATCCATTTTCCTTCTTTCAAACAAATGGAGTATAGCTGAGACCTGGCTGGATGACATTTCCTAGCCCTCTTTGCAGTTAGATGTAGCTATGTGACTAGGGCCTTGACAAAAGAATATAAGCTGTGGTAAATGAAACAGTCATCTCACAGATTAAAGAGACCTTGAACTTCAGCCCTTCTTGACACCTTTCATCATTGATTGAAAGCAAATTGATCTTGTAATCACATGTTGAAGATGGAAGAACTTCTAATAGCATGCGTCCCTAAGTGACTTCATAGAGTACAACCACTCACCATCTTGATAAATCTACCTCAGACTGTGAAGATGGAAATAAACTATTTTGTTTGAGTCATCTCATTTTTAGTTTTCTCCATTATTATAGTTTTGTTTTCTACCTAACATACAGGATAAAATATCTATAAGAAGTAGTAAATAGTTTTCATGTATCTAAATCAACATATAGGTAGAAGATATAACAGAAGAAAAGATACTATTTACAATATCAACAAAAAGATAAAATACTCAGGAATGAACTTTGAAATGTGTGATATCTATATGTAACAAACATTTAAATAGTTTAAAAACCTAAAATAGTTATTGAATACATAAATTGATCATCATAAAGCTATCTGTCATCCCTCCAGGCTAATCTTAATTTAACTTGTAAAAAATAAGAAACCAGAGGTGTTCTTTTTTTTTTTTTTTTTTTTTTTTTTTTGAGACAGAGTTTCGCTCTTGTTGCCCAGGCTGGAGTGCAATGGCACAATTTCAGCTCACTGCAACCTCTGTCTCCTGGGCTCAAGTGATTATCCTGCCTTAGCCTCCTGAGTAGCTGGGATTACAGGCACGCACCACCACCACAGCTATTTTTTTTGTATTTTTAGTAGAGACAGGGTTTCACTGTGTTGACCAAGCTCATGACCTCAGGTGATCCTCCCGCCTCAGCCTCCCAAAGTGCTGGGATTACAGGCGTGAGCCACTGCGCCCCATCAGATGTTCTTTTTAACTAGATAAACTGATTCAAAGATTCATGTGAAAAATAAAGAAAGAATACCAACTAAACCTCAGGCAAGAGGAGCTTGAGAAAAACTGGCTTTGCCAGGTATGAAAACATTCTAAAGCCTCAATAATGAAAAGAATGTGATGTTGGTAGATAAACAGATCAATGAAAAAGAAAAGAAAGTCTAGAAATAGACCCAAGCATACAGTAATTTGGTGGACGATAAAAATGGGATCTCAGATCAGTGGAAAAGATAGATGACGATTCAATAAATGCTTTTGGGATAACTGGATAACTACATGGGAAATAATATTTAAAGCTGGGCACAACTCCAACTGTGTAGCATGATAAACTCCAAATGAGTCAAAGTTTTCAATGAAAAAAAAGGAAATATTCCTTTATAACTTTGGAGGAGGGCTATCTAACTGTAACTCCAAATCCTAAAAGCTATAGGACAGAAAATTAGTAAATTGAACTACACAAAATAAAAAGCAGTTCTGAGTAGCAGAAAATATCATTAAAAAATCAAAAGACAAATGAAAAGCTTATACAGATATTTTCTTTTTTTTTTTTTTTTTTTTTTTTTGACACGGAGTCTCGCTCTGTCACCCCGGGCTGGAGTGCAGTGGCCGGATCTCTGCTCACTGCAAGCTCCGCCTCCCGGGTTTACGCCATTCTCCTGCCTCAGCCTCCCGAATAGCTGGGGCTACAGGCGCCCGCCACCTCGCCCGGCTAGTTTTTTGTATTTTTTAGTAGAGACGGGGTTTCACCTTGTTAGCCAGGATGGTCTTGATCTCCTGACCTCGTGATCCGCCCACCTCGGCCTCCCAAAGTGCTGGGATTACAGGCTTGAGCCACCGCGCCCGGCCATATACAGATATTTTCATGCATATCACATCCAAAGAAATGATCTCTTTAGCAATTAAAATGCGCCTTAAAACTGAGAAGAAAGAGACTAGCAATCTGAAAGAAAAAGTAAAAAGAATTTCAACAGACAATTGTTGAAATTCTGTCTGCTGAAATCTTTTTTCCTTTGTCTGGGGAACTGTGAAGAAACTCAGAAAAGGAAACAAAAATAGTTATTAAACCCATGAAAAAACACTTAACCTTCCTCTTACTAAAAGAAGAAGAAAAACTACAGGAGATACCATGTCTTTCCTGTCAGATTGGCAAAAAGCTAAAAATTTGGCAACACCCTCTGTTGACAAGGCTATGGAGAAACAAGCACTTTGATTTATTGGTTATAGGAGTCCAGTTTGGGACAAACCTTTTGGAGGACAATTAGGCAATCAAAACCTTTCAAAATTGTTTGTGAATACAGCCTTAAACCCTTCAATTTCATTTTTTGAAATTCATCCTACAGGTATAATTATACACATGCAAAAATATTATGTATAAGTTTATTCAATACAGCTTGCCTTAACAAAAGATTGGAAAAATTCATGCACCTATCAATTTGACACTAACTAAACACACACACACACATGAACAATAGAATATTATGCAATGAAAAGCTAATCACAACGCAGGAGGTCTCTGTGTGCTTTTGGTAAGATCTCCAAGATATATTGTGAAGTGAGAGAATAAGGTGAAGAACACTGTATAACAGGCTACCACTGTGTAAAAAAAGAGGAGGGAATGAAGAGTCATTATTCATATTATCATGAAAAAACTGGAAGATAACCAAGCAATTCATAAAAGGGATTACCTCTTTGGGGATAAGGTGTAAACTGGACAGATGGTGGACAGGACCAGGAGTGAGATCCTTCACTGTTTATTCTCCCTTGCATCAATAAGTGTCTCTTAAAGTAAATGGACAAGTGGAGGAATGGTGTCAGCGTAATGTTGAAGCTGCATTGTGTAATATACAATTTCCCCCGTATGTTAATGTTCTGCACTGAGTAATAGCAGCTGTACGAAAATAGCAGCGAAGTCCCAAACATGATTTAAGGGAGTAAGCTATGAATACAATGCTGTGCACAATGCCATTGACTCCTTCTCCACTTTACTCATTTTGGCTACACTCTCTATCTTGAAGTGCTTACTAAGTAGTTCCCCCAATTTTCATGCACTTTTTCTGAACTATTTTGAGCATGGGAATATTAAGATGCTGCCACAGTTCCATAACAACTTGTTGCTGAGATACCCCTTGAGAGTGGGGAAGAAAAAATCCATTAGGCTTTAGAATAATTCCACAAGAGCTTTCTTTTTCTACTTTAGCTGTGATTGACATGCATTTGTAGATGCGTTAGTGCAGATTGCACTTCATGGCACAAGGTCCTATTTGGAGCCATAACAGCAGCTTCTTAATGAAAGAAGGAAGGTGGCAATACAGAAAAAAAAAAAAAAAAAAAAAAAAAAAATCAGGTGTTTTTTTAAGCAGATGCAAAACAAACAAGCAGAAAATAACCATCCAGAGCTACACATCTTTGTCATCTACATTTTGTGCAAAGCTTTAACTGCTTATCCTCCTACAGCTTCTCATGGTGATGTCCCTCCACCTTTTCTCCATAAAGCAGCAGCTTCCATCTTTCCTTATCCCCTTGTATCTTTAGTTCCCCCTTATTTTATTCTTTCATTTTTTTAATTTTTTTTTTTTTTGAGATGGAGGCTCGCTCTGTCGCCCAGGTTGGAGTGCAGTGTGGTGCAGTCTCGGCTCACTGCAACCTCCACCTCCTGGGTTCAAGCCATCCTCCTGCCTCAGCCTCCTGGGTAGCTAGGACTACAGGCATGTGCCACCATGCCTGGCTAATTTTTTGTATTTTTAGTAGAGACGGGGTTTTACCATGTTAGCCAGGATGGTCTTGATCTCCTGACCTTGTGAGCCACCCACCTCAGCCTCCCAGTGTGCTGGGACTACAGGCACGTGCCACCATGCCCAGCTAATTTTTGTATTTTTAGTAGAGATGCGGGTTTCACCATCTTGGCCAGTATGGTCTCTATCTCTGGACCTCATGATCTGTCCACCTCGGCCTCCTAAAGTGCTGGGATTACAGGCGTGAGCCACCACCCAGCCTAGTTCCCCCTTTAAAAAGTCTTTCATCTATTTAGAGTTTAACAAGTCTTTTTTTTTTTCTTTTTAAAAACTATGCTAGTATTTTTATTCGGATTGTTACTGTTTTGTTAGTGTTAGGGGTATGAAGATGAATAGATTTTGAGTAGCCTATCAAAACCCTGTTTTTCCTACAAACACTGTTTTTTTTTTTGTGAACATTTCCATATGAATCCAAGGACCTGCTTTTCCATATCTGTTTAAAAGGTTGTTGAAATTTTTTCAGAGATTAGTTGAGTCTGTAGATCACTTTGGATATTATTGACAACTTAACAGTTTTAAGTTTTTCTACCCATCAACACAAGAAGTCTTTCCATTTATTTAGATCTTCAATTTCAGCAATGTTTTTTAGTTTTCAGTGTACATTCTCACTTCAGTGTAGATCCTCACTTCTCCCTCTCCTCCTCAGTCTCTGGTAACCACTATTCTCCTCTTTCCTTCTATGAGATCGGCTTTTACAGTTCCACATATGAGTGAAATAATGTGCCATTTGTCCTTCAGTGCTTGGCTTATTTAATGTAATGTCCTCTAGGTTCATCCATGTTGTTACAAATGACAGGATTTCATTCTTTTTATGGCTGAAAAGTATTCCATTGTGTATATAAGCCACATTTTAAAAAATCTATTCATCCTTTGATGGTCACTTAGGTTAATTTCATACCTTGGCTATTGTGAATAGCGCTGCAGTGAACATGGGAGTGCATGTATCTCTTTGATGTACCAATTTCATTTCCTTTGGATATATAACCATTAGTGAGATTGATGGATCATATAGTAGTTCTACTTTTAATTTTTCGAGAAACCTCATTACTGTTGTCTATAATGGCTTGGATAATGGGGTGGCTGTTGGTACCTGTTCCTGAGGAATAGGAAGAATGAGAGGGACGGTGGATTTGGATGTGTGAGTTTAAGATGCAAGTAGTACATTCAAGTGATGGTTCATTAGGCCTTGGTAGCTCCCCAGTTTGCATCTGTAGGTAGAGGTCAGTGTTAGTGATAAAGTCGTGGTTTGATTTGTTTTTCAAAGTGTAGGTGATACTATCATGAAACCAATTTTGCAGGTTATAACCTGCATTTTTAAAAGACTGCAATTTAAAAATCAGAATATATTACAAATAATAAAGAAAAAATGGTACCCAACAAAATTTGTATGTGTGTGTGCGTGCGTGTGTGTGTCTGTGTGTGCATATGCATGTATATTAGACTGGGGCATGAGTGCCTTTTTTACTGTGACGTTTCAAAACATGTTTGAAAAAATTAGTTTAAACCATGATGATGATATTTCTCAGGCAGAGTATGAATAACAGACCTGTGGATGAACCTAGTGGTTTCTAATATGTAGGTTTCATGTTTTCAGATGAGTTTTAAGATATAGACCCAAATTTTGTTAATTTTTATTCTTTACTTTTGAATTATTTACAGCAAATATATTTTACTGAGTTGATCTACTGAGAGGTGGGCACAAATCCTTTAGACTTTATTGAGAAATTACTTGTCCAAAATCTTCTAGGATACTCTGACTTAATTACATGTATGAGGCCAGGCGCTGCGGCTCACGCCTGTAATCCCAGCACTTGGGGAGGCCAAGGAGGGTGGATCACGAGGTCAGGAGATCGAAACCATCCTGGCTAACACGATGAAACCCCGTCTCTATTAAAAACACACAAAAAGTTAGCCGGACATGGTGGCGGGTGCCTGTAGTCCCAGCTACTCGGTAGGCTGAGGCAGAAGAATGGCATGAACCCAGGAGGCAGAGCTTGCAGTGAGCTGAGATCGCACCACTGCACTCCAGCCTGGGCGACAGAACGAGACAGAGTATGTCTTTTATTACATTTATGTAATAAAAAATTACATATATGATCACCCTTTGAAATGCTTACGGCAGAGCTAGCTGCCTAAAATTAACATTCATCTAACACTGCAAGCCAGAACCTGTTCTGAGTAGTACTCTGGAAGAGACTTCGGATTTTGAGAAAAAAGGTTGGGAGCAGTTTGAACATAGAAACTATTTTCTCATGGGTTCCATTTTGATGTTTATTAAACTCACAACTTCTTTGTTTTCTTCATGTCTTCTTAGAAAGTGATTTCTCACTTTAAGAGTGAACTCTTTGCAGGACTTGAGCATAGTGATCACGACTGCTGCCTCCCCTCTGAGAAATCTGGAGGATGAGATAATGGGCTCCATCTGTCTTGACAACTTGAGAGACCCAGTGACCATTGACTGTGGTCATGTCTTTTGCTACCACTGCATCATTAAGGTCTGTGAATCTACTAGGCAGCCATTATATTGTTCTCTGTGCAAGACAGCTTTTAAGAAAAAATATGTGCCATGTGTGGCAGATGGCCAGCCTGGTGGAGAACATTTGGAGGATGAAAGTGGATGAGGAGAGACAACCCAGAGAGGAAAGACCACCTGAGCAAAAAGCAGAGAAGCTGTGTAGGCGACATCTGGAGAAGCTCCATTACTACTTCAAAGGATGACCAAGAGAGATGTTGTGTGTGATGTGTTGGGAGTCCTGAGAACACAAGCACCATTCTGCTGTTCTCCTAGAAAAGGCTGCACAGCCTTGTAAGGTAAGAATCGTGTTGGACCCCAGCTCTGTTCTTTTAGCCAGAAAGTTCCATGGTACCTTCAGGATAAGGTGTAGTTTTTTTGCATTACTTTATTGAGGTATAATTGACATGTAAAAGCTATACATATTTAATGTATACCAATTAATGAGTTTGTAGATAAGTATACACCTCTGAAACCATTATCACAGCAGAAACACATATCTATCACTTTCCAAACTTTCCACACACCCTCTTTATTGTTATTATTTATTTGTGTGTGTGATAAGAACACTTAGCCAAAGATCTACTCTTTTAGTAAATTTGAAGTATATAATACAGTGTTTTTAGCTATAGGCATTATGCTATATAGTAGGTCTCCAGAACTTCTTTATCTTGTATAACTGAAACTTTGTAACTTTGACCATCAACCCTCCATTCCCTGCCCCCACCAGCCCCTGGCAACCACCATTCTACTTTCTGTTTATATAAGTTTGACTGTTTTAGATTACACATATAAGTGAGGTCGCACAGTATGTGTCTGGCATATTCACTTAGCGTAATGTTCTCAAGGTCCATCTATGTGGTCACAAATGGAAGAATTTCCTTCTTTTTAAGGCTGAATAATATTCCATTGTATGTATATACCACATTTTCTTTATTCATCCATCAATGAACATTTCGGTTGTTTTTATATCTTGGTTACTGTGAATAGTGCTGCAAAGAACATGGGGAATATATAGACTATAAATACCCAGACGTGAGATTGCTGGATCACATGGTAGTTCTGTTTTTTAATTCTTTGAGGAACTTCTTACTGTTTTTATAATGGCTGTACCAGTTTACATTTACACCAACAGTGTATCAGGGTTCCCCTTTCTCCACATCCCTACCAACACTTCTTATCTTTTAAAAAATATAATAGCATTTCTAAGAGGTGTAAGTGACAGTTCAAGTTATTTAGCATGGAAGATTCTTGGTAAAGTACTACCCTTTGCATTTGGATAACAAAGCCGGTTTGGTTTTATATCTTTTATGGAAGAAGGTCTATCACATTGCCTTGATGGTTTCATCTCTGAGGTTCAGATCAAGTCTTATCAGCAATACAGGACACCAGCACTCCTGATAGCTCTTGTAGTATATAGATTCAAGTGGTATGTACATAGTTGTTATAAAAATATTTTTGAAAATATTTCACCCTGTATAAAATCTATATAATTTCTCTTTCAGAATTCAGTAACAAGGAAAATATTATTTCCTCTGGGGTCCTATTGTGTTTCTTCTTATCTGCTAAAGAAACATCAGGCTGGGCGTGGTGGTTCACACCTGTAATCCTAGCACTTTGGGAGGCTAAGGCAGGTGAATCACTTGAGGTCAGGGACTCAAGACCAGCCTGGTCAACATTAAACCTCATCTCTACTAAAAATTCAAAAATTAGTCAGGCATGGTGGCATGCACCTGTAATCCTAGCTACTTGGGAGGCTGAGGCGGGAGAATCTCTTGAACCCAGGAGGCGGGTGTGGCAGTGAGCCAAGACTGTGCCATTGCACTCCAGCCTGGGCAACAGTGTGAGACTCTGTCTCAAAAAAAAAAAAAGAAAAAGAAAAGAACAGAAAAGAAAAAAGAAACATCAGGCAATTCATTGTTTCCCTTTTCTCTTTGCCTGCCAACATCCTCTTAATAATTTGGAGTTGCTGCCAGGTGTGGTGGCTCATGCCTGTAATCCCAACACTGGGAAGCCAAGTGGGGAGGATAGCTTGAGAACAGGAGAACAGCCTGGGCTATAGTAAGACCCCATCTCTACAATAATAATAATAATAATAGTTATTATTATTATTATTTGGAGTTGGCGTATATGCTTTCCTTGACTTTTTGTGTTAATTTTTTGTTTCTTTTTTTTTTCTTTTTACGAGACAGGGTCTCACTATGTTGCCAAGGTATGCCCTTGAAGTCTTGGGCTCAAGAGATACTTCACCCTCAGTTTCCCAAATAGCTGGGACTATAGGCACATACCACTGCACCCATCTTCTATTTCTGTTTTATTAATTAATTTTAATTTTAATTGTCTGATTTTTGGAAGAAAAGGACAGTGTAAATATAAATTAGAAACTATACCATAAGTCTTGTTAGTTGTAATCATAGTACAATATTATTTTATCTTACTTCTGAGAAATTGCTTTAGGCCAATGTATCATTCAAAGTATCTTCCTTATTTACTAGAATGGAAATTGTTCCACACGACCATTATTAAACTACATAGGGTCAAATGCAGTCTGATTTCACTCTGGAATCACTTTGCCTCTCCCTTTTTTCATTGAGGCCATTTTCATCTTGATCTTGAGACTATCCATGTTTCTTTTCTTTTTCTTTTTTTTTTCTTGAGACAGAGTTTTGCTCTTGTCGCCCAGGCTGGAGTGCAGTGGCGTGATCTCGACTCACTGCAACCTCTGCCTCCTGGGTTCAAGTGATTCTCCTGCCTCAGCCTCCCAAATAGCTGGAATTACAGGCGCTCACCACCACGCCCGGCTAATTTTTGTATTTTTTAGTAGAGACAGGGTTTCACCACGTTGGCCAGGCTGGTCTTTAACTCCTGACCTCAGGTGATCCACCTGTCTCGACCTCCCAAAGTACTGGGATTACAGGCATGAACGACCACGCCCAGCCTGAGACTATGTTTATTTTCATAGGGCAAAATTCTAAACCATCTGAAGATTCTGAAGAGAAACAAGGATAGGATTCAGAATTCTCAGTCTAAGGGAAAAGATGAGATTCAGGCCTTGCTGGTAAGAGAGGTCTCTAGTAAATGTTCTGTATGAATGTGTGTGTATAGGGGCAGGGGTGTGTGTGTAGGCAGTAGTGGGGCATAGGTTAGGGAGAGGAAGGGGTATGTGTGTAGGGGGAGTGTTGAGGAATGGGGAGGGGGAGAGTGATCAAAGAGATTTCTGTTCTGAACTCATCCTCAGAAGATCTCACACGTGTTCTGGTGTTTCCTAGCCTCTCAAAGAAGTCACTTTTCTCTTTCTGCATTTACTGTAGACATTTCAGAACCACAGGCAAGATATTGTATCAGTGTTTCAACAGGGCCATCAGTTTTTGAGAGAAAGGGAACAGTAGCTGTTGGAGCAGCTGGTAGTGCTAGAGCAGGAACTCACCAAAAGGAGGAATAGCCATGTCATCAAGGGTTCTGAGGAGGTGGTCCAGCTTGGGACCCTGATCTCTGAGTTGGAGAAGAAGTCTTGGCAGCCAGCACTTGAACTTTTGAAGGTAAGGGACCAACCAAACTGTACCTGAGTCCTCTTGTTCCAGACTATGGTGTGGCCTATTTGCAAGAGATTTGGACCAGGAGTCAAGAGAGACAAGGTGTTATTCTCATTTACTGAGTTCTTTAATAAGTGAATTAGCAAACCAATAGGTTTTAAGACCCAAAGTGCAGTGGGCAGGGGTCTATAATATGCACAGACCATATAATGGAATATTAAGATCTGTATATTTATAATTACAATAAATAATCTGATGTTAAATCTTTTGGTCAGATTGGAGGCCACAAGAATTCTGGAAACAGCTAGTGTTTAGTCAGAGAAGGCTTCAAAGAGGCTTTTGATGTTGGCCTTGAAGGAAATGGAAAGATTTATTTTATTTTATATTTATTTATTTATTTATTTGAGATGGAGCCTCCCTCTGTCACCCAAGCTGGAGTGCAGTGGTGCAATCTCAGCTCACTGCAACCTTCACCTCCTGGGTTCAAGTGATTCTCCTGCCTCAGTCTCCTGAGTAGCTGGGACTACAGGCACCCACCACCACACCCGGCTAATTAAGATTTAGATTGTCAGAAAGCAGCTAAACATTCCACTTGGTAGGGGATGGGGACACTCTAGTTAAAATTAGATAAGTAAATGTGATAATAAACTTGGTATATGTGTGGGCAGGTGGGTGTAAGCGCTGGGGAAGATAGCAATAGGAAGATAGATGATAGGAAGGGGACATAGAATGAAGGTAGCTACCTTTCTGAAGAGTCAGATTAAGTGAGGGAGAAATGAAAAGTACGATGGGGCCAACTGAGTTGAGGCCTTCCAAAGCCTCATGGAAGAGCTGGTTGTTCAAAAGAGCATGGCATTCCTCTTGCTCTTGCTCTCACTGTGTTAACAGGCCGGCTCCCCCTTTGCCTTCTGCCATAAGTTTAAGCTTCCTGAGATCTCACCAGAAACTGAGCAGACGCTGGTGTTATTCTTCTTGTACAGCGTGCAGAAATATGAGTCAGATAAACCTCTTTTCTTTACAAATGACCCAGCCTCGGGTATTCCTTTATAGTAATGGAAACAGACTAATATACTAGCTTATCCCAGGTCACAAGCCCCACACTCAGCAAGTCTTGCAGGGTCCCCTGGCACTCTGGATTTGGCAACCAGCCCCATGTTGAAGAGATAAAATCTGACCACCAGCTGCCACCATGGCCTCTTAGACTCTGGAAGGGGAGTCCTGGCCAGGTCACAGGATGCCGAGATGGTAAAAAGTCTTCCTCATCCCAGTTTTAGCTCCAGAATTTGATGATGCTCCCCATTTCTCCCTGGCTCAGCTTGTGGAGTCCCTGGGGCTTCTCCTAGCCCACAACCCCCAAACTCTGTAGCCAGGTGGCAGGGCCCAAAATTAGAATTGAGTTCAGGATCACAGGACCATTAATCTCAGGGATTTGAGGTGGCAGAAGGGCAAGGTCTGAGGAATCTGAACAACAGGCCTTTATCTGCTTAGGTCCCCAGAAGGGAAGAAAAGAGCAAGACACCAGGGTCCTGGAATCTCAGAGTAGGAGGGGTGCCTTCCAGGCTCTCTGAGGGTGGGTGATCTGATGCCCTGGAGAAGGGTTCATCCTTGGTGTCCAGGGTGATGGTGGTTGGACACCTGGGTCCTTGAGGTCTGGGGAGGTGGAGATAAACCTCCTTTGGGATATTGAGAAGATGCTTGAGCTTGAACTCATCATTGATCTCACTGTAAACTGATATGGTCTTCAGCTCCTATGGCACACCCACCCTTGACCCTACAGGAACTGTGTCCCCATCACTGCCAGCAGCCCTGTGGTCACTGCAGCAGTTCCTACTGTCTCAAAAGATGTGCGTAGTCAACAGTTGTGACTGCAGGTTGCTGGGGCTGGACTTGGAAAGGATCATTAGGTTGTGGCATGGAGAAGTGCCTGGAAACACTGGAATCAGGAACCAAGGCTGGCCACTTTGTGGTGGCACAGGCCTCACTCTCCTCTCCTCTCCTGATTCTCCGTGACACCCAGCATTTGGGGGTTCTGGCTCTGGAAAAGAGGGAATGCCTTTCATCACCTCCTCTCTCTCATCTTCTCTTTTCCCATTTCTTCCATGTGTGTTTCTGACTTACATTCCTGTCAGTACAGAAAACTTCCTAAAACTTAAGGGTAGCCTACCAATGAGTTATAGAGCTAACACCCGTGCAATTGCCATCCAGCTGAAAAATCAGAGACCTCTGCCAAATCCCCCAGCCGGAAGCCCATGTGCCTCCCTGGAAACAGAACCCATCCCTCTTGCACAGGTGTCCACTAAACTGACCCCTTCCCATCTGACTCCTCTCCCTCCACTCCACTGGCCTCTGTTCCCTTCATGTCATGATTTCCTCACTATTTTGGCTTCTCCAGGAGCCTCCCTCATCTTCCTCGGCCAAAGCTCCAGGGCCTTTCCTCCCCTCCCCTCCCCCATCCTAGGATTAGAGAATCCGGAGTTAATTCCTGGGATAAGGCCATTTCATCCTGAGAGCAGTAGGATCCCATCTAGGATACCACATTACATTTAATCCCATTATGTCTCTTAAGGTTCCTCTGGCTGTGAGGATTTCTCAGATTTTCCTTGTTTTTGATGACCTTGACATTTTTGGAGGAGTATTGGTCAGGCATATTGTGGAATGTCCTTTGACTTGAATGTGGTTGGGGTTATGGGTGTTGAGGAGGAACAGCACAGAGGTGAAATGCCACTCTCAGCACATCGGGGTACACGCCACCCACTTATCACTGATGATGTCAGCCTTCATCACCTGCCTAAGGTAGTGTTTCCCAGTTTCTCCCGTCAAGTTCCTTTCTTAGCTTTCCCTTTTCCATAATGGAGTCTTTGGAAGGAAGTCGCTATGTGCAGCCCACGGATAAGGGGTGTTCTTCTACAAACATTCACATGCAGGTTTTTATGGAAAGTAAGTTTTCAAATTCATTGTCAGGAGTGTGATCACGGTGTTGTATGGCAAGTCTTATGTTTAGCGTTATAAGAAACTGCTCATATTGGCCAGGTGTGGTGGCTCACGCCTGTAATCCCAGCACTTTGGGAGGCCGAGGTGGGTGGATCATGAGGTCAGGAGATTGAGATCATCCTGGCTAACACGGTGAAACCCCGTCTCTACTAAAAATACAAAAAAATTAGCTGAGAATGGTGGCGGCACCTATAGTCCCAGCTACTCGGGAGGCTGAGGCAGGAGAATGGCGTGAAACCGAGAGGCAGAACTTGCAGTAAGCCGAGATCCTGCCACTGCACTCCAGTCTGGGTGACAGAGCCAGACTCTGTCTCAAAAAAAAAAAAAAAAAAGAAAATGCTCATACTTTCTAGAGTGGCTGTGCCATTTCCATTTCTGCCAGCAGTGGATGAGGGTTCCTGTCATTTGGCATCCTCGTAGCACTTGGTACTACTAGATTTTTGGGTTTTAGTTATTCTAGTAGATGTCAAATGGTATATCATTGTTGTTTTCATTTGCATTTCCCTAATGACAAATGACATTGAGCATCTCCTCACTTGCCATCTGTAGATCTTTGGAGAGGCATCTTTTGGACGTTTGCCCATTTTTAAATTGGGTAAATGTTTTCTTATTGTTCAGTTTTGAGGGTTCTTTCTATATTCCAAATATAAGTCTTTTATCAGATATGTAGTTTGAAAATATTTTCTCCTAGTCTGTGTCCTTTACTGACATAGTAACACACATTAATGCATAGGTATATTTTTCTAGGAGAAGAAATGAGAAGTTTCTAACTGTGAAGGTTTCTGGGTAGATGACCTGAGGGACAAGCAAAGGTGGTGGGGGTGCAATGGGAATAACTTATCTTTGTATATTTTTGGATATCTTTTGAATTTTCTTGTGTGTGCATTAATGTTTTAAAAAATAAATTACGTAAAAATCCCTTACACTTGTCCCACCTTTGACAGATCATGTCCCGAGCATGTGTTAAGACTCAGATATTGATCCTCTATTCTAGAACCAAAATGGTTCTCACTGAACTATTTTGCCTTAAAATTTCCATTTCTTGAAAAGGTGGTTAAATGAATAAATCCTTTCACCAAAAAAGCTAAAAATGCCATGTATAACAAAATTCAAAAAGCATCTTCTTAAAAGCATCAAATTGCTGACAAGATGGTAATAAATGACCACACCCCACAAGGAAAGGAAAGATACTGCTTGGCCTCATAGACAGCAGTGGCCTGAGGAAGGGAGAAAAGGCTCAAGTTCATTGCCCAGAGCTGAGACATAGGGGCCCCGCACTTCCAGCTCTTTTCTCTGAACACCTCACTTTGTACCCATGTGCCTTCCCTTTAAAAACTTTATAGTTTTTCTGATATAGTGTAATGTAAGTGTATAATATATGACATAATGTATATTCACTGTAGAAGCATTATAAAATTCTGGAAAGAATAAATGACAAATTAAAAATAACCCCTAACCCTTACACTTATATTTGGGTTGCATTTCCTCCAAGTCTGTTTATATTCTCCAACTGCTGCATGAGTGCTAGATCTCTCTCCCCACCACTCTCTGTTCCCCTGTCCCTCTGCCCCTCCCCCCCAG
Organism: Macaca mulatta; assembly: GCF_049350105.2. Taxonomy (NCBI): domain Eukaryota; kingdom Metazoa; phylum Chordata; class Mammalia; order Primates; family Cercopithecidae; genus Macaca; species Macaca mulatta. The sequence continues at coordinate 152,799,350 of NC_133409.1, read as the reverse complement.
TTGATGAGCACAGACCTCAGTGTCCACCCCCCAAAGCCCTGCACTCTCCACATGCCATTTCCTGGATCACTTTACTCTGACATCTCCTGAGAAGGGTATTTCCTACTTTCTTCTCCACTCTTTCTGCACTCCCACCTTGAGGTGATGAATTTCTCTTTGACTTAGGAAAAAAGAACTCAGGTGAGAACTGCATTATCATCCCACTACTATCCTCACATTGCACCTGTCTCCTCAGCCTTCCCACCAGCACCAGTGATGATGGATGGCCAGGCCCTCCCTCTTCTGTATCAATTTCTACTTTATTGATTCATTCATTCCTGCATACAAACATGCTGTAACATTTCCCATTAAAACAACTAAAATAAAATCTTACCATAAAAATCCACTGCCTGATCCCCTATCTCCCTCTACTACCCCATCTTCCTGACACTCTTTATAGAAAAATTAGTGAGTCAATCCTCTCCTGTCTTTGTAAACATCAGATGGATATATAGACAGTATTTGAAATTTTTTTAAATATCTACAAGGCTTGTTATGAAGAAACACATCTCCGGTGTTCATGCATGCCATTTCCTGAACCCCAGAGGCAACCTGCTTGACTTTTTTGCCTAATTCTTTTATTGTGACTTCTGTTCCTCTAAATAGCGTGCTTATAGTGCGCCTTTTTTTTTTTTTTTTTTTTTGAGACGGAGTCTGGCTCTGTCGCCCAGGCTGGAGTGCAGTGGCCGGATCTCAGCTCACTGAAAGCTCCGCCTCCCGGGTTTACGCCATTCTCCTGCCTCAGCCTCGCGAGTAGCTGGGACTACAGGCGCCAGCCACCTCCCCCCGCTAGTTTTTTTTGTTTTGTTTTGTTTTGTTTTTTTAGTAGAGACGGGGTTTCACCATGTTAGCCAGGATAGTCTCGATCTCCTGACGTCGTGATCCGCCCGTCTCAGCCTCCCAAAGTGCTGGGATTACAGGCTTGAGCCACCGCGCCCGGCGGCGCCTGTTTTTTGTTTTCAATTTTTTTTTGAGACAGAGTCTCGCTTATTGCTAGGCTGGAGTGCAGTGACCTGATGTTGGCTCACTACAACCTCCACCTCCCGGTATCAAGAAATTCTCCTGCCTAAGGCTCTCTAGTAGCTGGGACTATGGGCGTGCACCACCACGCCCAGCAAATTTTTGTATTTTCTTTAGTACAGATGGGGTTTCACCATGTTGGCCAGGATGGTCTCGATCTCTTGACCTCATGATCCACTCACCTCGGCCTCCCAAAGTGCTGGGATTACAGGTGTAAGCCACAATGCCCAGCCTGTTGTTTATTTCTGCGATGGAGTCTTGCTCTGTTGCCCAGGCTGGAGTGCAGTGGTGCAACCTCGGCTTACTGCAAGCTCCGCCTCCCAGGTTCACGCCTTCTTGCCTCAGCCTCCTGAGTAGCTGGGACTACAGGCACCCACCACCATGCCCAGCTAATTATTTTTGTATTTTTAGTAGAGACGCGTTTTCACCTTGTTAGCCTGGCTGGTCTCAATCTCCTGACCTCGTGATCTGCTGGCCTTTGCCTCCCAAAGTGCTGGGATTACAGACATGAGCCACCACACCCGGCCCATTGTTTATTTTTTATCAATCATCCATAGGGGATAGCTCCGTTCCACATTCCCTTGTCCTCCCAATGTAGTTATTTTCTTATTTTGGTTAGCTCAGTGTTCAGTGTTTACATTATTATGACCACGTAAATGGTATTCACAACTAGGCTAGCAGCTGTGATTACTTTCCCTCTGTCAAATTTACTTAATTTGCCTGAGGTTAATAAATGTCTTGTTCCTTCATGTGCTTAGTTTCTGCCTTACTCATTACAAGATCTCTCCCAAACTTTCCCCAGCAGCCTCTGCTATGGTTTGAATGTGTCCTGCAAAGCTCATGTGTTGTAAATTGGATCCCTGTATCAGTCCATTCTCGTATTGCTGTAAGGAAGTAACAGACTAGGTAATTTATAAAGAACAGTGGTTTACTTGGTTCATGGTTTTGCAGGCTGTACAAGCATGGTACTGGTAGCTGCTTGGCTTCTGGGGAGGCCTCAGGAAGCTTTCACTTATTATGGAAGAAGCAGAAGCAGGCATGTCACTTGGTGAAAGCAGGAGGAAGTGGGGAGGGAGGTGCCACAGATTTTTAAACAACCAGATCTCAGGAGAATGCACTATGACAAAGACAGCACCAATCTATGAGGGATCCTGCTCCATGACCCAAACACCACCTACCATGACCCACCTTCAACATTGGGGATTAAAATTCAACATGAGATTTAGAGGGGGGCAACACCCAAACTATATCAGCCTCCAATGCAGTGGTGTTGGGAGGTGGGATCTAATGGAAGGTGTTTGTGTCACCAAGGTTTTGCCCTCGTGAATTAATACCATTATTGCGGGAGCAGGTTCACCCCTTTTGGCTTCTCTTGTCCTCTCTCTTGCCCTTCCATCTTCTGCCATGTGAAGACACAGCAAGAGTGCTTCAACAGACGCTGGTGCCTTGATCCTGGACTTCCCAGTCTCCAGAACTGTGAGAAAATAAATTTCTGTTCTTAACTGACTCAGTCTGTGACATTTTGTTATAGCAGCATAAACAGACCATATAGTTCGTTCTTGCATTGCTACAAAGAAATACCTGAATCCGGGTAATTTATAAAGAAAAGTTTATTTGGCTTACGGTTGTTCAGAGTCTATGGAAAGCATGATTCTGGCACTTGCTAGGCTTACTGGAGAGGCCTCAAGGCCTCAGGAAACTTAGTCATGAGAAGGCAAGGCAAAGCAAAGAGCAAGGGGGCAGGGGAGGTGCTACACACTCTAAAACAACCAAATTTTGTGAGAAAAACAGAGAACAGCACCAATGGAATGGTGCTAAACCATGAGAAACGTCCCCCAAATCACCTCCCATCAGGCCCCACCTCCAACAATGATACAAGTTGACATGAGGTTTGGGCAGGGACACAGATCCAAACCATTACACAGACTAAAACAGTCTCCCTGACTATATTCAAGCACATCTGGGATTCCATCAACCTCACTGTTGTGAAGACATCTGGCCCACAGGCCTCAGTCCTGCTACCTGTGGACTGGTGCCCACACACCTGGGGCAGTTCTGGCTTCCTGGATCTTTCACCTTATCTTTGGTTATTCCTTTGCTAATGTTATTTAAAAAAAAAAAAATCCTACTACAAGTTTGGGTAAGGCTGGATTTTTTTCACAAACTTCCATCAAAGTAACAGATTACATGCAGAAACAGCTATGAAAATCCACTAGTCTAACGAGAGACCGGAAAAAAACTTGTAAGCATGTGAAATGCAAAAAAAAAAAATACTCTTCTCGCTGTATTATTTTGGTAGTTATTTCTCATGAAAATATTTCTAACATGTAATGGGTTACTAACACTCTATATCAATTAACTAAAGTTTTAAATTCTAATATGGTAAATATTAACAGATGAAAACAGAACTACCTTTGACATCTTCACTCATTCCTAAGAGCATATAGGGATCATAAAACCAAAGCTTTTGAGAACCAATGACATAGCTCCTGGGCCACGACTACAGGGAGACGGTGTGACAAGGACCGCTCGACGCAGAAGGGTCAGGGCGAAATCCCAGGTCCTCTGGCAGGACCACCGCTCTCAGGGTCTCACGTCCTGCCTGAGAGCCGTGTCTAGATCAGGGAAACCCGGCCTTACAGATTCCCCATGCCCGGAAGTTTCTTCCGCCTGTCGCAACGTATGGGGCTGAGACTCTGCAGATCCCGACGACGGGCTCGTGAAGCCCCGAACCCTCCTCCTGCTGCTGCTTCCCCCAGGAACTCTGGCCCTGACTGAGACGGAGACCTACGTGGGCGAGTGCAGGATCAGGAAGGAAACCGCTTTTGTAACTAGGAGCGAGAGACCCGCCCAGCCCGCGGAGCCGCGCCAGGAGGGTCGGGCGGGCCTCAGTCCCTCATTGCCAGGCTCCCACTTTTTGAGAGATTGTTTGGAATTGGTGTGCTGTGGTTTCACTGATGTCACGAATGAATCCGTACACCCTCGCGGTGTTAGCAATCCCTAAAAATTGGTGTAGCTGCAGTTTGTTTCTTCAGACGTTCAGACTGATCTGAAGCTTTTTCTATTCTGATTGGTTTGTGGCCTATGCTGTCCAGAGTGAAGCCGCACATCCTGGCTAACACAGTGAAAACCCCCCTTCTCTGCCAAATATACAAAAAATCAGCCGGTCAGGGTGGTGGGCGCCTATAGCCCCACTTACTCAAAAATGAGGCAGAGGTTGCATTGAGCCAGCATCTATGCCACTGCACTCCAGCGTGAAACAAAATAAGACTCCACCTCGAAAGAAGTGAAGCTATAAACCTTCATAGTGAATGCTACAGCTTTCAAAAGCAGCGCGTCTGGACTTGTTCATTCGTCTCGGCAGGTTCGTGGTCTCATTCCTTTCAGTAGTAAGACTGCAAACCTTCGCCTTGGTACAGCTCATGAAGCGGACACAATAACACAGCAAAACACCAAGCATTAACCCCCCCCCATCATGGAAACGGACCCAAAAAACCTACAGCTAGTCTGCCCAGGCAGCCTGCTTTTATTCCCTTATCTGACCCCACCCACATCCTGCTGATTGGTCTATTTTACAGAGAGCTGATTGGTCCTTTTTACAGAGAGCTGATTGGTCCATTTTGACAGAGTGCTGATTGGTGCGTTTACAATCCTTGAGCTAGAAAGAGTCACGCAGTGCTAGTTAGCTAGCTACAGAGTTAGCCAGATACAGAGTACCAATTGGTGTATTTACAAACCCTGAGCTAGACACAGAGTGCTGATTGGTGCATTTACAATCCTTGCGATAGACACAGTCACAAAGTGCTAGTCCTCCAAGTCTCCACTAGGTTAGCTAGATACAGAGTACCAATTGGTGTATTCACAAACCCTGAGCTAGACACAGAATGCTGATTGGTGTATTTACAAACTCTGAGCTAGAAACAGAGTGCTGATTGGTGCACATACAATCCTCTGGCTAGATATAAAAGTTCTCCAAGTCCCCATTCGGCTCAAGAGCCCAAGTGGGTTCACCAAGTGAATCCTGCACTGGGGCTGCAGGCGTAGCTGCCAGCCAGTCCGGAGCCGAGCCTGCACTTCTCAGCTCTCGGGCTGTCGATGGGACTGGGCGCCACTGAGCAGGGGGCAGCTCCCGTCGGGTAGGCTCAGGCCGCGCGGGAGCCCACCGCTGTGAGGAGCTCACACACGGCGGGTTGCAGGTCCCGAGCTCTGCCCCGCGGGGAGGCAGCTAAACCTGGCGAGAATTTGAGTGCAGCGCCGGCGGGCCAGCACTGCTGGGAGACCCGGCGGAACCTCCACAGGTGCTGGCCCGGGTGCTAAGCCCCTCACTACCCTGGGCGGGCGGCGCCCGCCGCTCAGTGTGCGGGGCCCGCCGAGCCCGCGCCTGCGGCTGCCGGAACTTACGCTGGCCCGCGAGCGCTGCTCGCAGCCCCGGCTTCCGCCCGCGCCTCTCCCTGCACACCTCCCCGCAAGCAGAGGGAGGCGGCTCTGGCCTCAGCCAGACGAGAGGGGCTCCCACGGTGCCGTGGCGGGCTAAAGGGCTCCTCAAGCGCCACCAGAGTGGACGCCGAGGCCGAGGAGGCGCTGGGAGTGAGGATTGCTAGCACGTTGTCACCTCTCTATTTTAGCACCACCGTGTCCCGGCCCGGCCGCGGGGAGCCCTGCTTCATCGCCGTGGGCTACGTAGAGGCCACGCAGTTCATGCGGTTCGACAGTGACGCCGCGAATCCGAGGATGGAGCCGCGAGCGCCGTGGGTGGAGCAGGAGGGGCCAGAGTATTGGGACCGGGAGATACGAAGCGCCAAGACCCACGCAGAGACTTTCCAAGGGAACTTGCAGACCCTGCTTCGCTACTATGAGAGCGAAGCCGGTGAGTGACCCCAGTCCGGGACGCAGGTCACGACTCCTCCCCGTCCCCTACGGACGGCCCGGGTCGCCGTGAGTCTCCAGGTCCGAGATCCACCCCGAGGCTGCGGGACCTGTCTGGAGCGTCGACTTGGGAGAGCCCCAGGCGCGTTTACCGGGTTTCATTTTCAGTTTAAGCGAAAATCCCCGCAGGTGCGTCGGGTGGGGGCGGGGCTTGGTGAGCGGGGCTGAGCGTGGGGGAGCGGCCAGGGTCTCACACCTTCCAGGAGATGTTTGGCTGAGTAGTAGGTTCCAAGGACCGCTTCCTCCGCGGGTATGAGCAGCATGCCTAAGACTACAAGGATTACCCCGCCCTGAACGAGCACCTGTGCTCCTGGACTAGGACGGCTCAGATCACCGAGCCCAAGTAGGAGTAGGTTGAAGAGGCAGAGCAATCCAGGGCCTACCTGGAGGGCGTCTGTGTGTAGTCCCTACACAGATACCTGGAGTACGGGAAGGAGACCCTGTAGCGTGCGGGTGCCAGGGGCGATGAGGCGTCTCCCTGATTTGTAGATCTGGCTGGCCTCCCACGAGGAGGGGAGGAAAATGGGATCAATGGTAGAATATCGCTCTCCCTCTGGGTTTCATATCCTGAGATGTGACTCTGAGGGACAATTAAGTGATGAAGTCTCTTGAGGGAATGGAGGGGAAGACAATCCCTAGAATACTAATCAGTGACTCCCTTTGTCCCCTGCAGCAGTTTTGGGTACCACAGGGCGATTTTCTCTCAGACCTTCTTCTCTGCCTCACAGTCAGTGTCTTTGGAGGTCTGATTGCAGCCTTTCTGCGTCTCTTGGCTTCTACCTGGGTCAGAAGCTTAAGTCCTCAGAGACCTGGAGCCTCTCAACGTAGGCTGCATTATCCAGATTCTAGACCTTTCCAAGGAATAGGAACATTATCCCAGATTCCTGTAATAATTATTCCTGTGATAAATCCCAGGCTGGTGTCTGGGTTTTGCGCTCTCTCCCCGACCCCAGGTGTCCTGTACATTCTCAGGATGATCACATGGGCGCGGAGTGCAAAGTGTCTGAATTTTCTGACTTTTCCTCTCAGACCCCTCAAAGGCACACGTGATCAGCCGCCCCATCTGACCATGAGGCCACCCTGAGGTGCTGGGCCCTGGGCTTCTACCCTGTGGGGATCACACTGACCTGGGTGTGGGACGGGGAGGATCAAACTGATAGTGAATGAGTCTCATGAGATCTGATGGGGTTTTTCTGTTTGTTTTGTTTTGTTTTTTCTGAGAGGGACTCTCGCTCTGTCGCCAGGCTGGAATGCCGTGGCGCAGTCTTGGCTTACTGCAACCTCCGCCTCCTGGGTTCAAGCGATTCTCCTGCCTCAGCCTCCCGAGTAGCTGGGACTACAGGCACATACCACCACGCCCAGCTAATTTTTGTATTTTTAGTACAGATGGGGTTTCACCGTGTTGGCCAAGATGGTCTCGATCTCTTGACCTCGTGATCCCCCTGCCTCAGCCTCCAAAAGTGCTGGAATTACAGACGTGAGCCACCGCGCCCAACTGAGACCTGATGGTTTTTTAAAAATGGAGTTTTCCTGCACGAGCTCGCTCTCCTTGCCTGCTGCCATCCACGCAAGATGTGACTTGCTCCTCCTTGCCTTCCACCATGATCGTGAGGCCTCCCCAGCCATGTGGAACTGTTAACTCCGTTAAACCTCTTTTGTAAATTGCCGGGTCTCCAGTATGTCTTTACCAGCAGTGTGAAAACAGACTAACACACAAGTGAAACATATTATACATTTTAATCGATTAAAGACTAGTAGGCAGCTTTCACCATGAGCTGATACAAGAGCCTGTGAGCCTTGAGGGAATATTTGTTGATAGTCAACTACAAACGGTTAGTCTGACATCCCTTCTTCCTATTTAGATGCCCTTTATTTCTTTCTCTTGCCTTATTCCTCTGGCCAGGACTTCCAGTACTCTGTTCAATAAGAGTGATGAGAGAAGGCAGCTTTGTCTTGTGCTAGGTTTCAAGGGGAATGCTTCCCTCATTTAGTATGATGTTGGCTGTTGGTTTGTCATAGATGGCTCTTATTATTTTGAGGTATGCTCCTTTAATACCTAGTTTATTTTATTTTATTTTTTTAAACATTGGGAGGAAGCATTTTAATCAGATGGTAGGGGATGGTAACACTGTACAGGGAGTACTCACAGCTCCAAGAGCTTCCTTCCAAAGTATGACAAAGTTCCTTTAAATAACTAGATTGCTTGCAGCCTGGTCCTCTGCCCATGGGAAGGAGGGGAAATGGATGTGAAAAGCATTGTGGCCTGCCCTCCTGTCATTCATAGATCCAGTTCTGAACACAGCTCGTGTAGTCTACCAGTTCCTCAGGGTGAAACCACAAGCTGATCTCGTTCTCTGCACTCTCCACGGAATCACTGCCATGTATAATGTTCCTGCCAACTTGTATGCAGAAGTCTCCATGGATGGTCCCAGGCTTGGAGTCTGCAGAGTTGGTCTCCCCGAGCATGACTCGGCCTGTCTTCACCACATTCAGCCCCTCCCAGACCATGGCAACCACGGGCCCTGAGTGCATGTATTTCACCAGGCCAACAAAGAATGGACGGTCCTTCAGGTCAATGTAGTGTTCCTTGAGAAGGTCTTCAGAAGCTTGCATGAATTTCAGACCAACAAGGCGGAATCCTTTCTGCTCAAAATGCTTGATAATCTCTCCGACAAGACCCCGCTGGACCCTATCTGGTTTGATCGCAATGAAGGTACGCTCACAGTTGGCCATGGTCCCTTCCAGCTGCTTAGGTTTGAACTCCCGCTGCAGCTGCCAGGACCCAAAACGCTCCAGGGACCCACGTGGTTCACAGCACTTGCTATTGAGTGTTTTTAACATGAAGGAATGTTGAATTTTATCAAAAGGCTTTTCTGGATCTATTAAGATAATCATGTGATTTTTGTCTTTAGTTCTATGTATGTGATGAATCACACTTAATTGATTTGCATGTGTTGAGTCAATCTTGCATCCTGGATATGAAGCCTACTTGATCATGGTGGATTAGCTTTTTGATGGGCTGCTGGATTTGGTTTGCAAGTACTTTGTTGAGGATTATTGCATCAATGTTAATCAAACATAGTGACCTGAAGTTTTGTTTTTTTGTTTTGTCTCTGCCAGGTTTTGGTATCAGGATGATGCTGGCCTCATAGAATGAGTTGGGGAGCTCCTCCTCTTGTATTTTTTGGAATAGTTTCAGTAGGAATGGTACCAGCTCTTCTTTGTCCATCTGGTAGAATTCAGCTGTGAATCCATCAGGTTCAGGACTGTTTTTGGTTGGTAGGCTATGTATTACAGATTCAGTTTTGGAGCTCATTATTGGTCCTTGCAAGGAATCAATTTCTTCCTGGTTCAGTCTTGGGAGGGTGTATGTTTCCAGGAATTTATCTCCTAGGTTTTCTAGCTTGTGTACATACAGGTGTTCATAGTAGCTTCTGATGGTTATTTTTATTTTTGCAGAGTCAGTGGTAACATCTCTTTTGTCATTTCTAATTGTGCTTATTGGGATCACCTCCCTTCCTTATTAGTCTAGCTAGCAGCCTATCCATTCTATTAATTTTTTCAAAAAACCATCTCCTGAATTTGTTGATCTATTATTTTTTTGTGTCTTGATTTCCTTCAGAACTTAACTCATTCTTAACATTTCACAGCCCACTTTCAGTTGATAATGTACTAGTTCACATAAATATAGAAATCTTGCAACCATTTATCTTCTATATGATGTCCATCTTTTATGCTAAAAATATATGTAATACATTTACATAAATTATAAGCCCCATAAGAAAGGCTTCTTACTTTACCTTTAAACAGTTCTATATATATAAAGTAAGATTAAATCAGGGGAGGGGGGAGCAAGATAACCTTTTGCATTTAATATCTACTATTTCTGACATCTTAATCTTTTCTGATAATTTCATTTTCCACTTGGTATCATTTGTTTTTAGCCTGAAAAATTGTCTTTACCAATTTTTATTGTACAGATCTGCTGGTGACAGATTCTCTTAATTTTCTTCTACCTGAAATATCTCCTTATTTTGCCTTTATCTTGAAGGACATCTGTACTGGATATAGAATTCTTAGTTGACCTTTTTTTTCTTCCAGCACTTTAAAGATGTTATTCTACTTTGTTTCTCTGGTTTCTGATGAGAAATCATTGGTCAGGACGAGAGAAACAGAGAAATGAGAACTGAGAAAATAACATGGTAGACCTAAAACCTATCATATCAATAATGACAAAAACCTGTATAAATCAACACTCCAATTAAGGGCAGAGATTCTGTGACTGAATTAAAGAAAAAACCCAATCATATGCTCTTTTCAAGACATGAACTTACTTTCTTTTTTAATTTAATGTTTATTTTTAGTTCAGGGTACATGTGCAGGTTTTTTGGGAGTTTGTCATGTAGTTTCTGTACCCATTAGTACCCACCCAGGTATTAAGCCTAGCACCCATTCATTATTTTTCTTGATCCTCTCCCTCCTTCCACCCTCTACCTTCAAGTAGGCCTCAGTGTGTGTTGTTCTCCTCTATGTGTCCATATGTTCTCATCATTTAGCTCCCACTCATAACTGAGAACATGTGGCAATCGGTTTTCTATTCCTGTATTAGTTAGCAAAGGATAATGCCCTCTAGCTCCATCCATGTTCCTGCAAAGTACATGATCTCATTTTTTTTGTGGCAGCATAGTGTTCCACAGTACGTATGTGCCAGATTTTCTTTAGCCAGTCTACCATTGATGGGCATTTAGGTTGATTCTATGTCTTTGGTATTGTGACTACTGCTGCAATGAACACACATCTGCATGTTAAACATGCAATTTCAATATGAAGACACAGATAAATAAAAATTGATGGAAAAAGCAGTGCCATACAAACAGTAAGCATGGGGGATTGAAATGGTTATTTTACTACCAGTAAAAGACTTTCAAATAATATATATTACCAGAGAGAAAAAAAGGCACTTCATAAACGAAAGGATAAATTCAACAGAAAGACATGCAACCAGAAATGGCTCCAATAGCAAGTCTTCAGAGTTCATGAAGAAAAATTAACAAAATTAGAGAAGTGGAGAATTCTACAAACATGATTATAGATTTTAAAGCTTTCTTTGAGCTATAAATATAACTAAGAGAAATTTAGCAAAGACATAGAAAATTGAAAAGCATTAACAAGAATCCAGACTTAATTTCTTTATATACGTATGCACTTCAATGAAAAATACATATTATCTCAAGTATGAATGATATATTTACCAGGAGAAACAGTATTTCAGGCCATAAAACAATAAATTTGAAAACATTCAAATCATACAGAATATATTTTTTGGCCGTAATGGAAATACATTAGAAATCTCTAACAATAAGATGATCCTGTGGGACTGAATGCTTTTGTCATCCTTAAACTCAGAATTGTAAACCTAATCTCTAATGTGATGGTGTTTGGAGGTAGAGCCATTAGGAAGTGATCATGCAATGAAGGCAAAAACCCTCAATGAGATGAATGCCCTTGTAAAAGGGACCCCAGAGAGCTCCTTGCCCCTTCCACTATGTGAGGACACCAAGAGAAGAAAACATCCATGAATCAGGAAGCAGCCCTTACCATACACTGACTCTTCCTAGGCCTTGATCTTTGACTTCCCAGCCTCCAGAACTGTGAGAAATAGATTTCTGTTGTTTGCAAGCCACATAGACCATGGTATTCTGTTATAACTGCCCAGATTGACTAAGACAGATGATCATGAATATACCAAGTGTTGGAAATAAACAAAAAAATTCTGAATGACAGTTTATTCAAAGAGGAAATCACTAGAGAAATTAGAAAGTCTTCTGTATTCTGAAGGATAATGAAACACAACATATCAAATGTATGAGATGCAGCTGAAGTAGTACTAGAGAAAAAAATCGATATCCTTAAATGACTATATTAAGAAAGAAGGTAGGTCTCAAATTAGCAAATTAGTTTCTGCTATAAGAAACGAAGAACAAATTAAACCAAAGCATGCAGAAGGAAGAAAATAATAATAGAAAAAATGAAGCAGAAAGATAGAATTTTAGTGAACTCAAATATTGGTTCTATGGGGAAAAATCAGTACACTGTATAAATTTCTAGCTAGACTGGTCAAGACAAAAAGATGCACATTAACAGTGTCAAGAAAAAATGAACATCAGTGCACATTCTGTAGATCTCAAAAATACTGATAATCTCATGTCAGTAAGTTTGACAAGCAAATGAAATGAACGATTTCCTTGAGAGAGAAAACTTATGAAAACTGACCTGAGAAGAGAGAAAAAATGTGGCCAGTCATATATTGATTGTAGAAATTGAATTTGTAATCAAAATCCTCATATGGGAACTCCAGGTCCAGAAGGCTTCACTGATGAATTGTATCAAATAATTTAGAAATAACATCAATTTTACACATACCTTTTAGAAATTAAAGGAGGCAACAATTTTGAATTTATAGTGAGCTGTATTAGTCCGTTTTCATGCTGCTGATAAAGACACTGGAGACTGGGAAGAAAAAAGTTTAATTGGACTTACAATTCTACATGGCTGGGGAGGCCTCAGAATCGTGGCAGGAGGTGAAAGGCATTTTTTACAGAGTGGCAAGAGAAAATGAGGAAGATACAAAAGCAGAAACCTTGATAAAACCATCAGATCAGCCGGGCAAGGCGGCTCACGCCTGTAGTGCCAGCACTTTGGGAGGCCGAGGTGGGTGGATCACCTGAGGTCAGGAGTTTGAGACCAGCCTGACCAAGATGGTGAAACTGTGTCTCTACTAAAAATACAAAAGAATTAGCTGGACTTGGTGGAGGGCACCTGTAATCCCAGCTACTCATGAGGCTGAGGAACAAGAATCACGTGAATCCGGGAGGTGGATGTCGCAGTGAGCTGAGACCACGCCATTGTACTCCAGCCTGGGGGAAAGAGCAAGACTCCATCTAAAACAAAACAAACCATCAGATCTTGTGAACCTTATTCAATACCACAAGAACAGTATAGGGGAAACAGCCCCCATGATTCAAATTATCTCCCACTGGGTCCCTCCTACAACAAGTAAGAATTATGGGAGTACAATTCAAGATGAGATTTGGGTGGGGACACAGAGCCCAATCATATCATTCTGCCCCTGATCCCTCCAAATCTCATGTCCTTACATTTCAAAACCAATCATGTCTTCCCAACAATCCCCCAAAGTCTTTCCTCATTTCAGCATTAACCCAAAAGTCCACCATCCAAAGTCTCATCTGAGACAAGGCAAGTCTCTTCTGCTTATGAGCCTGTAAAATCAAAAGCAAGCTAGTTACTTCCTAGATAAAGGGGGGGTACAGGTATTGGGTAAATACAGGTATGCCAAATGAAGGAAGTGGCCAAAACAAAGGAGTTACAGGGCCGATGCAAGTCCTAAATCCAGTGGGGCAGTCAAATTCTAAAGCTCCAAGATGATCTCCTTTGACTCCATGTCTCATCCAGGTCATGCTGATGCAAGAGGTAGGTCCCCATATCTTGAGCAGCTCTGCCCCTGTGGCTTTGCAGGGTATATACTCCCTCCCAGGTGCTTTTACAGTCTGGCGTTGAGTGTGACTTTTCCAGGTGCACAGTGCAAGCTGTTGGTGGATCTACCATTCTGGGGTTTGGAGCATCATGGCCCTCTTCTCACAGCTCCACTAGGCAGTAAAACTCTGTGTGGGAGATCCAGCCCCACACTGCCCTAGCAGAGGTTCTCCATGAAGGCCCTGCCCTGCAGCAAAGTTTTGCCTAGGCATCCTAGCATTTCCATACATCTTCTGAAATCGAGATGGAAGTTCCCAAACCTCCATTCTTGACTGCTGTGCATCTGCAGGCTCAAAACCAAGTGGAAGCTGTCAAGGCTTAAAGCTTGCACCCTCTGAAGCCGTAGGCCAAGCTGTACCTTGGCCGCTTTTAGCAACAGTGGGAGCATCTGGGACGCAGGGCACTGAGTCCCTAAGCAACACACAGCATGGGGACTCTGGGCCTGGACTATGAAACCATTTTTTCCTCCTGTGCTTCTGGATCTGTGATGGGAGGGGCTACCATGAAGACCTATGGCATGCCCTGGAGACATTTTCCCCATTGTCTTGGGGAATCAACGTTTGGCTCATTGTTACTTAACGCAAATTTCTGCAGCCAGCTTGAGTTTCTTCTCAAAAAATGGGTTTTTTTTTCTACTGCATCGTCAGGCTGCAAATTTTCTGAACTTTTATGCTGTTTCCCTTTTAAAATGGAATGCTTTTAACAGCACCCAAGTCACCTTTTAAATGCTTTGCTGCTTAGAAATTTTATCCACCAGATACCCTAAATCATCTTTCTCAAGTTCAAAGTTCCACAAATCTCTAGGGCAAGGGCAAAATGCCACCAGTCTCTTTGCTAAAATGTAACAAGAGTCACCTTTGCTCCAGCTCCCAACAAGTTCCTGATCTCCATCTGAGACCACCTCAGCCTGGACCTTATTGTTCATATCACTATCAGCATTTTTGTCAAAGCCATTCAACAAGTCTCTAGGAGGTTTCAAACTTTCCCACATTTTCCTGTCTTGTTCTGAGCCCTCCAAACTGTTCCAACCTCTGCCTAATACCCAGTTCCAAAGTCGATTCCACATTTTCGGGTATCTTTTCAGTAGCGCCCCACTCTACTGGTACTAATTTACTGTATTAGTCCGTTTTCACGCTGCTGATAAATACCCAAGACTGAGAAGAAAAAGAGGTTTAATTGTACTTAGAATTCCACATGGTTGGGGAGGCCTCAGAATCATGGCGGGAGGTGAAAGGCACTTCTTACGTGGCGGTAACAAGAGAAAATGAGGAAGATGCAAAAGCAGAAACCCCTGATAAAACCATCAGATCTCATGAGACTTATTCACCACGAGAACAGTATGGGGGAAACCGACCCCATGATTCAGATTATCTCCCACTGGGTCCCTCCCACAACACGTGGGAATTATGGGAGTACAATTCAAGATAAGATTTGTCTGGGGACATAGAGCCAAACCATATCACCAGCGTTATCCATATAAAAATCCCAGACAAGAACATCACGAGAAAAAGAATCAAGAACAAATATTCCTCTTGAATACAGACTCACAATTCTATACAAAATGTTATCCAATTAAGATATACATAAATTGAATAATATGCCATGCCACATTGGTTTTCTTCATGGGAAAGTAAGGTTGGTTTAACATCTGAAAATTAAACAATACAATTCACCTAACAACAAATGTTGCATAATTATAGTTGATGCAGAAAAAGCACTTACAAAATCAAGACTTTCATGACAAAATATCTCAGCAAACTAAAAATCGAAAGCAATATCTTCAGTGTGGTTAAGAACATCCACGAAAAGTTTACAGCTACCCTCATATTCAATTATGAAAGGCCAGATGCTTACTTCCTAAGATCAGCAACAAAGCAAAGATGTGGCTCTCCTCATTTTTGTTTAAAGCACCTTACAAGCATCCTAGCCAGTGCAATATGGCAAGAAAATGAAATAAAAGACCAATAAAAGGACCAGGTGTGGTGCCTCATGCCTGTAATCCCAGCACTTTGGGAGGCCAAGGTGGGAGGATCACTTCAGGAGTTAAGAGACTAGCTTGAGCAACATAGTGGACCCCTGTCTTTACTAACTACAAAGAAGTTTTAAAAGAAAAAAAATAGGAAAGGAAGGAATCTTTCTCAGCTTAATTACATATGTAGAAAACAAGGAATTCTGAAAAACTCTCTGGAATTAATAATTAAATTTACAAAATTGTTCACAAAAGCTACGTAATAAATCTCTTAGACAAACATGACAAGTTAGCAACGATACTAATCATCAAAGAAGTGCAAGTTAAAACCACTGTGAGAAACCATCACACATCACCTAGAATAAGTAAAGTTAAAAAGACATAATTCTAAATACTGGTAAGAATATGGAAAAAATAAAAATCTCTTATATTGTTGGTAGGAACGCAAAAATAAAGTTGCAGTCAATTTGTAAAATAATATGGCAATTTCTTAAAACAGCTACCCATCCATTTATTGTATCACCCAACAATTCCACAAATATTTATTTATCCAAAGGAAATGAAAGTGTAAGGCCATGCAAAGACTTGTAGTCAGTTATTGATAGTGGCTTCATTAATAACAGACCCTAACTGGAAATAACCCACATGTTTATCAGCTGGAGAATAGACAAACCAATGAATAAACTGGAATTCCAACAATACTCAGCAGCTACTCAGCAACAAAAATGAATGAAATATTATTACTCTTAACTACATGGAAAGATCTCAAATACTGTTATGCCAAGGGAGAGACTAAACAAAGGACTACATAACATATGATTGCACGTCCATGAAATTCTAGAAATTTCATTATTACAGTAACAGAAAGCAGAGCAGTGGTTGACCGAAGGGAAGCAGGTGAGGGTAGGAGGCAAGGATTAACTAGAAAGGGGCATGAGCAAAGTTTTTAGGGAAAAGAAACTGTTCTCTATCTGGGCAACGTGGTAGTTACATGACTATAAATAATTACCAATATTCATAAAACATTGCAGCTAAAACTGGTGAGTTTTATTATACATAAATGCCCCAATAAGGAAAAAAAAAAAGTGGGGAAGAAGGCAAAAATGAAGACACTTTTACATCATCAAAAATCAAAAAATTCATTTCCTAGGGGTCTTGTACTACATATAATTTTGAAGGAAGTTCTTCAGGCTGAAGGGAAATGATACTAGATGGTGACCTAGGTATATAGAAAGGAACAATTAACAACAGAAATTATGCACATACACAGATCACATACACACTCATTTTCTTAATGACTTAATGTGAATGCTTAAAGTATTACTGTATTATTGAGTTTATAAAGTATATTGATGTAATATATACAACAATAGTAACAATGGTAGGTTAAATGAAACTACACTATTACAAGTGTCCTTTATTTTGCTGGATGCAGCTGCTTAATATTATGTGAACTTCACTGTGAAAAGTCAAGGAATTGGGTTTCAATTCTTAAACAATAAAAAATTAGTGTAAAGAAATATAGCTAAAAGCCACTAGGAGAATTAAAACCATAAACTAACAAACGTTTACTTAACACATAAGAAAGTAGGAAAGGAGGAATAGAAACCAAAAAAATGAGACAAATTGAAAACATATAGCAAAGTGGTAGACCAAAACCCAGCCATTTTAAGTGAAGAAATGACATGACCTGAGTCACATTAGCAGGACCGCTGAGCACTGTGGGGAGAACAGACATGGGCAGGAAGTGAGGGACAGTGTTAGTGCCACAATTCAGGAGTGACAGGGTGGCAGGGACTAAGAGGAGAGGAGGGTGTGAGGAATGAGAGGGGCAGAGAGAATGGCTGGAGAAGCAGGAGGTGAAGAAAAGGAGCAAAGGGAAAGAATTCTAAAGCAGTGGAAGATCCTAGCAGGGGGTTCTTTGCATTCGGTATTTAATACATTTTGTGGGACTGCCAAAAACTAATGACCTCCTCATGATTAAAAACATAAGAGTAAAAATATACCAAGTATGCAAATAAAATATGCACACTGCTTAGATGTGCATAATTCATAAAAACAAGCAGTGCTTAAGCATTGATGACAGGCATTTTGACTTCAGTGCAATTTTGAGGCTCCTTGTTGCAATATGCAGTAACAAATCCTGCTGCTTTGTATTGAGATGTTCTGGACTCACACAGGGAAACTCGGGCTATGGAATGAAGATAATTTTAAATGCAACAACCCAGAGTCATGGATCCACAGTCTGGGAAAGTAAACTTAGAAGCTTTGTGACTCGAATTGCAGTGCTGTTTGGATACACTTATATATGAAGCAAGCAAAATTAGGTCTTTTACAGATTAGAATCCTGATCATTCAGGGGTTAGATTGTGCTAACCACTGTATTAATAAACAAACAAACCTGGTCACTATGAGAATCTCTATCTTGTGCCTTCAGCCACAACTTCACCAGGTTTAAAGAGAAAACCCTTTTCTCTACACCGCCATTCCCAGGGCGAGCGCACTCTCTGGCATCAAAGTTCCCTGGGGTGAGTTTTCTTCTAGGGTAACCCAACGGGAGAGGTAAGGAGTGGGAAGTCCAGTTCAGGGATGAGGATTTCAGGATGAGTGAATGGGAACGGGCTGGGCCCAGCCTGGGGGTTCTCTCCCCGGTTTCCACAGACAGATCCTTGACCAGGACTCAGGCAGACAGTATGACAAAGAGGCTGGTGTAGGAAAAGAGGGATCAGGACAAAGTCCCAGGTCTCAGGCGTGGCTCTCTGGGTCTCAGACCCCGAGGGCGATGACTGCACTGGGGAGGCACAGGGTTGGGGATTGTCCACTCCCCTGAGTTTCTGTTCTCCCAACCTTTTTCCTGGATACTTGTGATGTGATCCCACTTCTCCCATTGGGTTCCGGGTTTTTAGAGAAGCCAATCAGTGTCGCCGCGATCCCGGCACTAGTGTACCCGCGCACCCACCGGGACTCAGATACTCCCCAGGCGCGGAGGATGCAGGTCATGGCGCCCGAACCACCTTCCTGCTGCTCTCGGGGGCCCTGGCCCTGACCGAGACCTGGGCCGGTGAGTGCGGGGACTGGAGGGAAAGGGCCTCTGCAGGGAGGAGCGTGGGGCCCTCCCGGCGGGGGCTCAGGACCGGGAAGCCGCGCCGGGAGAAGGGTTGGGTGGGTCTCAGCCCCTCCTCGCGCCCGGGCTCCCACTTCATGAGGTATTTGAGCACCGCCGTGTCCCGGCCTGGCCGTGGGGAGCCCCGCTTCATCTCCGTGGGCTACGTGGAAGACACGCAGTTCGTGCGGTTCGACAGCGACGCGGTGAGTCCGAGGATGGAGCCGTGGGTGGAGCAGGAGGGGCTGGAGTATTGGGACCGGGAGACACGGAACGCCAAGGGCCACGCACAGATTTCCCGAGAGAACCTGCGGACCCTGCTCGGCTACTACTACCAGAGCGAGGCCGGTGAGTGGCCCCAGCCAGGGGCGCAGGTCACGATCCCTCCCCATCCCCCACGGACGGCCCAGATCCCCCAGAGTCTCTGGGTCCGAGATCCACCCAGAGATGGGTGGATCTGGACCTGGCCAGACCCTCGACCAGGGAAGAAACTCGAGCGCCTTTACCCGGTTTAATTTCCAGTTTAGGCCAAAATCCTTGCGGGTTGGTCGGGGCGGGAGCGGGGCTCGGTGTTCAGGGCTGACCGCGGGGACGGGGCCATGTTTCTCACACCATTCAGAGGATGCATGTCTGCTACGTGGGGCCCGACGGGCGCCTCCTCCGCGGGTATGAACAGTTCGCTTGCGATGGCAAGGATTACATCGCCCTGAACGAGGACCTGCGCTCCTGGACCGCCGCGAACACAGCGGCTCACATCTCCCCATGCAAGTGGGAGGCGGACAAATACTCAGAGCAGGCTGGGGCCTACCCGAGGGCGAGGGCGAGTGCATGGAGTGGCTCCGCAGACACCTGGAGAGCAGGAAGGAGACGCTGCAGCACGCGGGTACCAGGGGCCACAGGGCGCCTCCCTCATCTCCTGTATATCTCCCAGGCTGGCGTGCCACCAGGAGGATCGGAAAATGGGACCAACGCTAGAAAATCGCCCTCCCTCTGGTCCTGAATGGGAAGAATCATGGGTTTCCAGATCCTGCACCAGAGAGTGACTCTGAGAGCCCACCCTGCTCTCCGGGACAATTAAGGGATGAAGTTCCTGAGGAAATGGAGGGGAAGACAGTCCCTGGAATACTGATCCGTGGTCGCCTTTGACTCCTACAGCAGCCTTGGGCACCAGGACTTTTCCTCTCAGGCCTTGTTCTCTCTCACACACTTAGTGTGTCTGTGGCTCCGATTCCAGCTCTTCTGAGTCCCTCGGCCTCTACTCAGGTCAGGACCAGAAGTCCCTGCGTCCCCATCAGAGACTCGAACTTTCCAAGGAATAGGAGATTATCCCAGATTCCTGTGTTCAGGCTGGTATCTGGGTTCTGTGCTCCCTTCCCCACCCCAGGTGTCCTGTCCATTCTCAGGATGGTCACATGTGTGCTGCTGGAGTGTCCCATGAGGAATGCAAAGTGCCTGAATTTTCTGACTCTTCCCCTCAGATCCCCCAAAGGCACACGTAACCCAGCACCCCGTCTCTGACCACAAGGCCACCCTGAGGTGTTGATCCCTAGGCTTCTACCTTGCGGAGATCACACTGACCTGGCAGCGGGATGGGGAGGACCAGACCCAGGACATGGAGTTTGTGGAGACCAGGCCTGCAGGGTATGGAACCTTCCAGAAGTGGGTGGCTGTAGTGGTGCCTTCTGGAAAGGAGCAGAGATACACGTGCTATGTGCAACATGAGGGGCTGCCAGAGCCCCTCACTCTGAGGTAGGGTAAGGAGGGGTATAAGTTATCTCTTCTCAGGGAAAGCAGGAGACCTTCAGCAGGGTCAGGGCTGAGGCCTGGGGGTCAGAACCCCTCACCTTCCTCTCCTTTCCCAGAGCTGTCTTCCCAGCCCACCATCCCCATCGTGGGCATCATTGCTGGCCTGGTTCTCCTTGGAGCTGTGGTCACCGGAGCTGTGGTCGCTGCTGTAATGTGGAGGAAGAAAAGCTCAGGTAGGGAAGGAGTGAGGGGTGGGGTCTGAGTTTTCTTGTTCCACTGTGGGTTTCAAGCCACAGGTAGAATTATGACTTGCTTCATCACTTGGAAACACCATCCACACACAGGCCAACCCAGCCTGGAGCCCTGCCTGCCAACACTTGCTCTTTTGTGAAGCACATGTGAAAACAAAGGACAAATTTATCACCTTGATGATTGTGGTGATGGGGACCTCCCAGCAGTCACAGGTCACAGGGGACAATCCCTACTGAGGACAGACCTCAGGAGGACAGTTGGTCTAGTCCCCACACCTGCTTTCCTCATGTTTTCTGATCCTGCCCTGGGTCTGCAGTCACAGTTCTGGAAATTTTCCTGGGGTCCAAGATTTGCTGTTTCCTTAAGGACCTTATGCCCTGTGTCCTCCCTGACCTCTCACAGGTTGTGTTTTTCTCACAGATGCAACAAGAGGGAGCTATGCTCAGGCTGCCTGTTAGTATAGGAGATTAGAGGGCTGCTCCCTGAGATCACTGGGACAGTGTAGACAAGATTCCTCCTTTAGCCACATCTCCTGTGGGCTCTGACCAGTTCCTATTTTTGTTCTACCCCAGGCAGCAACTGTGCCCAGGACTCTGATGCGTCTCATGAGACTTATAAAGATGAGACGCTGGGGGGCCTGAAGTGGGTCGGGGTGAGGCAGAGGGGACATGACTCTGTTGAGGGGTTCTCTAGATTTGGACATCTCAAGCATGTGGTAGGCTGTTCAGAGTGTCACCAGGTACAGTGACTGCCCTGGATTTGTTTATGATTATTTTCTTCTGTAGCTTGAGACAACTGCCTTCAGTGGGACTGAGATACAAAATTTCTTCAAGTCCTTCCTCTGACACACACCATTGTAATGTCAAGAGCTCCTGACTTCTCTATCTGCACCTGACATGTGAATATATCTACGTTTCTGTGTTCCAGTTATCATCATGTGAGGCAATGGGCGACTGGTCCACCACTGCCACCAGAACCACCACCCCACACTGACCTGTGCTCTCTTCCTCAGTCAAGTTTCTTGTTTCAGCAGAGGTGAGGCTGGGACATTTCTATTCAAGTCTTAACTTTAAGTTTCATTGAGCTGCAACTTATTTCTCTATTCAAAATAAGAACCTAGATATGAATTTTTCAAATTCTTGCCATGAGGTTGGGTTGATGGTTTAATGAAAGGAGAACAAGGCTCTTAAAACCTGACAGCCTTCCAGAATCCATTTTTGCTATGATGGGCCTGTTGTAGATGGAGACAGGAGAGAGGGTTGTGAGGAGCTGAGTGTGGACAGCCTATGCTCAGTTGGTGCTCAGTACATCATGGAATTTGATGTGGTCATTCGTTGGGTTGGTCATCTTTACTGCTCCTTTGTTTGTGTGACTCCAGTAGAACCTTATTTCACCAGAACCTGTGATCACAAGGACACAGATGTTGCCTGGGCCTTGTCCTGTCTCCAGGACTGTGGGCAGCGAGGGCTTTGTGTGGCTGGGTCAGGCTATGGTATGGCCCTAATATTTTGTATCATTATTTTTGGTTTCTTTGTTTCCGTGGAGGACTATGCCTATTCCTGTTCTGGTGTCTGAGTTCTGATCTCTTTCTCCCCTGGGTGTCCCTCATCTCTGACAGCAGCAGGAGTCATTTTTCCTGTCATTGTCCCCACAAGGTGGAAGGCAGCCACTGCATACAGAAGTCTGTGGTATTAAGAGATGAATTTTCAAGCCCATGCAGCTTTTACCCTATTTCCAGGGCTCTTTCTTGGATTGTATTTTCTATCTTTTCCCCCAACCTTTTTAAAAGAACTAGATTCTGAAATTAGCAGACGGGAGTAATGCCACAAGTGCTCATCTTAGGTAACTTTCTAGAGGAACTCCTCTTCTGCTCAGCTCTCCTACCCACTCTCCCTTTCCTGAGTGTAGTAATCCTAGCACTGGCTCTAATGCAAACTCGTGGATTTATAGAGCAGTCTAACTTAGATTTATATTTCTTTGGAAATTGGGATTCATAGTCTTAAGATTGTTCTTTCCTAAGAGGGAAATATAATTGCATGCTGCAGTGTGCAGAGGGATTGGTGTGGGAGGAGGGATGCAGGGAGGGAGGGAGGACACACAAGCAGCACTGCTGAGAAAAGCATAGGCGACCTCGATGTCAGCGTGAGAGGGCCTTGTGCTGTAGCTGCCGTGAAACAGCATTTGGCCTGAGGCTATTTAATAAAGATATTGCCTTTAGAATAGCGAGGTGCTCTACAGCAGTCATTCATTCAGCCAGCCTTTGTTGTCTGCCAGACATGTGACAGAATGTTTTTGCATCTGGCGAAAGTCACTGAAGTAAAATCGGAAAAATCTCTAGCCTTGTGGGGCATGTGTTGCAGTGGGAAGAGGCAGACAGTACATACACTCTAATACATGCAGAGTAAATGAGGAAAGTAGAAGGTGGTAAGTGATGTGGAACAGGTGATCAGAGTGTGGGTTGTGGGACAGAGAAGGTAGCTATTGTGCCAGGGTGGTCAGCGTGGGCCTCGTTGGGAAGGTGACCTTTGATGAAATATTTGAAGGACATAAAGGTATTCGTCATGAGGGTATCTGGAGGAAGTTTTTTCTAGGGAGTAGGAACCTTCGGTGCCAGTGTACCAGGACAGGATCATGTCTGTGTGTTCTGGGAAGAACAAGTGACTGGGTATGGCTGAGATAAGGTCACTGAGATAAGGTCAGGGGTTTGGTCAGATCATGTGGGTTTAGGGCTGGAGTATGTGGGAAGGATTTTGACTTTGAATGAGATAGTTTTAAGCAGAATAAAGACATGCCACAACTTCTTTTTTAAAAGGATCCCTCTAGCTGCTGTGCTGAGAACAGAATCCAAAGGCCAGAGATGAGCAAGGCAGGTGGGGAGACTGGAGGAAATGAGTGCAGTATTTCAGGCTGGAGATTTTGGTTACTTAACTGAGTGTGAGCAGTGGAAATATTGGGAAGTGATTGGATTCTCACTATTTCCAATCACTTTATACAGCATTTTCTAATGGACTAAATCTGGGGTATGAGAAAGAAGAGCAAAGGATACCAAAAATGTCAGCCTGTGTGACTAAAAAGAGTTGCCATCAGCCGAGAATGAGAAGACTAGCAGGAGCATATGAGAGGAGGGGACATCGCAGGCGGTCACTGTGGGAGATGTGGGATCTGAGATGCCGCTGAGAAATACCAGTGAGGTAGTCGAGTTGGCAGTTGGACAGATGAATCTAGAGACATTTAGGAGAAACAGACTTGGGAGATGATGTCATACAAAAGTTATTTAAAGCCTTGAGTCTGGATGACATCTCCAAAGGAGTGATTGGCTATAGAAGAGAACAGGAACAAGGACTGAACACTAAGCCTCCGTTGCTAAAGGATCTGATCAGACAACACACCTAGATCAGACCGCACAGTCCTGACCCCACGTCTAGAAGGTACATAGACCAGGGAGTTCCAGACTTTCCTGTACAGAGGAATCACCTGGACATCACCTTAAGTCTCAGCTGATCTGGAATCGAGTATGAGATTTCCTACTTATAAAATGTTGCTGTTGGCGCTGATGCTGCTGGTCTTCAGATCCCACTTTTGGTGGCAAGAACACAGACCAGGATTCCTAGGCTGTGCATCAGCCTTGCCTGTGGGGCTTGTTAAAAAGCAATTCCTGGACTCCGTGCCCAACATTCTGACACAGGGGATTTGTGGAGAGGCCTGAGTGTTCTGTAACAAGCCCACAGCAAACCTGGTGCTCAGCCACATTTGATATCACTGAGATCAATAGTTGGAGAATGCCCAGGATGGGGAGGGGTCTCAGATCCACATTTAAGTATTGCTTTCTTCTGTTTTTTGTTTTTTATTTTTTATTTTTAAGGAGGATGTGTTTCTTTAATTATAAGACAGGATGCTGAGAAATAAATGTCATTTTCCCTACCATGGAGTATGGCCAGATAGAAGATTTAGGAAGTGGCTCACAGCTCAGCATGATAAAAAAATAGCTGAATGCTGCTCTCTGAAACTACTCCCCAGAATGATTTCACATTCATTCCTTAGAGCAAACAATTGCTTGCAAATTTCTCTAATTTAAACATAAAGGAGTGTACACATTGGTATTAGTATTCATTTTATTTGGGGGAAGGGCACTGAATTAGTCCGTTTTCACACTGCTGATAAAGACATACCCGAGATTGGGAAAAAAAAAGAGGTTTAATTGGACTTATAGTTACATATGGCTGAGGAGGCCTCAAAATCATGGCAGTAGGTGAAAGGCACTTCCTTTTTTTCTTTTTTCTTTTTTTTTTTTTTTTACATGGAGTCTCACTCTGTTGGCCCAGGCTGGAGTGCAGTGGCATGATCTCGGCTCACTGCGAGCTCCACCTCTCAGGTTCACGCCATTCTCCTGCCTCAGCCTCCTAGTAGCTGGGACTACAGGCACCTGCCACCACGCCCGGCTAATTTTTTGTATTTTTAGTAGAGACGGGGTTTCACCGTGTTAGCCAGGATGGTCTCGATCTCCTGACCTCGTGATCCGCCCACCTCGGCCTCCCAAAGCGCTGGGATTATAGGCATGAGCCACTGTGCCCAGCCAAAAGGCACTTCTTACATGGTAGTGGCAAGAGAAAATGAGGAAGAAGCAAAAGTGGAAGCCCCTGATGAACCCATTGGATCTCATGAGACTTACTCACTATCATGAGAATAGCATGGGAAAGACCGCCCCCAATGATTCAATTACCTCCCACAACACATGGGAATTCTGGGAGATACCATTCAAATTGAGATTTGGGTGGGGACACAGCCAAACCACATTAGGCACAAAACCAGGTTTGAGGCTACACAGCCAGGAACATAATCCACAGCCACCCTAATTCAGATCTCTCGTAGAAACCACTGCCCCTGCTCCTGGGCACAGATGCTACTACTTATACCTCTGATACCCTGATGGTGGACACCGGGCCCTGTGGCGAGGACTGCTCTCACCGCTGCTCCTGAGAACTGCTTTACCATCTTTACCAAAATTAGTCTTCACTGTCCCAGCCTCCCTGTGCCATCTCGTCCCGGTTAGAAGCCCACGTGTGGTCATCTAAATTATGCAGCCATAGCCTCTTGCAGTGTTTAGGTGCAATAATGTTGGAGAAAGTGAATTTTTCTCTTTTGTAGAAGGAGGTAGTCCCTGCTTTCTAATAAGACTCTTCAACTTAGAGAGTTCGGGTGCTAGAGGTAGAGGGGTGAGGGATGGAAAAACAATGACAAATTTCAATTCCTAGAATCATGATCTGAGCCTAGAACTTTATCTAGTACATTGCAGGAACCTGGGTTTGGTTAAGTGTGTAATAAATGACATAGTTCAACTTATTCCCTTGATAGTATTTTGTTCTATTGTTCTATCTGCACATGCTCCTAGGAAGAGTATCTATACATTCACCAGTTTTAATGTGCCTGTCCCACAAAACCCTAAAAGACCATCCTAATTTAGATGCCGTGCTACTGAAACTTGTATGAACAGCTGATAACCATACTGTTTGTAGCAGACCCAGTGACATGGTATAAATGCTCATCTTTTGCTTGACTGTTACTAGTCTGGGATGAGATAAAATAGAGGTTTACTTGCATAGTTCACTCACAATTTTTATATGTATATTACTGTGGGTTGCTAACTAACAGTCCACAGACCAGTGCTAGCCCACAGACTATACTTTGAGAGTAGCATTAGTATAGATGTACTTGTATTCCAGCATCTTCCTTTGTGTCAAATTAATAGCAGGAATTAATCAGTAGTGAATGGGGATTCCATTTCCAGTAATAGGGTGAACTAGGTGTTAAGGCTGCCTCTTCCACCAAAAACAACTAAAAAAGAGATGAAATGTGAAAATCACCCAAGAGTATAGAAATATAAAAAAGGGAATAATCTTTTTGGTCAAAATATAAATGTGGGCAGGATTTAGAAAAAGAGAAGTTGCTTTTATCTTGAGGGCATTTACCAAATCTTGAAAAATCTTAGCTTTGGTTTTCTCAGCTTCATATGGTATAATGCAAAGGAAATAATTCTCAGAACTTGTTTGTGTAGGGAGTATACGAGGAGACACTTTCATGTACCCCATAAAATCTGGGAAACAAAAGATGTGTTTCCTCCGAGTAAGAAACGAAAATCTGTTTCATCCCCCAACACAAGAGTATTCTAAAGAAATTTGTCTTTGAGCCGGCAAAAACTGTTTTTGAGAATTTATAACCACCAGCCAGCACTCCTGCAGATTTTTTGCACAAACTAGCTTTACCATTTTGGGCCCAAATAACCTCAAAGCATGATTTTGATTAATAATTGTCCTGGATTAGCAGTGATTCATCAACTGGAAGAAGGAAACAAAAATCTCTATAGGAATGCATATTTAACCCATATGTCAAAGAATTTGCCCAAATAATTCTGCAAGGAAAAAGCCGCTCAGAGCATGAACTGTATAAAGTACAATTGGAGAAAAGTCAGTCTGATTGAGAACTAGTGGAAACAATAGATAAGAGGTTCATAAAGCTTCGATATTTGAATTATGAAACAAAGTAACCAGTATTACATTTAAAATAATTATGAGCTGGGCATGGTGGCTCACATCTGTAATCCCAGCACTTTGGGAGGCCGAGGCAGGTGGATCACCTGAGGTCGGGAGTTTGAGACCACCCTGACCAACATGGGGAAACCCCATCTCTACTAAAAATACAAAATTAGCCGGGTGTGGTGGCTCACGTCCGTAATCCCAGCTACTTGGGAGGCTGAGGCAGGAGAATCACTTGGGAAGCAGAGGTTGCGGTGAGCTGAGATTGTACCGCTGCACTCCAGCCTGGGCAACAAGAGCTAAACTCTGTCTCAAAATAATAATAATAATTATTATTATTATGACAAGTTTGAAAATGCCTACAGACTGTATTAACCTAAAAATGACCTGTTTTTCAAAAGAACTGAATTTAGTTTTTAGGAAGTAAAATTAACCTTGATTTTAAATTTTTAATTTAGTTGAATTAAAAATTTTAAAAATCATAGTCTATTGACTTTTGCTTTGGACCATGATGGAATAACAAGGACCAGATTTACTCTCATGCCTTAAGCACAACAAACTCAAAATAATATATGAGTGGCTATTTAGCTATGTACTCAGATACAAGACAGCAGGTATCTCAGAGACTGTGATCTCTGGGAGAAGGGGAATGGAAGAGGTAAGGTTTACAGTCGTCCACCTACCTTCCTGGACAGAGTTTCCGAGGCACAGTGCAGAGAGGCAGAGCCCTAACCAGGAGGTTCACTGAGGTGAGGAGACAGAGTTGTGAATCTGGAGACTCTAGGACATCCGGAATATGCAAGATGAAGGCACATGGAAAAGATAGCTGATGATAAAAAGCACTATAAGTCTGCAGGAGGTACCCCTCAAGTCTTCAGTTAATCAGCATATTATATAAGGGAACTACTCAAGGACAGGGAAAGAATTATCCAAAATGACTTAAGAGAATAGTACCCAGTGATATACAGGGTTGGAAATAATGCCCGTTCCCACTAACCAGACTGGAAAACCTCATAATTTGTTGAGCATTGGATAGAGTATTCTGAAGGGTCTAATGTCAGCAGTGGTAAATAATTAGCCCTGGACTAAACACTTCTTGTTTTTTTGCTAACAAATATTAAAAGTAAGACCTAAAATGATCAAACAGCTCCTGAATAACTTAATTTGTCCCAGTAAAAATAAAAAGCTTGGCTGGGTGCGGTGGTTCATGCCTGTAATCCCAGCACTTTGGGAGGCCAAGGTGGGCAGATCACCTGAGGTCGGGAGTTCAAGACCAGCCTGACCAACATGGAGAAACCCCATCTGTACTAAAAATACAAAATTAACTGGGTATGGTGGCGCATGCCTATAATCCCAGCTACTCGGGAGGCTGAGGCAGGATAATTGCTTGAACCCGGGAGGTAGAGGTTGCAGTGAGCTGAGATCATGCCATTGTGCTCCAGTGTTGGCAACAAGAGCAAAACTCCATCTCAAAAAAATAGATAAATAAAAGTAAAAATAAAAATAAAATAAAAAGTTCAAGAATACTTATAGAATGCAAAAATATCTGGCACCTAACCTGGTAAAGTCATAATGTCTGGCATTAAATAAAAACAATCACCAGGCATATAATAAAAACAAGAAAATACAACTCATAAGGCAGAGAAAACAATCAATCTAAAGTTACCTAGAACTGACATAGATGTTAGAATTAGCAGGCAATAACATAAAACAGTTATTGTAAATGTATTCTGTATGTTCAAAACATTACACAGAGACATGAAAGATATATAAAAGGTCAAAATCAAACTTCCAAAGATGAAAATGTCAGACATAAAATACACTGGATGTGAGATGAGATTAATGGTAAACTTTATGTTGTAGATTAAACAATGACTTTGAAGACATATAAATAGAAACTTCCTAGGCTGGGCGCGGTGGCTAAAGCCTGAAGTCCTAGCACTTTGGGAGGCTGAGGTGGGTGGATCACTTGAGGTTAGGAGTTCAAGACCAGCCTGGCCAACATGGTGAAACCCCATCTCTACTAAAAAAAAAATACAAAAATCAGCCGGGCGTGGTGGTGGGTGCTTATAATCCCAGCTACTTGGGAGGCTGAGGCAGGAGAATTACTTGAACCCGGGGGGCGGACGTTGCAGTGAGCTGAGATCGTACCACTTCATTCCAGCCTGGACAAAAGAGTGAAACTCCATCAAAAAAAAAAAAAAAAAAAAAAAAAAGAAAGAAAAAGAAAAGAAAAGAAATAGAAACTTTCCAAAATTACAAAAAAAGCAAGACAGTGGAGGAAATAGAAGTATAAAGTAAAACATTTCTGTATCTTTCTGAAATTAAATTAGTAGAAATCTTAGTTTCTGATAAGACAAAATGTATATGGTAAGTCCTACAGCAACTACTAAAAAACTGATAATGAAAAATCAATAAAGAAATTAATGTATTACAGTAGGAAGTATCCACTTAACACATGCATAATCAGTAAAGATGTAAAAGAGGAACAAATAAGCATGAGATGCATAGAAAAGAAAAAGTAAAATTGCAGACAAAATCAGCCATATCAATGTTAAACCATATCAATCAACATTAAATGGAAATGGAATGTACAATCCAATCAAAAGGCAAAGATTGTTACACCAGTTAAAAAGAATGAGGTTAAACTATATGCTGTCTACAGCAGACGTACTTGAGATTCAAGTTACAAATAGGTTAAAATTTTAAAGGTGAAAAAAAGATATGTCAACAGAAACCATGAAAAAGCTAAAGAGCCACAGTAATATCAGAAAAGATAGTCTTTATAAAATGCAAGTAGAGATACACAGGGACTTGTAATGATAAATGTGTCAATCCATCAGAAAAAAATAACAATTATAAATGCACCTAATAACAGAGCACCAAAATAGATGAGCCCCCAACTGACAAATGAAGAGAAAAATACACAATACAACAATAGTTGGGGACTTCAATACTACATTTTTTTGTTTGTTTGTTTGTTTAATGAGAGAGGGTCTCACTCTGTCACCCAGGCTGGAGTGCAGTGGTATGGTCATAGTTCATTGCAGCCTCGATCTCCTGGGCTCAAGTAATCCTACCTCAGTCTCCTGAGTAGCTGGGGCTACAGGCATGTGGCACCATGCCTGGAAAATTTTTTAAATGTTTAGTAGGGACAAGGTCTGGCTGTGTTGTCCAGGTTGGATTACTACACTTTAAATAAGGGATACAACAACTAAATTGTAAGAGGGCTCAAGTTTCAAATTAAGAACCTGCTGCAACAAAGTAGAACAACAACAACAACAAAAAGAATAACCAAACCACATTGGTGGGGATAACTGGGGGGGTCAACATACCTGGGACATCCGGATATGGCTAGGAACAAAGAAGAAGGGTGGGTACTACCAGTATCAGCCATTTGGTGCATGCCACCATGGTCATCAGTGGAGCAGCTTTCGATATTGATGCACCCAATAGCCATCACTGCTTTGGACCTTCCGGAGATGAAGACGCTGTTGTGCTACCTTGGGATTAGGGACACTACCTATCCCAACT
Organism: Macaca mulatta; assembly: GCF_049350105.2. Taxonomy (NCBI): domain Eukaryota; kingdom Metazoa; phylum Chordata; class Mammalia; order Primates; family Cercopithecidae; genus Macaca; species Macaca mulatta. The sequence continues at coordinate 152,768,677 of NC_133409.1, read as the reverse complement.
ATGTGAACATCCCACACCTGGGAGCCACAGCTGCTCCATGCATGCTTACACCTCAGACACTCTAAACACAGCAAGCTAAGCTGCATCTAGAACCTCAGTGTCACTGTCCCTCTACACATGCCTGTCCTCCAGACCACAGCTCCTGGGCCACTGCAGGCACCCAATCATTAAACACCAGAACTACTGTTGCTGTGGGCTAGCATATGTCCTGAGATTGGCTGCTCTGTGAGAGCCTACACTGTGGACACCAGAGCCACCACTGAAGCAGGCAGGTCTATGCCCTCTTCCTTGAATAGTGGCAGCTTTGCAGAGCCTGAGCTCTGTACCCTGCCTGTGTGTACTCCACAAGCACCCAGACCAATGACACTTGGAGCCACTGCCTCAATGGGAGTATTTGCACCCTGGACCCTGGCTCCCTGGCTGCTCTACAAATACATGTGCCTTGCACACAGTTACTAATACAGCAGTGGAGGCACCAGAACTCCAGACACCAGTGCTGTCACCACCCCCAAAACTGGAGACATAGTCATTGTATGCATGATAGCACTCTAGACTGTGGCTCCATGGCTGCTCCACAGGTGCTGTACATCAGACACTGATGGCACCCCCACTGCAAGTATGCTCATGAGCCAGACCCAGTCAGTGCCAAGAGGGATTCCCTTGGTCATGACTTGCATTAAGAAGAAAAAGAGTTCAGGAGAATCATAGTAGCCTTAGCCACAGAAGACCCCAACAGCCCTCACTACAGATGTGGGCACCCGTAGCTTGGCCACTGAAAAACCCTGCAATTCTTGTCAACACAGACCTCAGCTGACAAAGCTGCATGGATGCTATGTTGCTTTGCCCTCACTGGAGCCATGGCTGCTGCACCCTGCCCAACCCATGCCCTCACAACTCACCTGTAGGTAAAGGTCTTTCCCCACTGAAACTAGCCCATAAATTCTGGAAGGGGTGGCTACCCCCCTAAATGTGCGTACATCAATGCAAGGTAACAAGGAACATGAAAAATCAAGGAAACATGACATTTCCAAAGGAACACAATAATGTTCCAGTAACTGACTGCCTAGAAATGGAGATCTAAAAATTACCTGAAAAATAATTCAAAATATTTACATTAAGAAACTTAGTAAGTTATCAGGGAACACAAATAGACAGCTTGATGATGTATCCATGAACAAAACAAGAAGATCAAAAGTTAGCTATGAATCACTTAAAAACAAACTGAAATTCTAGGGCTTGAGAATACAATGAATGAAATGAAAGACTGCAATAGATACCTTCAGTAGCAGACTGGATGAAGAAGAAGAAAGAATCTGTAAACTCAAAGACAGGTCATTTGAAAATACTTAGAGGACACAAAAGAAAAAATAATTAAAATAAGTGAAGAAAGCTTATGATACTTAGTTCTGTCACCATTGAGAGAGCTAACTTTTGCATTACAAGATTTTCAGGAGGAAAGGGGAGACAGAAAGGGACAGAGAACTTATTTTAAAAGGCTGAAAACTCTCCAAGTTGGGAGAAAGATATGAACATCTAGGTAAATGTAACTGAAGTCTTCAATCAGGCTTAACCCAAAGACTTCCTCAAGACATAATATGATCAATGTATAACAATTAAAGTTCAAAAGAGGAGTTTAAAAGTAGCAAGAGGAAAGAGATTTCTCAACAGCCCATAAGGCCATCACTAGACTTTTCAGGAGAAGCCATCTTCCAGGAGAGATTGAGGTAATACATTTGAAGTACTGAAAGAGAGAGAGAGAGAGAAAGCCACCTGTTAACCAAAAATACTTTAACTAGCAAAGCTGCTTTTCAGAAATGTGAGAGAGATAAACAGTTTCTCAGAAAAAAGCTGAGAGAGTTTATCATCACTAGACCAGCCTTACAAGAAATGCTACGTGGAGTTTTTTAAGCTGTAATGGAAGGATACCGATAAGCAACATGAAAACATATAAAAGTATAAAACTCACTGGTAAAAGTATGTATACAGTCAAATTCAGAAAACTGTAATAGTGTGTAAGTCACTTACATCTTTAGTATAAAGGTTAAAAGACAATATTGTTAAAAATAAGTATAGCTAAAATAATTTTTAATGGATACAGAATATTAAAAGATATAAATTGTGGCATAAAAACCATAAATTGTGGTGAGGGAGAATAAAAGTGTAGGTTTTTATGCAGTCAAAGTGAAGTTGTTACCAGCTAAAAATAGACTGTTAAAACTATAAGATGCTAGTTTAAGTTTTATTGTAACCACAAAGGAAAAACTCTATATTAGATGCACAAAAAAGAAAGGAATGAAAGCACATCACTGGAAACAATTACTTAATCAAAAAGAAAAAATAATAGTAGAAGAAAAGAAAATGTTCTACAAAACAGCTAAAAAACAAATCCACAAAATGACAATAGGAAGATCTTACTATAAATAATTACTTTGAATGTAAATGGTTAAATTTCACAATTAAAAGACATGAACTGACTGAATAAATTTTTTTAGAAAGAAACCCCAAACACTCTACCAAAATACTATTAAAACTGAAAAAACAATCAGTGAAGTTGCAGGATACAAAATCAGCATACAAAAATTAATGGTACTTTTATATGCTTACCAAAAACTGTCTGAAAAAGAAATCAAGAAAACAATCTCAGTTATAACAATGTCAAAAAGAATAAATTACTTAGGAATAAATTTGATCAAGGAGCTGAAAAATCTGTACACTGAAAACCATAACATAATTGGAAAAAAAGAACCATAATTGGGGGGAAAAAAAGTCGTCAAATTGCCTCTGTTTGCAAATCACAATATCTTACATGTAGAAACCCAAACACTGCACCAAAATACTGTCGGAACTGTTTAAAAAAAAAAAAAATCAGTGAAGTTGCAGGATACAAATTTGGCTTACAAAAATTAGTAGTACTTTTATATGCTTATAAAAAACTATCTGAAAAAGAAATCAAGAAGACAATCTCAGTTATAACAGTAACAAAAAGAATAAATTATTTAGGAATAAATTTAATCAAGGAGTGAAAAATCTGCACACTGAAAGCCATAACGGTGATGAAAAAAAATTGAAGATGCCACAAATAAATGGAAAGATATCCTTGTTCTTAGATCAGAAGAATCAATATTTCAAAAATGTCCATACTACCCAAAGCAATCAACAGATTTAATGTAACCCCTATCAAAATTCCAATGGGATTTTTAACTGAATTAGACAATCTCAAAATTTGTATGGAACCACAAAAGAACTGCAATAGTTAAAGCAATCTTCAACAAGAACAAAGCTGGAAGCATCACACTTCCTGATCTAACATGATATTACACAGCTATAGTAATGAAAAGAGTATGGTACTGGCATAAAAACAGTGCGTAGAATAATGGAATAGAACAGAAATCTCAGAAAGAAATCCATGTATATACAATTAACTAGTCTTTGAAAAGTTGTCAAGAATATATAATAGGGAAAGGATACTCTCTTACATATGTAGTGATGGAAAAACTGGATATCCACTTGGAAAAAAATAAAACTGCATTCTGATCTTAATTAGACAAATCAACTGATCTTAATCAGCAAAATCAACTCCAAATAGATTAAAGATTTAAATGTAAGACCTAAAACGACAAAACTTGTGGAAGAAAGCAGGTGAAAAGCTCCGAGACATTGGCCTTGGCAATGATTTTTGGGGGGGTATAACCCCAAAGACATATGCCAAAAAAGCAAAATTAAACAAGTGAGACTACATTAAACTATAAAGTTTTTGCACAGCAACACAACAATCAACAAAATGAAAAGGCAAACCACAGAATGAGAGAAAATATTTGCAAACCTTATATTCAATAATGGGTTAATGCGTAAAGTCTATAGAACTCATAGAATTTAATAGCAAAAAACAGATAACCCAGTTCAAAAATGGGCAAAAGACCTGAATAGACATTTTTTCAAAAAAGACATACAAATGGCCAAGAAGTATATGAAAAGGTGCTCAACATCATTAATCATCAGAGAACTGCACATCAAAACTGCATTGACATATCACCTCACATCAGTAAGAATAACCATTATCAAAAAGACAAGAGATAATCAGTGTTGGTAAACTGTGGAGAAAGGGAACCCTTATACATGGTTGGTGGGAATGTGATTTGGTAAAGACATAATGGAATACAATATAGATGTTCTTCAAAAAAATTAAAACATAACTACCATATGATCCAGTAATCCTACTTCTGGGCATATATTAAAAAAATGAAATCAGTTAAGAAATTTCTGTACCCCCATAATAATTGCAGCACTATTCACAATGGCCAAGATACAGAAACAAAGTAAGTGTTTATTGATTGATGGATGGATAAAGACATTGTGATACACACACACACACACACACACGCGCACGAATATTATTCAGACATAAAAAGGAAGGAAATACTGCCATTTGTAATAACATAGATAAACCTGAAGGACATTATGCTAAGTGAAATAAGTCAAACACAGAAAGAAACATACTGTACGATCTCATTTGTATGTGTAATCTATAAAGTGGAGTTCAGAGAAACAGAGGTAGAAACAGTCAATTGAATTAACTTTGACCTGAGGCTGCCTGTGTACCTAAGTTAGTAGATAAACAAATCAAAACCTAAGTTAGGAGTATAACTGTTAGCTGGGGTTCACCCAATCACAAGCAGCCAACTCATCACACCATGCCCAAAAAGGCAAATGCCTAGCTGTAGCCAATCAGATGATTTTTCTTCTTCTGTGTCTGGCATATAAAAGCTTACTGCGCACACTCCTGGGTGGAGCTTTCTGACCCTTTCCTGGTTCTGAGTGCTGCCAAATTTGTAAATCATTTTTTGCTCAAATAAAGTCTTCTAAATTTAGTTTGTTTAAAGTTAGTTTTTGTTTTTTGTTTGTTTGTTTTTTAGTGATTACTAGGAGTCATGGGTAGGGGAAATGGGGAGATGTTGGTAAAAGGTTACTAACTTGCAGTTATAAGGTGAATAAGTTCTGGAAACCTAATGTACAGTGTGAAAGAAAAATAAATCTCAGGTCCCCAAAATCACTAAGCCACAGTGATTTGGGCTTACAACAGGATGGCGACTGTTGGTATACTTGAAATTTACTAAGAGAATAGATCTTAAGTATTCTCACCACATACAAAAACATTAACTATGTGTCATAGATATGTTAATTAGTTTGATTGTGGTAATCATTTCACTATATGTATTTTTAAAATCATGTTGTACAACTTGAATATATATAATTCCTGTTTGTCAATTATACTTCAATAAAGCTAGGGAAAAATAAAATACTTAAAAATAAATGTAATAGAAGTACAAAATTTATACTACAAGAAAACCGTCAATATATTTACAGAAATCAAAGAACTAAATAAATGAAAAGATGTTCTATTTTTATGGATCAGAAGACAATATTATTAAGATGGCAATATATCAAAATTGGTCTACAGATTCAATGCAGTTCTATCAAAATCCCAGCTGACTGCTTTGCAGGAACTGACAAGATGATATTAAAATTATATGGAAATTCAGGGAACTACAAAAGTTACAACACTTTTGACAAAGAACAGAGTTTGAGGAACTACATTTCCTCATGGCAAAACGTACTACAAAGCTGCAATAATCAATACAGAGTGATACTGACATAAAGATAGACATACAGATCAGTAGAATAGAGAGGCTAGAAATAAAAGTTTATAATTATGGTCAATTAAATTTCAAAAATACTGCCAAGGCAATTCAATGAGGGAAAGAAAAATCTTTTCAAGAAATTGTACACAACTCAACAGCAATAAAACAAACAACCTAATTCAAAACTGGACAAAGGACCTGAATAGACATCTTTCCAAAGAAGACATACAAATGACCAACATGTATATGAGATGGTGCTAAATGTAATCAGAAAAATGCAAATCAAAATCGCAATGACATGTTGCGTAGCACCTGTCAGAATGGTTATTATCAAAAAGGTAAGAGGTAGTAAGTGTTAATGAGGGTGTGAGGAAAGGGAATCCTTATACATGGTTGGTGGGAGTGTAAATTGGTACCAGCGTTATAGAAAACAGTATGGTCTTTCCTCAAAAAATTAAAATGGCCTTTCCTTAAAAAATTAAAAACAGAACTGCCAGTATATGATCCAGCAGTTTTACTTCTGGGCATGTATCCAAAGAAAATGAAATCAATATCTCAAAGAAATATTTGCACCCCTATGTTTATCACAGTATTATTTCCTGAAAGTAATTAAAGGGTCTGTCAATTGATGAATGGGTAAAAAAAATGTGTTTTACTCTGTTTTATGGTGCTGTAACACAATATCACAGACTGGGTAATTTATAATGAACAGAAATGTATTTTCTCTGAGTTCAGGAGGCTATGGATCCAAGATCAAGGCATTGGCTACTGGTGAGAACCTTCTTGCTGCATCATCACATGACTGAAGGTAGAAGGGCAAGTACAGAGAACACACTCCTGGAAGCCCTTTTATAAAGGCATTAAACCCACCCCCAAGGGTGGAACCCTCATGATCTAATACCTCTTAAAGGTCTCACCTCCTAATAATATTACAATGGCAATTAAATTTCAACATGCAGCTGGGTGTGGTGCCTTACTCCTATAATCCCAGCATTTTGGGAGGCTGAGGTGGGAGGATTGCTTGAGTCTAGGAGTTCAAGACCAGCCTGGGCGACATAGTGAGACCCCATCTCTGAAGTATATATATATATATACTTCAACCCATGTTGAAATATAAATGGTTTGAAACAACATGGGTTTTGCAGGGGACAAAATTCAAACCATAGCAATGTGGTATGTATGTATACACACACAAACACACACACAAAATGGAATAATAGTCACAGAAAAAGGAAATACTGACATTTGCAACAACATGGGTGAAGCTGGGGGATATTATACTAAGTGAAATAAGCCAGACAGAGAAAGACAAATATTATATAATCTCATATTTGCAATCTAAAACAAGTGAAACTCATAGAAGCAGAGGCAGAATGGCAGTTAGCAGGGGTTTGAGTAGGAAAAATGGGGAGATGTTGGTCAAAGGGTGCAAACTCTCAGTTATATGATAAGCAAGTTCTAGAAATCTAATGTTCACTATGGGCAGTAATGGATTTGTTAAATTGATTGCAATCATAATCACACAATGTATATGTGTATTAAATGATCACAATGTATGCCAAGAATAACTTTGTTAATTAAATGTTTTTAAAAATGAAATGGCCAATGCTTTTTTAAAAAAGAAATTGTGTTGATGTAACTGTATATCCACAGGCAAAAGAATGAAGTTTGACCCTACCTCATATCATATACATAAATTATTTAACATAGACCAAAGACCTAAATATAAATGCTAAAACTATACAACTTACAAACAAAAATGTATGCAAAAACCTTCATGACCTCGGATTAAGCAATGTGTTTTTAAATATGACACCAAAACACAAGTAACAATAAATCAAACAGACAAATTGGATATCAACAAAGTTTAAAACTCTGTGTTCCAAAGAACACAATCAAAAAAGTAAAAATACTACCCTTAGGCTAGGAGAAAGTATATATAAATCTTATATGTGAGAAAGAATTAGTATATAGTACACATAAAAAACTCTTTCAAGTCAAAAATTAAAAGACAAATAATACAAGTAAAACATGAACAAAGGGCTGAATAGATACTTCTCCACAAGAGATATAAAGATGGCTAACAAGAATATGAAAAGATGATTGGCACTATTAATACAGAGAAATGCAAATTAAACCACAATGATATACCACTGCACAGTCACTGGAATAGCTAGAATAAATAAGACAGATATCAATAAGCAGTGGTGAGGATGTGGAGAAATTGGAACTCTTGGACACTGCTGGTAAGAATTTAAAATGCTGCAGCCTCTTAAAGTTCTGGAAGTTCCTCAAAGTTTGAATATAGAGTTACTATTTGACCTAGCAATTCCATTCCTAGATGTATACCCAAAAGAAATGAAAACAGATGTCCATGCAAAAATTTGTACATAATGTTCAAGCAGCATTATTCTCAGTGGCTGAAAAGTGGAAACAATACAAATGCCCGTGAACAAATGAATGAATAAAATGTGGTCAATCTATGGAATGGAATATTTGACCATAAAAAGACATGCAGTACTAATCAATGCGGCAACATTATGCCATGTGAAAGATGCCAATCACAAAAGACTATCCGTTATATTATTCCATTTATATGAAATGTGTATAAGAAATAAATTTGTAGCCGGGCACGGTGGCTCACGTCTGTAATCCCAGCACTTTGGGAGGCCGAGGTGAGCAGATCACGAGGTCAGGAGATCGAGACCATCCTGGCTAACACGGTGAAACCCTGTCTCTACTAAAAACACACAGAAAAATTAGCCGGGCGCGGTGGTGGGCACCTGTAGTCCCAGCTACTCGGGAGACTGAGGCAGGATAATGGTGTGAACCCGGGAGGCAGAGCTTGCAGTGAGGCGAGATCACACCACTGCACTCTAGCCTGGGTGACAGAGCGAGACTCTGTTGCAAAAAAAAATTAAAAATAAATAAAAATAGACAAATAAATGAATAAATTTGTAAGGACAGAAAGTAGATTAGTGGTTGCCTAGGACTGAGGAAATGTTGGAGGGAAATGGGGATGACTGGGAATAAATGTACATGGGTGATGAAAATGTTCTAAAAATAATTTTGGAGTGATGAACATGTTCTACAATTGATCGTGGTAATAGCTGCACTATGAATATGCTAAAAACCATTGAGTGTAACTGGTTGAATAATATATGAATTCTATCTTAATGAAACTGTTCTAATGAAAAGTGATGGCTCACTTGAAATAAAGTCAACATGCCAGAGCTGCCATGGCAGATTGTGGAGAAAGAGACCAAAAGGCTCAGAGCAGTGAGCATGCTGGCATAGATAGACACACTCTATAAAACTGGATCATGCACTGTGTGACTGTTTATTTGGAAGGGCCCAAAGGAAACGCTGTTTATCAGGCAACAGGTAATGAGCAGGTGAATGGGGTATTAACCTAATTTTGTCCTTTATGGGCTGGAGCTGACTCTATGAGATGATATTGGAGAACTTGGTGCCCTAGCAACAATGGACAGTAGGATCCCAGAAAGCCAGAGGCCAGCTGGCAGCAAGGCAGAATCAAAATGGACAAAATTTCCTAAATAGTGAGTAATGTTAGAATGAAAGCCAGGAAATGCTGACTGCAAGGGATTTAGGGAAATTACTAAGACTATGGTGTTTCTAGTTGGGCAGCTTATAAGACTGTTGTTTAATATTAGAATCAATAGATGAAAAATAGATAAGCTGAAGTCTGAGATTAATTGCTTCAATAGAAGTTTCAAATCCCTTGCCCAGTTTCCAGACATGAACCAGTTCTTAGATCCAGAATCCATTCATTGAAGGAGAGTCACGTCCCTGATGAAGTATCTGCAACACCATGACAAGTGTGTACAGTAGACATTCCCTACACCCTTCCCTAAAGGGATCAATGGCCACTTACTCAGGTATCAATACACTGATAAAGGGAAATGCCCAGATATTTTTAGGTCTATTGGATACAGGGTCCAATTTGACACTGATACTTGGGGAACCAAAGCACCTTCATGAACTTCCATTAGAGGAGAGGCACATGGGGAATGGAAAATAATTTCCCGTCTCAGGTCCACCCCTATCTCAGTAGATTCTCTGTGTCCACACATCCGCTTGGTGGTTATTTTTCTGGTTTCCAAATATGTAATTGATGGATTTATTTTGTACATTAGTTATTTCACTCACACATTCGTCATTTCACCTGTGGGGTAAAGGATTTGTTGTAAGAAAGGCCAAGTGGATGCACCTGAGAGAACTTCTAATATCAACCAAAATAGAAATTTTAAAATAATGTAGTATTAGAGGGGCAATGAAATAAACTAACGTCACTCAAAGACATAAAAGATGCAGGGGTTGTGGTTTCATCATCAACTATTGAATTCACCACTCCAGTTCTAGCAAAACTTGGATGGATGATAACAGATGACAGTGGATTAATGAAAATGTAACCTATAATTAGCCCCAACTTCAGTAGCTGTGCTGAATGTGGTATGTTTAAAAAAAAAAAAAAAGCAGATTTGTAGTTTTGGTATATTATATAAGGCTATTGATCTGCCTAAATGCATTCTTTTAAATACCTATAAAAAGGAGGGCCAGAAGTGAGTTATATTCACAGAGGACAAATAATAATACATTTAAAAATATATTTCATTTTTTATTTTCAATTTTTGTGGGTACATAATAGCTGCATATATTTATGGAGTACATGAGATGTTTTGATACAGGCATGCAATGTGAAATCAGCACATCATGGAGAATGGGGTATCAAGCATTTATCCTTTGAGTTACAGACAATTCAATTGCACTATTTTAAAACGTGCAATTATATTGACTATATTCCCCCTGTTGTGCTATCAAATAGTAGGTCTTATTCTTCTAATTTTTTTTTCCATCCATTAACCATCCCCTCCTTCCCTTCAGCCCCCCACTACCATTCCCAGCCCCTCTGGTAACTATTCTTCTACTCTTTATGTCCATTAGTTCAATTTTTTTTTGTTTGTTTGAGACAGAGTTTCGCTCTTGTTGCCAAGGCTGGAGTGCAGTGGCGCAATCTCACAATAACTCACCACTGTAATGAGAACAGCACCCAGGGGGATGGTGTTAAATCAAGAGAAGCCATCCCCATGATCCAATCATCTTCCACCAGGCCCCACCTCCAACATTTAGGATTACAATTGAACATGGGATTTTGGTGGAGATGCAGATCCAAACCATATTATTCCACCTCTGGCGTCTCCCAAATCTCATGTCTTTCTCATACTGCAAAATACAGTCATGCCTTCCCAACAGTCCCTCAAAGTCTTAACTCATTTCAGCATTAATTCAAAAGTCCAAAGTCTCACCTGAGACAAGGCAAGTCTCTCCCACCTGTGAGCTTATAAAATAAAAATGTAGTTAGTTACTTCCAACATACATTGGGGGTACAGGAGTTGGGTAAATACTCCCCTTCCAAAAGTGAGAAATTGGCCAAAAGAAAGGGGCTACAGGACCCATGCAAGTCTGAAACCCAGAAGGGTAGTCATTAGATCTTAAAGCTTCAGAATAGTCTCCTTTGACTCCATATCTCACATCCAGGGCCATTGGTGCAAGGGGTGGACTCCCAAGGCCTTGGGCAGCTCGGCCTCTGGGACTTTGCAGGGTAGAGCCACTGTTGCTGTTTTCACGGACTGGCATTGAGTGCCAGTGGCTTTTCCAGGTGTATAGCGCAAGCTGTCATTGGCAGATCTACCATCCTGGGATCCGGAGGACAATGGTCCTCTTCTCACAGCTCCACTAGGCAGTACACTAGAGGGGATTTCTATGTGAGAACTTCAACCCCAAATTTCCCCTCCACACTGCCCTAGTAGAAGTTCTCCAAGAGGGCTCTGCCCCTGCAGCTGGCTTCTGCCTGGACATCCAGGCTTTCCCACACATACTCTGAAATCTAGGTGGAAGCTCCCAAGCCTCAATTCTTTGCATCCTGCGCACCTACAGGCTTAATTTAACACCACATAGAGCCACCAAGGCTTACAGCTTGCACCCTTTGGAGCAGCAGCCTGAGCTGTATGTGGGGCCCTTTGAGCTGAAGCTGGAGCTGAGCAGCTGGGATTTGGAGAGCAGTTTCCTGAGGCTGTGCAGGGCAGCAGGACCCTAAGCCTGGCCCAGGAAACCATTCTTCCCTCCTAGGCCTTTGGGTCTGTGATGGGAGAGGCTGCCCCCGAGGTATTTGAAATTCCTTCAGGTTGTTTTTCCCTTTTTCTTGGCTATCAATATTTTGCTCCTTGTTACTTGCAGTTTTCTGCAGCTAGCTTGAATTCCTCTCTAGAAAATGGGTTTTTCTTTCTATAACATGGCCAGGCTGCAAATTCTCCAAACTTACATTCTGCTTCCCTTTTAAATATAACTTCCAGTTTCTGGTCATATCTTTACTCACAAATATTAGCATAGGCTACCAGAAGCAGCCAGGCCACTTCTTGAATGCTTTGCTGCTTAGAAATTCCTTCTGCCAGATACCCTAAATCGTCACTCTCAAGTTCAGAGTTCCACAGATTCCTAGGGCAGGGGCACAATGTATCCAACCTCTTTGCTAACACGTAACGAAAGTGACCTTCACTCCAGGTCCCAATAAGTCCCTCATCTCCATCTGAGACCTCCTTAGCCTGGACTTCATTGTCCATATCACTATCAGTATTTTGGTTACAACAATTTAACAAATCTCTTAAGAAATTCCAAACTTTCCCTCATCTTCCTGTCTTCTGACCCCTCTGCACTCTTCCAACCTCTGTCTGTTACCCAGTTCCACTGCTGCTTCCATATTTTCAGGTATCTTTCTAGCAATGCCTCACTTCTTTGTACCAATTTTCTGTATTATTCTGTTCTTCCACTGCTATAAAGAAATACCCAAGACTGGTTAATTTATGAAGAAAAGAGGTTGAATTGGCTCATAGTCCCACAGGCTGTACAGGAAGCATAGCGGCATCTGATTCTGGGAAGGCCTGAGGGAACTTTTACTCATGGAAGAATGCAAAGTAGAAGCAAGCATCTACATAGCAGGAGTAGTACCAAGGCAAGTGGGTGGTGTGGGGAGGTGCTACACACTTTTAAGCAACCAGATTTCAGAAGAACTCGCTATCATGAGAACAGAACTAAGAGGATGGTGCTGAATTATTCATGAAGGATCCATCCTCATGATCCAGTCATCTCCCAGCAGGCCCCACCTCCAACACTGAGGATTACAGTGGAACATGAACTTTGGGTGGGAACACAGAAATGGAAACCATATTAACCCCTTTATCATTGTATAGTGACTTTGTCTCTTCTTATGTTTTTGTATCAAAATCATTACTCCTTTTTTTTTCTGGTTTCCATTGGCATGGAATATCTTTTTCCAACCCTTTACTTTCAGTCTATATGTGTCTTTATAGGTGAAGTGTGTTTCTTGTAGGCAACAGATTGATGGGTCTTGTTTTTTTGATTCATTCAGTCAGTCTACGTCTTTTGATTGGAGAGTTTAGTCCATTTCCATTCAATGTGTTATTGATAAGTAAAGACTTACTCCTGCCTTGTTATTTATTTATTTTCTGGTTATTGTGTGGTCTTCTTCTTTTCTTCCTGTCTTTCTTTAGGGAAGGTAATTTTCTCTGGTGATATGATTTGGGTTTTGCTTTTTATTTTTTAAGTATCCAGTGTATGTTTTTTCGGTTTGAGGTTACCATGAAGATTACAAACGCTACTCTATAACCCATTATTTTAACATGATAACATTGTTTGCATTAACAAACAAAAAGAAAACTAATAAAAACTCTACATCTTAACTTCATCCCCCCACTTTTTAACTTTTTGTTGTTTCTAATTTTATCTGATTTTACTATGTCTTGAAAAGTTGTTGTAGTTATTATTTTTGATTGGTTTATTATTTATTCTTTCTACTTACCACAGTTACAATGTTATCATACTTTGGGTTTTTCTGTGTACTTTTACTCTTAACAGTGAGTTTTGTACCTTTAGATGATTTCTTGTTGCTCATTAATATCCTTTTCTTTCTGACCAAAGTACTATCTTAAGCATTTCTTATGGGACCAGTCCAGTGTTGATGAAATTCCTCAGCTTTAGTTTGTCCGGGAAAGTCTTTATTTATTCTTCATGTTTGAAGGATATTTTTCCTGGATATACTACTCTAGGGTAAAAGGTTTTTTCCCTTCAGCACTTTAACACATGTCATGTCACTCTCTCCTAGTTTGTAAGGTTTCGACTGAAAAATATGCTGCCAGATGTACTGGAGCTCCATTGTATGTTATCTGTTTCTTTTCGCTTGCTGCTTTTAGGATCCTTTCTTTACCCTTGACCTTTGGGAGTTTGATTATTAAATGTCTTGAGGTAATCTTTGGGTTAAATTGACCTGGTGTTCTATAACTTTCTTGTACTTGGATATAGATATCTTTCTCTAGATTTAGGAAGTTCTGTGTTATTATCCCTTTCAATAAACTTTCTATTCCTATCTCTTTCTCTATCTCCTCTTTAAGGCCAATAACTCCTAGATTTGCCCTTAAGAAGCTGTTTTCTAGATCCTATAGGTATGCATCATTGTTTTTTTATTTTTTGTCTCTGCTGAATGTGTATTTTTCCCTTTTCTTTATTTGACTGTGTATTTTCTTTTCTTTTCTTTTTTTTTTTTTTTTTTTTTTTGAGATGGAGTCTCACTCCTTTGCCAGGCTGGAGTGCAATGGCATGATCTTGGCTCACCACAACCTCCACCTCCCAGGTTCAAGCACTTCTCCTGCCTCGGTCTCCCAGGTAGCTGGGATTACAGGCATGCACCACCATGCCTGGCTAATTTTGTATTTTTAGTAGAGAAAGGGTTTCTTCATGTTGGTCAGGCTGGTCTCAAACTGCTGACCTCAGGTGATCCGCTTGCCTCAGCCTCTGAAAATGTTGGAGTTACAGGTGTGAGGTGAGCCACTGCGCCTGGCTTTGTTATTGTTAATAGTGCTGCAATGAACATACACTTGCATGTGTCTTTATGGTAGAGTGATTTATATTCCTTTAGGTAAATACCCAGTAATGGAATTGGTAGGTCAAATGGTAGTTCTATTTTTAGTTCTTTGAGGAGTCGCCACACTGCTTTCCACAGTGCTTGAACTAATTTACACTCCTAACAACAGTGTATGTGTTCCTTTTCTCCATAACCTCACCAGCATCTATTATTTTTTTACTTTTTCATAGCCATCCTTACTGGCATGAGATGATGTCTCATTATGGTTTTGATTTTGCATTTCTCTTATGATCAGTGATAATTGAGTTTTTTATATGCTAATTGGCTGCATGTATGTCTTCTTTGAAAAGCGTCTGTTCATGTCCTTTGCCCATTTTTTAATGGAGTGGGGTTTTTTTTCCTGTAACTGTGTTTAAATTCTTTATAGATGCTAGATATTAGTCCCTTGTCAGATGCAGTTTGCAAAACTATTCTCTCATTCTGTAGATTGTCTGCCCTGTTGATTGTTTCTTTTGCTGTGGAGAAGCTCTTAAATCTGATTTGTCAATATTTGCTTTTGTTACGATTGCTTTTGTTGTCTTCATCATGAAATCTTTGCCAGATCCTATGTCCAGAATGGCATTGCCTAAGTTATCTACAGAATTTTTATAATTTTGGGTTTCAACTCTTTAAACCATCTTAAGTTAATTTTTGTACATGGTAAAAGAAAGGGGTGGGGTCCAGTTACGATCTTCTGCATATGGCCAACCAGTTATCCCAGCACCATTTATTGAATAGGGAGCCCTTTCCCCATTGCTTGTTTTTGTCAACTTTGTTGAAGATCAGATGGCTGTAGGTTTGCTGCCTTATTTCTGGGCTTTCTATTCTGTCCCATTGGTCTGTGTGTCTGCTTTTGTATCAGTACCATGCTGTTTTGGTCACAGTAGCCTTGTAGTTTGAAGTTAGGTAATGTGATGCCTCCACCTTTGTTCTTTTTGCCTAGGATTGCCTTGACTATTCAGGCTCTTTGGTTCTATATGAATTTTAAAAGTTTTCTCTAGTTCTGTGAAAAATGTAATTGATAGTTTGATAGGAATAGCATTGAATCTATAAACTGCTTTCGGTAGTATGACCACTTTAATGATGTTGATTCTTCCTAGCCATGAGCATGGGAAGTTTTTACATTTGTTTGCATCATCTCTGATTTCTTTGAGCAGTGTTTGTGATTCTCATTGTAGAGATCCTTTACTTCCTTAGTTAGCTGTAGTCCTAGGTATTTTATTCTTTTTGTGGCAATTATGAATGGGATTGTGCTCCTGATTTGGCTCTTGGCTTGGCTATTGTATATAGGAATGTTAGTGATTTTTGTACATTGATTTTGTCTCCTGAAACTTTGCTGAAATTGTTTATCAGCTGAAGGACCTTTTGGGCTGAGGCTATGGGGTTTTCTAGATACAGAATCATGTTGTCTGCAAACAAGGATAGTTTGACTTCCTTTCTTCCTATTTGGATGCCTTTTATTATTTTTGTTGCCTGACTGCTGTGATCAGGACTTTCAACACTATATTGAATAGGAGTGGTGAGAAAGGGCTTCCTTATCTTGTGCTTTTCAAGGGGAATGCTTGTAGCTTTTGCCCATTCAGTTTTGCCCATTCAGTATGATGTTGGCTGTGAGTTTGTTATAGTTGGCACTTATTATTCTGAGTTATGTTCCTTCAACACCTAGTTTATGGGGAATTTTTAACATGAAGTGATGTTGAATTTTATTGAAAGGCTTTTTTGCATCTATTGACGTAATCATATAGTTTTTGCTTTTAGTTCTGTTTATGAATCACATTTATTGATTTGGGTCTACTGAACCAATCTCGCATTGTGATAATGCCTACTTAATTGTGGTGGATTCGCTTTTTGATATGTTGCTGGATTCAGTTTCCAAGTATTTTGTTGAAGATTTTTCCATCAATGTTCATCAAGGATATTGATCTGAAGTTGTCTTTTTTTGTTGTTGTTGTTATGTCTCTGCTAGATTTTGGTATCAGGATAATGCTGGCTCATGGAATTAATTAGGGAGGAGTCCCTCCTCCTCAATTTTTGGGAATAGTTCCAGTAGGAATGGTACCAGCTCTTCTTTGTACATCTGGTAGAATTGGGCTGTGAATCTATCTGGTGCTGGGAATTTTTTTTTTTTCTTTTTTTTTGGTTGGTAAGCTATTTGTTACTGATTCTATTTTGGAGCTCATTATTGGTCTGTTCAGGAAATCAGTTTCTTCCTAGTTCAGTCTTGGGAAGGTGTATATGTCCAGGAATGTATCCATCTCTTCTAAATTTTCTAGTTTGTGTACAGATACGTGTTCATAGTAGTCTTTAATGGTTATTTGTATTTCTGTAGGGTCAGTGGTAATATCTTCTTAGTCATTTCTAATTGTGTTATTTGGATATTTTCTTATTAGTGTAGCTAGTGGCCTACCTTGTTAATTTTTAAAAATACAACTCCTGGATTTGTGGATCTTTTTAATGTTTTTTCATGTCTCGGTCTCCAGTTTAGTTCTGATTTTGATTATTTATTATCTTCTGCTAGCTTTGGGTTGGTGTACTCTTGCTTCTCTAGTTCTTTTAGTTGTGATGTTAGGTTGATAATTTGAGATCTTTCTAACTTTGTGGTGTGGGCGTTTAGTGCTATAAATTTTCTTATTAATGCTGCCTGAGAGTCCTTTTTCTTACGTTAGTCTGTTGTTAAAGCTCTTGACTGTATTTTTTATCTCATTCACTGAACTTCTTTAACTGTAAGATCTGAATTTTTTTCTTTAATATTTTATCTTTTTTCTATGTTGCCCAGGCTGGTCTTAACCTCCTGGCTCTAGTTATCCTCCCACCTTGGTCTCCCAAAGTGTTGGGAGCACAGGCATGATTACCCAGGCTTCTTTGGTTCTTTTATGATATCCACCCTTTGTTGGATTTCTTATTCAGATCATGAATTGTTTTTCTGGTTTTGTTGAAGTTGTCTATTTGTATTCTCCTGTATCTAGTTGAGTTTCCTTAAAATTATTATTTTGAATTTATTTTCAGAGAGTTCATAAATTTTCACTTATTTTGGATTGGCTACTAAAAAATTATTGTTTTAGTGTTATCATATTTCCTCGTTTTTCATGTTTTTGCATTGTTATCTGTGCATCTTCTGGAACAGTCTCTCCTTCCAGTTGTGTAGAGTAGCTTTCATGCAGAAAACGTTTCACCTGGAGATGGGTTTGAAGTGTCAGTTGGGTAGGATGTGTTGGCCTTGTTCTGGGTGGATGTAGTAATGTAAACTCTGTGTAGTTTATTTAGCTGCATTCAACATGGGAGAGGTCTCTGAGTGCCTCAGTGGCTTGGGCTGCAGAGGTCTGTGGGGCCGTGCAAACTTAAGTGCTCCTCCCCTGAGAGTGGGGCAGCTGGATGATCTATGCTGTGGGAGAAGTACAAGTTTGTTCAGCCTGTGTGTGATTATAATTAAACCACGTAACCATTAAACAAAAAGAGGTTGGCAGATTCTCTGGTCCATGAGAAAAATCATAGAGAACATTAACTATTAGTACAGCTGGCCTTCTTTTCATTTCCTCACCTTTATTACCAATATTACCAGAAATTGTGGACTACCTTTCTAGGATCATAATTTTGATTTGTATTACTAGGGTTCAGCACCAAATCCTCGACTTCAGGTCTGTATCTCCTTATAATCTCTGCATCCCTTCCTACAGCACTGTGGGAATCTATGCAGTAGGTTGTTCTCAAGGTCACTTTTGTGGTAGGCAGACACAAAGATGGCCCCCAAAGGGCCTCATCTCCTGGTATTTGTGGCCTTATGTAATCCTTAGCCTTGGAGTATAAGCTGGACCTAATGTAATGGTTATAATAAATAGAATATGGTAAGTATTCTAATTATGATGGAATATGTATTTTGGAGACATCAGGGGTCAAATGTGTCAGGTTACTGTCCAAGCCACGCTGGGAAAGCATAGACACCCCACGAAACTGATGGCAAATGGCCCTGTATTCCTTTTTTTGACCTGAGGGGTTGTTCCTCTCAGCCTCAGCCTCCACAGTCCTTGCTGTGATGCAGATTCAGAAGTAACCAATCCCAAGAAAGGACTCACACTGTATAGAGGATAGGGAAAACTATCATTTTATTAACCACCAAAATTAGGAGTCAGAATGCTTCCACCCACTGCACCCTGGGTTGCAGTTTTACCAATTGCCAAGTACCGTGAGAGAACAAACACCCAAACAGCTATATGAAGCAGGTTTATTACACACAGATAGGCAGCAAGGGACAACAGAAGCCTAGAAGCACTATGAGCCAGTCCCGTCAGGTTCAAGAAGGTTGCCAATGATGGATGGAGTCTCAACTGCATGTGCCCTAATTGCACAACAGCTGAAGGTCCCCAAAAGGTAGCCTGACCAGGGTTATGTGCCTCAGGGGCATTGTGAATCACTGAAAAAAGCTTTGAAGGACTTCCTGCTTCCACAGGAGAGAGGAACAAAAGCCCAGGCTGTCCCAGGCAGTTCCTCCCTAACTCAAAATGTTGCATTCCCTAGGAGGGACAGGAACAAAGTCTGGGCTGTTTCAGGTAGTTCCTGTGCATCTCAGGATATTTACTGCATTTCCAGCACATTCTAAAGTTATTCTTGAGAACTGCAAGCAAGAATGAAGGAGAACTGTGTCAGTCCATGACCTCCTAAAGAAGTGCCCTGCATCTGTCATCAGATAGCAGCAGCAGCAGGAGGAAGATAAGGAGAGGCAGTGAGTCTGATTCGGCTGGGATGAATGAGGGATCTGGTGGTAAAGAGGAAAGGAAGTGAAGAAACAGAGACACAAATCTAACACCTGGTACGTACAAATACTCCCCCAGGGAATCCTCCATGGCCAGAAAAATGGGGAAAATAACAGTCTCCAATCTCGCTGTGCTGTCCCCTGTGCCCCAGCTTTCCCTTACTTCAACTCAGAATAAATATCCCAGGGAGCCCCGAGTGGCAAACACTGTCAGTATGTCTTTGCTCATCTCCAGAACAGATTATCACAGCTCCTTACTCCCCGCAAGTCCTAATCTCTCTATTCTTATTAGATAGGATATTAATTCAGTTGTGTGCAGCAGCAACCCAGATGGTCAAATAGGAAAGTAGTGTGTATGTCTCCCATGACAGTGAGGCAGACAGTCCAGGGCCACTAGGGCATCTGCATTATGAAGTTGTCTAGGCATAAGGGCTCCTTTGGCCTTCCTTCTCTGCTATTATAATTAGAAGGGTATTGCCCTTATTAGCATGACTTGGAGCACCCAAGACCATGTCTATGGTCCTTGAGGAAGGCAGGGAAAGCTGGGAAGGAGAAAAAGGCCCGGACCTTTAAGGGTAAAACCTACAATTTCACATCTGCTTCATCTTATTGGCCAAAACTTAGCACTAGCCTCAAGAAAGGCTGTAGAATACAGCTTTTAATCAGGGCGGCTGAGTGCCCAGATAACTCCATTGATGATATAGTTTATATATTTGTCCCTTCCAAATCTCATGTTGATGTGTGATCCCCAGGGTTGGAGGTGGGGCCTAGTGGGAAGTGTCTGGGTCATGAGGGTGTATCCTCATGAATGGCTGGGTGCCCTCCTCATGAATATGAGTGAGTTCTCACTCTATTAGTTACTGCGAGATTTGACTGTTAAAAAGAGCCTGGCTCCACCTCCTCTCTTTTGCTCACTCTATTGCCATGTAACACATCTGCTCCCTGTTTGCCTTCCACTCTGATTGAGAGCTTTGTGAGGCCCTCAACAGAAACAGATGCTGGTGCCATGCGTTGTGTCAGCCTGCAGAACTGTGAGCCAAATAAACATCTTTTAAAAATAAATTACCCAGTCTCAGGTATTTCTGCATAGCAATGCAAAACACCAGTGGTGTGCTACCAGTGGTGTGGAATAAGGATAATTTTTGCTATAATTTGCAAATTTTAAAAAATCAGGGGCAATAGAATTATCAATATCTTGTCATTATCACTATCTTTTTATCTATCATTATCAGTATCTTAAACAGAACCAGATTTGGATGTTAAAAATTGAATAATCTCAAAACATATCATTAAGTGAACATAAAGGTGCAGATTCAGTGTGGTAAAATATCTGGGAAAAAAGGGAAACCACCATCTATAATACTGTAGAAACTGGTAACCGTGGTTGTGTCCAGGCAGGGAATTTGGAAAAGCTGTTGGTGGGATAGAGGATGGAATTTACTTTTCACTGTATACATATTTTTATTACACTAAGTTTTTAAACTTTGTGCATCTAATAGATATTCAAAAATAACTTTGAGGATGGGCACTGTGGCTCCTGCCTGTAATCCCAGCACTTTAGGAGGCCAAGGGATGCTGATCGCTTGAACCCAGAGTTTGAGACCAGCCAGGGCAACATGATGAAACCCTGTCTCTACAAAAAACTATGAAAATTAGCCGGGCATGGTGGTGTGCACCTGTAGTCCCACCTATTTGGGAGGCTGAGGGCAGGAGGGTCGCCTGAGCCCAGGGAGGTTGTGGCTGCAGTGAGCTCTGATTGTGCCACTGCACTACAGCCTGGGCAACAGAGTGAGACCTTGTCTCAAAATAATAATTTTGAATTACAAAGTTGATTTAGTGATGGTGGTTCTTTAGAGATGCAGGAGGTCTGAAAAGTAACAGGGAGAAATATTAAAAGAGCGTGCCCTCCCAGGTTCACAGAGAACTCAAGAGGAGCCTTTCCAGTAACATGTTTGATTTTTGTATCCAGGGATTTGCTTTCATAAACGAAGCACACATCTGCAGGTCATCTGGTCCAACTCAGGACCTGGGTTAAAATGACCTCAGTGTTGGTCCAACCTGTGCAAGACACTGTCCAGGGAAGAGGCCTGGCTACCCGCTTTTCTTGGGGTCTCTGACCCCACTTCTGTCTTGCTAGATGACTGTCTTCTTCCCTCTTTGCTTGCAAGTTTTGATGGAGCAGAAAGGCTCATATGGCAGGGAACTGAGGTCAGCCTCTGGCCACCAGGCCATTAAGACTGAGGATGTCAGTCTAACAGTCGTCAAGGAACTTAATCCTTCCAATAATCACCTAAGCCTGGAAGTGGATCCTTCCCCAGTTCAGCCTTCAGGTAGAAACCAGCCATGGCAGATATTCTGATTAAAGCCTTGTAAGAAACTCTATGCAGAGGAAGCAGCACAGCTATGCCTGGGTTTCTAACCTACAGAAAATGTGAGATAATACACATTACTATAAGCTGCTACATTGGTAATTTCTTACATAGCAATAAGTAACTGAAAAAACATTTCACAGCTTTCACTGAGTTAAGTGACCCTTAGGGCCAGTTAGAACTTCTCTCATCCCTTCCCTATGGCAGCCCTTATCTTTCTCCTAGGTTGACAACCCGCTTTCTCTTTACCAGTGTAAACGTCAAGTTCTCTTACTATCTCAGTTGCTCTCCTCTCACATCATCCAGGAGACCCCACTAGGAAGTGGCAGGAAGAATGGAGGAACTGGCAGCAGGGGCTTGGCTAGACTCCCCATCACGGTTCATTCTGTAATGCCAGTATTACCAGGGGTTCAGTTGGAAGAAGAGAAGGGGCCAGCAGGGATTGGAAGGAGATGAGTGAACACCCGAAGGCTCTCAGGCCCACATGGGCTGTGTTCTCAGACTATGAAATAAAAGGTGATGAATAGACTTTGCATGGCCACTGCTGGTCTTTACCCTTCAGCATTCTGGATAGTGCACCTCATATACCGTGATGCAAACACATTGACTCCAGGGCAGATATAACCCATCCTTTCCCCACCTGCAGCAAGAACACCCCATCAGCCTATGGGTCACCTTTTTTTTTTTTTTTTTTTTGAGATGGAGTCTCGCTCTGTTGCCCAGGCTGGAGTGCAGTGGCACAATCTCAGCTCACTGCAATCTCTGCCTCCCAGGTTCAAGCGATTCTTCTGCCCCAGCCTCCTGAGTAGCTGGAACTACAGGTGCATGCCACCACACCCAGCTAATTTTTGTATTTTTAGTAGGGACGGGGTTTCACCATATTTGGCCAGGCTGGTCTTGAACTCCTGACCTCATGATCTGCCCACCTCAGCCTCCCAAATTCCTGGGATTACAGGCATGACCCACCACACCTGGCTGACTATGGGTCACTTTGACACAGGATTTTTCTCAGCCACTTGCCAGTCCAAGACCTCTGAGGCTGGTGATTCCCCACCCCCCACCCCAGGCCTCACTAGGGTGGGGGTCACCACAGGAGACGCCCCATTTACTCAGCCCATTGGGCCACGCCTGGCTTGCACTCCAGCGTGGATCCTGTGGCCGCCACAACTGTGTGCTCAGCCCCTGATGGGAGGGAGTGTCTGAGCAAGCAAGTGCACAACCCAGCCAGCCATTCCAAGCTCCGGCACAGGAGTGGGCTCTGTGTGGGGCTTGCAGCTGGATCCCCCTGACGTCCAGGTGAGGGGGTACATACAGGGTGGTGCCCAGGCAGTGGTGCCTGCAACTCTGAAGCCCCCAAGGAGGTGTTACGGCATGCTAATTAGCTCTTTTAGTCCCACTCATTAACAGCTCTGTCAGCTCTGTTGCCACTTCCCATCATAAGGGGTGGCTGCCCTCAGCGGGCAGAGGGCCACAGTGGGTTCCCAGTTCTTGTCCCCTGTCCAAGAAGAATGAGGTTACACTGACAGTTGTAGGGTGAAGAGGGTAAAGAATAGCTTTATTGAGTGATGAAACAGCCATCAGCAGAGAGGGGATGCGAGGGTGGTTTCTTACCCCAACCTGAAGGCCGGGGAGTCCCTCTGTGTATCTGAATCTTGGGCTTTTATAGGCACAGGTAGCACTGCATAGGGCATCATTCAATTGGCTTAAAAGCATTATTCAGAAAGAATCAATTGGGAAAAAGTGGGCAAACAGGAACAGAAATTCTCACTTTGAGTTGTGGGTTTCATACAGAACAAGCAGCCCAGTGTTCAGGCTTCAGGCTGTTTTTGGCTTGAAGGTGCGATTTCACTGGGCACCTGCCCCTATCTGCCTAGGGATTTGCCTCCTGCCACTATCAACTTCAAGCCCCTCAGCTCCCTGTAGTTGCCCTCATGAGGACTGTGGCAAATGCAGTAGACTCCAGTTCAGTCTCTGTGCCTGGAGAAGAAAGGGAAGCTGCTCAGAGCCCACCGGAGGTGACTCATAGGTGGCCAGTGGACAAATATGGGGGTCAGCAGGACAGCATGGTTACTTGGGCTCAGCAGTCAGACTGTTTCCTTAGAATCATGAATCAGCCCACTGAGAGTCAACGAATCTCCTACTGACCTCAGTTTCCTTGTCTGAAAAATGGGGTTGAAAGTTGTCCCTATGTCATGGGGCTCTTGTGAAGTTTAAATGATTTAATTCCTGTAAATCCCTTAGGAAAGTGACTGACACTTTTATTAATGCAGAATTCTGTAAAAGGGAGGGACCCATCCATTTAGCTCCTGTTTCCTTATTCCAAGTGTGAAGAGGACCAGCTCTCCCCAACACTTCTCCTGACCCCCCTTCCATGCCTGCAGGTGGAGCGCTGTTCTGCTCCTTACAACCCACAGGGTGGGGGCAACCAAGAAAAGGCCAGGGTGGTGCCAGTATGAGGAAGTCACAGAGCAATACACACAAACACACCCACACATGCTATGCTTATATACATCAATGTGCACATACATATACAAAAACCCATACATGCTTATAAACACACACATATATACAAATCTACATACATACAGATGCGTATACCTTATACATCTACATGTACACACAGAGACACATGCACATTACACACTCCCTTCAGATTTGCCATTTCAAGCACTGGCTTATTCCCACTTAATCTCTTATAAGCAACTTAGGAATCTGAAAGAGAAGGACCTGAGAATTTTTGTCCCATGAGAAACAGACCCATTTCCCCAGGACTCTGGGAGTTCCTGAGCCTCATGTAGCCCTGTGCCTGAAAGCTCAGGGAGGAGCAGAAAAAATGCTCACTCAGATCCAGGTCCTAGTGTCAGGGGCAGCCACAGGAACTGACTTTCCCTGGGTATTGAGGATCTGGGAGTCCAGGTCTCCTTCTTCCAACCAAACCTGTGGCTGCTCAACCTCCCCTCCATAGCCAGGGGCCCCTTCCAGGCTTTGCTGCATAGCAGGAGTCTCCACAGGGGCTCCAGAAGGAAAAGGGGCAGAAGTTTAACCCCTTCGGCTGAGGCACCCGTAGGTGAGAATAAGAAAACCCAGAGTAACATTCTGCATCTGAACTCTTGTTCCTCCAGAACACAGCTCCTGTAACCACAGCCCCAGTGATCACAGCTCCAGCAACCACAACGCCAGTGACTACAGGTCAGTGGTTACTTGTGGCTGGGAAATATTCCCCTGATAGGGATGGTGGGCTCAGAAGTTGGCTCTCAGAAAGGAAGGATAGGTGAGGGGTGCTGACCCCCCAGCCTCAGCCCTAACTCTGCTGAAAATCTCCAGAAGGGCCCCTCCTCTCCTTTCCCTGAGAAGTGGCTCTCTGCCTACATCCATCTCCTTACCCCATCTCAGGGTGAGGAGCCCCTCGTGCTGTACATGGCATGTTTATCTTTGCTATTCTCCAGAAGGCACCACCACAGCCACTCCCTTCTAGAAGGTTCCATCTCCTGCAGGCCTGGTGTCCACAAGCTCTATGGTCCCTCTTCATTATGTTACCAGGTCAGTGTGATTTCCACAGGGCCCAGAACCCTAGAGTTCATCTGTGCACCGGGAGGCTCTGTGGAAGAGAAAGCAGAAAGGGCCCAGGCACAGGCCTGTTGAATGGTATCTACTCCAATGACAAAGGCAAAGGCACCATAACTCTTGATGCTTTGGCTGCTGCCAGGGCAAGGCAGGCAGCATGCCTGAAGGAACACATTCTCCTTCAGAGTTAAGAACCTCTTCAAAATTTCTCTTATCAAGCCACCAGTCAGTGTTTCTAGATAAATGTTAGTTACTGAGATTTATAGCTGCCGGATCTCCAGTGGGAAAGGTCAGAAGTGTGAGAAACCTTTAAGAGTCCATAAAAAAAAGCCCAGTGGTCTCCTGGAAGCAGTTCCATCTCATCAAACACTTTAAAAAATGGGGCAGGTAGCACTGCCCAAGGGACGCAAGATGGGAAGCTCCCCAAATCCACATCTCTTGCTTGTGGGGGAGCCATCCTCAGCACATCGGCCCTACCCAACCAACAGTAGATACCAACATCCCTATGATGGATGAGCTATGGGGAAGTCCCCCCAATCTGGAGAATTGGCCCCCAGTGGGGACTTGGGGAGGGCTGAGTTGGGGAGCTGTGGGAGGTCATCACCAGTGGGGCTCAAGCTTTCCCCTCCAAGCTCCAAGGATCTCCGCAGCCACAGGATGCATTCCTTCTCCACTTAGATCTTGTCTCTCTGTGAAGTACCCATTCGCCTTCCATTTCTACTTGGTGTAGAATGTAGGGGGCAATGAATGAGACTGCGTATTGCAGAGGGTCCACGTCCAAGCACAGGCAGTTGTAACTGTAGTAGCCACACCACCAGTACCTGTGGTTCCTGCCAGCCCCTCCATTGCCCAGGCCAGGCAGTGTCAGTCTGGCAGACGCACCCCCAAGGACTCTCCCTCATGGTGTCTGCTCCTCTACCCCACCCTTCTGCTCTCACAGCTGCTCCTTAGGTGACATTCACACTTAAGACAAAGTTGTCTGGTCCCCTGATTATGATCTCCTTTACTTGCTGTCAGCTGTGCCTGGGAAGTGGTCTATGCTTAGTTCCAGGATACAATGAAAAAGCACTGGACGGGCAGGTACAGTCTTGGGCTTTACCATGAACTGTGTTGTTCGGGCAAGTTGTCTAACCTCCACAGCTCTGTTCATCTTGTATATATGGGTCGGGGGGGTGAAGACTATGAGCCCACAGGTCTGCTTCTTTGCTCACTGTAACAGATTCTAAGTGCAAATCCCTGAAACAGGATCACAGTACACCACATTAACATAAGAGGGTACATTATGCACAGTACAGCTTTCCTTGAGGTTCTACAGAATGCAAACCTTAAGTACCAACCCTCTGCTGAAAAATCCTCTAATGAATTTCAAGGTTAAATATAAACTGTGGAATTGTTCTGCCTAGAGTAGTCACACCCTCCTCTGGGGTCCCACAGTTCACAGGCTCAAAACTCCTGATCCAACAGTTACACGCTGCACCAACTTTCAGACTCTCTCTCCTAGTAGGCAGTGAGCCCCTAGAAGGCAGGGACTATGTAACAATGGCCTGGCAATTTTGTTGAATAGCTGCTCCTGTCAGGATCAGCTCATAAAAAGCCAAGCACTGCTCAGCTTTTATTATGCCTCTCACTGATTTATACCTTCATTTGGCATTCAAGAACTTGTTCCAATAGTGCCAAACAGTTGGGAGATATTTACTAAAAATTATTGAACTGCAGTCTATCCTCTGAATCCACTGTGCTCAATCCCACCACACACCCTGCTGCTTCCTAACTTCTAGCTGCTTGGAATGTCTTTCTTTCATTTTCTTCATCCACTCAAATGGTACACATCCCTCAGGTTCCATGCAAAGTTCCATCTCATTCATGAAACTCCCTGACCACTGGGATATCTGGCCTATGAACTTCAGCAAACTATTTCTCTGCATTTCATTTGGCATTTGAGGAGGGACTGGTCTCTGACGTCTCTTGGTATGCCTCACAGAGTCAGTAAAGTGTTCCCAGACCTATGGGTACCACCCCATATTGTTAGCTCTTTGAGGATACACACTAGATTATACTTTTCTGGTTCTCCACCCTGAGCACCCAAAAGGCAGATGATAGGTACATCTCGGCTCCAAAAAGACTGCTGAACATGGAATGAATTAATGTCACACAGAAACTGACCTGGTGACCAGTCTGGGCCAGTTCACTCACATGACTGTAGGGGCTGGCAAGTACATAATTTTCAGGTTAGACTGGCAGGCTGGAGATCCAGGGAAGAGCTGACGCTGCAGCCTGAGGTCACAGGTAGCAGTGTTGCTGGGTTGCTGCACATTCTTTACTGTGAGATTTAGAAAAACTGTCAATTTATCATTATCCTAATAGTCAAAAATTTAGATAGCCTATTTGCTTTTCTTTTGTTCTTATTGTTGGTATGTTGTTATTCCTGTGAAAATCATAACTGTGCAGTGTTTTGATATCTATGAATTCAAAAACTTAAACAGAATATTAGGAACAGTAATAATAAAGTGACAAACTTTGGATACCTTTTTGTTTCTGAATATTGTAAACATGAATCTTCTGGATCTCAGAGGGAACAAGGAAGCAATGACATTAATAATGAATCATAATCTGGAACACCTGATATTGTACAAAAAGCATAACAACTGGAAATGCCTTTGCAACTGCATAAGTTAGTTCAAGGAAACAATTAATTTGCATTTCTAAAATTTAAAAAATCCCCAATAACTTCTGACAAAACTCACAGATGGCTTATTATTGCTAGCAATGTCAATACTGGATGCAAATCATGCTCAAAAGCTGTGTGAATAGCCAAAAGTGCTAAGCACATTCTGTCAGTGCTCATAATTCAAGGAAAACATTAGCAAAATTCAAAGAGAAAAACTTGAAAAATATTAAGAACAGCTTTCTACAATAAAGTATTTGAAAAAAGCAACACACTGGAAAAATGCCATCAGATGTTAGTATACAGTTTAGCCAAATGTGTAATTAAATACAGCATGTTACATCATTAAGTAGAAGCTTTTAAACAATTATACATAGTGCATTTTATCACAGTATAGATTAATGGTTCTGCTGGTTGCAAACCATATTCTACATAATAAGACAACTTTTGGAAAATTTATTAATCCAAGCAATAAATCATTATCAGTGAAGTGTCAACCATTTCACACAATGTATTTAAGTTTTAGTTCCTTAAATACTAAACATAAGACTTACAGGAAAATGGGTTTTTGTTGATCTGAGGAACTCAAACATACCAACCTTACTCATCAGTGCTGAAGAAAAATAGCTTTAATGTGAGATAGCTGTATGATGGTACAGATAGGGCCAGTATATGCAATGAAGAAAGTTCAGGGTTTCACCAAAATTTTAGCAAAATTTCAGGGTTTAAAAATCTAGAATATTATCGCAGAAGTCACATGACTGTCTCACATTTACTCTTCCTCGTGTCCTGATCCTGCTGACTTGTCCACATGGGCAACTAGGAAGCTGGCACAACTGTACTTCTTTGTTCACTTTGGTCACCACCATTAGCTCTGCTGTTGGGCTGCCCATGTGTAGGCAGATTTCATGAAAATATCAGGTTCCCTAAGCAACATGAACTGGGAGGCTCAGAGAGGGGAGATTTCCTTAGTCACTGACTTACTGAGGGATTGACTCAAGATTCCCAGGCACTAGACAAAAGTAGTCGGGAAAGGAATCATTTCCTGATTGCCTGTTGGGGAAAAAAGAAACTATTCTTTGGATAGAACCGTCTGGATGGACTCTAACACAGTAAAGTGAAGGCAGTGCATTCTTCTTCTCAGAAGGACGGCAGATGGAGCACCATGCATCCCCACAGAGGGGCTGTCCTGCGGTCCTTACAGGAGTTGCCAAGCTCCCAGAATCTCCTCCTGCTGCTGTCCCTACCCTGCCTGAAAGACGTGAGGAGGATGATGGGGAGGGAGGCAAACAGACTCGGGATAAGAGGAGTGAGTGCCCTGGTAAAACCAATTACTTAGTTAAACCTTTGGCCAAAACTCTAGGAAGGGAGGCACAAAATGGAACAGTGTTTGTTTGTTTTGCTTCTCTAGGTAAAGGTTTAACTTCAGCATGGGTAAAACTATTCTTTCCTTCTTTTTTCTCTCCCAGAGTTCTCACCACCTCCTCCCAGGCTAAACCCTTCATGTTGCAGGAGACAGAGAATCCCAGGTAAGACCTGGACTTTTTCTCCCCGCTCCCTTCCTTCCTTTTTTCACCGTGTGTGTTCAGGATAAATTATCTTGGTTTTGTTTCTGGAGGGAAAAGGGCAGAGGCCCTGACTTCAATCTCAATCACATTTCTACACACAGTACCTGAAGAGACAGAATAGCAGAGGGGTGGGAACAATTAACATTGCTCTATAGGCTTTAGAATGGAGAAAACATAATGCCCACTCTTTCTTCTTTTACCCAAATCCAACTTCAGTTTTCTCTCCAACTCTCTAAAACCACCACCAATACTATTATCATATCATGTGTAGTACTTGGGGGGTGGTGAAAGGCTGAGTGTGAATCATGTTCAGATAGCAGGATGTTAAACGAAATAGTTCCTCACATCAATGTCCGAAGTCATCCTTGGTCACAATAAAAGAGAATAGAGAGAAAAAAGTATGATTATTGTATTAGATAGTGGGGTTGCAGGGTTTTTTTATTTTTATTTTAAAAATTATTTTGTTATGATGATATCAATTTTTTAAGAAATAAAAGAATGGAAAAAGTTGATGGGATTTCATAATGCAAAGAAAAAAGCAAAACAAAAAACAACAAAAAGCAAACAAAATAAAAATTTATATGTAATACCAAATTTAATCCCTTCGTAACTCTGTGAAGTGGGTCAGTACTGATGGGTCAGCTTAACTAACAGATACTAGGAATAGATCCAAAAATAACCAGCCATGATCGTATAGCTTGTGGAACCCAAGTTCTGTGACACTCAGCCCAGTGTTCCACGTACAATGGCAACCTAAGCGAGGAGGGGGCCTCAGAGATGAGGTGGCCGACCCTTGCAATGTTGATATTCTCCAGCTTTCTCAGAGCAAGTGGCTGAATCTCTTTCGTGACAGACAACTCACCACCTACCAAAGCAGCCCATTTTATTAAGTCTAATTTTTAAAAAAGATCCTTATGATGAGCACAATTCTGTCTCTCTCATACTCTATGGAAACGACCAATTTCTAACCTCTATGTCACCAAGAGTAAGTATAAATCTTCACATAATAGCCCTCCAAATATGTGAAATCTCTATAGTCGTAGTCAGGTATATTGCATCAAAATAAATGGCTATTTTCTGCAGGAGGGTTGGTCCAAATGTCCTAGCCCACCATTACTAGAAACAAGAAGTCCTCCCTATTTTTTGAATAACTATATTTATTTGCTCAAATCATACTTATTAGGGGCCTGCTATCTGCCATGCAGTGGGGATGCAGCAATACACACGTCAAATAGATATGCATTTGGAGTGTGGAAGTGGGTGCCCACCCTAGTCGGGGAGCATCTCAGGATGTCCTCCTTGAGGAGATGACATGGCAACTGAGCCCAGAGGACAACAGGAGTTGACAGGGAAGAGTATTTCCTAGAGGGAGAAGCTGGAGGCAGCTGTAGTGAGGTGCTGATGGGTTCTGGCCACCACCTGGACCACCTAGATTTGATGTTTCTCCACCCCCACTTAGTTGTGTGACCCTGGACAAGTTCCTCACCCACTGCGTGCTTTAGAACCCTCACTGTGAAACAGGAGATGTGACAGGAATGTTGTGAGGATTGTTTGAGTGAATACATATGAAGGACTTAGGACAAGCCTGGCACATTGTTAATGCTCAATCAATGTTTGCTCTCGCGACTGGAGGGAAACAAGGTAGCAGGCAGGAGCGGGGAGTGTGCAGACAGTTCCTGCTAAGCCTTGTAAGTCATTCATGGCCCAGCACTGTAACCAGAGAAGTGAGGATGAGACTTCCACTTTGAGAAAGGCCTCTCTGGCCGCAGCATGTAGAGGAATGGGAGGGGATTAAAATGTGTGTGCATGGACTAGGTGGGAGGTAACTGCAGGGCCAGCATCTGTGGCACAGATTATCTCTCTTCATCCTGAACCCCTCCCTCTTCCTGTCTTGAATCCTTTTCCCATTCCTGACCACATCCTCCACCTGTCAGAAAGTCACAGGTGTTAAGGAAGAGATTTCTGAGCACACTTTGGACAGAAGTCATGATGATGGGGCCCATGACTAGGAACCTGCTGGGAGAGGTGGCCTGCAGTGTGTCTGGAGTACACGGGGGACCCTGGGAGCATCTTCTGTGGCCATGGCCCAGGCAGGCCTGCATCACTTGGTGCTGTACCACTATCAGATCCACCACGGGAGCCATGTGCTGTCCATTCCACAAGGAGCTCTTTCAACAGGGAGACGTCAGGCCCAACTGGATTCTAGCCACCTTGGTCTCCAGTCTCCTACTCTCAAGCCCATGAGTGACAATCCAGCACAGGAAATTTGGTTCTGTGAGCAGCATCTATTGGCAGGATGACCAGCAATTCTTGTGTGTGGTTTGCAAAGATCTTACGGAGCACAAATGTTACGTAGTGCTGCAGAAGAACAATGCTAGGTTCCACAAGTCGTCTGTCCTTTTGTTGTCTTGTCTACACCACAGAACCTTTGGTCGACTTGCCTTATTATTGGTTTCAGTCCTATTACAAAACAACAACAACAACAAATTATTGTATTCTAAACACAGTTCTAAATGCAACAATAGTTTATCTTTTAATCCTGTATTATACAGTTTACAATTACTTGCAAATGCATAGTACCTCACTCCAAAAAACCTCAGGCATCCAGGCATCACAATTTCTCTCTCTGCATGACATAGAAACTTCCATGTCACTAGAGGATTTCACAATCCATATACAAATCCCCTGAAGACTTCTAGGTGTAAAGAAGCATCACTGGACACAACATTGAAAATGGCAATAGGCCAGGCATGGTGGCTCATGCCTGTAATCCCAGAACTTTGGGAGGCTGAGGCGGGAGGATCACCTGAGGTCAGGAGTTTGAGACTAGCCTGGCCAACATGGTGAAACCCCGTTTCTACTAAAAATACAAAAATTAGGGGTGGTGGTGCATGCCTGTAGTCCCAGCTACCAGGGATGATGAGGCAGGAGAACTGCTTGAACCCTGGAGGCAGAGGTTGCAGTGAGCCAAGATCGCACCACTGCATTCCAGCCTGGGCAACAGAGTGAGACTCTGTCTCAAAAAAAAACAGGCAACAAAAGCCCTGGATAGATAGGGTTTTTTTTTTTAGGTGAGCTATAACATCTGGGCAAATAAAAACACTATGTTATTCCTAGAAAAATGATAGAAATCTAACTTAACCTTGTCAACATGGGGATTCATTATGTTATTCAGCAAACTAAAGGAACAGTAAGAATGTAACTGCATCTCAGGTACAACTAGAACCAGGGATTTGAATGCAACTAAGACTCCCCACCTTTTATTTTCTCTTCTCTAGATTAGCCCAATTTTTTACACATTTCCTGTATGAACTATAACTATAGCCATTTCTAGATTAATATCTCTTATCAGCAAAGCAAGACAGAGTTATTCTCTGGTCATGAAGAAGAGAATTCCAGAAAAGAGCTCTGAGTCAAAGGCCAAAATCCTGGCATATCTGGTGCTGTGCAGAGCTGAGAGACTGGCTGAAGAGTGTGTCAGCAGTAAGCTATCCTAGGCATAGGGCCTGACCTAGAAATCAAAAACCCTAATGTAGCAGTATTGCATCATCTATAGCCTAGATTATGCTGCAATGATATACAACTCCCATATCTCACTGGTATAAACCAACAAGGTTTCTTTTTCATGCTACCTGTTCATCAGGAGTTGCTGAGGGGGTCACTTGGAGTCACTTGGAGATCCAGGCTTGCCAAGCAGCCACTGTTTTCAGCACCAGCTATTGCCCTGCTAGTGGGCAAAGAGAGAGCTCTGGAAGAACATAAACCAGCAGTTAAATTCCCAGTCCAGAAGAAATACACATCACCCCTGCTAATACCTCATTACAGGGCACAGATGATGACAATAATGACCTCTCAGGCTTAAGGACCCTTCAACTCTGAGAGAGGATATCTAGTGGTCACTCAGTTACTATCCTGTCTTTCCCTCAGGTGGAAGTGGGTGTGGTTTCCAACACCCCTAGCTATGTCCCCTGTCCATGACAAAATCTTTGTAATCAAAAGTTTGAAGTATTTTGGAGTTCACAAGGGTATTTGTTTAAGACTCTTGCTCTCGCTTCTACCTGACAAGAGAGAATTTGTATAGACTATTAGACATGTGACTATTTTTTTAAAGCACTAGGTATTTGGGGCAGGTCAACATGTTTCCCTATCAGAAATCACTCATAGATATGTTCTTTGAGGTCATGAATTCTATGAAATAAAAATAAAGAAAGTTATTGAGCCTCCCTTGGGTGCCAGCACCATGCTCAGTACTTTCCTTTTTTTCAGTATACTCACATTACTGATTATCCTTCATTTTAGTTATGATCAAAGCAAGAGTTGAAGGAATGTCCTTGGTTTAAGGCTACACCCTAGGAGGCAGAGTCAGAATTTAAATCCAGCTTTCTTTCATTTGAAAGACTGTGCTCTGTGCTGGACCACACTGTACAGTTTTTAAAGTGATCTAACGACGACAGCATCCATCAGTGAACTTTGAGTTTACCAAACAGGAAATTGCTTTTAATGGGTTCATCTAATGGCAGGGCTAGCTCAAGGCGAAATTTTTTGCCTCTTCTCCCTCTTTTTCATTCGATACGATTCTGCTCTATCATCCAGGCTGGACTGCAGTGGCATGGTCACAGCTCACTGCAGCCTCAAACCCCTGGCTCAAGTGATCCTCCCTCCTCATCTTCCCGAGTACCTGGGACTATGGGCACATGCCAACACACCTGCTGTTTGAAATTTTTTGTAAGGATGGGGTCTATGTTCCCTAAGGTGGTCTCAAACTCCTGGCCTCAAGCAATCCTCCTGCCTCAATCTTCTGAAGTGCTGGGATTATAGGTATGAGCCACCATGCCCAGTCCCCTTCTCCCTCATTAAAAATATATTTTTAAATTTTTTTTCACTATTCAACTTCTATTTTAGGTTCAAGGGGTAGATGTGTAGGTTTGTTATATAGGTAAACTACAATGCCATAGGGGTTTTGTATACAGATAATTTTGTCGCCCAGGTCATCAGCATAATACCCAAAAGGTAGTTTTTCAGTCTTTACCCTCCTTTCGCCCTCCACCCTCAGGTAGGTCCTGGTGTCTATTGCTCCCTTATGTCCATGTGTACTCAATGTTTAGCTCCCATTTAAAAGTGACAACATACAGTATTTGGTTTTCTGTTCCTGCATTAATTGTCTTAAGATAATGGCCTCCAGCTCCATCCATGTTGCTGCAAAGGACATTATCTCATTCTTTATAGTTGTGTAGTATTCTATTCCATGGTGTATACACACATTTTCTTTCTTTTCTTTTTTCTTTTTTTTTTTTTTTTTTTTTTGAGACAGAGTCTCACCCTGTCGCCCAGGCTGGAGTGCAATGGCATGATTTTGGCTAACTGCAACCTCTGCTTCCTAGGTTCAAACGATTATCTTGCCTTGAGTAGCTGGGATTATAGGCGCCCGCCACCATGCCCAGCTAATTTTTGTATTTTTAGTAGAGACAAGGTTTCACCATGTTGGCCAGGCTGGTCTCAAACTCCTGACCTCGCCGAACTCCACCCGCCTCGGTCTCCCAAAGTGCTAGGATTACAGGCGTGAGCCACCACACTTGGGCTTGTAGGCTGATTCCATATCTTTGCCATTGTGAATAGTGCCACAGTAAACGTATATGTGCATGTGTCTTTATGTAGAACTATTTATATTCCTTTGGGTATAGTAAAGGGATTGCTGGGTTAAACGGTAGTTTTAAGTTACCTGAGAAATTTCCAGACTGCTTTCCACAATGGCTAAACTAATTTACATTCCTATTTGCAGTGTATAAGCATTCTCTTTTCTCCACAACCTCACCAGCATCAGTTAGTTTTTGACTTTTTTAATAATAGCCTTTCTGACTGGTGTGAGATGGTATCTCATTGTGGTTTTGGTTTGCATTCCCCTAATTAGTGATATTAAGCATTTTTTTTCTTATGTTTCTTTTGAAAAGTGTTCATGTCCTTTGCCCATTTTTTAATGGAGTTCCTTTTTGCTTACTAAGTTCCTTATAGATTCTGGTTATTAAACCTTTGTCAGATGCACAGTTTGCAGATATTTTCTCTCATTCTGTAGGCTGTTTACTCTGTTGACAGTTTCATTTTCTGTGCAGAAGCTCTTTAGTTTAATTAAGGCTTACTTGGCAATTTTTGGTTTTGTTGCAGTTGCTTTTGGAGTCTTCATCATGAAGTCTTTGCCAGGGCTGATGTTCAAAATGGTACTTGCTAGGTTTTCTTCTAGTTTTAGGTTTTTTCATAGTTTTAGGTTTTACATTTAAGCCTTTAATCCACTTTGAGTTGATTTTTATATATGGTGAAAGATAGGGGTTCAGTTTCATTCTTCTGCCTATGGCTATCCAGTTATCCCAGCACCATTTATTGAATAGGGAGTTCTTTCCCCATTGCTTGTTATTGTCAATTTTGTTGAACATCAGATGGTTTTAGGTATGTGGCTTTACTTCTGAGTTCTCTAACCTGTTCCATTAGTCTATGTGTCCGTTTCTGTACCAGTGCCATGCTGTCTTGCTTACTGTAACCTTATAATTTGAAGACAGGTAGTGTGATGCCTCCAGCTTTGTTCTTTTTGCTTAGGATTGCTTTGGCTATTTGAGCTCCTTCTTGGTTCCATATGAATTTTTGAATTTTTTTTCCTAACTCTGTGAAAAATGTCATTAGCAGTTTGAAAAGAGTAACACTGAATGTGTAAATTGCTTTGACCAGTATGGCGGTTTTAACGATATTAATTCTTCCTATCCAGGAGCATGGAATATTTTTTCCATTTGTTTGTGTAATCTGATTTCTTTGTGCAGTGTCTTGTAAAATTCTCATTGTAGAGATCGTTCACCTCTTCGGTTAGCTGTATTCCTAGGTATTTTATTCTTCTTGAGGCTACTGTGAATGAAACTGCATTCTTCACATGGTTCTCTGTTTAGATGTTACTGGTGTATAGAAATGCTACAGATTTTTGTAAACTGATTTTGTATCCTGAAACTCTGCTGACGTTCTTTTTCAGATCTAGAAGCCCTCGGGAAGAGACCATGGAGTTTTCTAGGTATAGAATCATTATCTGTGAAGAGAGATAATTTGACTTCCTCCCCTCCTATCTGGATGCCTTTTCTTTCTTTCTCTCACCTGACTGCTCCGAACAGAACTTCCAGTACTATGTTGAATAGTAGTGAGACTGGGTATCCTTGTCTTGTTCCAGTTCCTAAATAGAATGCTTCTAGCTTTTGCCAATTCAATATTATATTGGCTTTGGGTTTGTCAGAGATGGCTCTTATTATTTTGAGGACTGTAACTTCAAACCTAGTTTGTTGAGGGTTTTTAACATGAATCAATGTTGAATTTTACCAAAAGCCTTTTCTGCATCTACATGTGGTTTTTGTTTTTAGTTCTCTTTATGTGATGAATCACATTTATTGATTTGGGTAGGTTGAGCAACTCTGCATTCCAGGGATAAAGCCTACTTGATCATGATGGATTAGCTTTTTGGTGTGCTGCTGGATTTCATTTGGTAGTATTTTGTTGAGGATTTTTGCACATATGTTCATCAGGGTTATTGGTCTGAAGTTCTTTTCTTCTGTTGTGTCTCTGCCAGGTTCTGGTATTGGAATGATGCTGGCCTCATAGACTGAGTTAGGGAGGCGTCCCTCTTTCTCAATTTTTTTGGAATAGTTTCAGTAGGAATGATACCAGCTCCTCTTTACATGTCTGGTAGAATTTGGCTCTGAATCCATCTGGTCCAGGACTTTTTCTGGTTAGTAGGCTTTTTATTACTGACTCAATTTTTGGAACTTGTTATTGGTCTGTTCGGGGTTTCAATTTCTGGTTCGATCTTGGGAGGTTGTATGTTCCCAGGAATTTATCCATTCTTCTGGGTTTTCTAGTTTGTGTGCATAGAGGTGTTCATAATAGTCTCCAAGCGTTTTTTGTATTTTTGTGTGGTCAGTGACAACATCCCCTTTGTCATTCCTGATTGTGTTTATTTGGATTTTCTCGCCCCTCTGTTTATTAGTCTAGTTAGTGGCCTATCAACTTTATTTATTCTTTCAAAGAACCAACTTTTGCTTTCTTTGATCTTTTGTATGGTTTTTCTCATCTCCATTTTGTTCAGTTCAGCTCTGATTTTGGGTATTCTCTTCTGCTGGCTTTGGGGTTGGTTTGCTCTTGTTTACTTAGTTCCTCTACATGTGATGTTAGGTTGAGATCTATCTTTTTGATGTGGGCATTTGGCACTATTGTTTTCCCTTAACACTGCTTTAGCTGTGTCCCAAAGATTCTGGTATGTTTTTATCTTTGTCTTCATTAGTTGTTAACAATTACTTAATTTCTGCCTTAATTTCTCTTTGTTTACCCAAAAGTCATTCAGGAGTAGATTAATTTCCACTTAATTATATGGTTTTGAGAGATCTTCTTGGTGTTTATTTTTATGGCACTGTGACCCAGGAGTGTGGTTGGTATTTCAGGTTTTGTTTTTGTTTTTTGAGATGAGTCTCACTCTGTCAACCAGGCTGGAGTGCAATGGCATGATCTCAGCTCATTGCAACCTCCTCCTCCCAGGTTCAAGTAATTCTCGTGACTCAGCCTCCCGAGTAGCTGGGATTACAGGCACATGCCACCATGCTTGGCTAAGTTTTATATTTTTCAGTAGAGATGGGTTTTCACCATGTTGGCCAGGCTGGTCTCGAACTCTTGACCTCAAGTGATTTGCCCACCTCAGCCTTTCAAAGTGTTGGGATTACACGTGTGAGCCACCACACCCGGCTGGTATTTCAGGTTTCTTGAATTTGTTGAGAATTGCCTTCTGGCCAAGAAAGCAATTGTGGTCAGTTTTAAGAGTATGTACCACCATGAGCAGCTGAGAAGAATGTATATTCTGTTTTTGTTGGATACAGAGTGCTGTTTCTGGTTTTCCATTTGCTTGAAAGATCTTTCTCCATCCCCTTACTTTGAGGCTATTGGTGTCTCTGCACATGAGATGGGTCTCTTGAAGACATACAGTTGGGTCTTGCTGCTTTGTCCGACTTGCCACTCTCTGCCTATTAATTGAGGCATTTAGCTCATTTACATTCAAGGTTAATATTGATAGGTGCAGATGTGATCCTATCATCATGTTGTTAGTTGGCTGCTACGTAGACTTCATTGTTCATTTGCCTTATAGTGTCAGTGGTCTATGTACTCAAGTGTATTTTTATGACGGCCAGTATTGGTCTGTACATCTCAGGGTGGCTTAAAGCACTAGGAGAAAACATGCAGAACAGCCCAAGGTGAAGCTCATTTGGCAGCTGAGAGTGAGTTCACACCTTGTACTCTAAAATGAGGAGGTGCTCTTTTCTTCCCACTCTAATTAAAGAAGACTGAGAAACCCTTCAGCACTTCACTGCCCCCTCCCCCCCACCCCCACCCCACTACCGCCACCAACTTTGTGGTAGGTTCCTGGCACTTGAGCTCTCCACAGGCCCAGGAGAAAACAGCTTTCTTGAGGTCCTAAGGATACCTGATAATCATTCTCAGAGTTAATGGAATCTTCTGTATTTTCTGTGGATTTTGATTATCAACTTTTTTTTCTAACTTCTATGAGATTAGAGAATTGAAAGGCTGTCATATCACTGGAACTCAGTCAAAATGTGGTGTCTTCTCCAATATTGTCCAACTAGAAGATGTGGGAATCCCACCTGATATAAGAACTAAGAAATATGACTACAAACAAACTAAAGGGAAAATAAGAGAAGAACTTAAAGGAGAATATTTGGGAGTTTTAGGGAAGTCATAACTGTATTGAGCTAATGCCATCCATATGTCCAAGGGAAAGTGAACCTAAATTTACAGGGCAACTTCTGTGGGCCAGGTTCCTTCACACATAATTTCAAGTCATGCTAAAATGAATGCATCCAAGGAAAATTTTATCATACACAACTTATGATAAGGAAACTTATGCTTAGGAAGATTAATTAGGAGGTTAAGGTCACCAAGCCTCTAGACTGTTTAGCCAGGACCCAACCCAGGTCTGGCTTCTGTTTGGTTTTGGAGTATGTGTTATCCCCACTCCATCATGCTGCCTCTCCAACCTGCAGCCCAGTGCCCAGGGAACAGGGGTCAGGCCAAGATCAGAACAGGCACTAGCACCAATAGGCCTGGCAAGGTGGGAAGTACAGGGAAGGGGTGACTCCAGCTTACTCTTCTCTCCCTCCCAGAGGGACCATCAGGGCCATTGGCATTGTGGGTGATAGAAGTTGTAAATAGGAGGTAAGGGACAGGGATGAGATCATCTCCATGTGAGTATGTGATATGAGTGGCAGGCCAGAAGTTAACAGCCGCATCCAGGGAGCCAAGGATACAGTTCCCAGTAATGGGGCTTGTGTTCTGCTCTCAAGGCTGATACAAGAAGATGGAAGTTGTACTCTCTGTTTCTCTACTTCAATAGAAAGTAAGCTAAAAAGAGAAACTGGGAGACAGAGGTTTACAGAAGGAAATTTATAATGGGGTCATATCAAGATAATTCAAGAGGGAAAATAAGACAAGGTGACTCCTTCCCCAAATTGGTGACACAACACTAATCACTGTCCCCACAGAGTGGCTGGGCCTGCCCCCAACTACAGGAGCTCAGCTGTCTCTACCCTCTGGGCATAGACAGGAGGCAGTGGTCATGCTGCTGCAGCCTAATGATTTGAGATTAGAATTGCCCACTGCCACGCTGCAGGGTGTGTGCTCAGCACACTTTGACAGCTTCATTCTCTCTTCAGTCTTGGGAAAAAAATAACACTAAATAAGGAAGGTAAAGCTACAGAAAGTCCTGACTGTCAGAAAATGTTAAGATATCAGGGCGAGGAAAGACTTTAGAAATCATTCCAAATTTCATAATAGGGGTAAATCAATTGTAAGGGCCATTAAGGTTGTCAAGTGGCAGAACATGGATGCAAACCTAGGGCCCTTCACTCCTCCTCCAGTGCACTTTCCACCATGCCAGGAGGAAGGGTAAAGAGTAAAGGTGCCAGGGGAAGGGCTGAGGCTTGTCTCCTTCCACTTCTTTTCCTCACTGAAAATGTAGGATACAAATGGAGCCAAAAATTTAGGTCACTGAAAGCTACGGGTCTGCTTCAGATGGATCTATTCTTTTTCCTGGGTTCGGTGAAGTTATTTGGCCATAAAGCCCTAAGCCATGTGTAATCATAACATTTTAAGAAATAGGAGCCAGGTATTAGAAGGTTCCGTTTTCTCTAAAAATAGTTCAAAGTATCTCAATGAAGTTTAGGTATCAAAAAAATAAAAATACCCCAACTTTTAAGAGCATTATGAGTAGTAAAATAAATACTTATAGCAATGGGGGTTTCAGGACAATTAACCTCTTGAACATAAGTAGATATGCTCAAGAAGGCTATCCCAAGGACAGGGCTGCATGCACAAAGATAAGAGACCAAGTTACGTTCCAGTCAAAACAGACAGCCCTATTTCCTTCCTAGTAGCATCTGTACAGCATAAATAGTGAATGAAGTCATGAAAAGATCCTCAAAGGTCTGTGTTAGAGCAACTGTGGTTAAAATAGGAGAGTAGGAAAAGTGAGATTCTCCCGTTAAGTTACTAATAATTCAGACTTAAGACTTTTTAGAAAGATGATCATCTTTTATTTCTTTCAGGAGCCATGGCTGTAGACCTGGAGAGAGGCCAAAAAACACCTAGGCTTTTTTCAAAGGTTGGGGTATCCACATCAGTCAGCAGTGGCTTCTGCAGCAGCAGCCACAGAAAGTGAGTAATGGAAATTAAAGGATAGAGATGTACAGGAAGTCCTCTTTCCTCACCCAGAGAAGGAAGAAAACAGCAAAAAAATAAGGTCAACCCCACAATCAAGGTAGAGCTGCTCTAAAATCTGAGGTAGCCAATGACCAACACAAACCACCTCGCCCTTCTGAGACTTAGCTCTCCTGTAAAGGAGAAACCACACTGACCCTGGATCAAAATCCCCAGACAGTAGAAGTGACCTTGGATTTCAAGAAGGAGCAAATTACCTCTGCTAATGCAGATAAAGAGGCCACCATTTTTGGTTTTCAGAATTTCACAGCAAAAATAGTCCCATTCTTTGGCCTCTATTAGCCAGAGGCCCAGATGACCCTGTGTCCCTGAGACTGGACATGGCTTTCCCATGGCCACTTATGAGAACCTGCCCAGAAATAAGTGTTTTGTTGTTGTTGTTGTTTGTTTGTTTTTTAGACAGAGTTTCACTCTTGCTGCCCAGGCTGGAGTGCAATGATGCAATCTCGGCTCACTGCAACTTCCACCTCCTGGGTTCAAGTGATTCTGTCTTAGCCTCCTGAGTAGCTGGAATTATAGGTGCCCACCACCACGCCCGGCTAATTTTGTATTTTTAGTAGAGACGGGGGTTTCACCATGTTGGCCAGCCTGGTCTTGAACTCCTGACCTTAGGTGATCTGTCCACTTTGGCCTCCCAAAGTGCTGGGATTTCAGGCATGGGCCACTGTGCCTGGCTGCAGTAAGTTTTTAATTACCAGAGTCAGTGGTTCCTATCATTGATTGAGCTTACTGATTGGACAATAAGAGGGTCATATGTGGCTGTCTCCGGCCATCACATTAAGGTGACACTTGAGCATGACATGAGGTCTGCATTCTCTACAATCAACTGGATTTGTCCCACTGCTTCCCAGCAAGAGCAGAAGCATGCTTGTGCCAGTTCCTAAACACCATCATTTCATTTTCAGCCCACATCCCTCCCCTGCTCAGATTTCCCACCATCTAAAGCAGCAATCCTCAAATGCTAGTGTGCACAAGGATCTAAGGCACTT
Organism: Macaca mulatta; assembly: GCF_049350105.2. Taxonomy (NCBI): domain Eukaryota; kingdom Metazoa; phylum Chordata; class Mammalia; order Primates; family Cercopithecidae; genus Macaca; species Macaca mulatta. The sequence continues at coordinate 152,726,342 of NC_133409.1, read as the reverse complement.
GCTGAAAATGTAGATTCCTGCACCAACCCCAGAGAACCAGAAGCAACCCCTCTAGGGTAGAGCTTGAGAATTTGCTTTGAAAAAAGATCTTACATGTTTTTGGATAACACTTAAAAATGGTCCTAGAACAGTGCTTCTGGAAATTTTAATATGTAAGCAAATTAAGAGCAGCTTGTTAAAATGCAGACCTTTAAAAACTTTGTGCAGGCTTGAAATTCTGCACTCATATGTTCTCCCAGAGAAGCTGAAGCTGCTGGTTCTTTTGGCCACACTTTGAGTCACCAAAACCCAAAACCCAAAGGATTTCCAGCCTGTATCTGGGTCTAAGAGAGCAAAAATGTCACAAACACACATAGTTTTAACCTTCCCTGATTATCTGTGGACTAGAATCTCCTCCCTTACCTCCAGTCAGACAGGTCCCCATGGATGAGGGGGTACTGCTCTGCCTTGTGTGTCCTCAGTTTCCCTCTATGGAACTCTGTTCTGATCTCAAGCTCCCACTAGACCTGCTATTAGAAGTGCTGAACACTGATTTTCTGTGAGTATAAAGTAGTTAAGAGAAAAAAGAAACGTATGTGAGGCTGTAGAGTTTCCATCTGTAGACATCAAGAAATGAGTATGAACTGTTAGGCATTCCCCAAGATTGTTGTTCAAAGATCCTCCCAAGTTTGAGACCTCAGATTCTTTCAGGTGATATTCATATCATTTACTCTTTTTTTGTTTTTTGTTTTCTTTTAACTTAGAAAGTGAATTGCAGCAAGCTTTCTCCTGAAAGAACTGCAAAGATGAACCGTGACCTCTTTCTATATTCATAATTTTTGTCTTAGGGTTAAAAAGACTCCTCCAAGGACAGAAAATTGTACCTAATGATACAGCCTACAGTGCATGCTATTCCTTTTGTCTACAGTACCTTCTACCTCTGGCTCACATGCATTCTGGTCACTGATGCACCTCCAGTTCTCACAGCTTAGTAAATTATGGTGTAGTGATCACGTCTATGTCCCTACTTCCCTAATCAAATTCTCTGAGCTATGCCAGGGTGAAGATCTGGCCCTTTTCATCTTGTAATTCCCAAAAGTCTGTGGTGGAGTGCAGAGATGACCACTAAATGAAGGAATCACTTGTACTGGTTGAAACAATATTAATAAATACCTTAGGCTCTGTGGTGAACACAGATCAGTAAATAAATGTTGGGCAATCTTCCAGACTCTCAGTGACCCACAGGATATTTGTTCCCCCATAGGGAGCACAGCTAGAGGTCCTTTACCTACCCTGCAGAGACACTGATTTGCATGGGGAGGCCTGGTGCAAGGCCTCTGCTGGGTATGAGCAGCAGTACACGCCTTTGAAGAAGCAGTACACGCCTTTGTGTGCTGTTCAGAACTTGGAGCTGGTTGGGGGCCTCCAATGCCCTGTGCTGACAAGCTGGCCTGGGGCTTCTCCTCGCTAGGGTCTTCTCTCAGTGTCTCAAGGTGTGCACATCTCTTTCTGGGCACACAGACAATGGGTTAGATAAGCATCTCTCTCCTCTAAGGCTTGTCACCAAGCATTCCTTCCAGGGGGTGGGGTTTGGGAATTCCCACTTAATATAGCCCACCTTCTGTCATTTGATATTTTCTAACACTGGAGTGGTGGTTCCCAATCTCTTCACCATCAATGAGGCTTAATTTCTACCCTCTCTATTTTAATATGATTTTAACTACCAAACAGAATCCTCTAAGTGATCATTTGTTTTCTTATACTGTTCATCAGACAGATGTAAAGAAATAAGTGAGATATTGAGATCCTAGTCTGGGCTAGCTGAGTTACGGGGGCTGCTAAAACTCTAGTAATAGGAACAGCTGTCTGCCTTCCATTCTCCTGCTATGGCAGACACTTATTTCCTTTAGAATCAGACCCCCGAGATACACGATTCATAACCTTATGGTTAGAAATAAGAGGACATGATCATTCTACAGGTCCCTTGCTCCCTTGAATTACCTCTCCTGGGCCCATTAAGAACAGGCACCTGAAGAAAGAAATCCAGGGTTGACCCACAATGGCACAAAAATCTGTCCACAGATAACACCTCAAGGAGGTAGGGCATGCCCACCTGAGTCACTGTTGTCAACATAATGCAACCTAACCATCCTGTTTTGCATTTAGCTATTCAAGACTTTTGTAACCAGTCCCTGTGGTATGGGTTCTGTTTTCCCAATTGTACCCTGACTGAATCACTGGGTATCATGTCAGAGGAGTGGGACCTACTTAACCTCTTTTCCCTGGTGTCCTGGAGCCCAGGGGCTCCTGTGTGGTGATGGGTGCCAGATACCTTTCCTCAACTAGGAAACAGGGGTCCAAATTTCCATAATATGTATAGATTGATTTCTTTAAAACTTATTTGTTGTCAAAATACAAATACCCTGGGCTTAGGAAGAAATTAATACTTACCAAGACTATGTCAAATAAAAACAACTACCACTAACTGAAACTGCTTAGTTATCAGATATATTATACATATTACTCTATGTAATCCTCCCAACAAAATGATATCAGCTAAGAGATGAGAAACTGGTGCCCACACCAGTGAAGCCCCATGGCATAAGTCACACAGGCAGGAAATGGTAAAGCAAAAATCCACACCTAGGTCTTCCTGGGCTTTGCCACAATGCACACTGGCTTCTTCACTGTGGATATTGCCTGACAGAATGAGTCTCAAGTATTATTACAAGGATTCATCAGAAGGGAAAAGCTGACATGACCAGAACTAGAACACAGCCCAGGGAATGCAAATCTGGGTAGATCATGGTACTCGAAGCCCAAGGATCATTTGAAAGAGGTCAAAAAAAAAAAAAAAAAAAAAGGAGCAAAACGCACAAGTGAAATGGAGGTAAAACTTAACTATAGCTTAATTTTTACTTCAAAGACTGCTCAGCTCATTTTGGGAATGTGAGGGGAATTAAGATTCTGGATAGGTTTGTAGAAGAGGCAAGGTGTGTGTAGTATATGTGGGGACAAGGGGAGCAATTATATCCTAGACCGTATCCAATAATTTTCTGGGACGAAAGAGAGCAAATGTAGACGTGAGGTAGTAGCTTGAGTGGTGTCAGGTGCCATAAAGGAGACCAAGGGAAAAACCTCTGATGACCATGGGGATAGTGTAAATTGAGTAGCAAAAGAAAGGAGGACTACAGAAGTTCAAGAATGATGAGAATTGAGGAAATGAAGACAAACACAGACAACTTCACTGCAGCAAAAGAGAAGATGGTGTTACACAGGTAAACAGGATCAAGAAATGGCTTCTTTTTTTTTTTTTTTAAATTCGGAGTCTCGCTCTGTCGCCAGGCTGGAGTGCAGTGGCGTGATCTCAGTTCATTGCAACCCCCGACTCCCTGGTTCAAGTCTCCTGCCTCAGCCTCCGGAGTAGCTGGGATTACAGGCATGCGCCACCATGCCTGGCTAATTTTTGTATTTTTAGTAGTGATAGGGTTTTGTCATGTTGGTTAGCATGGTCTTGATCTCCTGACCTCATGATCTGCCCGCCTCAGCCTCCCAAAGTGCTGGGATTACAGGCGTAAGCTACCACACCTGGCCTGGCCTTTTTTTTCTTTTCTTTTCTTTTTTTTTTTTTAATGGAGTCTAGCTCTATTGCTCAGGCTGGAGTGCAGCAGTGCAATCTCAGCTCACCGCAATCTCTGCCTCTCAGGTTCAAGCAAGTCTCCTGCCTCAGCCTCCTGAGTAGCTGGGACTACCGGCATACACCACCGCACCAGCTAATTTTTTAATTTTTAGTAGAGATGGGGGTTTTGCCAATTGGCCAGGCTGGTATCAAACTCCTGACCTCAGGTGATCCACCCGCCTTGGCTTCCCAAAGTGCTGGGATTACAGACATCAGCCATCGTGCCTGGCCAAGAAATGACTTTTAAAAATGCTGATTTGAAAGCAAAAGAGAAGGAAATGGAGAGAGATTTATGATTTTAAGAAAAAAGAATAATATGAAAATATCCAACTTTAAAAGAGTTATGATCAAAACTATAGTTGGTGTGGAATAGGCTGTTTTCCTAGAGAAATATTTTGGAATCATTTGTCTGTCTTCCCAGATATGGGCTCAGCTTCCTATAACAAGAGATCATGTTGGTCTTGATTACTCTATATCCATGGGAACTAGCACAGTGTCTAACACAGAACCTTAATAAAACTTGTTTCTTAGGAACTCTTTCAATATTTGGAAAGTGAACTCTTAATGGGTATCTTCAATGCTCCACGCCCTTCCTCTATTGCAGAGATATAGGGTAATTTCCATGAGGAGTTTGTAAAGATCTGGGTTTCTGAAGAAGGTGCTGTCTCAGGTCAACAAAACAGAAGGATCAACTTTGCTCTTTTCACCAGCCAAAGGGCAGATTCTAGAAAGATGGTTTTAAACCTTCTCTTTCTGCATTTGTAAGTGCGCAAAGATCCCATGCCTTTATTTCTCTAGAACTGGTTTTTCTTCCTCACAAGTCTCTAATCTATAACCTTAGTCCAGTCCAATGGACAAGACCATGAGGAACCTCAAACGCCTTTCCAAAGAGATTTAGATTTTACTCAAGAGGTGAAGGGGAATCATTAAAGATGAGTAGGGGAATACTACAGTCAGAGTTTTTTGTTAGAATATCACTGAGGAGGCCAAAGACTGGCAGTGTGACAAGGGAGTGAGACCAAATGCTCAGATAAAGGTAGGGAGGCAACTGTTAATAGTCCAGAACTGAAACAGGACAGTGGAAGTGGAAATGGAGGGAGGGGACAACAAAGACATGTTTAGAGATATCAGAAATTGACAATTAAAATAGGCATACAGGAAGGGAAAACATATCTCATTAATTAACAAGGCACTGGCATACTGGATACCAACAGCAAATAGCAAAGAAATTGCTGTGTGTGTGTGTGTTTTTCTTAAGGGAAAAAAATGAGGATAAAGGGAAAAGAAAGTGATGTTACTAGCCCTCCATGTAATCTCCAAATATCTCTTCCCAGTAGTTCCATAACTGAAGGGTCAGGATCTCCATTCATGGATCTTTCTGTGGTGCTCTAAAGGGGCAGACTGAGGACTTTAAGGGCTATCACTTTCAGGTGGCTTTCTACGCACGAGAATTCGTGGGATGAGGAGGACATGGTTATTCTTTACAGATTTACTGAAGTGAATCTGGGGGCTGATTGATGACAACACCGTGTTGATCACAGAGATAACAAAGGGGCTGAGTGTAAGATAATGGAGTTCCTGAAACCCCTATGATGAATATGTCCACCCTTCCTTTTCATCAACTGCTGGTTCCTATCTTATCCTTCTCCTATCCCAACACCATTATTCCTAAATCTGAGCTCAGGCTTGCCAGCACCTCTAGGAGTAAATCACAAGACTGAGACCAGAGCAACAAGCAAAGCAGAGATAAATGACTCAATAAGACAGCCACAGGAGGCAGGGCAAGGTGGCTCACGCTTGTAATCCCAGCACTTTGGGAGGCCGAGGCAGGCAGATCACATGGTCAAGAGATTGAAACCATCCTGGCCAACATGGTGAAACCCTAGCTCTACTAAAAATACAAAAATTAGCTGGGCATGGTGGCATGTGCCTGTAGTCCCAGTTACTGGGAGGCAGAGGCAGGAGAATCACTTGAACCTAGGACGTGGAGGATGCAGTGAGCCAAGATCATGCCACTGCACTACAGCCTGGTGACAGAGTAAGACTCCGTCTGAAAAAAAAAAAAAAAAAAAAGCCAAAGGAAAGGGACTAGAAGAGAGAGAAATACAAAAGAATAGAAAATCTGGGCCAGGTGTGGTGGCTCATGCCTGTAATCCTAGCACTTTGGGAAGCTGAGGCAGACAGATTGCCTGAACTCAGGAGTTCGAGACCAACCCAGGCAACATGGCAAAACCCCATACAAATACAAATACAAAACATTAGCTGGGCATGGTGGTGCATACCTATAGTCCTAGCTACTTGGGAGGCTGAGGCATGAGAATCACTTGAACGTGGGAGGCGGCGGAGGTTGCAGTGAGCCAAGAATTCGCCACTGCACCACTGCATTCCAGTCTGGGCAACAGAACAAGGCTCTGTCTAAAAATCAAATCAAATCAAACTCTATCACCATCACCTGGGTAGTTCCTTCCATTCTCCTATGACTTCCAATAAGTCATTAGCAGGTCACCTATCATCTCTTTAATTTCTTCAAAAACAAAATCTCAAACTTGCATTTGGGAAACTGAGAAACTTTCAGGAAACACAGAAACACGTCTTCAGGACCTTGGACAGCGGGGGGGGGGGGAAGCGCCCCCGGCCCCAGCCCAAAGCAGGACACTCACACCAGCAAGACTGCTGAGGAAATGTGACATCTCAACATGCTGATGAGGGAAAGAACGAATAAAGGGCCATACAGTCATCAATGGAGAGTGTTCAGGGAGGTATGAAGACTCAGGCTACAACAGTCAAGAGGACCCCTGGGCCCTACAGAATGCCTAGTCCGACTTCCTAATACTCTAAGCCAGAGAAGGACATTCTCTACACCTACATTACAGCCAACTTCCCTCTTCAGACATTGATTTTTAAAAGAATATATAGAATAGAATATTGTTCAAATTCCTTAGGGAAAAATGCATAAAAACAGAACTTGCAGTTCATGGATCTAGAAATAGCCTTACAAATGATAAAGAAAATTTCACAAAGGTAAAATATCTCACCAAGGTAGAGTAACACAAGAGCTGTTGACCCAGGATTAGTCCTTGGACAGTTTTTTTTTAATTTATAATTGGTGAGTGGCTAAAGATCTGGATGATTCTTCTAGCTCGGCCACACACCAGATGTGTGACCTTTGGCAAATTACTCAATCACGCTGGGTTCCTTCTTTGAACTGAGCCCCCACCCCCACCCCATGTGTTAGGCACTGTTAGGGAATGAAAAACAAAATCAATCTCCATGCTAAAGTAGCTCTCCAGTGTAGCACAGTTCAGATATGAAAATATCAATAATCCAACAATACTAGTTAAACATATAAAAGTAGTATAGAGAAAAACATTAACAACCTGATGTTTAGAGCAAGATTAGGAGGGTTTCACAATATAAGCAAAGGGAAATCCAGGAAGAGGAAAGTAAAAGCATCAAGCAATGCAACAGGGCATTAGATTTAGGAAACCATCAATAATTTAGTTTTGATGGACGGCAATGGTGGGGAGAGATATAGGGTAATGAAACCTATCATATACTGATGTTGTGGATGTCAAATGAGACAAGTCACTATAGATAATCATTAGCTACTATTATGCCAACAGCTATCCCTATGAGAAAAAAATTGCTTAATTTAATATCTATAGAAAACCTATTTGCTCACTATACTAGGGGCAGCTCCTTTCGGTCCCTTCCTAAAGAAGTAGAGCCAGTTTGAAAAACAGGGAAATCAAGTTCCATACTTTCCTAGTCTATGAAACACCAGTCAAGAGGTAAAAGTGCTTCCTCTATCCATATCCTGATTCTTCCACTGAAATGTCACTTAGTGGAGCACATCTTTTACTTGTGTGATTTGAAAACAAGGCTTTGCCTATAGACCAGGGTATGCAAGGGATCACCTCTGGGACGATCTCATGGCACTGAGCACTCAAGCAAGGTGGTAACGTAAGAGTCAGACTTGATAAAGTCCATTTCCCAGGACCACTTGACAATAACGGCACAGAAAAGTGGTCTGAGGAATAATCTTCACGCTATTACCATTTTCAGCCTCTTGTACTTAATACCAATTTTCTTAGTTTCCTATAATTAGGTATGTACACATGAGCTAGTAGCAGCCACAGTCCTACAATCTGACTAGTTCATGCCCAACTCCATGCCTGCATCAGGGACATCTGGCTATTGTAGTGTCACAGAAAGTCTCTTCTCTGGTGAAGAGTATCTAGAGACACCCATGAATTTTAATATCTATACCCTGTACTGGTTTGAACAGTGTCCCCCAAACTCAGGTCCACCCAGAACCTCAGAATGTAATCTTATTTGGAAATAGGGTCTTTGAAGATACAATCAAGTTAAGATGAGGTCATACTGAATTAAAGGTGGACCCTTAATTCAACAACTAGTTTCCCTGTAAGAGGGAAACTTGGATGCAGAGAGACACACCCACAGAGATGGAGGGAGAGATTGGAGTGATGAGTCTACAAGCCAAAGAATGCCAAAGATTGCCGGCAAATGCCAAAAGCTGGGAGAGAGGCAGGAAAGAGATGCTCCCTCAGACCCTCCAGGAGGAACCAACCTGGCTGACACTTGGATTTCAGACTTCTGGCCTCCAGAATTTTGAGAGAATACATTTCTGTTGTTTTAAACCACCCAGTTTTTGGTAGCTTGTTAAAGCAGCCCTAGGAAATGAATGTATACCACCACCACTCCACAGTACATCTATTTTCCTTCTATGTGCCCAACTTTTTTATCTTCTCAGAGGATGGTTATAAACCCTAGTTATTGTATCAACACACGGGAAGGGACACTGAGCAGAACAGCAGGAGAATGAACAATTAGTATCAGATTAGCAACTTCACAGGTAAGGTAAAGGGCATGAGAATTTACTTCTGAAGGCTCTATAATATGACACTCTTTAAAAACCTTGTGGTTTTTGTATATACATCTACGCGTTCTTTGATATGCTTCCTTTGAAAAGGCAGAGCCTAATTCCCCTCCCTTTGAGTGTGGTCAGTGCTCGATGACTTGCTTCTAACAAACAGAAGTGATAGATGTGAATTAGGTCATTAAAAACACTGTAGCTTTCTCCCTGCTCTCACTCTTAAATAACTTGCTCTGGAGGATGCTAGCAGCCATGCCATGAAGATACTCTAAAAGGAGATTTATGTGACAGGAAACACACCTTCTGCCTCAGGCACACCCAGCACACTGCCAGGCACATGAGTGAACCACCTTGGAAGAGGATCCTCCAGCCCTGCTCACACTTTCAGAACTGCAGCCCCAGCTGATATCGACTGGAACCACATTAGACTCTGAGCCAGAGCCACTCAGCTATGCCATTTCCAGATTCCTAACCACGCAAACTGTGAGACAAGTTTATTGTTTTCAACCATTAATCTTTGGAGAAAAACAGGGCAATAGATAACTAACACAAGAACCTTTAACATAGTCTTCAAGTCCTTGTAAGTACTCTTCCTGCCTATAAGATACCCACTATGTGATTTCTTCCTGCCTCTAACATACCTCTGGAACAAGTGCAATTCCAAATCCCTTAATCCGAGCTAGAGCATAGAATTCACAGGACCTCTGCCTTTGTCCTCCTCCAGCTCAGACACTGACGTCCATATCATGAATGCGCTAAGAAAGAGAGAATCATGAGTGGAATCCAGTATCAGTAGCTGGGAGCAAAGGACACTTGAGGTAAGGGTCCTCGGGTTTTTCACTGTGCCTGTGAAAAAAATTAAAGTAGGAAAGAAAATTTAATCATTTAAAACAAACATTCATTGAGTATATTCAGTGGCAAGCATAGTACCAGACAGCAGGCATAAAAATGGTCCCTGCTTAGAAATTCACAGGAATGACAAATAGGTTTTGTAACAGAAGCTACTGCTTAAATAGGTTTTGTAACAGAAGCTACCATTTATATTCCCTTAGACCAAGATCTGGCTACAGAATTTGTGAATCCCTGTGCAAAACAAAAACGTGGGGTCCCTTGTTCAAGAATTTCAAGAGGATAGCAGTAGACCAGTAAACCAACTCTACAGGTATATGCCCATGGAGCTAGCCCTGCCTCAGGCATTCACCTCTGTGTGAAAGCTACTAACTGCTCTTTCAGTAAACTTTTTTCTGGCTGACTGGGATGCTTAATTTGCACCAAAGGAAAGCTTAATATCCCTGAAAGCAGCACTCAACCAACGGCAAAATGGCAGTTGGCAAATAAATGCTCCAGCTTCTTCCCCCCTTGGATGGTATAACTGAGAACTATTCCAGTGTTGAGTTTTTCAGTGGGATTGAGATACAAATGTCCACAGTGTAACTGGGAGATTTCTTAAAATCACCTCTAAAATAAACTACTTATACTCACATTCTTATCTCACAGTCTGCTTCTTGGTAAACCCAAACCATGACATCTTTCATCTTTTGAGCCAACTCTAACTTGGAATACAGTACAGTGAAAAAAATCTAAAGCTGCATCTCATTCAACAGGAATGAATGTAATATAGTAACATTGGTCCTCACCATGGCAAGGAAAGTGGTGGCTCTTCAAATCTGAATGATGAAAGACCTGTGTTTGGACTTTGAGACAAAAAGCTGTTAATGAAGGCTGTTAACCAGCAGTTACAGTGTCTTATTTGTTTTAGAGTTACTTCTTTCCATAATGTACAAGTGGATCAAAGGGTGGCAAGACTGAAGGTAGGAAAACCAATTAGGAAGTAAGAAACTCGCAACTGGTAAATAGGACAGGATATCTACCTGGATGACCACCCACATCATTGACCAAAATGGAGAAAGCACACTAAGTTATCAAGAATAAATCAATCTGTGTTGCATAAGTGGCCACAAGTACTGGGATCACCTACCCATTGAGCCCCTAAATTTAACTAGCAAAGAGTGGGAAATAAAGAAGGCCAAGGGACCAATGATGAGCACCGGGAACTGATGGCTCTTTTTGATACTAAGACCAAATTAGGAACGCGAAGCACTGACAATGCTGCCCCATCCACCACTGATTTTTACCAAGGAGTACTTAGCAAAATCAAAAGAAGAACTTGTATCCTCAAGATGGTATCACAATGGGCCTACTGAAAACTAAATCTTATGACTTTTTAGGAATTTAGAGATGATCACTCCACGAGACACTGAAATAGTGTCTAGCTTGGCAAGGTAGAAGTCTGTTTCTCTGACATGTGATAGTCTTGTTGTAAGTAGTCCTGGACTAAAATGCTGTCAGCAACATAGACTTCCTCAGTGTTCCTGCTCTGGAACTCCCAAGGCAGTGGTTCCCAAACTCTGCTGCACACTGAAATCACTTGATTTTTTAAAACAATGATATCTGGCTTCCACCCTGAGACATTCTCATTTGATTGGTACACATGGTGTGACCTGGGAACTGGGATTTTTAAAGTTCCCCAGGTAATTCTAACATGCAGCAAAGTCTGGAGATGACTACCCTAAGGAACTGGGCCCACCGCGTGGTCTGAGAGGGCTTACCGCCATACCTGCACTGCACTCCAAACAGTGGGACAAAGCAAGGGGCAGGAACCAGAAGCTGCACACACCATCTCTGCTCACCCTCACTGGCCAGTCACATGGCCATACCTGGTTGCATGAGATTCTGAAAAATGTAACTTGTATTCATCCAGCCATGTGCCCAGCTAAAAATTTTTATTCAGCAAGAAGAGGAAGGCACGTATTGGAAGATAACCAGCAATCTCTCCCACCCCGACACTTGTCTTTTTCAAACAGAAGCAGCCCAATGTGGCAAAAGCACTGATCCTTAGATTTGGAGACAAAACTCAACAACGGGCTTCTCTGACTTTTGTCAGACATCTTACACATCACATGTAGATATAGTCAGAGACTGTAACGAATCATTGCCAGTGGGAGGAAGATACAAGCTTGGAGATATGCATCAGAATGACTACCCATGCAAATTCCTGAATTTGAGTGAGGTGTTGGAGGAATAAATTGTTCTATGGGACAAAATCAGGTGCAATATCAAAATTCCATGTACCCACTCAGTTGACTGAATACAGTGAAACATTTCCAGTACAACAATATAGGAAAACTTCAAATAATGGGGTATTCTCGAAATTCCACTAAACATATCATCTCTGGCCTGACACTATCTTGTTAAACTATTTGTTGAGACTCTTCACTCTAGATTTGCTTGGTGCTGCCTTTGCATTCAAGTCCTGTTTTCCAGAAGAAATACAGACATAATCCAATTGTAATTTTATCACCATGCATCTTGGATGCTGCAGTTAGCCTAAATAAAATATACTAATCATATGAGTGACAGTGATTTTTTTAATCATAAAAAGTATTATCAAGCTCTTTATAAATAACTTTCATATTACAAATATGGCATTAACTAAACCATTGCTTTACAGAAAATCACTTTTATGACACTAGTATTATACACTGTTTAAAAGTTTAAAAGGTAATTTGTTTGAAGTCACATAACTAGTAAATTACTAGTTATAACTTAAGAATAAATTGAATTAAGTTATAACTAGTAAAGGACTAAACTTCTAGACTTGAACTTCTGATGGTCTGACTTCAAAAATCTCTTATTTTTAAAATTATAGCATGGAGCACCGTGTATATCATGATATAGCTATATTACTTTTCAGGGTTTTCATATCTAAGTAATTTTCTCCTCCTGTTCCACTTCCACCCTCCCATTCACTCTCTTCTCTCCTAGTAGACAAAGTCCTTACCTGTCTGCCAGTCCCCAACCCCATGCATGCATTACCTCATGGAAGGACGGAAGGCGGGCAGGGAAGAGAGGACCTCCTAGCCCGCCACCTTCCAACACACCTCTGCAAAGCCCAGGCCCTTTCAGGCACCCCAGTCACAGCCACACCAAGCTTCTAGCTACTGCTCAGCACACACTTACACCTGGTTTCCCTGTACTTCTCATTTGTAGTTTTGGTTTTTAGTCTAGTTCAAACATTCCTTCAATTCACATTAAGTATCCATTTCCTCTCTGATAGTCTTGTCTCTGGTCCCTTTTTTTGTCTTATCCATTTGGACTTCTATTCCTAAGCAAAATATTCTAAATTCTATTTTCATACTCTTACTCCTTAGCCCAGATCACCAGAAGCTCCCTACTATCAATACGAACTGGAAAATCTCGGTGTGATTATGAGGAGATCATTCAGTATTTTCTTTGACACTATTAAACAACATTGAGTTTGCCTAACGTCAGTACTAAAGGCCAGGTTGTAAAATAGTAAAACCTGCAGCAGTCTCTAAGGCAAGAAGCTGTTTATTATAGTAGTTATGCGTTGCGGAAAGGAAGATTTAAAAAATCTTCTAAGGAACATTTTTATAGATCTGTTTACTTAAGTAAAGCATATACAGGAAGATGCAGGAATCATAATAAATGCTTATGAAGCAAAACTAAATGCACTGTACTACTACATCCAGATTCACATACAAAGGACAAAGAGCTTATATCCAGACTGTATGTGTCTGTTTTCGCACTGCTATAAAGAAATACCTGAGACTGGGTAGTTCACTTTATAAAGAAAAGAGGTTTAATTGGCTCACGGTTCTGCGACCTATACAGGAAGCACAGTAGCTTCTGCTTCTGAGGAGGCCTCAGGAAATTTACAATCATGGCCAAAGGTGAACAGAAAGCAGGCACATCTTAAATGACAGAAGTAGGACAAAGAGAGAGAGAGCAGGGAGGTGCTATACATTTAAGCAACCAGATCTCACAAGAACTCACTATCACAAGAACAGCACCAAGAGGAAAATCCACCCCCAAGATTCAATCACCTCCCACCAGGCCCCACTTCCAACATTGGGGATTTTAATTCGACAGGAGATTTGGGAAGGGACACAAATCCGTATTACAGACTGTATAAAGAATCCCTCCAGTCCAGACGTAGTGGCTCATGCCTGTAATCCCAGGGCTCTGGGACGCCAAGGTAGGAAGAGTGCTTGAGGCCAGGAGTTTGACACCAGCCTGGGCAACATAGTAAGACTCTGTCTCTACAAAAGGAAAAAAAAAAAGGAACGCCTCCAGGTACAGGGGATGCTGGATACAGAGTCAAGGGTGATTATTCCCCAGTTTTAAGATTTAATGTCTGCCCTCTTAGGCTTTGGACTTGCTTGGGGCTTGTTAACCCTTTCTTTTGGCTTACTTTTCCCTTTTCAAATGGGAATGTGTATCCTATGCCCATCCTGCCATTGTACCTTAGAAGTAGATAACTTGTTTTGATTTCACAGATGGAACTTTGGACTTCTGAGGTGATGCTGAAACAAGTTAGGACCTTGTGGACATGGGGATTAAATAAATGTAGTTGTATGTAAGAAGAACATGGGTTTGGGGGACCACAGGCAGAATGCAATGGTTTGAATGTCTGTCCCTTCCAAAACTCATGTTGAAACTTAACCTTCAATGTGGCAGTATTGACAGGTGGGGTCTTTAAGAGATGTTCACGGATTAATGGGTTATCATGGGAGTTAGACCAGTGGCTTTATAAGAGGAAAAGAGACTTCAGCCAGCATGCTCTGCTCCTTTGCCATGTGATGCCCCATACCACCTCAGGATTCTGCAGAGTTCCCATGGGTAAAGAGGCTCTGACTAGATGCATCCCCTTGACCTTGGACTTCCCAGCCTCCGGAACTGTCAGAAATGAATGTTATTTTTTTTCTAAAAAATAAACAAAAAACTCCTTCATAAGAAAAAGGTTGATGACTCAATGGAAAAATGTGAGCAAAATAGATGTTTCAGAATACCAAATAGAGAATACCAAATGGCCTATAAACATAGGACAATATATACTATCTTATTTGTAATCATGGAAAATACTCAGTAAAAATGGCCAAAATTCAAGTCCGAAAACACCAAGAACTGAGAGAATGTGAAGCAATGGGGACTCTGCGCTGCTTGGAGGAGCTGCTGTGAGCCGACACTAGGGAGAATGAATGGATCTGGGAACAGAGATTAACATGTAAATAGTTCTCTTTGACAGTGAAAGGGTCTGTTCAGGTGTGGGTAGTTCTGAGTCTTACAAAGGAGGGCAAGAAAAAACAACAGTTCCCCTTGGTGGGTGTAGATCTCAGGCAGATAAAGAAACTTCAACTTATTTGAGAGAGGAGGTAGGGGATGGGGAGGTCCCAGAGAACTTTGGGTTTCTTCAGTTCACTATGCCACAGCACCATATTTTTGAGTATGAGTTCTGAGCCCCACAAATAGCACTTAACCATAGATATAGTGATGTAAGTATAAAATATACACTAGGTTTCAAAGACTTAGTATACAAAAGAACATAAAATATCTTATTTGTAATTGTTTAAAATTACAAATGTTAAAATGATAATATTTTAAATATAATGGGTTAGGTTGGTAAAATAAAATATATTATTAAAGTTAATTTTACCTGTTTTTCTTTACCTTTTTTAACGCAGCTATAATTAGAAAACCTAAAATCACATAAGCAGCTTGCATTATATTTCCTTTTCTGAGACAGTCTCGCTGTCACCCAGGTTGGAGTACAGTCGCGCGATCTGGGCTTACTGCAACCTCTGCCCCCTGGGTTCAAGTGATTCTCCTGCCTCAGCCTCCCAAGTAGCTGGAATGAATTACAGGCTTAAGCCACCAGGCCTGGCTAATTTTTTTGTATTTTTAGTAGAGATGGGGTTTTGCCATGTTGGCCAGGCTGGTCTCAAACCCCGGACCTCAAGTGATCAACCTACCTTGGCCTCCCAAAGTGCTGGCATCACAGATGTGAGCCACTGCACCTGGCTCGCTTCCATTGTATTTCTATTGGACAGCACTGCTCTGGAGAAAAATTAAGATTCTCCTTTTATATGATATTTTTAAAAACAAATATTTAAATGTAAGGAATAAAAAATATTGTAAGAAAACCCAAGAAAGCAAATTAGAATCTGGAGGTCAGGATGGATTTCTTAATAAGGACAGGTAGGGGTGTGTGTGTGGGTGTGTTTGCATGCATGGACACACGGATAGGGCAAGCACACATGCATGTGTGCAAATGTATGCACTGATAAAACCAACAATCCAACAGGAAAAATGGTCAAAGGATAGAATTGAAAATGCACAGAAAAACCAATCTGAATGGCAAACAGTAACATAATCAAAATTACTAAAGGAAGAGAAAACATAATTAAAAGTAACTAAGACTTCTCTTTACTGGCTGGAAAAAATAACATAAATAATATGTATCTTTGCTGGGCAAGTGGGAAGGGGGCAGGATCATACATTGTTGTAAGGAAGTGTAAAGGTTAACAGCCTACTGAGAAAGCAATATGGCAACATCCATCAAATTAGAAATATGCCATATCCTTCAACCCAGAAACCTTTTTCACAAAAATCTACCAGCACATGACATGTCTTCAGAAAGTTATTATTGTAATACTGTGTAGCAGAAAAAAGAGGCAACTAAGTATCAATAGGAAATGAAGTAAATGCCTATCTACTGACAAAAGGTTAAAAAAATTACCTGCAAAACAAGATCTGCTATGGAATTATTAAGGATTATAAATAAAAATATTAGCAAATTTTTAAAAATATGAAAATATCAGCAATAGCACCACTGTAGGAAAACAGACTACAGTAGTTTCCTCTTATTCTTGGGAGATATGTTCCAAGATCCCTGGATGTCTGAAACCACTGATAGTACTGAACCCGACTGCTGTCAATAGGAACTTTTTTTGGTGATGTTTCCACCTACAATTTTAATGACTTTTCTGTCTTAACTAAGTGCTTAACATGCACTGTGGCTGCAACTTTTTCATTTTGAAGTGTGACAGCAAAACTAGCAAAAATTTCTTTTTCCTTTATAATTTCGGGGATAGAAGATTTGTTCTGACCATGGATCTCAGCAAACTCAGCATTTAAAAAATTTCCTTATTAAGTCAAGAACTTTTACCTTTTCACTTAAAAGAAGCACTTTATGGCTTCTCTTTTGTATATCCAAGTTGCCACCATTAGTACTCTTGCACTTTGGGGCCACTATCATGTAAAATAAGGGTTCCATGAATATAAGCACTGTGATACTTAGGCAGTAAAACTGATAACCAAGAAGGCTATTAAGTGACTAATAGGCAGGTTGTATATACAGTGTGGATACTGGGCAAAGGGATGATGCAAATCCTGGGGAGGGATGGAGTGGTATGGCATGAGATTTAATCATGTTCATCAGAATGGTGCAGTGTGCAATTTAAAACAGGAATTGTTTAGGTGCCCATTTAAAACTCAGGAATTATTTCTGATATTTTCCACTTAAAATGTTCAGATTGTGGTTGCCAAGAGTAATGAAACCTTAAGAAATGAAACCGAGGATAAGGGGAGGACTACTGCATTTCATGATATGCTGGTGTGGATCAAAATAGGTGCAACCTTACTGAGGCAAGGAAAATCACCTGTTGACCACTGAATAGGCCCCACAGACAAAAGCTCCTTATCTGAGGGGAACAAAGACTACCTAGTGACCACCAAATGGGCCAGACCGAGGTGAAACTCCTTCTCTGGGAATTCAGAAGTAATTAAACTTTCCTAGTATCTAAAGTCTGGTTCCAGACCTCTTTCAACTTTTACAAGTAACTAAAATTTCCATACATCTCTGAAATGCCGTGCCAAAACTCATTTTACTATCCTAAGCTCCTGCCTTAAGCTTCATAAATACCTCTAAAGAAAAATCCAGCGCCAGGCGCGGTGGCTCATGCCTGTAATCCCAGCACTTTGGGAGGTGGAGGCGGGCGGATCACGAGGTCAGGAGATCGAGACCATCTTGGCGAACACGGTGAAACCCTGTCTCTACTAAAAATGCAAAAAAAAATTAGCCGAGTGTGGTGGCGGGCACCTGTAGTCCCAGCTACTCGGGAGGCTAAGGCAGGAGAATGGCGTGAACCCGGGAGGCGGAGCCTGCAGTGAGCCGAGATCGTGCCACTGCCTCCTGCCTGGGTGACAGAGCGAGACTCCGTCTCAAAAAAAAAAAAAAAGAAAAAAAGAAAAATCCACAGCAGCATACTCAATCCTCTTGCTGAGACGCGCCACTACACTCTTCTGCAGTGTTCTGTTACCGCCTAAGGGGTTCACCTTGCCCCTGCCTAGACAGAGTCAATTCTTTGAGACAGGGGAATTGTGATAGAGAAAGAGTAATTCACGCAGAACCAGCAGTGTGGGAGATCAGACTCCCTGAGCATGGGGGAGCAGAGTTTTAAAAGATAACTTGGTGGATGGGGGGAAGTCAGTGAGCCAGGAGTGCTGATTGGTCAGGGATGAAATCACAGAGAGTCAAAACCATCTTCCTGCACTGAGTCAGTTCCTGGGTGGGGGCCACAAGATCAGATGAGCCACTTTGGGCAGCCAAGCTGAGTGGATCACCGGAAGTCGGGAATTGGAGACCAGCCTGGCCAACATTGTGAAACCCTGTCTCTACTAAAAATACAAAAATAAAAATAAAAAAATAAAATTAGCCAGGCGTGGTGGCAGGTGCCTGTAATCCCAGCTACTCAAAATTTTGGCTGAGACAGGAGAATCACTTGAACCTGGGAAGCAGAGGTTGCAGTGAGCTGAGATCGTGCCATTTACACTCCAGCCTGGGCGACAAGAGCAAGACTCCGTCTCAAAAAGAAAAAAAAAAAAAAAGATGAGCCAGTTTATTGATCTGGGTAGTGCCAGCTGACCCATCAAGTACAGGGTCTGCAAAATACCTCAAGCACTGATCACAGGAGCAATTTAGGGAGGGTTAGAATCTTGTAGCCTCCAGATGCATGATTCCTAAACCAAAAATTCTAATCTTGTGGCTAATGTTAGTCTAGTCCTCAGGTAAGAAGGAAGTCTGCTTTGGGAAAGGACTGTTATTCTCTTTGTTTAAACTATAAACTAAGTTTCTCCCAAAGTTAGTTCAGCCTACGCCCAGGAATGAACAAAAACACCTTGGAGGTTAGAAGCAAGATGGAGTTGGTTAAGTTAGAGCTCTTTCACTGTCTCAGTCATCATTTTGCAAAGGCAGTTTCAGTTCTTCCTCTCTAATAAACTTTCCTTTTTTCAAACCTATACTGTTTGTATGTATGGTAAATTCATTTTACCAACCTGTGAGTTGACCACTTCCCAGTGCCAGGGCTCTGACACCTTGCCAGGCACTTACGGAAAGATAATTGGAAGAATCTAATAGAATTTTAAATTTCCATGCCTTCCAACCCAGCAGTCAAACTTCCAGGAATTTATCCTACTAATATAATGGCACGACGATCTAAAGATATATTTGCAAGGATGTTCTCCACAGCCTTTATTTAATAAGATGTGGAAAGAACCTTAAATGTCTACTCAAAATTGTTGAATAAATCACGTCTACAAAATGAATAATGCAGACTTGAAAAAGAGTGAGGTAGCTCTATGTCACCAAACTGGAACAATGAAAGATAGCCACTATAAAGTATAAAAAGCAAGCTGAAGACTGTCTCTATGTTTGAAATTTTTCATAATAAAAAAATGAAAAAAAAATGGAGGACGATTAGATATATTGTCTTTTCATGAGTAAGAATCTCACAAGTCTTGGACAATTAAACCCCACCTTCATCCCTCCCATCTCATCATATCTGACCTCAACCAGTTTCCTACCTACACTGCTTATATGCCCATTTGCTCTATATGACTCAGTCATTTCAAGATTGCTTCTGTTTTCCCTTCTTGATATAAAAACAATATTAAAAATGTATATTTAAAATTTGTTTAATTACATCCCATTATTACAGTTCATTTTTGCATATTCCTATGTTGAAAATCCTTTGGTATAAATCAACATCAAAACTCAGTGTTATTCCACTTTTCTTGAACTGTAATCCTTTTTAAACAAGGAATATAGCCTTTCTTGTTTAGAGAATGTAAGCACATTCATAAATCTTGGCAACTTTGAAAGGCCATAACAAATTTGTGGTAAGAACTCAGATCCCCTTTATTACTGTAGTAAATAGACAGATGAAATTAAGAGATTATAGTTTGTTTTCACTTTCCCAATTACTATCACTTGAAAAATACTGGATATTTCATTATTATCCTGTTGAGAGTCGGCAAACTACGGTCTACTACCTGTGTTGGTATGAGTCAAAACCTAAGAACGGTTTTTACATTTTTAAATGATTGGGGAGGGAGGGCCAGAATGCAAGGGGAGTATTTCATGACATTTGAAAACGTTATTAAATTCAAATTTTAGCATCCATAATAAAGTTTTATTGGAACACAGCCATGCTCATTTGGCTTTTGTTTTTGGAGACAGAGTATGGCTGTTGCCAAGGCTGGAGGGCGGTGGCAAGATCTCGGCTCACTGCAACCTCTGACTCCTGCGTTCAAGCGATTCTCACGCCTCAGCCTCCCAAGCAGCTGGGATTACAGGTGCGCGCCACACGCCCGGATAATTTTTGTATTTTTAGTAGAGACAGCGTTTCGCTATGTTGGCCAGGCTGGTCTCAAACTCCTGACCTCAGGTGATCCACCCGCCTCGGCCTCCCAAAGTGCTAGGATTACAGGCGTGAGCCACCGCGCCCAGCCTTCATTTAGTATTGTCTAATGATGTTTTCATACTCCAAGAAGAAAGTTCAGTATGGACCACAAAGCCAAAAAGATGTCCTCTCTGGCTCTACAGCAAAGATTTGCCAAGCCCTGTTATATGTCATACTATTTGCGCTTCATAATTTTATAGTTTTACCTAGGCAGTCTCCATTTTTTCCTTCCATATTCAGCGTAAAATCCCCGTTTTTTTTTTTTTTTTGGAGACGGAGTCTCGCTCTGTCGCCCAGGCTGGAGTGCAGTGGCCGGATCTCAGCTCACTGCAAGCTCCGCCTTCCGGGTTTACGCCATTCTCCTGCCTCAGCCTCCCGAGTAGCTGGGACTACAGGCGCCCGCCACCTCGCCCGGCTAGTTTTTTTGTATTTTTTAGTAGAGACGGGGTTTCACTGTGTTAGCCAGGATGGTCTCGATCTCCTGACCTCGTGATCCGCCCGTCTCGGCCTCCCAAAGTGCTGGGATTACAGGCTTGAGCCACCGCGCCCGGCCCGTAAAATCCCCTTAATATCAGTCTCTAGGAAAGCTCATTCTTCATAATCCTTAGAATTGGACCTCCTCTTGTTAATTTCCTTAGTCTAATCACAATCCTCCTGGTTATTTACAAACCGAACGCCAGAAAGGAGGGTTATCAACATCTTATGCGCCACAAATTAACAAATCAAAACCAAATCTCACTCTCCCTCCGAAGCCAAGGCTAAGGAGGCTCACCGCCCAGTTAGTGGCTTTCAAACTACCCTTACAAGTGAGGCATCTTGTGAATTAGAACAACTGCTGCTGCTAAAATCCCTAATGGCTACATAGCAATGTGAAAAAAAGGTATCAAATGTAATTTTCTCAAATTTAATCCTCTTCAATTGTTGGCACAAAAAAAGGAATAATAAAGGTAGACAACTGTAATTAGCATGTGTGATCCCAAATCTTTATACCTTAGATACTGGATATTTTCTACAAGTAAATAGTTTCTGGCTCCCAAGATGAGAGGTTAAATAATGCAGGGTGTTTGTAAACAGCAGCACAACTTACACCGGAAATTAGGGCACTTTCTCACCAAGGAGAGTACATCAAAATTTGCTCATCTCTTTCAATCAATGTTCTCCAGGACTAGTGCTGGGGGCGGGGAGGCGGAGCAAGCTATCTTTTCTACCAGCCGTGTCACACCCCTCCTAGCACTAACCCCTCCTCCTCAGCCTCTTCACACCTCTACCCACTACTAACCCCTCCCCAGCCCCATCACCGCTTCCCGGGCCCCTGACACCTCTCCCAGCATACTCTTCCTGGCCTCATCACCTCACCCACTTCCTCCAAAATCACAGGACCTGCTAAGCTTCCAGCAGCAAGCGAGCAAAGCAGGGAGGCTGTAATGTAAAAGTCCGCAGTCCCTACACAAACACTATCTGCTCCTGCGGAGAAACTCAAGTCACAGCCCCAGAAGAAAGAACAGGCCTGGGCTCTCACCCAGTTAACCAGCGTTTATCCAGCGCACGTGTTGCGGTCGGACCCCATGCGAAGGAGCTAAGGACACAAAGGTGAGCAGCAGAGTCGCGGTTCCAGCTCTCTCCCGGCTCCCACTCCAGCGGGGTAGGTAGATAATTTCGGTAAACTTCGCCAAGCAGGGGCAGGACAAAGAGTATTTGAAGTCTACCCGGGGGAGAACTTACCTAATCCTTGAATGTTAAAAGGCTAAAACTCCACCAGTCGGAAGTGACGTGCCAGCTGAGCCCCGCAGGTCCGCCACGTAATTGGCCGCCGCCACAGCTAGCCACCCTCTCCCCGGACTGGCCCGAAGAGAGGAAAAGTGTGGAAGTCCACAAGCCGCCCTCGCCCCGCCCTCTTCGTCGACTTTCAGCTGCACTGGGGAGCGGCGGCGCCTGGCCAGAGCCGGGGCCTGGAGCCTGGACGGGACAGCCTCGCCGGCCGGGGCGCCCGTCCAGCGCCCTGCGGGCCATGGGCTTCAGCGCTCGAGCACGCGCATGCGCGGGCCTCTATCTCCAGAGGATTCCTCGGGTCACCTGGACGCCAGCATCTCAGCCACCTGCCCCTCTGGGTCCCTTCTTGTCCTTGATTCCTCCTGCTGGTTCTCATCGCCAGCCCTCCTCCACCTCCTCCTTCCGCAGCCACCGCTAGACCCGGCCGCTGCTGCCTGCCGACACCCCAGCTTCCACTGACACGAGCCTCGGCGCGGCTTCCGCTTCCGGCGAGTATTGTGTGTCGCGCCGCGGGGCGGGGGCGAGGGGAGGAGGAAGGAGGGAGGCAGCGCTCCGGCGGCTCCGCGCCCCGCACTCCCGGACCCGAAGCCGGGAAGGTAGGTGCTGTCCCGCCGCCGCGCCCGAGTCTGGGGCCTGCCCCCGCCGGCCGGCTCCGCAAGTCGCGTCCCAGCGCCCCGCGACTGCGTCACCGGCCCCCCGCACGTAACCACAGCTGCCTCCGCCCGCCTCGGGCCCGGGCGGACGTTTTGCCGCCCCGGCGACGTCAGCGCGTCCGGCGTTGCTTGGCTACCCCGCCGTTCCCCCGTCCCGCTGCTGCTCACCTCCCCGGGTGAAACTCTGACGCAGTCACCGCGGGTCTCGGCTGCGTCATAGCGGCGGGCATCCCACCTTCACGTCACACCTCTTCCTCACCTGGACACGCATCCCTCCCTACCCTGCCAGCAACGACGTTTCCTCTTTCCCCTCTCCAATCCCCCTGCCCCAGATCTGGCGGAAGAAAATGGAGACGGGGGTGGGACAGAGTTGTGGACAACCTCTCAGGACAGGGTCGCAAGGTGGGACCCTGAACAGTGGTTTAAACAAAATGAGATCGTCCCTGAAGTTTGCCCTTCAGCTGAGACACAAGGAGTAGAGGGAGACGAAGGACTAACCCAGAGGCACTCAAGGTCTCACTATGACTGTAGTTTAGAGTCCTCTCCATTCTTCCCGAACCCTTTCCCCATTTCTTTCACCACTTCTTTGCCAGTCTAGATCTGTCCTGGTGCCTTACTGTGCATACAGTTCTACTCATCTCAGGTGAGGAGGCCACCTAATTTGTAAAAGACTGAGGAAGGGGTAGGGTCACCACAAGTCAAAGTTGGATTTCCACAGGTAGAGAGAAATCATCTGATTGAACTTCTCTCCTATTGCTGACAGAAAAAATTCAAGTCCAAAGAAGTTATCAGCTCCTACTCCAAACACATTTGTGTGTGCCAACAATATATACAGGAACAATTGTTGTTAACCTACCTCATTACATGGCCACTTATCTCTCAGCACATAGATTTACCAAATTTCCTTCCTTCCAGTAGGTCCCTAGAGAAGGATGGGGGTCAGGAGGAGAAAGGGTTATGGGGATAGATACATCAACTTACCCATGGCTAAAAGTATCGACGTTTTAAGATGGAGTGGGGGACCAGCGTTGTGTTTTATAAATCTCTCTTATGCATTTCCAATTCTTCTGAGGCTGCACTTGAGGGAGATCTCATTGCCTCTTTTCTGTCTCTTAATTCCCAACCACTCCAGAACCTGTTAGTTGGAGACACAGTATGCCCAGGATGTTAGTTATCAATAGTTATATTGAAGGATTCCAGTCACTATAAATAGACTTGTTTCTTTACAAGAAGTTGTTGGCCTGAGCTCAGTAATGTACTATTTAATATAGTTGCCATAATTTATCAGTTTTCAGCAGTTCTGAGTGTCCAAATGAACACAATAGAAATGGAATGTTGCATGAAATATGTTATTCCAAGAAGAGAGCAGACTTCCTTTAGGCTAGTCTGATGGATAAAAGGAAGAATAATTTCAGATTTTCCTGGAAAGAGAAGGTTGCCTTTGCTTCATTCATTCCATTTGTTAGCCTTTAGAACACTGGTATCTAACCTTTTGAATGGGAGGACTCTTTTTACTTATCTGTGGTGGCTGATAAAACAAAAATTATGCATGGACCTTTTGTGGTGGCTGATAGAACAAAAGTTATGCATGGACTTCTTTTTTTTTTAGCTTATCAGCTGTCATTAGTGTCAATGTATTTTATGTCTGGCCCAAGATACTTTTTTTTCCAATGGGCCCAGGGAAGCCAAAAGATTGGATACTGTGGTTTAGAAGAATGAGAGAACAGTGTCAGAGAATCAAGCTTAGACTCCAGTGGATTCATCATAAAGCCCTTATAACATTAAACTTTAAAATATGCTTAATTTAAGAAATGTTAATATTTTTATGACATTTTTTACTTCTCAGATTCCTTTCTTATCTATTAGAAACGTATGTCAAACGAGGATACAGTGGTCTGGAACTATTGGTTCTAAGATACAAGTGGAATGAACCTGGATCAGGAGAAGTATGCTGAGCTAGAGTTGAAGGAAGCTGCTCTTTCTAACAAGAGAAAGCAGAGGTAAGAGACAAGATAGATAAATTGGGGGTTGTGTGTCAGTTTACTAACAAGAAAAAAAGGTTAATGGCTGGGAGTCACAAGTTTTGGAAATGGAGAAACAAAGAGATTGAATTGATTGAAAGAGAAGATGGAGAATAACAAGATTGGGCAAATCTGGAGTTAGGACTTAACAGGGATAAATGTTGGGCCAGGGATGCAAAAAAAAAAAAAAAAAAAAAAAACACCTCCAATTAATATTTTTATTTTTTCTGTCCTCTTCCCCACTCCCAAGTTAAATTATGGCAGAGACAAGTCTGTTAGAGGCTGGGGCCTCTGCAGCCTCTACAGCTGCGGCTTTGGAGAACTTACAGGTGGAGGCAAGCTGCTCTGTGTGCCTGGAGTATCTGAAGGAACCTGTCATCATTGAGTGTGGGCACAACTTCTGCAAAGCTTGCATCACCCGCTGGTGGGAAGACCTAGAGAGGGACTTCCCTTGTCCTGTCTGTCGAAAGACATCCCGCTACCGCAGTCTCCGACCTAATCGGCAACTAGGCAGTATGGTGGAAATTGCCAAGCAGCTCCAGGCCGTCAAGCGGAAGATCCGGGATGAGAGCCTCTGCCCCCAACACCATGAGGCCCTCAGCCTTTTCTGTTATGAGGACCAGGAGGCTGTATGCTTAATCTGTGCAATTTCCCACACCCACCGGGCCCACACCGTTGTGCCACTGGATGACGCTACACAGGAGTACAAGGTGGGGAAGCAGACACATGATGTCAGTGTGGGTAAAAAAGGAGCAGTGGCAGAGGATGAAATACTCCCTAGGTAGAGATCTTAAGCTTCTACTACTCACTTTGTATTCTCAGAGCTGCATATGCAGGGGTACACAGTATGTGTGATCAGTTGTCCTCTAGCCTGAAAAAGAACAATGGTGAGAAGTGTCCAAAAATTTCTATCTGACTTTTGCAATACATATGAGTCTTTTGGGTGAATATTATGAGTCTTATGGGTGAATATTGGTATGTGTGGTCTTGGAAGGTATCATATTTTTCATAAATGAATGAAACCACATGGAAAAGATTAAACTTAGGAGGAACTGAAAAGTCTCATTTCTTCATTCTGCCTGCCTGCTCAGAATGCTCCTTGTTTTCACATTGGTTATTGGGCATAGGTAATATCACTTGAGACTGATACCTGCCAGACTAAGCTGAACCATTCTGTTGTTTGTAGCTTCTCCAGGTAATGGTTAACATGGCATATCATTTAACTTACTGCTGAGACACAGGAAAATGTTTGAATAAAGGGAACAGAGATTAATGTGTTAGCATTTTATCATATACTTTGCTTAATTATGTTACTCTTGAAAACAAGATTTCAGGTAACTTACAGTATAATAACCATGTTTTACAGTATAATGACCATGTTTTTATTTTAGGTGGATAGAGGTGGATGGGAGGACAGGTTTAAAGAAAAATATCAGGTTACAGAAGGTTGCTTTGATGGTAGTAGGCAGTTGTCTCAGTAAGAAAGTGGAAAGAGTTGAGAAAGGACACAGAGTTGGTGACAGCTATCTCAAATTCAGTAAGAGGACAGTTGGGTGAGCAGAGAAGGTGATGTGGACAGACTGTAGGAAATTGACATCCCAAATGACAGGCAAGGAAGGAAATCAGATCAAGAGGCAGTAAGATGGCTAGGAAGCAAATAAATGGTTTAAAACAAATGGTTTAATCTCTGAATGAGAAATGTACCAGTCAACCCCAAATGTCACCTCTCCCACTTCTTCCCTACCCCTCAGGAAAAACTGCAGAAGTGTCTGGAGCCCCTGGAACAGAAGCTGCAGGAGATCACTCGCTGCAAGTCCTCTGAGGAGAAGAAGCCTGGTGAGCTCAAGGTAAAGGCAGGCAATCCCATGTAGGCTGCTCTGAAGGGTATTTGTCTGTGAGGGTATTAACTATACACTATTTAATCCACCAGTTCCAATTCATTAGTAAAATGCAGTTCTTGGCCGGGCATGCTGGCTCACACCTGTAATCCCAGCAATTCTGGAGGCCAAGGTGGGCAGATTGCTTGAGCTCAGGAGTTTGAAACCACCCTGGGCAACATGATGAAACCCTGTCTTTACTAAAAACAAAAAATTAGCCGGGCCTGGTGGCACGTACCTGTGTACAGGTCCCAGCTACTTGGGCGGCTGAGGCAGGAAAATTGCTTGAACCTGGGAGGTGGAGGTTGCAGTGAGCCGAGATCGTACCATTGCACTCCAGCCTGGGCAACAGAGCAAGATTCTGTCTCAAAAAAGAAAGAAAGAAAGAACAATGTAGTTCTCTCAAAAATTATGGTATTTTATTAGGCTTGATTGTCATTAAACATTGTACTTAAATTACTTGTCATGAATTAAGTATTAAGAGGGATTTAAGAGATGAAGAACAGACAGAATATCTTACATCTGGTGAGCTGAGAGAGTTCGTGCCTCTTGGTCTCCTTTTTTTGTTAAAGCAGCAAAGGAGGCTTTCTGCTGAGAAGGCAGGGATGGGAGTTTCTTAGAGGACTTGAAGAGAGGAGAATGTGGAAGATTCACTGGGGAGAAAGGGAAAAGGAGCTGACCAAGAGTCTCAGAAGAACTATCCAATGACATTAGGACCACATTCTTAAAACTCAAGTAAGCTTAAGTATGCTAAATGATGTTGGTCCTAGAATGTTCTTCCCCTCCCCATCCTCCACCATAGGATCCTATTCATCTCTCAGATGGGATGAAAGCCACTTCCTATGCAGCCTTTCCTGACCCTTCAGAAATTAACGTTCTTAATTTTCATACAATTTTGCACCTCTTTTATAGCATTGCCTTATTTTTAGCATGGTATTTTGGTGTCTTGTCTTTCTTCTGTTGAACAGTGAACAATTATCATTTGTAGCAAAAATAACTAGAATTGAGTCCTATGCATTAATTCATTAGATATCCATGACATAGGGTTGTTAGGGTCTTGAAGTTCAGGCCAAATTGGGATAAGTGAGACATAGAAAAGCTACGAGAAAGAGACAGAAGGAAATCCTGAGGCCATCTTTAGTAAGATGTAGGAGTAAACTTAGATATTCTTTAAGGTAGGTATTATTACCTTCAGCTTACACAGAAGGAAATGGACCTTGAGTAAGTGACTAGTCCAAGATCATGAAGCCAGTAAGTGGCAAAACCAGGAATGCTAGTTCTTTGTGAATCAGTAAATATTTGTTAAGCTCCTGGTTTAGGCCAAACCCTGTATTTGACACTGGGGAACAATGATGAGCCAAAACACAGTTCCTGCCCTCCTTGAGCTTAAAGTTAAGTGGAGAAAATTAGTAATGGCACAAAATGCACAGGTGCAAGTTCATAAGAAGACAACATAGAAATTTGGCCTCCTTAAAGGTTTCCCAAAGAATGATGAGTTTTTAAGAGTTGACGTAGGGATCACCAGAAGCTAAATACAAGTTTTGATTCATAGAAACATGAATTTTTAAATGAATGACAACATTTCATCAGAAAGCAAGTATTATTACCTTAGTGCCTTACCCATTTTAGCAAAGTAAGCATTTGAAATTTTAAAAATTTGAACCAATTTTGGTTACAAACGTGAACTTTTAGTTTTTTGTTCTTTTAGAGGCCTTCTGAGAAATCTAAAAATATGAAAATGGTGCTTATTGCTAGTCATTAGCTTTCTTCTTCATGTTGGTCATCTTCTTGAAGGTAAAGAATAGAGATGGAAATATACTTTTTTAAAACCTTCTAAATGCTTAAACAGAAATGTCATGTTTTTTTTTAAATTGTAAATTGTCATGTCAGTGATCTCCAAAACTACCACCAACATTCCTCTTGTGACCATTTGAATTCTCCCTCCTTCTCCCTCATCAGACTCAATGCCCCTTTTAAAAATAATTTGTAATTATGCTGAACTGAAAATTGCAGGTAAAATAACCTATGTGCATAATTTTAAATTTTAAAGAGTCTATCATGTCCAAATGTAATGAAACATAATTGATGATAAAATGTGGTATGTAATATTTGGGCATGACTACCCTGAAAGACTTTACAGTATAGCTGGTTATATGCTTGCACCTATATGTGTCATTATCAGCAACATATAAATACAAATTCAGACTGAGATGGATGTGTGCCAATGTGATTGAAACACTAAGTAGCTTAGCTCTTGGTGATACGATTTTTCATAATAATAACTTTTGGTAAAGTTCTAAGTATAACAGAATATAATCTTGTGTTTTATTTAGCTATTGCTGAAAAATTTATGTATGGTAAAACCATGTAAGAATTACTCTGTGTTTATACTACATAAAATGATATTCAAGCCCAAGCCTATGTTTTTGAATACCCAGCAGAACATTAGAAAATGTTGCAGGTCAGTTCACTATGCCGGATTGTCATTGGAGGAGTGCTAGCGTCATTGTCAGGAACTTCCCCAACTATGGAAAACAAGAAGATGTGCCCATTTCCAGAATATCCTCAGAGGGTGATAACACCTTCATTAAGAACCACTGCCCTAAAATATAGAGTGAAAAAAAGAGAAGAGATTACTGGTTTATAAGAGGAAGAGCCTTTTTGCTTCCTATTTATCACAGTCATAAATGTTAAACTTGCACCCCTACCTAAACAAACACACATGCATACACACACACACACACACACACACACACACACACACACACAAAGGCTGTGTTTTATTGAGGGCAAATGTGAGAATATGTTTTGTTCAGATGTACACTGAGAAGGCAGTGGTGGAAAGTGAAGTAGCAAGTGGCCCTAAACTAGAAGAGCTGGTCAGCTTCTGCCAGGAACTAGCTTGAATCCACAAATGCCACGCTTGTCAGGCCCATCCTGGCTTTGCGTCCCCACCCTCTCTTCACCCTCAGGCCTGCCTTTCGTTCCCTATCCACTTCCTTCTAGAGTCCCAGTCTCTGCTTCTCACTTTGCTTCACCATCAGTCACATGATGCTTGGGGAATTCTTTCTTTAGGGAGATCACTATTTGTTGTAGTGTAGATGCAGAAGAGAGAATGTACTGATAATTCTCAGAAAGTGTTATGGCTGGTGTTTGAATCCTGTATTACCAAATTTCAGAAATGTTAGAGGCCCAATGTTAGAGTCTATGTGCTGGCTTAGAGAAAGCATGTTTCAAATTTCAAGAAACTAAATTACTAACAAACTTCTGTAACCTGTTTCTGGGGTAGGAATTGCCAATTCTCTGAAGTGACTTGAAACAATTTAACAAGTTCAGCCCTGAAATCTACATATGTATATTTTATAATAACCCATAGAATTCTTACTGATTCTTGTATTTTCACAGTTCTCTGGTTTTTATCTGGTGGATGTGTTGCAATATGCAAAAGATGACAATCTTATTTTTAACTTTTTAGTATTTGTACTTTCCTTTTCGTTTCATTGTTTTTCATGTTTGTTTTGAGACAGAATCTCACCCAGGCTGGAGTGCAGTAGTAATCACAGCACACTAACTCAAACTCCAGGGTTCCAGCCATCCATCCTCTTGTCTCAGCTTTTTGAGTAGCTAGGACTGCAGATGTGCATTGCCACGCCCGACTAATTTTTTTTTTCTTTTTAGTTGAAACAAGGTCTCACTGTTTTCTAGGTTGGTCTTGGACTCTTGGCCTCAAGTGATCCCCTCACCTGGGCCTCCTAAGCACTAAGCTTACAGGCATGAGCCACCATGCTCAGCCTGTACTTTCCTTTTCTCGACCGATTGAATTAACTAGAACTTTACAGTTGATAATAACACAGATATCTCTGATATCTGTAATAGTGCATGTCATCATATTATTGAGTTTTTTATCTTAAGTTAAAAAAAAAAAAATATATATATATATATATATATATATATATATGTCCCCAGTGGTCTTCACTACCAAGTCATCAGTAGGGGAGTGATAGTGATGGAGCCATTCTTTACAGAAGGAAATTCCAGTGGAATAAAACATGAGTGTTCTGTTAAACCATTTTCTCTCATTTTCTTTCTTCCTTTCTGTCTGTCCATCTTTCTGTCTTTCTGTCTTGTCATTCTTGTCTTTCTTGTCTTTGTCTGTCTTGTCTTCCCTGTCTTGTTAAACCATTTTCTCTCATTTTCTTTCTTTCTTTCTTTTTTCTTTCTTTCTTTCTGTCTTTCTCTCTGTCTTTCTGTCTTGTCTATTTTTTGTAGAGTTGGGGTTTCACCATGTTGCCTAGGCTGGTCTCGAACTCCTGATCCCAAGCAATCCACCTCCCTTAGCCTGGAATTACAGGCATGCGTCACCACACCCAGCCTTTGTTAAACCATTTTCGGTGAAACTGGAAGTCTGTGTTAATTCATACATATGGTGGGTGAGAGAAAGGCTTCCTTATACCACACTGACCCTGCTGATATAACATCTTCCCTCTTCTCAGAGACTAGTGGAAAGTCGCCGACAGCAGATCTTAAGGGAGTTTGAAGAGCTTCACAGGCGGCTGGATGAAGAGCAGCAGGTGTTGCTTTCACGACTAGAAGAAGAGGAACAGGACATTCTGCAGCGACTCCGAGAAAATGCTGCCCACCTTGGGGACAAGCGCCGGGACCTGGCCCACTTGGCTGCAGAGGTGGAGGGCAAGTGCTTACAGTCGGGCTTCGAGATGCTTAAGGTTCGACCTTTGCCCCTGCATAGCCCCTCAGGCCGAGTGCAGTGTAGCTTTGCATAGGCTGTTTTGTCAGCCTGGGATACTCATTCTTCTGCTCTGCTTCCCTAAATCCCGTTCTTTCTGCCAGGTGTACTTAAAGGGTCTTTGGTACAGAAAAGCTGATCTGATTTCTCCCATCCCCTTCTAATCATTTTTGTGTTCTTATCTCTTGTCAGCAATTATGTGCTTAATCTGTTCCAAAGAAAAGATTCATTCTTTTGAAAAGAGGGAAGTCTAGCCTGAGTTAGTGAAAAACTATGCATTAAAAATTTTGTAAATGCAGTTACCATTACTTTTAAGTCCTGAAATTTGATTTATGTACTGCTGAAAAAGAAACATAGTTTAAAGGATACAGGCATGCCTCAGAGATATTGTGGGTTCAGTTCCAGACCACTTCAATAAAGCGAGTATCTTGATAAAGCAAGTCACATTAATTTGTTGGGTTTCCTAGTGGAATAATAATCTTTTTGCTGGTGGAAGGTCTTGTATCAATATTGACTGATCAAGGTGGTGGTTGCTGAAGATTGGGGCGACTGTGACAATTTCTTAAGACAACAACGAAGTTTACTTTCGACTCTTCCTTTTATGAAAGATATCTCTGAGCATGTGATGCTGTTTAATAGCGTTATACTCACAGTAGAACTTCTTTGAAAATCTTTGAAAACCCACATTTGTAGTTACTTACACCACTGAAGTTTTGAACCCCTAAAAGTCATCCATAAGGGTTGGAATAGACTTCTTCTAAATGCCTGTTAATATTGATATTTTGGCTTCTTTTCACAAATCACGAATGTTCTTAATGGCAACTAGAATGGTGAATCCTTACCAGAAAGCCTTCATTTTACTTTGCCCAGTTCTATCAGAAAAATCACTATTTATAGAAGCTTTATGAAATATATTTATTAAGTAAGACTTGAAAGTCAAAATTACTTCTTGATCCATGGGCTGCCAATTGGATGTTGTATTAGCAGACACGAAAACAACTTGAGTGTCATTTTACATCTCTATCAGAACTTTTGGGTGATCAAGTGCCTTGTCAATGAGCAGTAATATTTTGAAAGGAATCTTTTTTCTGAGCAGTAGGTCTCAACTTAAAATTTTCAGTGAAGGGTTGAACACAGTGGCTTATCCCTGTAATCCTAGCACTTTGGTAGACCAAGGCAGGTGGATTGCCTGAGGTCAGGAGTTTGAGACCAGCCTGGCCAACATGGTGAAACCCCATCTCTACTAAAAATACAAAAATTAGTTGGGCATGGTGGCGGGCGCCTGTAATCCCAGCTACTTGGGAGACTGAGGCAGGAGAATCACTTGAACCCGAGAGGCGGAGGTTGCAATGAGCTAAGATCATGCCATTGCACTCCCGCCTGGGTGACAAGAGTGAAACTCCATCCCCCAAAAAAAAATTTCAGTAAAGGCTAGGCACAGTGGCTCACATCTGTAATCCTAGCACTCTGGGAGGTCGAGCCAGGAGGATTGTTTAAGGCCAGGAATTCGAGACCAGTCTGGGCAATATAGCAGGACCCTATCTGTACAAAAAGTAATTTTTTTAAATTTAAAACATTCAGTATACCATGCTGTAAACAGGCTTTGTTGTTCCATTTCTAGAGCACAGGGGAAGTAGATTTAGCATAATTCTTTTTTTTTTTTTTTTTTTGAGACGGAGTGTTGCTCTGTTGCCCAGGCTGGAGTACAGTGGCCAGATCTCAGCTCACTGCAAGCTCCGCCTCCCGGGTTCACGCCATTCTCCTGCCTCAGCCTCCCAAGTAGCTGGGACTACAGGCGCCTGCCACCGCATCTGGTTAATTTTTTGTATTTTTAGTGAAGACTGGGTTTCACCATGTTAGCCAGGATGGTCTCGATCTCCTGACCTCGTGATCCACCCGTCTCGGCCTCCCAAAGTGCTGGGATTACAGGCTTGAGCCATCGCACCCGGCCAGCATAATTCTTAAGAGTCTTAGGATTTTTGAAATGGTAAGTGAGCACTGGTTTCAACTTAAACTCACCAGCTGCCCTTGCTTCTAGTAAGAGAGTCATCCTGTCCTTTAAAGCTTTGAAGCCAGACATTGACTTCTCTCTAACTGTGAAAGCCCTGGATAGCACCTCCTTCAATAGAAGGCTGTTTTGTTTACATTGAAAATGTGTTGTTTAGTGTAGCCACCTTCATCAATAATCTTGGCAAGATCTTCTGGATAACTTGCTGCAGCTTCTGCATCAGCACTTGCTGCTTCTCCTTGCACATTTTTGTTACAGAGATGGCTTCTTTTCTTGAACCTTTTGCCTTCAAACTAATACCTAACTTTAAACTTTTCTTCTGCAGCTTCCTTACCTCTCTCAGCTTTCATAGAACTGAAGAGAGTTAGAGCCTTGCTGTGGATTGGGCTTTGGCTTAAGAGAATCATGTGATCTTATATCCAGATCACTAAAATTTTCTCCATCTCAGCAATAAAGCTGTTTCACTTTATCATCATTCATGTGTTCACTGGAGTAGCACTTTTAAGTTTCTTCAGTAACTTTTCCTTAGCATTCACAGCCTGGCTTGCTGTTTGGCACAATAGGCCTAGCTTTTAGCCCATCTTGGCTTTCAATGTGCCTTTCTCACTAAGCTTAAACATTTCTAGGTTTTGATTTAAAGTGAGAGACATGTGACTCTTCTTTCACTTGAACACTTAGAGGCCATTGCAGGATTATTAATTGATATAATTTTAATATTGTTGTGTGTGTCTCAGGGAATAGGGAGGCCAGGGGAGATGGAGAAAGATGAGGGAATGGCTGGTAGTGGATCAGTTAGAACACATAAAATATATTTATCAATTAAGTTGTTTGTCTTATATGGATGCAGTTCACAGTGCCCCAAAACGATTACAATAGTAACATCAAAGATCACTGATCAAGATCATACTAGATATAATAATGAAAAAGTGTGAAATATTGTGGGAATTACCAAAATGTGACACAGAGACACGAAGTGAGCACATGCTGTTGGAAAACATGGTGCCAGTAGACTTGCTCAACACAGGTTGCCACAAACCATCTAGCTGAAAAACACTCAGTGTCAACAAAACACAATAAAATGAAGTGCAATAAAATGAGGTATGCCTGAAATTATGTTTAAATAATATATTGCTTTTGTTATGTATATATCAATAATACCTCTAAAATATTTGAAATACTTTGTTCTCTTCAGTAAATGAATGGTGTTAGCAAAACTGTAGGGAACATATTTTTTATCTTAGAGATTAGATTACCAGCATTTGACAGTGAGGCTTCATTGTACACTTATTTTTGTGTTACGTATTGCTTGGTGTTTGTTCCTGTGTCCTTTCATGTATGTGTGTTCTGCCTTCCACATTAAACTGGGAAATCCTTGTGGGACAGAGATTTGTCTTCTTTGTCTTCTGGATCCCAAATATTCACAAATCAGTATTAGCACACAGTTATTAATGTGTTTATTCTTCCTTTTTTTTTCTTTTTTTTGAGATGGAGTCTTGCTCTGTTGCTCAGGCTGGAGTGCAGTGGTGCGATCTTGGCTCACTGCAACCTTTGCCTCCCGGGTTCAAGCAATTCTTCTGCCTCAGCCTCCCGAGTAACTGGGATTACAGGCACACACCCCCACACCCGGCCAATTTTGTATTTTTAGTAGAGACAGGGTTTCACCATGTTCGCCAGGCTGGTCTTAAACTCCTGATCTCAAGTGATCCACCCGCCTTGGCCTCCCAAAGTGCTCGGATTGCAGGCGTGAGCTACTGTGCCTGGCTAGTTATTAATGTTTATTAACCAATGCAAGACAGGGAATACCAAACCGTAACAGGAATGTGTGATTTGTTCCAATGCCACCAGTCTGGAACTCTATACTGATCCTCAAGGAGACTGAGATATGTGGTTGGTACTTGGGGGACCAGAGTAAAGAACTGACACAATCCCTGTCCCTGGTAGGGAGCTCCCAGCATCCTTGAGGAGCAAAGACAAGCATAAAAGAAATCATTTGGAAGTGATATAAATGACCAGGCTTCATGATGACCGAAAGTTGAAAGTAGGGATTAGGTTGGGAGAAGTGCCCTCAGGTCCCCCTGGAGCTCTTCTTGCATTGCGTGACCCTCAGTTTATCCTATGCCTGTTTCATAGCTGTGGAACTTTTGGGAGGAGGGGGAACCTTTTGCCTTCAGGACCACTGAATACCAGGACCAATACTGCTTTCTTTTCTCCTTCCTTCTAGGATGTCAAAAGTACCCTGGAAAAGTAAGTGATTGTTGTATCTCTTTCAGTGAGTTAGGTCTTGGCTTAGAGAGGAGGGGTACAGTCAGGAGTTTGGGTTGGGGGTAAGGTTGGGAAAGTCATGTAGTGTCTGAGCAGGGTATGGGAGAATGTTCATTGTGCCCATGATGCCAGGTAGAGAACAAATTATTGGGAAGAATAATCCCTTTTCCCCTTTGAACATCAGGACTTCTTGAGAAGGAGAATGATAAGGCAGAACCAGATTCTACTTGTGCCAGTGGATGGAATTATGTCCGAACAAGATGGAAGGAGGAAGGGGTTGGGAGAACAGGGAGGGCAATCATCCATTTGCATGAAATATAGGAATATTCCTAGAAAGTTCAGAGGCTCACTCTCAAAATGAGGATCTGTCCACGGGATCATAAGGCTCTCCTTGGATTAGTAAAAGAAAGCAACAGGTGAGCTCTTCAGGGAGGAGGAAGAAAGTGGAAAGATGGAGAATTTTCATTTCTCCCTAAAGATGTTAACATCTGAATAGTCACTTGGCTGGAGCTTCTCCCTAACTCTGCCCTTTCTTCCCCTATCTCCCTATCCCTCCTAGATGTGAGAAGGTGAAGACCATGGAGGTGACTTCAGTATCCATAGAGCTGGAAAAGAACTTCAGCAATTTCCCCCGACAGTACTTTGCCCTAAGGAAAATCCTTAAACAGCTAATTGGTGAGTTGTTCCCAAAAGGAAACTAGAAGGAACCACTAGAGAGAAGAAAGCTTTTAGGTCCTGCCTTATATGGGTTTCAGTTATCCCATCTCTCACTTTTCTTACTCCCACCCACACCTACCCCTTTATCTGGCTTTTAGTCTCACCCTGAGTCACAGAACTTGGAGTGAGAGGAAGCCTTAAGTGTTACCTACTCTTAGGTGCATACTTTTTCAAGGCCCAGAAAGGTTAAATAATTTGCCAAAGATTGGGTAGAGTGATTATATAATTTACCACGTAAACTTGCATAACCTTGAATGGCCGGGCGCGGTGGCTCACATCTGTAATCCCAGCACTTTGGGAGGCCAAGACTGGTGGATCACTTGAGGTCAGGAGTTTGAGATCAGCCTGGCCAACATGGTGAAACCCCATCTCTACTAAAAATATAAAAATTAGCCAGATGTGGTAGTGGGCGCCTGTAATCCCAACTCCTCTGGAGGCTAAGGCAGGAGAACTGCTTGAACCTCGGAAGCAGAGGTTGCAGTGAGCTGAGATCGCACCACTGCACTCCAGACTAGAGGATAGAGTGAGACTCCATCTCAAAAAAAAAAAAGGAAAGAAAGAAACTGAAAGGGAGTGTCATTATATTAATGTGAATATGCAGGGATAAATAGTCATAAACCAGGCCAGTGACACATGGTCACCCTATCCCTAGACCATATGCTGTCTTGCTCTGCATCCTTCTTAACACTTTCTGTTTTTTCTGCCTCTCAGACTACACCTTGTACTTCTCTATGTAGTTAGATAAATGATAATGTCAGAGGGAGATGAAGAGAGGACCAGGCGGGAACCTACATTACCAGCCACTGCAGACTCAAGAGATTATTATCTGTTTACTTTAGGGTCAGTGTGAGAAGTGAGCCATTGCTTTCTCCCCTCCCTTAGGTGACACCATGGATTGAGAAAGTTAACCAAACCGTGTTGTTCTGGGGACCTTTAAGGGACCAGGCTCTGTAAAGGCAGGCTGGAAGAGTGAGGCAGGGGCATTTAGCTATTCCCATCCTCATCTAGCTCCCCACTCTGGCTTCTCCCGCCAGCGGATGTGACCCTGGACCCTGAGACAGCTCATCCTAACCTAGTCCTGTCGGAGGATCGTAAGAGCGTCAAGTTCGTGGAGACAAGACTCCGGGATCTCCCTGACACACCAAGGCGTTTCACCTTCTACCCTTGCGTCCTGGCTACTGAGGGTTTCACCTCAGGTCGACACTACTGGGAGGTGGAGGTGGGCGACAAGACCCACTGGGCAGTGGGTGTATGCCGGGACTCCGTGAGCCGAAAGGGCGAGTTGACTCCACTCCCTGAGACTGGCTACTGGCGGGTGCGGCTATGGAATGGGGACAAATATGCGGCCACCACCACACCTTTTACCCCTTTGCACATCAAAGTGAAACCCAAGCGGGTAGGCATATTCCTAGACTATGAGGCCGGCACACTGTCTTTCTACAATGTCACAGACCGCTCTCATATCTACACCTTCACTGATACTTTTACTGAGAAACTTTGGCCCCTCTTCTACCCAGGCATCCGGGCTGGACGGAAGAATGCTGCACCACTTACCATCAGGCCCCCAACAGATTGGGAGTGACAGGTTGGGATGTGGGAATAATTGGGGTGAGGCAGGGTCAAGTGCTACGGGCCTCCTTCCTGTGTCCTGCTGGAACGTCTTCGTGTCCACCTGGTTCCAGTCCTGAATCATCATGGAGAAACACCTCGGTTTCTAGGATGGTTTTGTGTGGAGAAGGAGGTAGGACTGGGCTGGATGAGACAGCACAGCTGTGACTCCCTCCTAACTGTCAGGGTGGGGAGCTGGTTCCCAGAGGATTGTCTACCCTGAAGTCCATCAGGTTTTCTGTTGCACAAGGACGGGTTGGAAAGGAAGGAGAGGCTTTTCCAGAAACAAAATCTGTGAGGGTCTGACTTGCTCAAACCAGAGGAGGAAACAGAAACCCCTGCACATCTTTTTAGGGAGTTCTTTGACCCAGGATAGTCTTGCTTCTTGAGGTAGATCACAGGGGTCTGTGTACCTCTAAATTCAAGAAAGATGAATGACAGATGCTCTCATGGGTCTAGATGTTGAGGAGTTTTTCTGAGGGCAGAGATTGGACATCAACAAGGCTAGAAGGAAGGTCAGGGAAGTGGGCTAAAGGAACAGATTCCTAGAGATTAATAAAGGGGAGGGAGGTTTCTTTGGTCTTCTATTTTAAAGGTAAGATTGCCATTATGGGTAGGATTGACCAGAGGTAGGAATGTGGGGAGAAGGAAAGGTTGAAAGGAAAGCAGAGAACCCAGGTCCCTGCCTCAGCATTCAGCAGAGTTGGCTTATTGCTTGCCTCTTTATACCAATAAGTCAGTCACTTTGCTCCTCTCCAGGGGCAAGGTGGAAGAGATCCTGCAAGACACATCTATCCTCTCACGGTGTTCCCAAGGGAACTTGGAAAGGAGAGTCAGGTATTAGAGGAAAGAGAAGGGTATTTGTATCCAAAGCCCTGGCCTTAAAGAATGTTACTAAGTAGCTACCCCCAAATTGTCAGCCTTGTTACCTGGCCAAGGTGTCCAAGCCAGAAAGGAAGAAAGGTAGTGGAGTCCTTCTCACTCTAAGACAGTGGGAGAGGGTGGTATATAGGGAAGGGCCAGATAGGCAACTTCCTTTGGCCTGTGTGCATCTGGCCTGGAACTGGTGTTAACAAAAGCCAGGTTTTTGCTTGTTTGTTGCCATCCCTCACCCTTTGCCATTTCCCTTTTCAGAGAATGTAAATGATTTTCATGTTAGGCCAAAATAAACAACTTATAGGGTACATATGTTGTCATAAAAGGTAAAAGTGATGCATGCCAAACCAAACTAAACCAATTTGGATTATCTGCTGTTCGGGTAATCTTCACAGAAATGACTGAGAGAAGAATCTGCAGTTTATTGAGGGCATTTCAGTTCCTCCTACCACCTCAACAGGACTTTGTCCAGACTCTCCTCCTCTTACCTTTGTGCCTTGACTGTGGTTCTTTGTGGCAAGATACTTTGGTTGGTTAAAATAATATGGAACAAAGGATCCACTGAAGTGATCTCTGTGTTGTGTGGTCATTTGGTGACAGCCTTGTACTGATGTGTAAGAATCACTGGGTGTTCACATGCATGTTCCTGGGTCTCACCCTTAGTGGTTAGTCAAGGTCTGGGGTGGGCCTGGGCATCTACATTTTATTTATGAGACAGAGTCTCACTCTGTCACCCAGGCTGGGGTGCAGTGGTGTGATAGCTTACTGCAACCTCCGCCTCCCAGGTTCAAGCGATTCTCCTGTCTCAGCCTCCAGAGTAGCTGGGACTATAGGCATGCAGTACCACACCCGGCTAATTTTAGTAGAGACAGGGTTTTGCTATGTTGGCCAGACTGGTCTCGAACCCCTGAACTCAAGTAATCTGCCTGCCTCCACCACCCAAAGTGCTGGGATTACAGGTGTGAGCCACCGCACCCAGCCTACATCTACATTTTAAACACACCTCTCTCATTTGAGTCTGAGGACCCTTGTGAAACTAGTTCCAGAGGAGGTTTCAGCCTGTCCTTCCTCCCAGCTGGAGCCCTGCTTGTCTGCCCCCGCCTGGCACCAGGTCTGAGAGTGGAGAGAAGTCTTATCCTCTCCTGACTTATGCTGCCCTCCCCATCTCAGGGTTCATTCATCTTCTCCAATTCACGTCCCTCTGCTTCTCACTTCAGTAACTGATAGTCACTGTGAGTCACAGGACACCAGACAGAAGAAATGGAAGATAGAAGAGGTCAGAGGGAGGGGTGTGAGGTGAAGTTTCAGCGACAGGGGATGCTGTTGACAGATTTCTGTGCTGTACCTAAGCCTAGGAGTTAGAAACCATTCACTCAGAAAGTGAAGATCACCTACTGTGTGTCCAGCACTGCATAACAGGAAGTGTTTCTTTGGTAGGTGGAATAGTAGGAGTAAACTGCTTTCTGAGGATCAGGAGTCCTTTTCCCTCCCTCCAGCACCCTTATGATCCTTCCCACTTTCACCCCCACTGGCACCAGTGCTTTTTTTTAAATGTATTACCTCTGTGCTGTCCCTCTGTAGATCTTACAGGCATCTGCCTCTGACTTCAGGAGAGTAGAGCAGAAGCTCTAGCTGGGTATAAATTGCACATAACCATCTCCCTTACCTAGCTACATAAAGAGACCAGCCTTCTGTCCTGAAAATGTCTAGCCGATATAAGATCCTCACCTGCTGCACTAGGTCTCTACGTGATATAATTGGTCATGAGCTTGAGGAAGACAAAAGCACTGAAAACTCATAAAGGGACCCTGGGCATGGATTGCTGGGGATGGATTTCCGACCAGATAAGTCTGTGAGGCCTGGGGGAGGCGCCCGAGGGCGCGGGGACTACGCTTCCCAGGAGGCCTCGCGCGGACGCCCGGGCGGGGCTGTGCGAGGGGCGAGTCTGCGGGCGGCCCTGGAGCGCGGCGCTGATGGCTGGGCCGGTGAAGGACCGCGAGGCCTACCAGAGGCTCAACTTCCTGTACCAGGTGAGTCTGCGACAAGCGCCCCAAAGGGGACGGTGCTTGGCGCCCCAGAGTGACCGCTTCCCTCCCGCAGGCCGCCCATTGTGTCCTTGCCCAGGACCCCGAGAACCAGGCGCTAGCGAGGTTTTACTGCCACACTGAGAGGACCATCGCGAAGCGGCTCGTCCTCCGGCGGTGAGACATTCACGGGGTCGGCGGCGGGCGGGACGCGGGAGGAACGCGAGAGGGAGCGCGGACGCCGGACCACTGTCCTCCTCCGCCCCCAGGGACCCCTCGGTGAAGAGGACTCTCTGTCGAGGCTGCTCTTCCCTCCTCGTCCCGGGCCTCACCTGCACCCAGCGCCAGAGACGTGAGTGCTCCAGCCGAGGTGGACGATTGCAGAGCATTGGGGGCGGGGCGGGGGGAGAGGGCCCACTGGAGGTCAACAGCGCCTTTCTCGCTCTTGATGGATGTTGGGTGTGGGATTCGCAGGAGTCTTCCTTCTTCGGGTTTGAATTAAGTTGCTAACTCCACTTGCACAAAGTAGGATTTGGGCTTGGCTTTTTTTCTTTCCAATGTGGGCAGTAGAGAATAGCTGTTACTTTAAGAGGCATCCCCACCCATGCACAATAATAGATGTTATTTGGCTTTGTGGAGGACATGATTCCCATCACCATTCATTTATTAAGCAAATACTTACTTTCTAAAATGTGTCAGGTACTGTGCTAGATTCATTATTCTCATTGAAATTATGGATTGATGGGACAGATTAAGAAACAAAATGGTGTAGAAAAAAATTAACTGGGGGAGTAGATTGCTCACTTACTCATGCCAGTGGTGAAGTTCATGATAAGCAAAGGGAGTGAGAGATGGAAATTCTAGGCATGTGTGAAGACTCTGAGACAAGAGAGCTTGTGGTGCTGTCAAGGAAATGAGAGTTCAGGAGGCTGGAGGGCAAGACATGAGACTGGAGAGGGGAACAGGCCAGTTCTTGAAGTCTAGTTAAGGAGTTTGAACTTTATCTTAAAGAGTTCCAGGAAATCGATGGAGCTTATGCCAGGGCCTGACACCATCAAATGTGCATTCAAATTAGGGGTGTGGTGGGGCAGCGGGGATACCTACTGAAAAACACTGGAGGCAAAACTGGCAGCAAGAGACCGTTACTTCTGAACCTGGACACGCTTTTTCCCATGTTCACCCTAGGCTGCAGGGGACAGCGCTGGACAGTACAGACCTGCCTAACATGCCAGCGCAGCCAACGCTTCCTCAATGATCCCGGGCATTTACTCTGGGGAGACCGGCCTGAGGCCCAGCTCGGGAACCAAGCAGGTGAGAGATAAGGGAAAAAATGGAAGACACCTCAGAGGATCGGGACAATGGAGAACATAAAGTGAAGAGGACCCATGGACAGGTTCTGGGTTGGTGTGAGAGGTACCACAGTCAGAAAACTAATTCTGCTCCTCTGATTCTGCTCATTTACCCAGATTCCAAACCACTACAGCCCTTGCCAAACACAGCACACTCCATTTCAGACCACCTTCCTGAGGAGAAAATGCAGATTCAGGGTTCCAGTGACCAGTGATGGATTCACCTAGTCTCCCAAATAAAGTTTACTTGTTTTACATTCCATGATTCTGTTCTGTGGGTACTTCAACTCTTAATTCCCTTTTTTTCTGTTTCTGTCTGTGTTTCTTGGTCACCTTTGTAATCCCACCATGCGGGGAGATCATGATTTCCATAGACCACTTGGCCTCACTCAGCAGCTCGCATTTCCAAGGCCATGCCCCCAGTTCCCTATCCATGTCCTGAGCCACCTTAGGGCAGTCCATGTTTGGGCAGCCATAACTGCTGACTGAAGAGCTGGAGAGAATGATGCCACTGCTGCTGTTTTTAAACAAGGGGAAAAATATGGGGCAGCAGAGAATGTTCATATCCTCTAGGCCCATTCAGAGTCAGAAAAGACTCAGGTCTTTTCCCAATCTCAAAGTTATCTTTAATAAAATTCTAATAAAGGAAATGGTGCACACCTGAACTAACAAAGTCAAAGATGCTAACAAAGGACACCAACAGACATTTCGCAATTGTGTCCCATAGGTAAACTCTCAGAGTTTTCTTAAGAATAAGCAACTAAAATGTTTTCTTCCATATCCCTAGAAAGCCTACTGAAGTACAGAATTCCTAGACTGACCTTTTTGCTAATTGCCAGCTAATCAAGTTATGCCAAAAGCGTACAAACCAAATTTACTATTCCCAGAATGCAGTTTTATTTCTCTTATAAACCCTGTGTTTGCTTATCAATTGCTGTATAAAAAAATCACTTCATGTTGGAGCTTAAAACATAATGATTTATTTCCTCTGGTTCTGTGAACTAGGAATTCTGAAAGACTTTGACTGGGTGGTTCTTCTGTTCCATATGAAATCAGCTTACATACCTGCATTTAGCTGGCGTCTGGTAGGTGGTCTGGAAGACCCAAGAAATTTCACTCGCATGTTTAGCACCTCATTGCTTCTCCAGGTATCCTTGCTCCCTAGCTAGCTTTGATGTTCTCACAACATGGTTGTCTCGGAGTAGTTGTATTTCTTACATCCCCTCTGGCTTCTAAAAAAGCATCCCAATATGTAAGTGTTTGGGCGCAGTGGCTCATGCCTGTGATCCCAGCACTTTGTGAGGCCAAGGCAGGTGGATCACTTGAGTTCAGGAGTTTGAGACCAGCCTGGCCAACATGGTGGAACCCTGTCTCTACTAAAAATACCAAAAAATTAGCAGGTGCATGTAATTCCAGCTACTCGGGAGGCTGAGGCAGGAGAATCACTTGAACCCAGGAGGCAGAGTTGCTGTGAGCCAAGATCGCGCCGCTGACCCTTATCAGTTACATGATTTGCAAACATTTTCTTTCATTCCATGGATTGTCTTTTTACTCTCTTGATAGTATATTTTGATGCATAAAAGTTTTTAATTTTCATGATCTTGCAGCTACTTCCTGAAGAACCGAACTGTCTCTCTCAGACCTTATCTTTTGCCTCCATCCTGATTCTTTTTGGAGCTCGTTCTAACGCTGGCCCTGCTCAGTGTGACCTTGACACTACTTAATTAGGACCCCCTCACCTCCTTTCAGACCTGGTGCCCACAACTATATCCTGCCTCACTCTGCTTTGAAAAAGGAAAATGTTCCCCCTGGACTCTTAGAGTAGATGTTGGTGTCTGGGTTTCTCTTCCTAAAATCCTTTCCTTCTTAGGGCAATCAGTGAGCCCTGTTGAATGGCCTATGGAAGGAAAATGAATGTTCTAAATTTTCTCTGACCCTTTTCTTCAGATCCCCAAAGGTTCTCCCCATCAGCACCCACTATGACCCCATCTCTGACTGTAATATCACCCTGAGGTGCTGGGCCCTGGGCTTCCACCCTGCAGAGATCACACTGATCTGGCAGCAGAATAGGAAGGACATGGAGCTTGCGGAGACCATTTTATCTTTTTGACAACATTTTTTAAGCTCTGTGTACTACATATAAATCTAATTCAGTGTTTTGGACTGTCATAGATTATGCTTTTAAAACATTTTGTTTATCTCTTATGGATAGTCA
This sequence comes from Macaca mulatta, assembly GCF_049350105.2. Lineage (NCBI taxonomy): Eukaryota > Metazoa > Chordata > Mammalia > Primates > Cercopithecidae > Macaca > Macaca mulatta. The sequence continues at coordinate 152,682,060 of NC_133409.1, read as the reverse complement.
ACTAGTTTGCTTCCAATATGTGTTACCATATATATCTCTGTAGTAGAATTCTAGACCGTGGACCTATGAGAGTGGGCCTCTGGAGTACTTATACACAATTACAAATTGGATTCTGGGTTTTTGTATATGGAAATCACCTGAGGAAAGACAAACTTTCCTTCAGCTTCCACAGTCTACACTCCCCAGCAATATACCAAGTTCATCTTTCTTTACATGCTCAGTTGATTTTCCTCATCTTTGTCACAATCTAATCAGTATCCAGTGTTTCCCTTTCTTGTTGTAACCTGAGTGTCTCTTATTGCCAGTGATACTGCATAGCTTCAAATAAGTCTTCAAATAAGTCATTTTCCTCTTTCTTTGAACTGCCTATTCAAATGTTTTCCCCTATTTTTCTACTGGATTTCATGGTGTTCTTTTTGATTCGAAGGGTGTTATGGGCTAAACATTTGTGTTCCCCCAAAATTCATATGTTGAAGCCCTAACCCCCAGTGTGGTGGTATTTGGAGGGGGTACCCTGGGGAAGTAATTAAGTTTAGATGAGGTCAGGAGGGTGGGGCCTCCGTGATGGGATTAGTGCTCTTTTAAGAAGAGTGAGATTGGAGCTCTCTTTCCCTACCTTGTGAGGACACTGAAAGAAGGCAGTCATCTGTACGCCAGGAGGAGGGTCCTCACTGGAACTGTATCTGCTGTCACCTCCAAAACTGTGAGAGATAAATGTCTGGTATAAGCCACCCAGTCTGTGGTATTTGTTATAGCAGCCAAAGCTGAGTAAGACCTAAGGTTTTTGTTTTTTGTTTTTTCTTATAATGGAAAAGAATTCTTTTAGAGTTTTACCTGGCACATTTGTGCCTTTAATACATTTTGAGTTGATTTCTACAGATTGTGTGAAGTAATTTGCTAGTTCACTAAGGCTTGAGTGAATGCCTTCTCTCCCAAGCTGTACTTGAGTCCTGCCAACTGCCTGGGCCTGGAGCTTCTTATGAAGCCTCATTTCCAAGCAGTGGTCAGTGGCAATTTCTTTCAGGAGAGAGCCTGCCTTCAGTCAGTCCTGACAAACAGCATGCTGGAAGTGTCACCCCTTCCCACTGCCTTTGCTTTCTGTTGATGACCCATTCTTCATGGAGAGTGGTGTTTCTCTTGTCCTTAACTAAACTATAACTTTTCTCTTTTTATGTTTTTCTTATTGCCATGTAACTTGGGGCAGAGAGTCTTTGCCCAAGCGTGAACGTATTGTGCCATCCTCACCAAAGCCTGTCATTTAGGGATCCTGTCCTGCTTTGTGGTGGGTCATTCTGAAATTACCCCTGTTTCGGCCCAGTGGAATTTCACCAAAACTGTGGGATTGAAACTGTCTCTTGAAGAGGAACTGTGGGGAAAATGAACAAACCAACATTCAGTCTCAGTTGGAGTATGCTTTTAGGCTTTCCCAGATTATGGAGTATAAAGCTAATTGTTGATTCATTCCTTCTTGGCTTTACAGTTGTAGAAAGAGATCTGGCCTAAAATCCCTATAACTGGGACGGGCTGAGTCCAGGCTCTGACATTTGCTAGCTGTGCAACTGGGCAATATTTTGTTTCACTCTCTAGCCTCATTTTCAATAGGTAATACATGCAAGTAGTAGGAAATTCAGAAAGTATGCAAATAGATAGGGGAATTAATTTTCCAGCTACCCATTTTATCTCCCAGAGGAGAATACTGTAAAAACATTCTGGATATTTTTGTAAATATATATAAACAAGTTGGTCTTGATTTAAATTTTTCTTTCATACAAATGGTAGAATACTATTATATGGGTCATATACTGCTTTTTATTTAGCAAAAAAGCTTAGTGCTCTACCATTTTAGTATCTAACATCAGCTTCATTATTTTTCATCACTGCATAATATTCTATTATGTGGATATACCATAATTTATTTAGTCTGCTCCCTGTTGAGTATTTACATTCTTTCAAGTGTTCTGCCCATAAACAATATGTAAAGAGCTTAGGTATGGCTATACATCCAGCATGGATGAGTCTTCAAAACATACTATTCAGTGACTGGGTGCGGTGGCTCACGCCTGTAATCCCAGCACTTTGGGAAGCTGAGGCTGGTGGATCACCTGAGGTCAGGAGTTCAAGACCCACCTGACCAACATGGAGACACTCCATCTCTACTAAAAATACAAAATTAGCCGGGTGTGATGGCACATGCCCATAATCCCAGCTACTCAGGAGGCTGAGGCAGGAGAATTGCTTGAACCTGGGAGGCAGAGGTTGCGGTGAGCCGTGATCACACCATTGCTCTTCAGCCTGGGCAACAAGAGTGAAACTCTGTCTCAAAAAAAAAAAAAAGAAAAAGAAAAAAAACAAACCAAAAAGAAATACTATTTAGCAAAACTCCACATACAAAAGAACACATATTGTATGATTCCATTTATGTACTGTTCAAAAACAATAAAATATTAATATACATACAGACATATAATTTACTGTTTAGGAATCTCTACTTAGGTGGGAAAACTTTGAAAATAAAGCAAGAAAACATCGCCTGAAAATTCAGGGTAGTAGCCAATTGGGAGGGTATGTGATTGCTGGAGTAGAGGCACCTGGACTGCCAGCAGCATTTAATTTCTCAAGTAAGATAGTAGGTACATTGCATGTATGCTTCATTTAGCTGTACTTTTTTGCATTTATGTTGTTGTTCACGATAAAAACAACTTTAAAGTGAAGTGAAAAGAGTACTATGCTTAATATTTTTGCTCACATTTTATTTTACACCTGGGTCTGTATCCACATGATAAATTCCTAAAGGTTAAATTGCCAGATCAAATACTTTGCAGTTGCATTTTGATTGAAAATACCAGTTGCCTTTCACAGAAATTATATCAATTTATTCCCCATACAAAACAACACACAAAATATTGTCTGATTTCGTTACCTTCACCAACACAATAAGGCATCACCAATCTCTGGGTTTTGACCACCTGATAAATAACAGTTTCTCTGTGTGTGTGTGTGTGTTTCTGTTATAGGGCCCTAATCATGATTTGTGTAAATGTGTACAGAAGTAACTCTTTCAAGTGGTCAGGCTCAAATGGGTGGGAAACACCTTTATAAAAAAATCAAGAAATTTGGTAGTCTTATTCCAGCCTAATGTAAAAAAAAAAAAAAAAATCAAGAACTACACAAATGTGATTTATGGGTATTGTATCCCAAACTGTCCCATCTCTACTTAACAAATGGATTGACCCATCCTGATTTGTCTATTTTTTTATTTCCTAAAATAAATGAGGCTTAACTTCTCTGACCCAAATTGTCCTTGCTGTGCTTCAAGGGGACCCTAGGCAAGGATGTGGGTCAGGGATAGATGGACTGAAAATGTGTGCAGTGAGTGAGCAAATCATGTTTTAGGAAGATTAAAGTTCCTGAGACAGAGGACTCCTAGGCAGAGATGGCAGTGAGCTTCCCAGCTCAGGCTCTTAGCACCGCCAACTCTGGTAAAAGCAGCTGCACACATCTCTTCCCTTCACTCTCACCTCCTATGTTCTTGGGCATCAAACGTAATTTTGCTTCATAGCTCAAGGGCAGTGCAGCCTAAGGAAAACTTGTAAGAATTCCTCAGTCTTGAAGTCCTTTGCCTGAGACCCAAGGAGAAGTCAAGGCCTAGGGAGAAGAAGGGGAACATTCTCTTTGGAATGCTGGGTATTTCTAAGCAGGAGTAGGGGGCCCTGCCCTGAAGGGTATAACTGCTCTGCCTGCGCCCTGCCCCAAACTGCACTCTCCAGGTCCTAATCCAAACAAGTACAACAGGAGGCTGAGTTTGCAATGGAGAGTGAAACAGCATGATAATTACAAAATTGTCAGGACTTGTATGTAGTGGGATGCTATTGTTTTTATTTTCTTTCATTCACTGTTTTCTGCAGTTGTCACTTTTGCCCAAATATATTGTAAAGAATTGTATCTCTACTTTCAATTTAAAACTAGTATTTTTCTAACACATTAAAATAACTAAGGAACCAATTATATATTAATATAAACAAAAAAACTAAATTAAAAACTAACTTGGGCCATGTGTGTCTATAATCCTAGCACTTTGCGGGGCTGAGGCAAAAGAATCACTTGAGGCCAGGAGTTGAGGACCAATCTGGGCAACATATTGAGGCTCTATCTCTACAAAAATTAAAAAAAAAAAAAATCAGCCGGGCCTGGTGGGTGCATAGTCCCGGCTACTTGGGAGGCTGAGGCAGGAGGATCGCTTGACCCCAGGAGTTCCAGGTTACAGTGAGCTATGATCTTGCCACTGCACTCCAGCCTGGGCAACAGAGTGAAATCCTGTCTTTAAAAATAAGAAAAACTAATCTGTCATTCTGCCAAATAAAGATGCCTGTGGGAAATCCAACTGTGAGTGATGTCTCAGCTATCTTCTACACATCAGTTCTCAAGTGAACCCCCTTCCCTCAGGACATGTAGCAATGTCTGGATATATTTTGGGGTTGTCACAATCAGGAAGGTGTTGTTGTTACAGGCATCTAGTGGGTAGAAGCTAGGAATGTTGCTAAACATCCTACAATTTACAGGACAACCTCCACAATAAAGAGTTATCTGGCCTGAAACATCAAGTACTCACTATAATGCTGAGTTTGAGAATCCCTGCTCTACCCAGATCCTCTGAGCCTGATGCTCCAGGCAGGTTTCCTTCCCTGTAATACCCACAACACCTGCATAAATTGCTGTGTTAGCTCCTGTCACACTGCAATATCATTGCATTTATTTTCTCCTCTTTACAACTGTGGGTTCCTGGAAAGCGGGGGCTGTGTCTGATAGCTATGTTTTGTAACTATGTGTTTTATGCCTTATATTTTTCTCAGCACTTGAACATTGCCTGGCACATAATATTTGCTCCATAAATGACTGCCAGAGGCATGAGTTTAGTTTTGAGATACCTAGGAAACAGCAGAAATTAATGATTAGTGAGATAAAGAGGTTATTAATAAAGCCCTCCCTTTATTACATTGGTCCTTCCTAAAACCCCAGTGTGGATGGTAACATGATTACATCCATTTTATACATAAGTTAATTAATGCTTAGATAATTTACATGATGTGTCCAAGATCTCATGACTGGACAGCGGACTAGTTGAGACTCTCACACAACTTATCTGACTTTAAAAGTTCAATTCTATTACTATTGCAAAGATTGCCCCTTAAATATACTGCTACTAAAAGACTATGAGTGGCCGCGTGCAGTGGTTTGCGCCTGTAATCCCAGCAGTTTGGGAGGCCGAGGATGGCAGATCACTTGAGGTCAGGAGTTCGAGACTAGCCTGGCCAACATGATGAAACCCCGTCTCTACTAAAAACACGAAAATTAGCCGGGCATGGTGGTGTGTACTTGTAGTCCCAGTTACCTGGAAGGCTGAGGTGGGAGAATCGCTTGAACCCAGGAGGCGGAGGTTGCAGTGAGCCCAGACGGCACCACTGCACTCCAGCCTGGGCGACAGAGTGAGACCCTTTCTCAAAAAAAAAAAAAAAAAGAAAAAGACCATGACAGATGCCTCTGGCTTCCAGGTGGCCAACTGGACACAAAAGCTTTCCTCCTTGCCTCTTAAGATATTGTTAAAACGTTATTAGGGGAACTGAAATCCAAATTGTAAAGAAGGATGAGTCCAGTGGTGAAAAATTTCCACAAATATTAGAAAAAAACCCTTACTGATCTATGAAAGAAAGCAGAAGTCCCAGCGCATGAGAAACGCTAGAGGGGGCTAGGCCGGGCGCGGTGGCTCACGCTTGTAATCCCAGCACTTTGGGAGGCCGAGGCGGGCGGATCACGAAGTCAGGAGATCGAGACCATCCTGGCTAACACAGCGAAACCCCCTCTCTATTAAAAATACAAAAAAAACTAGCCGGGCATGGGGGCGGGAGCCAGTAGTCCCAGCTACTCGGGAGGCTTGAGGCAGGAGAATGGCGTGAACCCGGGAAGCAGAGCTTGCAGTGAGCCGTGATCGCGCCACTGCACTCCAGCCTGGGCAACACAGCGAGACTCCGTCTCCAAAAAAAAAAAAAAAAAAAAAAAAAAAAACAGAAGAAAGAAGGGAAGGGGAGGCAAGGGAAGGGGAGGTGGGGAGGGGAAGGGAGGGGAGGGGAGGAAAGGGAAAAAGAGAGGGGAAGGGAAGGGAAAAAGGAGGGAGGGAGGGAAAGAAAGGAGAGAGAGAGAAAGAAAGAAAAAAAGGAAAGAAAAGAAAGAGAAAAAGAAGGAAGGAAGGAAGGAAAAAAGAGAAAAAGAGAGAGAAAGGGAAAGAAAGACACAAACGCTAGAGGGGGCTGTAGCCCAGAGAAAAGCAATCAACCTGCTAAATACAGCCCCAGAAAGAAACCTCCTCGCCCCTCCGCCTTCCTCTCTGTTCCTGCCGCTCTTCCCTTCCTTCTTTGGAAGACTCCGCCCTTCACCGAGGCTACCTACCAAATCCGCTATAGGGTGTGGTCCAGGGTCGAGTTACCACAGACCTGTCTCCCCAAGGTCCCCGCGTCGCGTATCTAGGCAGAAGCGCTGACCTCGCATCCCTCCCTCGGGACCCCACGCGCTGCCCCAGTGAAATGAAATCCTGGTGCTTGTGGCGTGCGCTGTGCTCCGCTGTGTCTTCCTTTCCGCCCGCCCCCGACGGCTGGACGCCCCTCTGTCGCTTGGAGCGGTCCTCAGTGCTACGTGTCCTGGGATCCCCAAAGTTGACCGCCCCCACAGGGTGTGCCAAAGCTTATCAAGCGCCATTCCGGTCTCAACCTTTATCTTTTACAATTTAAAATTTATTTATTATACATGTAGGGAAAATAACTGATACATTCAGCGCAGTTCTGCGTATACATAGGCCATAACAGGAAATGAAGCTTGCGTGACACTTTCGGTGAAAGCAATAGCACCGAATTGCAAGTCAAACTGTATCTTAGCCGATCTCCTGAAGAGGAGGAAACGCCTTGCCAAATGCATCTTCCCAGCAGGATGCAAACCTACTTCAGCAAACACCGAGTCAATCTGGGAGTGCTGAGACATAGTACAATGCGAGTTTTCAGTATAATTGAAAAAAAAATAACCAAATTAAGATTTTCTACTATGTTTCCAAGGACAGCACCGAGGCAGGACGTCTGCAGAGTGATATTTTTCAAAAATGCTGTAAGAAACTATAAAATCAGCGGGAGATATTCTGTTGAAATGTGTTTTCCTACAAAGCAGAGTCACAAAAACACAAGCTATGTAGTACACAAATAAAGTGGAAGCTGTTGATACAGGTACAAATATAAAAGATTTTGCTTACACAAAAAATATTCCAATATCTCAATATGCAACATTGCTGAACAAATATGGAGCTAAACAACTGGCTTCCAATTAATTATTCTAATAAATTTTACTCCGATAAATTACATACTTAAAATATTATATTTAAAAACAAACTGGAGAGCTGTAGAAGAAACCCTATTTATCCTCATGTGAAGTTTAAGATTTGTTTGTAATTTTTTTTTTTAGTAAATGCAGGAGAGAAGTGTGTGATTGGAACAACCACCCCGAGTAAAACAGCATTTCTTCTCACCATACAACAAAACAAAAACCCCACTTGCTGCACTTCAGTTTAGAATTTATTGTGTTCGCTTTAAGCAGGAAATGCATGAAAACTCAAAATTTAGCAGACATTTTAATGATTTAAGAACTATTATAGAAAATATTTTTTTCCAGGAATAAGTTGCTATATCTTTATTACTAAGTAACCCCAATTCCCATTGCTTTTAGAACTTCCCAGTTTGCTTCAGAGTTCAACAGCCCGGTGTGCAAAACTGACTCGTGAATTTTGTAGGTGAGGTGGATTCACCCTGTCCAGCAGCAGTCTGCCACACTGGCTGAAAAAACTGTTTCTGTGGTGCCTGATGAGAGACTTACGCTTTTGACAACTGTGTACCTAGATACATCACCCTGTAGAGACTTCACTGCTTCCCAATCCACCCCTCACTCCCACCTAATCCCTGACCAGGAGTAAACCCCAAGATGAGCTTAGAGGCTCCTGTGGCTAAGGGCAGTGAAATCCACTAAAGTGTGTCAGGGCTGAGAGAATATCAGAATTCTGCAACTGTGCCCCGAATTCAGGATTCTCTATTCTCAGTGCATCGTGGCTCTTGTGGAGCAGGGGCTACATACTGTGGGTAATCTGTGGGGTTTCAGTTACCTATTGCAAGACGTTGTTTACTCTTCTCACTCCATGTCCTTTATATGATGCAGTAAGACTCTTGTGGGGGCTGCTGGTGTTGAGGGCGCCTCCTACCCAGCTGCTGCTGCTGCTACAGCTGAGCTCTGGAGGTTTGCTGTGGGCCATGGATTGGGTAATGTGTGTCTAGGTTCTATGTAGGAAGGCTGACCACTTCCACCTGGAGCCATAGCTCAAGAAGGAGGCAGATGAAGCAGATGAATAATCACCAGCGTGTCTGGAAAGAGTGGGACGGACTCAAGGGACAGTGTTGGTGATGTATTGGAGGTTTGCAGTATCACAATAGGAGGGTTTCTCAATAGGAGGAAAACATGATCCAATTGAAGAAAGGGCCAGAAGGAAGAAAAGAGGAAGATGGGCTCCAGTGCTAGAAAAGAGAAACCAAATACAGTCAAAAAAGCAGAGGAATGTATTTTCCCTCAAGTTCTTCTGCTGTCACTTTCACCGCAGATCTCAGCTTTGCTCTCCCAGAGTCCCTCCTTTGGCACTGCACTGCACTGCAGCCCGCTAGCCGACGGAGGGCGGCTCCTGTTCTCTCTGCAGACTGCACATCTCTGTCCTCGCTCAGTGCTCCCCATATGCTGTCGCTCCTTCCAAGTGCACCGATACTTAGAGCTTAATCCCCGCAAACCTAGTTTGCGTTGACAGTGCCCCAAGCCGGGAGACCGGCCTCTCCTTTCCCTCTGGACCTCTAACTGACCTGCAGCAGTGGGCTTGGTACTCAGCTCAGCGCCCTCCTGGTCTCTAGTTCAGCCTTCTCTCCCACCTAGGCCTGTGGAGCTACTCCATCTCAGGCTTCTGCTCTTGTCTAGGGTGCGAATCGCAGAGTGCGGCCACTTCCCTAGCTCAGATCATCATTGCCGGTCCCTGGGATTTCTGCCAACATTTCCCAACACATTTCTTTGCCTTCAGTCTTGCTCTCCTCCAAAGACTGCCTGCAACCAGAGAGATCTTTGTAAAGGAAAATGTCAGCTGTCTCTCTCCTACTTCAGAACTTTCATGGTCCACATAATCATCTCGATTGACACAGAGAAGCATTTAACAGAATTCAACATGCTTTCTGCGAAAAACATTCAACAACCTAGGAATAGAAGGAAACTACCTCAACACAAGGTCATATATGAGAAGCCCATCGCTAACATCACACTCAAGGTGAAAGAATAAGGAAGGCTTTTTTTCTACCATCAGAAACAAGACAAAGATACCTACTCACCACATGTGTTCAACTTAGTATTGTAAGTTCTAGCCAGAGAACTAGGCAAGGAAAATAAAATGGAAAGGAAGAAGTAAAATTATCTTTGTTAGCAGACAGCATGATCATATATGCAGAAAACCCTAAGGATTACACACACACACACACACACACACTCAGAGAGAGAGAGAGAGAGAGTGCGTGCGCTAATAAACCAATTCAGCAAAGTTGCAGGATATAAAATCAACATGTAGCAGTCAGTTGTATTTGTATACCATGCCTTGCAACATGGTGTTTCTTCTAGTCCTAAAGAGGCAAGTTGACCCAGTCCAGGTAGAGCACCGACTTAGAAAGAGAAAGAAGGAAACAGCTGAAAAAATCTGAGAAGGCATATCAACTTGTGAGACAAATATAAATCATAATGTGTGTTAGATTAACAAAGTGTACTTTCTCATAGTAATACAGTATTTCTAAGTTCTGCTCAGATACTCTGTTACTGTGTATGTTTCTAGAAAACACAGCCCCAAATGTGCATAGTCTTGAATATAAAAGAATCAAAAGCCATCAATATGTAGTATAAATCCTCAAAGCATTTTAATGTAAAAATACATGCCAAGGTCACAGTAAACAACATTGCTCTGCAAATTATAGGATATAAATAATTTGCCTCTCTATAATAATTTTACTCACAAATTACTACCTGAGTAATCTCGTTAATGGCCCCTAATCTCATCCTAATTCCCAGAAACTGTGAGTGTTGCCTTATTTGGGAAAAAGGACTTTGTAAATGTGATTAAGAATTTTGAGGCCGGGCGCGGTGGCTCAAGCCTGTAATCCCAGCACTTTGGGAGGCCAAGACGGGCGGATCACGAGATCAGGAGATCGAGACCATCCTGGCTAACACGGTGAAACCCGTTTCTACTAAAAAATACAAAAAACTAGCCGGGCGAGGTGGCGGGCGCCTGTAGTCCCAGCTACCCGGGAGGCGGAGCTTGCAGTGAGCTGAGATCCGGCCACTGCACTCCAGCCTGGGCGACACAGCGAGACTCCATCTCAAAAAAAAAAAAAAAAAAAAGAATTTTGAGACAGAGAGATTATCTTGGATTTGCTGGGTGGGCCCAATATAATCACAGTGGTCCTTATCAGAGGAGGCAGGAAGTGTCAGAGTCAGAGAAGAAGGGGATGTGATGATGCCAGGAGAGATTGAGTGATTCATTTTGAAGGTGGAGGAAGGGCTTATCAGCCAAGGAACAAAAACAGTCTTAGAAGCTGGACAGGGTTGGGGAATGGGTTCTCCCCTACAGCCTACAGAAGGAACCAGCCCATCTGACATCTTGATTTTAGTCCACTGAAAGTAATTTTGAGTGCACTAAAGTCCACTCAAATTATTTCAATTTACTGATTTCAAGAGCAGTTAGTGAATAAATACATTTTATATTAAGTCACCAAATTTGTGGCAATTTGTTATAACAGCCAAAGGAAACTAATATACTACTTTGGTAGTCTGGAAGATGACCCTTCCAAGGATATCCATGTCAAATCCGTGGAACATGTAACTATTACTTTATATGACAAAAGAGTGAATATTACTTTGTATGGCAAAAGATATGATGAATTTAAGGATGTTGAGAGGATGAGCTAGCCTGGAGTATCTGGGTGAGCCCCAAATGCAATCACATGTATTTTTATAAAAGAAAAGGAGAGGGAATTTTTAAAAAGTTTTATTTTAGGTTTGAGGGTACACGTTGAAGGTTTGTTACATAGGTGAACCTGTGTCATGGGGGTTTGTTGTACAGATTATTTCATCACCCAGGTATTAAACCCAGTACCCATACAGAGTTTGAGGTTCACAGACACACAGAGGAGAAGGTGATGTGAAGACAGAGGCAGAGATTGGAGTGATGCAGCCACAAGCCAAGGAATGCCTGCAGCCACCAGAATCTGAAAGACACAAGGAACTGATTCTCCCCTAGATCCTCTGGAAGGAGCACAGCCCTACTGAGACCTTGATTTGGGGCTCCTGGCCTCCAAGGTTGTGAGAAGATAGATTTTCCGTTGTTTAAACCATCAAATTTGTGGCAATTTGTTGCAGCAACCACAGGAAACTAATACAACTATCACAATCTAATGTTTAAAAAGCAATTAATTGGATGGTTGCAAGGCAAAATTATGTATCTCAAATTTAAAAGTTGATACCTGTTTGCAAGAATCTCATTAAATGCCAAAGAAGTACTTGATTCAAACAAGTTCCTTGAATGCAAAATCAATTATTTGCATGTAAAAGTATAAATTGCATTCTATCTGCATCACCATATGTTAACAAGACAATGCAAAGTTCTAAATGTAACACTGTATTATTTTAAGTATTTGTGAAACATTATACAAATTAAATAACTTTGCTTTTAAAAAACAGAAACATTGCTATGGTGCAGTATTCCAAAACTTCCAAAGATCCTACTGACCCACTTATGTTGTTATTAGACATTATAAATTTGCTTTTTGATTCAAAAATTTCACTGTAGTAAACAGATCTATTGTTCCTGAAAACTAACTTTTAGAGTTTGTACAGGTGAGAACTTTCTCCTTCAGGAACCTGTAGTATGTGTTGACAAAATCACATTCTGTGATGCCTGGTCTGGAACTTCTGTTTCCTCCAGGGTGACAGATGGTCACATTGTTCTCTGCAGAGCTCCAATGCGTCCCCATCTCCAATCCCTCCAGTCCAAAAGCAATCCCTAAGTCTGGGTCTTTGTGGCTGATGGTTGTAAACTATGTTGAACCTGTAATGAGACCTCTGTTTCCGTTTAGGCTTTGACATGGTTCAAAGTGTATCACAATTGTGGATCAATGATTAAGTTAAACTTCTCATTAAGTGGCAGATTATATCCTGTGCCTGGTGGTGAGGTTTCAGGTTCCTGCTGCTAAAGCTCTGCATCCCTTCCACTGCAGGCCCTTACTTGGGGGCAACAGTACTTGTCCTGTGAGGACCTGTCACAGTGTCACCCCCAGTGCTGGTGGTGCTCAACGGTTGTTATGGAAACCAGGGATTAGGTAATGTTCTCTAGTTTCTACATAGGAAAACTGACCACCTTCAACTGAGGACACATTGTTCATTAAGGAAACGGATGGATCCCCACCAAACTTTTCTTGAACGGCACTCAACATTGGTCCCTCAATGTTAGAGTCCATGTTCAACAGAGTAAAATATGCCCCCGGGATTCTCTCAAAATTGCTCAAGGCTTTACTTTGGTATGTCATCATTTTACACATCATTGTTAGATGCGAGAAAAGTTTTAACAATTGTCATATTATATCCAGAGTATAAAGCTGAATCTAATATCTAGATTTCTATGTATCAACTGGCAGTGTTTGGGAACCGGCAATACTTAAGAACCTTATAAAGTCAGGACTTTGAAGTGTGCTTTAAAATAGATTTCCCATCCTCTGAAGTACACAAAGATCTTTCCAAAGGCACCTAACCCGCAAGAATTCCTCTTGATAGAACCAGATGTGAAGTCGCTACAAAGAAATGATGGTGTATGAGAAACCATGACTTCCCAGGGTCTGCGTTTGCTGAAGTCACTGATCATGAAATCATTTTCTCTTTGGGTTTGGGTGATAGGAAGAATCCACTGTGACTCCATTGTGGATCCATGCTCACTCAAGATTCAGAAAATCAGCAGCACAATTTGGTCAACGTGGTATCTTTCCCTTGCACTGCTGGTTGGAGCTAGACCAGGCAACATGAACTTCTTTTTCTCTCTCTCTCTCTTTTTTTTTTTTTTAGACAGAATCTCGCTCTGTCGCCAGGCTGGAGTGCAGTGGTGCAATCTTGGGTTATTGGCTCACTGCAACCTCCGCCTCCCAGGTTCAAGCGATTCTCCTGCCTCAACCTTCTGAGTAGCCCAGATAATTTTGTATTTTTAGTAGAGATGGGGTTTCACCGTGCTGGCCAGGATGGTCTCAATCTCCTGACCTCGTGATCTGCCTTCCTCGCCCTCCCAAAGTGCTGGCGTTTTCTCTTTTGTAGTCTTCACAGTGTCTTTTGATTTTGGGCTCCACAGAGTGGCATCTACAGGGCATAGTTGTCAGTGACTCAGGGAGACCATGAGGCGGCAGGCAAGTGAGGGGAACCCAGAAGTAGCCAGTACCTGTTCAATGCCAGAAAAACCTGGGCCAGGACATGCCCTTCAGTATTGAGGGGCACGATGGCAGCTCCAGTGCGAACTGTGGAAACCAGTATAAAGCTGAATTATAAATCAGTATATGTGGTCCAGTACACACTGCTTCCAGGCTCTCTGTGGTCACAATCCCAATTAGAATTGGATTATAATTAAATCCAAGTCTCTTTGAGCATTACATTGTCACAGTCTATCACTGTCTCTAGAGGAAATTAAATAAATATTATACCATATACAAAAATTAACTCAAGATGGATTAAAGACTTAAATGTAAAACCCCAAACTATAAAAACCCTAAAAGACAACGTAGGCAATACCATTCAGGGCAAAGAATGAGAAGAGATTTCATGATGAAGACACCAAAAGCAATTACCACAAAAGCAAAAATTGACAAATGGGATCTAGTTAATCTAAAGAGCTGGTGTCTGGCCATCTTGGACTCTAGGCTGCAGTTTCTCTCCTACGTAAACCCAGTCATTTCTGAGTCTCCAAGAGTTTTTTGTAAGATTCATATCCACTTCTTGGATCTATCATCTTCTCTCTACCTTGTCTTATAGCTCCACACTTACCTTTTCTTCTCACCTGCTACTGTAGTCCTGCCTTGATTCTTCCACCATTGTCCTCTTTTCACCCTGTGTATGCTTAAGCCAATTCTCCAAGAAGAATTTCCAGATGGCTCTTTATTGCTTGTTTGTTTGTTACTATTTTTTATTTGACTGCAGAGCTTTCAAGATTCTTTCTATTTTTAAAATTTTGGTGTAAAAATAATACATGCTTAGAGTTAGAAATGAAATCATCACAATATGTATAAATACATTTTAAAATATCTTCTATCTCTAAATCTATGCCCACTTTACTAAGGTAATTTATGTTATCAATCTACCCTCTATATATCTACTTTCTGCATTTTCAAACAAACATAGGCACCTATATTGAGTGTTGAGTGTTTTTACCTTGTAGCTTTTTTTTTTTAGCAAAAGTCCTCAAATTTTATTTGTAGTTTAATTATTTTACAACTTGAAATATAATTTACATACCATAAAATTCACACATTCATTACATACAAGTCAGTGGTTTTTAGTATATTCACAGAGTTGTGCCAACATTACCATAATCAATCCCAGAACATTTTCATCACCCCACAAAAAACTCCGTACCCATTGGCAGTCGCTCCTCATTTCCTCTCAACTCCCCCAGCCCTAGGCAGCCACTAACCTGTGTTCCACATCTACAGATTTGCCTATTCTGGAAATTTCACGTAAGTGAAATTATACAGTATGTGGCCTTTTGTGTCTGGCTTCTTTCACTTACCACAACATTTTCAAGATTCATCTGGGTTGTAGCATGTGGCAAGACTTCACGTCTTTTTTATTACTGAATAATATTTCATTGTATGGATATATCACAATTTTCCTATTCATTTACTAGTTGATGGACATTTGGGTTCTTTCTGTTTTGTACTATTATTAATAATGCAGCTATAAGCATTTGTGTATAGGTGTTTGTGTGGACAGATGTTTTTGTTTCTCTTGGGTATGCTGTATACCTAGGAGGGGACTGCTGGGTCATATGCTAACTTAGCATTTGACATTTTGAGGAACTGCTGGCCTGTTTTCTAAAGAAGCTACACCTCTTTATATTCCCACCAGCAGTGTGTGAAGGTTCCAGTTTCTCTGCATCCTCACCAGTGTTCACTATTATCTTTTTATGGTAGCCATTCTAGTGGGTGGTTACAACTAAGGAAAAAAAATCAAACTTTAAAGAATTAACTTAGTTTTATTTGGAAATCTTACTGAGGACTATAGACTGAAGCCTACAACCCAACAGCAGCCCTTTAGAGAGGCTCTATCAGACTGTACCAGCTCAGTATTTTAGCCCACTGCTTATATTATAGGTGTTCTGTATTGCAACATCACATCACACTTGGTGAGAAGTTACATTGAAGCAGAATCACACCAAAGTTTGGAAGCAGGAATTCATCCAGTGTAGATAACGGAAGCACAATCACTATGCCCATCAGACATTATGTTATGTGCAGGGAAAGGCAAGGGCATTCATCTTTTAAGGAATGTAGTGGCTTAGGCAAGAGGCATTGGGAGCTGTGTGCTCTCCTGTTTTGTCCTCAAAGCATCTTTCCAGAGAGGTGCACATCCTCACAGTCAGGGACTTTGTGAAATTATGCTGGCAAGTAAAAATCAGCTTCTGACATTTACTACTTTGTCTCACAGTGTGAAATACTATCTCATTGTAGGGTTGATTTGCATTTCCCTGATGGTTAATGATGTTGAACATGTTTCCATGTGCTTATTGGCCTTTTGTATATCTTCATTGGAGAGCTGTAAATCAAAATCCTTTATTTCAAAATTTGGTTATTTGCCTTTTTATTATTGAGTTATAACCAGTTTTATATATTATAGACAGAAGTTTCTCTTTTACCATATGTATGATTTGCAAAAATGTTCTCCCATTTTGTGGGGTTTTTTTTTCACTTTCTTGATGGCATCTGTAAACACACAAAAGTTTTTAAATGTGATGATATCCAGTTTATCTTTTTCTTCTTTTTTTTGCTTATGCTTTTGGTGTCACATTTAAGATTAGGTGTCTTTACTTAATCCAAAGCCATGAAGATTTATGCGTATGTTTTCTTTTCTTTCTTTCTTTCCTTCCCTCTTTCCTTCTTTCTTTCTTCTTTCTCTCTTTCTCTTTCTTTCTCTTTTTCTTTCTTTCTCCCTCCCTCTTTCTTTCTTTCTCTTTCTTTCTTTCCTTCCTTCCTTCTTTCCTTCTTTCCTTTCCTTTCCCTTCCCTTCCCTTCCTTTCCTTTCCTTCCTTCCTTTCCTTTCCTTCCTTCCTTTCCTTTCCTTTTCTTTCCTTTCCTTTCCTTTTTTTCTTGAGACAGGGTCTCACTTTGTCACCCAGGCTGGAGTGCAATGGTGCAATCACGGCTCATTGCAGCCTCAACTTTCTCAGACTCAAGTGATCCTCCCACCTCAGCCTCCTGAGTAGGTGAAACTACAGGCGCATGCCACCATGCCCGGCTAATTTTTGTATTTTTTGTAGAGACAGGGTTTTGCCATGCTGCCCAGGTTGGTCTATGAACTCCTGGGCCCAAGCGATCCACCCACCTAAGCCTCCCAAAATGCTGGGATTACAGGCATGAGCCATTGTGCCTGGCCTGTTTTCTTCTAAGAATTTTCTAATGTTAACTCTTACACTTATGTCTTTGATACATTTTGAGCTACTTTTTATATATAGTGTGAAGTAGGGGTCCAACTTCATTTTTTTTTTTTTTTTTTTTTTTGCATGTGGATATCCAGTTGTCCCAGCACCATCTGATGAAAAAGTTATTCTTTTCCGCCCTTTGAATTGGGTTAGCAACCTTTTCAGAAACTAATTGACCATAAATGTGAAGGGTATTACTAGACTCTCAGTTTTATTCTTTTTGATGATATTATAAATTTGACTTTTTAAGTAACATTTTTCTTTCATTGATATTCTATAGAAACACAATTTTTATATTTTGATCTTGTATCCTGCCAATGTGATAAAATTCTTTAGTTGTAATACTTTTATTAAAGTAAATTCTTTGGATGTCTATGTATAAGATCATATCATCTGCAGTGAAGGTAGTTTTATTTCTTTCTTTTCAATTCAGATGAATTTTACTTTATTTTCTTGTTCATTGTAGCAAAAAATTCTATTAATCTGTTTATAATACCCTGTCACTTGATGTTTTTATTTATATTGTGAACATCTCATCAATTTCATGGAAAAACCTTGAACTCATCATTGTAAATCCTATTCCATAGTATTTTGTGTGCAGCTGCTTCTCTGGTGTAAGTATTTAGGTGATTTCCTTTATTTGTCACTACACTGAATGTCCACTGCACAGACATCTTTACACACATATCCTTACAGCCATCCCAAAGTTTTCTGATTTCCCATAGCACTAGATGATAGTGGTTAATCTGATGATCTGACTGACTAACCAAGCAGACTGACTGACTGACTGACTGACTGACAACCCCATTGCTGCTGTGTATAAAGTCAGTAACTACATTTGGAACTCAGCTTCTCCAGGCCCAGCCGTACTTAGTCTTTCCCAATCTGAGAGGTTCCCTTTCTGCCTCTAAATTTATCTGTCCCTGAAACCACCCTTGTACTGCAGTCCAAGAGCTATTCTAGCCTGATAGTCCTGGCTCTACCACTTGCAAACTGGTAGAAAGTATCATCTGAGGCTGGATGCAGTGGCTCACGCCTGTAATCCCAGCACTTTGGGAGGCCGAGGCAGGTGGATCACAAGTCAGCAGTTCGAGATCAGCCTGATCAACATGATGAAACCCCGTCTCTACTGAAAATAAATAAATAAATAAATTAGCCAGATGTGGTGGCGGGCGCCTGTAATCCCAGCTACTCAAGAGGCTGAGGCAGGAGAATCGCTTGAACCCAAGAAGCAGAGATTGCAGTGAGCCGAGACGGTGCCATTGCAGTCCAGCCTGGGCAATAAGAGTGAAAATCCATCAGAAAAAAAAAAAAAAAAAAGTAAATATCTAGAGAAGGTAAGTAAGGGATTTATCTCCATTCCCTTCATATCTAGTTATCACATTTTCCATGTAGCTCAGTAAGGTTGAGTTGAAAACATCTTGACTTTAGTCATTTAGCCACTGAGCACATCATAGCTCTTTTTGTACCTCAGTCCTATTCATATATTTAATTTAACAAGCTTACTTATAAATGCTAAGTCTCTCACTTAGCCACCTCTGACCCTACAGCTCCAAAGTCCCTTCCATTTTGAGAACATGCTCCTGCCAGGCCAATCTCCTCACTGCCCACGATTATCCATCACTGTCTTTGCTTCTGCACATTTGCTCATTCTGACCTCGTCAATTCTCAAGCATCAGCAGCCACCTCTAGTTGCAACAGAGTGGAATTTCCTTAATATTGCCCTCACCCTCTCTAGGGCATTCTATAGGTAGAATCTTCCTTTTTGTGGTCCCTAAGTTGGCCTGGATATTACACTCTAAAGTCTAGAATGCAGAGTCATGCCAAATCCCATCGAGAACCTTATTTATAAGTAACTATTTTTGGCGCCCTCCTAGACCTACAGAATCAATCTCCAGAAGCAGAACACCTCACTCTTTTAAAAATTCTTGGGGGATTGTGATCAACTAGTCAATGGATCTCGGGTTGGTGTCCACAATACCACACTCCAGTCTGCCTAGTTTCTGCTTTCCTCAATCAGTTCATCTGCGAGCTATCTTGCTTCTCACCCTCTCTTCCGCGACAGGTCAGGCACCACGTTCTGGCAGTTTTCCCAAACATTCCTCTACATTCTTAGCCCCCCGGTCTCCCCTCACTTATGGACCTTTTATCATTTCATCTAAGGATAAAGAAGCTTTGTATTTATGTTCTTGCTTATGATTCCTTCCATCCCTTCCAAATTTTAACCTTCACATATACATTTATTTGAAAAGTATTTACAGCTTACTAATTGCAGGAATTGCATTAGGTGCTACTATTCAATTTCCCCAAACATTGTCTTTCAGGTCCCTATATGTATTTTAAAAAACCACTACATCGGGGAGACAGAACAAAGTTTTAAAATTCTGGTATTAAGTTATCCACCACATTGTCTCAGTCTATCTTTCTGTTCAGTCAGCTAATTATTAGGATAAGAAGATACCATCAATCTGATTTTCCCCCCATATTTTTAAAGGAGAGGAGAGAGAACAGTTTGGAAAGTCAAGGGATTGGTATGTGCAGGAGTTCACAGCTCTCACCTTTGGGATTTTATTTAATATTTTTAGGCTTGCTTTATTTATTAGCAAAAACAGAATAATTAGTTATTCTCTGACAACTGTATAAGATTGTAAGGGTCAAGTGTGTTCATGTGTATAAAGCACCATGAATATTATATATCAAATGTAATTACAATAGACTATATGTAAAATTAGAAAACACATTTTGAAATAACAAATGGTAGAAACATATATTGAAAAATATTAGTGCAGGAGGTCACAAAGTTTGAGTTATTTGCTTTTCATTTCATTTTAAAATGAGCATATCTGAGTATGATGAGTTCTAAGGATTCCTTTCAGGGCAAAAAATTGAGGTTACCCCAGTGCAGTTGTCCAGTCTTTCCACTGGATGACAAAAGGTAACCATGTATTTCTTTGAAATGTTTACTTGCTTATGGCACTAAATTTTGAACTTAGACTTCTAGAAATGAGTCTATAACTTAAATTTCTTGAAGGCAATCTCAGAGTACCTATGAAAAGACATCTATGAGATACTTTTGCAAAACTACCTAACACATCAAACATGTGCTCACCACATCTTATCGAAGCAAAGTGTAAAACATTCTCAGGGACTTATAAAGCTAAAATGTCACCTTCTATGTTCAAGATATATGTTGAATTCTATGTCCAATTCTCTTCTCATTATTGGACTTAATTCTGTAAAACTTGAGGCTTGAACTTTTCATGAACTGATTGGTGTATCCTCTGCTTAATTGATTTTCTTCCCATTTGACTTGGAGGATGGTGCTGGCCAGAGGCCCTTTCTTGTAGAGGCCTTTAAAGATATTTATTGGGAAGAATGTACTACATGGGACATTTGACTAAAAAAAACACTGTTATGGCCGGGCGCGGTGGCTCAAGCCTGTAATCCCAGCACTTTGGGAGGCCGAGACGGGCGGATCACGAGGTCGGGAGATCGAGACCATCCTGGCTAACACGGTGAAACCCCGTCTCTACTAAAAAATACAAAAAACTAGCCAGGCGTGGTGGCGGGCGCCTGTAGTACCAGCTACTCGGGAGGCTGAGGCAGGAGAATGGCGTGAACCCAGGAGGCGGAGCTTGCAGTGAACTGAGATCCGGCCACTGCACTCCAGCCTGGGCGGCAGAGCAAGACTCCGTCTCAAAAAAAAAAAAAAAAAACCACTGTTATTAACACTGACAATAAGCAAACACATATTTCTTTAGCTGCCTTGCAATTGGTACATTCTCCGCTTTCCATTGAGGAAGTATCTGCTCTACCCTTGCTTCAGAGATTAAACATTTTGAAACTCTCAGTTTTAACATCATTGAGCCATATTATTATTGAAATAATTCTTTTCCCAAAGAACCAGGACTACACTAAAACTCCAGAAGATGCCCCTAACCAAGACTAATATTCTGACATCAAAGAAAATCTGTGGATAAGATATTGGGAACTTCTGAAAAATGTTAGTAGGGCTATGACTGGAGAATTTTCACAATCTTAACAAATCTTGCTCATTCAACAAGCCCTTGGAGAGCCTTCATGGGAACCTGTGAAAAAGAAACTCCTCAATGTATTACATGGAAAATAACAATAGCAACAACTATAATAATAATAGCAGCTGCATTTAAAGGGCACTGGCTGTATTCTAGGCATTGGCTTAACTACCTACATAGGTTATTTCATTCAGTATTTATCACAACCATATGAAAAGAATGTTCTCATCCACAATAAAGAAATGAAGTTTAGGCTGGGTGTGGTGGCTCACACATGTAATTCCAGCACTTTGGGAGGTTGAGAAGGGCAGATCACCTGAGGTCAGGAGTTCGAGACAAGCCTGGCCAACATGATGAAACCCTGTCTCTACTAAAAATACAAAATTAGCCAGGCGTGGTAGCACGCACCTGTAATTCCAGCTACTCAGGAGGCTGAGGCGAGAGAATCACTGGAACCTGGGAGGCGGAGGTTGCAGTGAGCTGAGATTGCACCATTGCACTCCAGGGTAGGCAAAAAGAGCAAAACTCTGAAAGAAACAAGAAAGACAGAAAGACAGAAAGACAGAAAGAAAGACAGAAAGAAAGACAAAAAGAAAGAAAGGAAGGAAGGAAGGAAGGAAGGAAGGAAGGAAGGAAGGAAGGAAGAAAGAAAGAAAGAAAGAAAGAAAGAAAGAAAGAAAGAAAGAAAGAGGGAAGGAAGGAAGGAAGGAAGGAAGGAAGGAAGGGAGGGAGGAAGGAAGGAAGGAAGGAAGGAAGGGAGGGAGGAAGGAAGGGAGGAAGGAAGGAAGTCTATAAGGTATAGGTAACTTGCTCAAGAAAATTAGGTTCAGAAAGGTGAAGTAACTCGCCCATGGTAATACAATTATGAAGATCTGAGGCCAGAATTGAGTTCCAGGCAGTTTTGTTCTAGATCTATTGCTCTTCAGCCACTATAGTGTCATGCCAAGACTGGCCTAAACTCGTCTCTTCTGCTCAAACAGGCCCTTCTATGGTAATGATCATGAAATACATGGCTAATAAAGCATTAGGGGCAGGAAGAGGGGCGAGAAGAATGCAGTATTTGAGACTATGGTTACTGACCATATTTAAAATCACAATTTCATGACTATTAAGATTCCTCTTAAACTTTTCTCCCTCATGTTTCATGGTATCCAGGTGAAAGAAGATCTGGCTCTCTACATCCCAGGACGTGTAGAACTGTCCATGGTTCTGAAAGACAAACTAGCAGGTTCCACCACCTTCACAAATGGCATTCTTACTGTGGAAAACTGCACTAGTGAAAAGTCTACATATGACTTTGTACATGCATCACTTACAAGGATTCAGCAATCCTTGGAAAGATGACACGGAAAGACCCACAGAATATTCTCTTTATATGCCGTATACTAAAATATGCAAAACAAAATCAAATTAGACGACACTATAAGTTAGAAGTTTATCTTGAAATTTTAGATCAGAATGTAAAGAAAAGAAATCCAGCATTATTCTATGGACAAGAGAGAATGGATATAGATTTTAACTAACTATATATTCCCTCAAAACACATATGCTATCCTTTTTAACCTCACCTTAATTTAAATTTAACCACACATTTACTTTCATTTTTGTTTTTTGTTTGTTTTGTATTTATGTTTTATTTTATCCTGTATCTTCCAACCAAGATTTCCCCTTTTGCCTGAAGCGTATTCTTTAGAACTCCCTTCAGTAAAGGCGTGTTTGTGCCAAATTGTCTTTGGAAAAAATCCATTGAGACTTGATTTTTATATTATTATATTTTCATTTCTAAATGTTGTATATTTGTCTTTTCAAATTTTCCTGAACATTATTTGTAGTTTCTGATCAACTGAAAGTCTTTTAAATCCTGTTTTTTAATCACAGTAAGCAGAGCTATTTTATATCTTATTCTTATTATTCTGCTGTATGGTGTTTCTGCTTGGTCTTTCATGGTGACTTGTATCTTGTGAACAGTTTTGTTGTTGTTTTCGTAGTAAGTGCTCATTTTGCTTATGGAATAATTTTAGGAAATTTTGAAAGTGTGGATGATGGCATCTTCCTCCAGAGAGGGTTTGTGTTTGTTTCGCGTATTATTCGCATTTGTTTTCTGACAGGTTCCTTGGAGCCTGGCCCACTATAAACTGAATTCACAATCTGATGATTGTCAGACAATCCAGGTAGTGAGAACTTGGGCTGCAAGTACATTTATGTGCAGGGCCACCGTGTTTACTCCCAGTTCCACTCAGCACCAAGGCGGCTGTCCCTGCAGTCCTTTGAGCATGGGGCATTTCCCTTACACTGAGGAACTGACCTTAGGGGTCCCAGCAAAATGGAGGAGCTCATCCTAGGAGATTTCCCACTTTGAGTGCTATTTGAGCTTTGCCTCCTATTCCAAATGCCTTATGAGGCCGTGGAAACTAAAGCTTAACTTGTTTACATTGAGCAAATGAGCTCAGGACAAAAGTAAATTCAGAGCTCCCTGATATTTACTAGACAGTTTTCACTGATGTGAAAGCCTCTCAGTGCTTTTATGATGTATTTTATCTTTTGATAACCCATTTTTTGTTAGCACGAGAGTAGGTGTGGATACCTAATACGCCACATTAGTGGTTCACACCTTATTCTTAAAGCTCCTTATCACAAACCTTCCCATCTTGTTCCTTTGAAGTCATTGAATATCTGAGCAAACTATTAGCCACTACCCATGCATTGATAAGGATCTAACAGTAAGACATTTCTTTAGGCAAAATGAACTTCCAGATGGTCTGATTGAAAATCTTCCTGCTGGAAGTACTTTCCTTTCCACTCTTCTTTATGACAATTCTTGAAAAGGGCTGTAATGCTGCAAAGTACACTTTTGGGTATTCAAAGCATATTCAAATTTCTTCTTCTATAGTCAACAGTCCTTAGGGAACTCCTCAAGACTCCAAGGATGAGACAAGGGAGAATGGATTTACCAGTGGTAATAAGAATACTAGGAATATAGTACACATTATGAGGCAACTTAGCTGGCCTTGCTAAGGACCAGCTCAAGTCTGATACTGTATGTATATACAGTATATATATCCACTTCCTCCTGATGACTGAGTGCTGGTGACCATAAGCGAATAAATAAAATCCAGGTCATGATGGACATCTCAAGTCACTTAGTTACTTGCTGTATCATGATCATGGCATTCAGAATCTACCAGGGCCCAATAGCAAGCCAAGAACTGTTATTTAGTGGAAGAATAAAGAATAAAGCTTTTCTTCAAAGCCCTGGAACTTGAGTAGTGAGCTTCTATGCCTGTTTCTCACACACACACACACACACACACACACACACACACACACACACACACACACAAATATCCAAGGAAGCATTTAGGCCAAATGGCAGATATGTTTGATGCCTGCCTGGATCAGAATGACATTTCCATTTCTTATGGAACATTTTGCACTTGTACTAACTTACCAGATTTTAGTTCAGAGAAATCCCCTCACTAGATAAGAAATCACAATTTTTCTTTGTTGAAATTATTTATCTTCATTAACGTTTAATAACACTGGTGCGGTTATTTTTTCAAAGAGCTTGTACTCCAATCTTGGAGGAATTCCTTAAGTTGAAAAGCCCAGGGCCTGAATAATGAGGAAGTCTCATTCCCAACAGCTTCCAATCAGCTTAGGATTGAATGAAGACACATGTGATTGCATGGTTTTAAGAGAGGGTAGGGGACATGGGCAGTGCTTGTTTCACACTTAACTGAACTACTTCCTTGGCCTCCATTCAAATTTAACTGCAGCGTTGATGACTTGATTTACAGAGTCAGAAATTTCTCAGGTGTGGAATGTGCTGTCTTAAATAGTAATGAGGCCAATCTATATAGACTGTCCTTCTTTATCATTGGGGGTCATATAAAGTCAGTGATTCCTTTAGAAATTTGAGGTTACAAACACAAGGCCTCAACTCACTTCAATTTGAAAAACCCGAACAAGGAATATCTGATGCCTGGATCCTTATTTGTCTCACAAAACTGAATTGTGAGCTGTGACATTTTCTCCCAAAAGTCTCTTTTAGGACAGAACTTCTGGTAATGGCAACATGAAGAGATAGATCAGCAAGTGTTCCTCTAAACAGCAATATGAAAACTGGACAAAATGCTAAAAATAACTATTTGAAGTCACTGGTAAACAAAAAAAAAAAGGCAAGCAAAAATGTAATAGCGCTTTGATCTTGATATTGGGTAAAAGCTGTAAATTGGTGGCCTTTCCTCCTTACCTATGAGTTTGCTCCAACCTCCCAGCTAGTAACTGCAGCCCTAATGGCTCAAGAGGGCAGTTTATAGAGTTAAAAGCCAAAATAAGCTAAAAATGTAAAAGACAATTTTGAAAGAGATCGGCTGAAGAATTCAGATTCAAAATCTGAATACAAACTATGCTCACATCCATGTGTTCTCATCATTTAGCTCCCACTTATAAGTTAAAACAAGTGGCATTTGGTTTTCTCTTCCTACATTAATTTGCTAAGGATAATGGCCTCCAACTCCATCCATGTTCCTGCAAAGGACATGATCTCATTCTTTTTTATGGCCACATAGTATTCCATGATGTATATGCACTACATTTTCTTAAAAGCGAGCAGGAGTACCTATTCTTATATAAAACAAAAACAGGCTTTAAAGCAACAACAGTAAAAAAAAAAAAAAAAGACAAAGGACATTATATAATGATAGAATGATCATTTCAACAATAAGATATCACAATCGCAAATTTATATGCACTTAATAGTGGATCTCCCAACTTTATAAAACAACTACTACCAGACTTAAGAAATGAGATAGACAGCAAGACAATAATAGCAGGGGACATCAATACTCCACTGACAGCTCTAGACAGATCATCAAGACACAAAGTCAACAAAGAAACAACGATCTTAAACTATATCCTATAACAAATGGACTTAACAGATATTTACAGAACATTTCTTCCCAACGACTGTAGAATATACATTCTTCTCAACAGCACATGGAACATTCTCCGAGATAGACCATATGATAGGCCTCAACACAAGTCTCAATAAATTTAAGAAAATTGAAATCCTATCAAGTATCTTCACAGACCAGAGTGGAATAAAACTGGAAATCAACTCCAAAAGGAAACTTAAAAACTATATGAGTACATGGAAATTAAATAATTTATTCTTGGATGATTTTTCAGTTATCAATGTAATCAAAACCTCTGGGATATAGCCAAAGCAGTGAAAATAGGAAAGTTCATAGCATTAAGTGCTGACATGAAAAAGTCTGAAAGAGGCTGGGTGCCGTGGCTCACGCCTGTAATCCCAGCACTTTGGTAGGCTGAGGCTGGTGGATCACTTAAGGTCAGGAGTTTGAGACCAGCCTGACCAACATGGTGAAACCCCATCTCTACTAAAAATACAAAAATTAGCCGGGCTTGGTGGCACACACCTTTAATCCCAGCTACTCAGGAGGCTGAGGCAGGAGAATCACTTGAACCTGGGAGGTGGAGGTTGCAGTGAGCTGAGATCGCACCACTGCACTCCAGCCTGGGTGACAGAGCAAGACTCCATCTTAAAAAAAAAAAAAAAAAAAAGGTCTGAAAGAGCACAAACTGAAAACCTAATGTCACACATCAAGGAACTGGAGAGATATGAACAAATAAAACCCAAAGCCAGCATAAAAAAAAGAAATAACAGGCTGGGTGCGGTGGTTCACGCCTGTAATCCCAGCACTTTGGGAGGCCGAGGCGGGCGGATCACAAAGTCAGGAGATCGAGACCATCCTGGCTAACACGGTGAAACTCCGTCTCCACTAAAAAATACAAAAAATTATCCGGGCGAGGTGGTGGGCGCCTGTAGTCCCAGCTACTCAGGAGGCTGAGGCAGGAGAATGGCGTGAACCCGGGAGGCGGAGCTTGCAGTAAGCGGAGATCGCGCCACTGCACTCCAGCCGGGGCGACAGAGCAAGGCTCCGAGACTCCGTCTCAAAAAAAAAAAAAAAAAAGAAAGAAAGAAAGAAATAACAAAGATCAGAGCAGAACAAAATGACACTGAAACAAAAGTAATATAAGAGATAAATGAAACAAAAAACTGGGTGTTTGTAAAGGTAAACAAAATTGATAGACCATTGGTGAGGTTAACCAAGAAAAGCAGAGAAGATCCAAATAAGCTCAATTAGAAAATAAACTGGAGATATTACAACTAATACCACAGAAACACAAAAGATAATTTAAGGCCACTATGAACACCTTTACACACACCAGCTAGAAAATCTAGAGAAAGTGGATAAATTCCTGGAAACATACAACCCTCCTAGACTAAATCAGGAAGAAACAGAAATCTTGAACAGACCAATAAATAACAAGCAGTGAGACTGAAACAGTAATAAAAAAATTGTCAACAACAACAACAACAAAAAGAGTCCAGGACCAGATGGGTTCACAGACAAATTCCATTAGACATTCAAAAAATTAGTACCAATCCTACTGAAACTATTCCAAAAGATAGGAAAAAAGGGAATCCTCCATAAATCATTCAATGAAGCCAGTATCATCCTAATGCCAAAAGTAGGAAATGACATAACAAAAAAAGAAAAATACAGACCAATATCCCCAATGAGCATAGATGCAAAAATCTTCAACAAAATACTAGCTAACCAAATCCAGTAGCCTATCAAAAAAATAATACATCATGATGAAGTAGGTTTCATCCCAGGGATGCAGGGATGGTTTAACATATGCAAGTCAATAAATGTGATACACTACATAAACAGAATTAAAAACAAATATCATATGATTATCTCAACAGATGCAGAAAAAGCATTTGATAAAATCCAGCATTGCTTTATGATAAAAAACCTTCAACAAAATAGGCATAGAAGGGACTTACCTCAAAGTCATGAAAGTGATATATGATAAACTCACAGCCAACATCATAGTGAATGGGGAAAAGTTGAAAGCATTCCTCCGAGGACTGAAACAAGACAAGGATGTCCATGTGCATCACTTCTATTCAACATAGTACTGAAAGTCCTAGCCAGAACATCAGGCAAGAGAAAGAAATAATGGGCATCCAAATTAGAAAAGAGGAAGTCAAAATGTCCCTGTTCACTGAGGATATGATCGTATAACTAGAAAATACTAAGACTCATCCAAAAGGCCCCTAGAACTGATAAACAAATTTGGTAAAGTCTCAGGTTACAAAATCAATATACACAAATCAGGAGCATTGCTATGCACCAACGACGACCAAGTGAGAATCAAATCAAGACCTCAATCCCTTTTACAACAGCTGCAAAAACAAAAAGCAACAACAAAAAAACTTCCGAAAAAACAACATCCCCCAAAACCTAGGAATATACTTAACCAAGCAGGTGAAAGATGCCTACAAGGAAAACTAAAATCATAGATGACACAAACACATGGAAACACATCCCATGCTCATAGATGAATAGAATCAATATTGTGAAAATGACCATACTGCCCAAAGCAATCTATACATTCAGTGCAATTTTCATCAAAATACCATTGTCCTTCTTCACAGAACTGGAACAAACAACCCCAAAATTCATATGGAACCAAAAAAGAGTCCACATATCCAAAGCAATACTAAGCAAAAGTAACAAATCTGGAAGCGTCACATTAACGGACTTCAAGTTATACTACAAGACTATCGTTACCAAAGCAGCATCGTACTGGTATAAAATAGGCACTTCAGCTGGGCACGGTGGCTCACGCCTGTAATCCCAGCACTTTGGGAGGTAGAGGCGGACAAATCACTTGAGGTCAAGAGTTCAAGACTAGCCTGGCCAACATGATGAAACACCATCTCTACTAAAAATACAGAAAATTAGCTAGGCATGGTGATGGACGCCTGTAATCCCAGCTATTCGGGAGGCTCAGGCAGGAGAATCACTTGAACCTGGGAGGCAGAGGTTGCAGTGAGTCGAGATGGTGCCATTGCACTCCAGTCTGGGCAACAAGAGCAAAACTCCTTCTCAAAACAAAACAAAATAGGCACTTAGACCAATGGAATGGAATAGACAATCCAGAAATAAAGCCAGATGCTAACAGCTAACTGATCTTTGACAAAGCATACAAAAAAAACAAATTGGGAAAAGCACATCCTATTTAATAGATGGTGCTGGGAAAACTGGCAAGACACATGTAGAATGAAACTGTATCTCCATCTCTCACTTTGTATAAATGTCAACTCAAAATGGATCAAAGACTTAAACCTAAGACCTAAAACCATAAAAATCCTAGAAGATAACATTTAAAAACCCTTCTGGACATTTGCTCAGGCAAAGAATTCATGACTAAGAACCCAAAAGCAAACACAACAAAAATAAAAATAAATAAATGAGACCTGGTTGAATGATAAAGCTTCTGCGCAGCAAAAGAAATAATTAGCAGAGTAAACAGACAACCCACACAGTAGGGGAAAATATTCACAGTCCATACATCCAACGAAGGACTAATATCCAGAATCCACAAGGAATGCAAAGAAATCAGCGAGAAAAAAAACAAATAATCCCATCAAAAAGTGGGCAAAAGACATGAATTGACATTTCTCAAAAGAAGATATACAAACAGCCAACAAACATGAAGTGCATCACAGAGGTCTGTTACTGTTCCAACCCCAAAGCTCAGCACCCTGTGCGGCATGTGGTAAGACCTCAGCAAATACATCAGTTGGCTGGATGAAGGAGGACAGGTGTGAGCTGACAAGGAAAATCTTGTGATTTTTGTTGGCGGATGAATGTAAAAGTGTTGATGTACCTCCCTTGTAAGGAGATAGAAAGGTAGAGAGCAGACAGATGCATGCATGGATGAATGCATGTATGGATGGAAGGATGGATGGACGGACGGACGGACGGATGGATGGATGGACGGATGGATGAATGGATGGATGGATGGATGTTCATTTTCTGTATGTGTTTCTATTGCTGTTCTGCCTTTCTGTTTTGTCTCTGGCTCTGTCTGTGTCTGCCATTGTCCCTTCACTATTGTGCCTTCATTATTATCAGTAACATCTTTTACCTGGTCTTACAGGATCTTGCCTGTGTTGTATTAGTAGTCACAGGACAGAAAAAGGAAAGAAGTCTGTGGAAAACAAAATAAGGGAAACAGATGCTTCAGACATGGGGCAGTGGGAGGATGTGTGGACCTGAGGCCCCCAGGGAGACAGGGGCTGCACCTCACTGCAGAGTCAATCCTGCTGAACACAGAGGGGAAAAGCGCTCAGACAGCCGTGCCTGTGCTGATCAGAAGGGAGGGCTGCGCCTCCAGATCCTTCTCCTTGTGTTCTTCAGGGCCCAGCCCTGGGAGTTCCAGGGTCCCACTTTCTGAGTTAGGACCTCAAGGCCCTATCAGAGTCCAGCCCCAGGAAGCCTGCAGTCATAGCACTGAGCTAGTCCGAGTTACTGCCATGAAAAGGGATTTGATAATTCCCAGAGGAGCCTTTCAGCCTCTTTCCATGGTTGTTTCTGCCCTTTCAAAGGCACAGCCAGAGACATCAGAAATGAAATTGTGTATAATTATATGGACTTTTCGACAATCATTGAAATTTCTGTAAGCCCCAGTTACATTTTGGCAACCCCATCAAAGCCAGGTGTGCCCAGGGCAGTCAGCTCAGGCCCTGGACTCTCATTCAGATTGGATTCTATGAGAACCGTATTCGCGGTGAGAATTCTAGAGCCAGATCTTGCTACTCCACAATTGCCTCACGTTGCAAGACAAGCAAATCTAGCCTGAGTCTCCAGATTCCAGGGCTGCCTAGGAGGAAATTCCATTCCCGCGTGGATGACCTCAGGCTCCGAACCCCTGCCCCACGCAGTCCTCACCCAGTGCTCGAGTGCTCTCAATCAGAATCCGAGAGCAGCGCAGCGGCGCCCCCGTGTGGCCACAGAGCCGAGGACAGAGGATCCCGCTCCCCTTTCTCACCAGCCGGGACCTCCAAGGCTCTCACTCTCCTCCCAGCACCTGGACAGGGCTCTGCACGCAAGGGGCCTCCGGGTCTCAAGTCAGGCTCTGAGTCCATTCGGCTTCCCAAAATCCATGTTGACAATGACATTTCCTCTCACCACTGAGTGAATGGACTTTTGCCTCAGGGCAGAGAGAGGCCTCCAGGGCAAAACAATGGGATCAGATCTGGGGATGACCCACCCCAAACCCTTGCTACCACAGAACCCAGTCTCTCAGCCACCAGATGGGGCCTTGGCCTCCCGCCCCCTCGTTTGTTCCTGCTGCTGTTCCTGCAGGTGGAGGCTGCTCATCCCAGGGATCAGCCTGTGAGCCTCCAACCCTGGGGTCCGGGGACAGCAGCTCCTGGTGCCTCCGTCCAGGAAGAAGGGAGCCTCCAGAGAGCAGAAGGGAGAAAAAATGGATCAAGGGAGAAGGGGGTGGGGGGAAGGAAGAGAATGAAAGGAGCCAGGGAGGAGAGAAAAATGGAAAACATTCTATTAGGAGTGTGTGTGTGTGTGTGTATGTGTGTGTGTATGTGTGTGTATGTGTGTGTGTGTGTGTGTAGACCAGGAGAGTTTCTAGGGTTCTGAGGAAAAGAGAGCTGCTATACAGATGCTAAGGGGCCCAGCCCTGGGAGTTTCAGGGTCCCACTTTCTTAGCTAGGATCTTAAGGCCCTATCAGAGTCCACCCCCAGGAAGCCT
Organism: Macaca mulatta; assembly: GCF_049350105.2. Taxonomy (NCBI): domain Eukaryota; kingdom Metazoa; phylum Chordata; class Mammalia; order Primates; family Cercopithecidae; genus Macaca; species Macaca mulatta. The sequence goes on along the minus strand of NC_133409.1, from coordinate 152,650,548 downwards.
GCAGTCATAGCACTGGGCTAGCTGGACGGCTGCCTCTTCTTTGCCTTTGACAGCAGGAGCTGCCATGCCAGGCCCAGGGGCCCTGGGGTCATGGGCAGAGAGCAGGTCCCTCTGCTGGCAGCCAAGGAGATGTTGTTCTTGGAGGGTGCGTCAAAGACTTACTTAGCTGGGAGTCTGAAGGTGGTCATGGGTTACAAAGAGCTCAGTGGTGAGCCTGGCCCAAGCTTCTGACCCCTTTCTTTGGATCTCAAGGGCTCATCATTCCCTATTCCCAATGGATCTCAAGAATTTGCCTATTTACCTCCTGCCTCAGACCCTCCCCACTTTGATACCTTGGGACGCAGGCATCCTCTTTCCTTCTCCTCCAGCTACCCAAGCACCTCCAGGCCCTACTCTCTGCCAACTTGAACTCCAGGACCCTGCAGCCCCACCCCCAAATTGCTAGATAATATAGTGATTCTATTTTTAGTGTTTTGAATAGTCTCTATACTGTTTTCTATAGTTGCTGTACTAATTTCACACACTGTGTGTAAGACTGCCCTTTTCTTCAGATCCTCACAAGCATCTGTTTTTGCTTTTGTTTTTGTTTCTGTTTTGTCTTTTTAGTTGTACCCATTCTATCTGGGGTAAGATGATATTTCATTGTGGTTTTGATTTGCATTTCCCTGATGATCAGTGATGTTGAGCATTTTTCAAGTACCTGTTGCCCATTTGTATGTCTTCTTTTGAGAAATGTCTATTCATGTCCTTTGTCTACTTCTCAATAGAATTTTTTGGGTTTTTTTTTAACTCTCGAGTTGAGTTCCTTATATATTCTGGATATCAGTCGTTTGTCAGATAAATTGTTTGAAAATATTTTCTCCCATTCAAGATGTTGTCTCTCTACTCTTTTGATGGTTTTCTTTGCTGTGCAGAAGCATTTTAGTTTATTATAGTCCCATTTGTCTGTTTTGTTTGGGTTGTCTGTGCTTTTGAAGTCTTAGCCAAAAAATCTTTGCCCAGACCAATGTCCTAGAATGTTTCTCATAAGTTTTCTTCCAGTTGTTTTATAGTTTTGGATCTTACATCTAAGTGTTTAATCCATCTTGAGTTGATATTTATATAGGGTGAGAGACAGGGATCTGATTTCATTCTTCTGCATATGGATATCCAATTTCCCCAGCACCATTTATTGAAGAGAGTGTCCTTTCCCCAAATGTATGTTCTTGGCACCTTTGTCAAGAATCAGTTGGCTGTAAATATGTGGATTTATTCCCAGATTCTCTATTATGTTGCATTGATTGACATGTGTTTGTAGAGACGAAGTCTCAGTATGTTTCCCAGACTGGTCTAAAACATCTGGGCTCAAGTGGTTCACTCTCCTCAGCCTCCCAAAGTGCAGGGATTACAGGAGTGAGCCACAGTACCTGGCCTCTATGCTGTGTTTTGATTCATCATTATCTCCTAAGCCCTTTCCCCACATTGATATTCTAGTAAACATCCCATGATTAAATTATATCTCTACACCTTGAGATAAACAAAAAATTATTTAAGCAGTAAAGAAAAATATGAAAAAATAAAACTACTACCAATGTTATTAGGAGGATAACCTTAAAACATTTCAGTAAGAAAATTTTTCTTTCATTTTTTTTAGCTACACCTGCTGGAATGGAAAATGTTTCTTAAATGAGACAAATATATGAAATTGAAAATGCTTAAACTTCAAAGGACTTACATTACATATATAGTCATTCTTTCTTAATGATGAGATAGGTTCTGAGAAATGTGTCCTTAGGTGATTTGGTCTTATGTGAACATCATAGAGTGTCCTTACACAAAGCTAGATGGTATAGCCTACTGCACACCTAGGCTACATGATAAAGCCTATTGCTCCTAGGATACAAACTTGGATAGCATGTTGCTGTAGTGAGTACTGTAGGCAACTGTAACACAATGGTAGGTATTTGTGGATCTAAACATATGTAAACAGAAAAAATACAGTAAAAATGCGGTAAAAAGATTTTTTAAATGGCACACCTGTATAAGTTACTTACCATGAATGGAGCTTACAGGACTGGAAGTTGCTCTGGGTGAGTCAGCAAGTGAGTGGTGAGTGAATGTGAGGGTCTAGGCCATTACTGTGCACTACTGTAGATTTTATAAATGCTGTACACTTAGATTACACTAAATTGATTTTAAAAGTCATTTTCTTTCTTTAATAATAAATTAACCTTAACTTAGTGTAACTTTTTTAACTTTATAAACTTTAATTTTTTAAACTTTTCAGCTTTTGTAATAGCACTTAGCTTAAAAGACCAACATGCTACAAAGCTGTACCAAAATATTGTACAAAAATATTGTTCCTTATATTTTCATTCTAGAAACTTATTTCTATTCAATTTTTTTTACTTTTAAATCTTTTCTGTTAAAAACAAAGACATACATTAGCCTAGGTTGACAAAGGGTCAGGATCAACAATATCACCATCTTCAGCCTTCACATCTTATCCCACTGGAAGATTTTCAGGAATAACATACATGGAGCTGCCATCTCCTGTGATAACAATGCCTTCTGGAATACCTCCTAAAGAACCTGCATGAGGCTGTTTTAAGTTAACATTTTTTAATAATTAGAAGGAGCACACTCTAAAATAACAATTAAAAAGTATAGTAAATACATAAACAAGTAACAGTCATTTATTATCATCAAGGATTATGTATTGTACATAACTGTATGTGCTAGACTTTTATAGGATTGATAGTGCAGTAGGTTTGTTTACACCAGCATTACCACAAACATATGATTAATACATTGTACTATGACATAAAATGTCACCTACAATGTCACTACAGAGAAGAAACCCCCAAAATCTGCGCTCCTAAGCTGCATATGCTTCAGGTGATACTCTAAGAAGCCCACCAGAGAAGAGTTGCTTGGAGATTGCATGCTAAGTAGAAATGCCAAAGGCTTTGGAGTATGAGGAGATGTTGGAATTTTAGCCCAGCCAAACCTGGGTTGAGCCAACAGGGTGGTGAAGCACTATGAGTGAGGACCCTTGCCTTGGAGGAAGACCACACTGAACTAGACTCATGTTAACAAAGGCTAAAATCAAGCCTAAGTAGAATCAAAGTGGGTCTGATTTTTATGATAATTAATGAACTGTCAAGCAGTTAGCAGTCTTAGGAGGAAGACAGCAAAATCCAGAACCTCTATAACGCATCACCCAGAATATGTGGCATGCCAAGCAGCAGAAAAATGCAACAAGTAGAGATAAAATAATCAACAGAAGCACACTCAGATGATCTGGATACTGAAGCCAGTGAGCAAGGACATTCTTTAAAATATTTATTATTAATATGTTAAGGATAATAGAGGAAAAGATGAGCAAACTATTTCACAATCCCCAGAAAGATCAATCACAAAAAGAGAAAACACGAATGAACACTGTGAGAAGGGACAACTTATAAAACCACAGATTTTATTAAAACAAAAATAAGAGAATATTAGACAAAACTTCATGATAATACCTTTTAAAATTTAGGTGCAATGAAATGAATTCTTGAATAACACAGCTGAATAAAGCCAACAGAAAACTAGATAGAAAATATAAATAGTCCTCTATCCATTAAGAAATTGAATTCTAATTAAATTCCTTCCCACCAGAAAAACTTCTTGACCACATTTCTTCCCGTCAATTCTTTCAAAAACTTAAAGAAGAAATGTCAGTCTTATATAGTCATCCCTTGGTATCCTTTTGGGATGGGTTCTAGGACCCCTGTGGATACCAAAATCTATGGGTGCTCTGGTCTCATGTATAAAATGGCCTAGTATTTGCCTACTACCTATGTGCATCATCCTATATACTTAAAATCATCTTAGATTACTTACAACACCTAGTGCAATGTCCATGATTGTAAACAATAGTTATACTATAATGTTTAGGAAATGATGACAAGAAAATGTCTGTGCATCTTCAGTACAGATGTAACCACTGTAGGTAGTCCTAACTACATAGTACACATGAGCAGCAACACAACATTTCCAATCCTCAGGCAGTTGAATTCACAGATGTGGAACACACAGACATAGAGGACAGACCGTCTTATATTTTATATAATGAAGAGTGGCCAGGTGCGGTGGCTCATGCCTGTAATCCCCATACTTTGGGAGGCCGGGGTGGGCAGATCACCTGAGGTCAGGGGTTCGAGACCAGCCTGGCCAACATGGTGAAATCTCATCTCTACTAAAAATACAAAAAAATTAGCTGGGCGTGATGACAGGTGCCTGTAATCCCAGCTACTCAGGAGACTAAGGCAGGAGAATCGCTTGAACCTGATAATTGCTAGGCTTTGAGTAAAGTAGATTGACCTCTATAATGTGACCCTCCCCAAACAACATAGAACTCTGCAGCAGACATCCTGGGATTTGAACTGCAATATCAGTCACCTGACCCACAAAGAGCTGGTTGGTTTGTGTACAGCATTTGCAAGATGAGCGGACAACACCCTGTTTGGAAGTCCACCCCTTTGATCAAAGAAGTTAAAAACAGGACAGTTTTTTTTTGTTGTTGTTGAATTGCATGATGTTTTCTGAGAAGTGGTGAAAGAATTGAACAATGACAGAAGTGCCTATGTTTTAGTTTTTCTGACTTATGGGCAGTGACTGATGGCCTGGCCATATAATTAAGAGAGCAATGAAAAACTGGCCTATGAAAAGAAAACCCACATAGGACACAGTCTTATGGAAATCACTATGGTAATTTGAGGGGTGCATTAATGTAAGACATGTTGATGTCTGATATAAATTGGATGTTGTCCCCACCCAAATCGCATGTTGAGATATAATCCCCAGTGTTGGAGGTGAGGCCTGGAGGGAGGTGATTGGATCATGGGGATGGCTTCTCATGAATGGTTTAGTACCATCCCCTCGGTGCTGTTCAATGCCCCTCAGAATAACTTCCCTCCAGGTTTGGAAGGTGATTGAAATCAACAAGCATTTATTTCTAAGTGCTTTCCGGGTGTACCTGTAATTCCAGCTACAAGAAGAGCTGAGGCAGAAGGATCTCTTGAGCCCAGGAGTTTTAGTTTTGCCTCAGCAACTTTTGAGTCCAACCAGGGAAAATATCAATACCACATCTCAAAAAAATCCACGTTTGCTTGTGGTGATCACCTGATTCCATGAAATAAGTAGACACTGAGGGCTGCAGCAATGCAGAGATGGGCTGAATCAAGACATATTCCTTTTACATCCTCCACCTCACAGGCACGAAATACCCCTAAGGACTGTTCTGTTTAAGAAGAGACAGAGACAGCATATGGCTATGTGGCAGATTCTCTCATGGGAAAGGCTTGGAGATAGATAGCTGGCAAATTAGACTGATACCAGTATTCCTAGGAGGCAGCAAATGGGTCTTGGCAGGAATAGATACTGGAGTGAGCATTGATCAGCTGGTGGTAGATATGTTATCAAACTGAACTGGGCCCACTCGCCTGGTGCAACAAAGGTAAACGTCCACATTGAGATTTTGTAGTGGGAGAAAGGAAGGCATTTATTTGCAAGGCACCAAGCAAGGAGAATCGGGCAGCTCACACTTAAGACCTAACCTCCCCAGTGGCTTACAAGCAGGAGTTTTTAAGACAGGGGTAAAGTTCAGGAAAGCAGAGTGACAGGCAACATCAAAAATCAATGCATAGAAATTACACACTGGTTTGGCCTAAAAAGGTGGGGTATCCTGACGAGGGATCTTACAGGTCATAGGTGGATTGAAAGATTCTCTGATTTGTGATTGGATAAGGAGCTAAAGCTTTGTCTACACACTTGAGGGCAGAAGGGAGGAATGTTCAGGTATGGTCTGTGGACCTGACTGTCTCCAGGCCCTTCAGGAACAAATTTAGAACAAAGAATCACAGTCAGCATTGAGTCCTCATTTTCTCCTTTTCTGAGGTCTCTTCATCCCTGGCTCTGTTTGGTGAGAGGCTGGATTCTTGAAAAACTACTCAAGATGTTAAGATGTTCTCTTTAGTTTCTATAAAGAATCAAACATCTTGTAACTCTAGCTCCCTTGGCTATTGTTTTAAGCTATTTTTACCTGCTTGCTTACAAGTTCACTCACTTGCTTTTTAGGGCTGGCTAGATGCCTGGAATTTCTCTTGAAGGAACTCAACATTTTCCTTTATTTCCATGTTAGGGAAGCCTGGCAGGCTTCTAAGAGAAATCCCTACTTCATCTCAGATGCAAATGCTTCGAGTACTATTATAGAACCTGGATGGAAGATACTGCAACCATTTGCATCACTGAGTCACATTTCTTCACAGCAGGAAACACACTTGCCCAAAATGTCCAACAGTGTTCAGAAAAATATTTTGCTCAGAGGAATAGTTTCATAGAGAATAAAAATGGTCAGTTGACCCATTGCTTTTATAAAGCAGGAGTGGGGAGACATAAGCATGAAGGGCGGGCTTACACACCTTCATGAGTGTGCTCACACTGGACACAAGTGTGGACAAAGGAGTGTCCCCACTAGAGAGTGTCCTCTTTTTTCCTGCTGGATCAGGGAAAGGTGCTGGTGTGACTCTACATACAACTTTTCCCATGGCAAGAGGACACTGGAGTGATGACTATACTTCACCTCAACTCTCCTTTCTCATACCTGAAGCAGTGCTCTTACGACTAGGGATGCAAATAAAAGTTCCAGAAACAGGAATTATTCCTAAGCAAGAAACTGTAAATATATTTTAAAACCATTATGCAAGAATTCCTAAGGGCCTGGAGGAGTAGGTTGTGCATTCACTGCATCTGGCAAAGTTGGGAATAACACTGAGTGCAGCTGTATTGCCCGGGGTCAGATAGCCGCTCAGTTCTCCACCTGCATAACCCTAACCTCTACAAACTGGAATGGACTGACAGGAGACACTTGCTAGAACAGTATTGCTCCCTTCAGTCTAGGCCAGCACAGTAGCAGAACCTAATGTTCCTTCCAAAACTAGAAATGTTTGGTATAAATGAAGAGAAGGAGGATTAGTAGCTGAGGGTAAATGAATGAATAAACTGGTTGTGTAATAAGGAAAATCCAATGTTACATGAACTCCTAAAAAAAAAAGAGGTATAAGCAAGAGATGATACTGTCTCTTGACAGTGATGGTGCACCCCATCTCCATGGGGACAGAGGGTTCTGTGCTCAGGGTGCTTCCAGACGTCACCCCCTGCACTTCATCTGGCTGCTCATTTGTATCCTTTAAAACTGCTATTGTTTGAATGTTTCCCCAGAAAAGCATCTGTTGGAAACTTAATCCCCAATGCAACAATGTTAAGAGATGGGACCTTTGAGAGGTGATTGGACCATCAGAGCTCTGCCTTCATTAATGAACTGATTAAGGCTGCCCTCATTAAGGCTGATCATAAAGGACCTGAGCCTGTGAGTTCGACCTCTTACTCCCTTTAGCGCTCACCATCTCTTGCACTTCTCCCTTCTGCCAGATACAGTCCCTTGATGCTGGAATTCCCATCCTCGACAACCAAGAGCCAATTAAATTTTTGTTCGTTGTAAGTTATCCAGTCTCAGGTGTTCTATTATAGTGGCATAATTTAAACCAGGGATCCCTAACTCCCCTGCAGTGGACCGGTACAAGTTTGTGGCCTGTTAGGATCCAGACTACACAGCAGGAGGTGAGGGGTGGGGGAGAGAGCATAAGCATGACAGCCTGAGCTCTGCCTCCAGTCAGATCAGTGGTGGCGTTAGGTTCTCATGGGAGCACGAACCCTACTGTAAACTGTGCATGCGAGGGATCTAGGCTGCACCCTCCTTTATAAGATTCTAATGCCTGAGGTGGAATTCTGAGGTGGAACAGTTTCATTCCAAAACCAATCCCTGCCCACTTGCGCCACCTGCCCTGGTCAGTGGAAAAAGTTTGTTCCATGAATCCAGTCCTTGGTGCCAAAATAGGTTGAGGTAAGCTATGATTACTGCTGATTTAAGCTATGACAATAATAAGCTGCAATACTGATTGTGAAAGAAAAATAAAATCTTGGGACCCCAAACTCACAATGCCAAAGGGAAAAGTTAAGTTTGGGAGCTGAGTCATGGAAAAACTGCCTTTCTTTTGTTCCTAAACAAATACCTGCAAAGATAGAAGACCACATATCTCCCCAGGTGGCCTCCCTCACAAATTGCTCACAAGGTAATTCCTTGTGGGCCCCAACATCTTTACCCTAAAACTGAGTTTTGTTGAATTTCCCCCAACAATGTAAATTGACAGCTTATCTTCACAGGTACAGGACAAACACAAGACTAGAAACCATCCCTCCACCCACCCGGAGACAAGTGCGTATTTGACTACTGTGTATTTACTTTAGCTTATGTAAAATGCAGATTTACTGAGCACAAGATGAATGCATAGTTGGCCGATTTTTCCCCTTCTGCCTGCTCTTTCCCCTGTAAGTATTGAAGTCCTCAAAACCCTCTCAGGAAAAAGCATGGGCCACAGATGCTAGTGGTTTGTGTCTTTTTTTCCAAGGTGTGTCTTGAAACGGGAGACTGGAGGGACCCATGGATCCCAGCCCTGGACCTGGTTCCCCCAGTACGAGCCATGAGCCAGTTGAATCTGAATGCAAAGATAGAATGAGGACTGACCGGAGTCACACTGACATCAACCCCCATAACATGGGGACAGATCAAGAAAACCACACAGGAAGCTGAGAAACTGCTGGGGCGCCAGGGTTTCACCTTTTGCTGGAACTCAGAAGTACCATCGATGCTTAATGGACTGATGCTTTCTGACTGAGCTCCTCTCTACCCTGAATACAAGAGACCCTAACAGTTAGGCAGGAATCTCATCGCCCTTATTCATTATGAAGAAGTTGCAGAAAACAGACCTTCATCCTTCTGCAACCCTTAGGATTAACAGGCCTCTTGTAAAAGGGAAGGGGGAAATATGTAAGAAGCATTCAAACCCCAGTGACCCCATTTTGAATAAGGGCTAAGAAAAATGAAGCTGGATCACCAACCGGCAATTAAAAGCTGCACAGCCTGCAGTTGCGTTGCTCAATTAATTTAAAAACAAAAAGGAGGAGATGTTGGAGGCCACACGAATGTTTCTTATGATTAGGCACAACTGAAGCCTGCCAGTAACGATATGAACCTGTGATCAATTAAGCAGCTGACCAATCATTGCATCCTCCTCCTTGCTCTTGTTACCCAATAAATATGAAGGGCTGAGAAGCTCGGGGTGGCAGTCTTCGCTCACTAGAAGCAGGGAACTCTTTTCTTCTCTTCTCTCTTCTTCCCCATGCTAGCTTTTCCTTAAAATGACTTAGGGTATCTGGCAGATAAAATTTCTAAGCAGCAAAGCATCCAAAGAGTGACTTGGGTGCTCTTAAAAGCATTCCATTTTAAAAGGGAAACAGAGCATAAAAGTTCAGAAAATTTACAGCCCTGCAATGCAGTAGAAAAGAAAAACCCATTTTTTGAGGAGAAACTCAAGCTAGCTGCAGAAATTTGCATAAGTAACAATGAGCCAAGTGTTGATCCCCAAGACAATGGGGAAAATATCTCCAGGGCAAGCCATAAGTCTTCATGGCAGCCCCTCCCATCACAGATCCAGAAGCATAGGAGGAAAAAATGGTTTTGTGGGTCCCGCCCAGGGTCCTCATGCTGTGTTCAGCTTAGGGACTTGGTGCCCTGCGTCCCAGATGCTCCCACTGCTGCTAAAAGGGGCCAAAGTACAGCTTGGCCCATGGCTCCAGAGGATGCAAGCTTTAAACCTTGGCAGTTTCCACATGGTTTTGAGCCTGCAAGTGCACAGAAGTCAAGAATGGAAGTTTGGGGACCTCCACCTAGATTTCAGAAGATGTATGGAAATGCTAGGATGTCCAGGCAAAGTTTGCTGCAGGGGTAGGGCCCTCATGGAGAACCTCTGCTAGGGCAGTGTGGAAGGGAAATGTGGGGCTGGAGCCCCCACACAGAGTCCCTACCAGGGCACTGCCTAGTGGAGCTGCGAGAAGACGGCTACCGTGTTCCAAACCCCAAAATGGTAGATCCACCAACAGCTTGCACTGTGCATCTGGAAAAGACACACTCAGGCCACACTGTGAAAGCAGCCAGGAGGGAGCATATACCCTGCAAAGCCACAGGGGCAGAGCTGCCCAAGATACGGGGACCTACCTTTTGCATCAGCATGACCTGGATGTGAGACACAGAGTCAAAAGAGATCATCTTGGAGCTTTAGAATTTGACTGCCCCACTGGATTTAGGACTTGCATGGGCCCTGTAACTCCTTCGTTTTGGCCAATTTCTCCCATTTGGAATGGCTGTATTTACCCAATACCTGTACCTGCATTGTATCTAAGAAGTAACTAGCCTGAGTTTGATTTTACACGCTAATAGGTGGAAGGGACTTGGCTTGTCTCAGATGAGATTTTGGACTGTGGACTTTTGGGTTAATACTGAGATGAGGAAAGACTTTGGGGGATTGTTGGGAAGGCATGATAGTTTTGGAAATGTGAGGATATGAGATTTGGAGGGGACAGGGGCAGAATGATATGGTTTGGCTCTGTGTCCCCACCCAAATCTCATCTTGAATTGTACTCCCATAATTCTTACATGTTGTAGGAGGGACCCAGTGGGAGATAATTTGAATCATGGGGGCAGTTTCCCCGACACGATTCTTGTGGTATTGAATCAGGCTCACAAGATCTGATGATTTTATCAGGGGTTTCTGCTTTTGTATCTTACTCATTTTCTCTTGCCACTGCCATGTAAAAAGTGCCTTTCACCTTCTGCCATGATTCTGAGGCCTCCCCAGCCATGTGGAATTTTAAGTCCAATTAAACTTCTTTTTCTTCCTAGTCTTGAGTATGTCTTTATCAGCAGCGTGAAATTGGACTAATACAGCTGGCTTCATAGATTGAATTGAGAAAAGCTGCCTCCTTTAATTTCTAAAAGGTATGTGTAAAATTGATGTTATTTCTGAATTATATGTTTGATACAATTCATCAGTAAAGCCTCCTGGAGTTTCCTATATGAGAAGGATTTTGATTACAAATTCAATTTCTACAATCAATATATGGCTGACCACATTATCTATCTCTTCTCAGGTCAGTTTTCATAAGTTTTCCCTCTAAAGGAAATTGTTCATTTCATTTGCTTGTCAAACTTATTGACATGAGATTATCAATATTTCTTTTTGAGATCTAGAGTGTGTACTGATGTTCTCTCTACAGAGAAAAGAGACTCGAGTTGAGAACATGTCTGTATCTCAACTAAGAAATGTTTTTGTGACCACAAAGGGGAGGAAACAGGAAGATGTGGTCAACTGTGGCAGAAGTTAAGGCTAAAAAAAAGAGTGAAACAGTGAATTTAAAGATACTAAACAGACATAACGACAAAAATTAATAAATGCATCCCTTTGGATTGTGATTTAAACACATCCATTTTTAGAAATGGTCATTTATTATAATTATGAAGTTCATAAAGTTCTCTCAGAGCCACATTTAAAAATATTTACTGATGAAGTATGACTGAAATGTTCTTCAAAATATCCAGCATGTATTGGGGGTGGGAACCAGTTGAAGGTATAAATGATGCAAGATTTGCTATGAGTTGATGATTATTGAAGGTAATTTATGGTCGATACATATGTGATGGTTCATTGTACTATTTTCCCTACTTATGTCATACTTGAAGTCTCAATAATAATATTTTTCCAAAGAAAGACGCTGAAAGCCAAGATCCTTGAAAATCATATACCTTCTTCCAGGGACAAGCTCTGTGAGGAAATATGATGGGATCATTCCTGAGGAGGTCTACTAAGGAGGTCTACTGAGATGAGGGGAACCTCCGCTGAGGGCCCCAGAGGTATAATTTGCCCACCTGATTGGACAGTTTCACTCCTCTTGTACCCTGATGACATTTTCACAACTGTGTGCTCAGAAAAGCATCCTTGCAGGAGGAAGGTTCAGTCACATGGAGGGAGAAGGGAGAAATAATAGACAAGGAGAGCAGAAACTCCCATGTAAGATTTCCCAGCAACCTCTGAGAAAGAAGGTCAGGAACGAAAGGTCAGCCTGGGCCTTCCCCCACGCTCCCCAGCCTTGGTTCCCTAATTAGTGCTCCTGATTCAAGGAAGCAAGCTGCAGGGCCTGGCACTGTCTTCTATTTGGAGCTGATTATGGCAATGTACCACAGTGTACTATTGCTCAGACTAAAAGTGGTTTCTTATGTTTTTTAATTCCCCTTGAAAATCTCTTGTGACCAAAAAAAAAAAAAAAAAGTCTCTGGGTATACAGAAAATAGATTGATAGGTTGTGCCATAACTGTAACTAATGTGAACTTCCAAGATACAAATGTATTCACAACTTTATTTTTTCAGTGATTCATTCTAATGCCTCTTGAGGCTTCCTGTGAAATGTCTAAGCACCCTACAGCCAAAGGGGATACTCACAGTCTCCTTCAGTCCTAAGAACCGAAAAGAAGAAAGGAAGCTGTTGCCCTTCTCTGCTATAGGTGTTGCTGTTGAAAACTCATCCCACACAACTGATGTTGATAATTTTTCACTGCCTTAGTCACCTAAAAAGGCCTTGCTGATCCACATTGCTGTCCAGATTACTACGATTCTCTAAGGAAGGGACGATTGTTGCAACTGAGTGATGGAAACACTTTGCTATTCTTTCTAATTTTTTATGTTTAAAGTTTTCCATAATAAAAAGTTAAAAACCAAAAATTGAAAGAATCTGACAGGCTGGGCACAGTGGCTCACGTCTATAATTCCCGCATTTTGGGAGGCCAAGGCAGATAGATCACTTGAGCCCTGGCATTCAAGACGAGCCTGGGCAACATGGAGAAACCCCATCTTCACAAAAAACAAATACAAAAATTAGCTGAGTATGGTGGCAGGCTCCTGTAGTCCCAGCTACTCAGGGGGCTGAGGCAGGAGGATCACTTAAGCCCAGGAGGCAGAGGCTGCATTGAGCTGAGATGGCGCCATTGCACTCCAGCCTGGGCAACAGAGTGAGACCCTGTCTCAAAACAAAACAAAAACCAAACACAAACCACTAAAATTCCATAAAATAAAGAAAGTAGAAAAAAATTAATAGAACCCAGTCAGAGGCCACAGGAGATGTGGCTAAAGGAAAAATTTTGGGTTGGGTGAACTCTCCCATGGGCTCTGGAACACAATATCCCAAGGATCTCAGGGATTAGCGCCCTTCATATTTACCTGCAGCCTGGGAGTAGCTCCCTCCTTTTCCACCTGTTGGAAGAAAATGTCCTGTGAGAGGCCAGGGAAGAGGCAGGGCCATGACGTCCTAGGCCATGAGTCCTAGACTTGGATCCCAGAGAACTTTGCAGAACTGTGACTGCAGACCCAGGGCAATGTCAGGAAACATCAAGAAAGGTGATGTGGGTCCTGGACCAACTGCCTTCCTGAGGTCTGTCCTCAGCAGGAACCTTTCTCTAACTTGTGACTGCTGAGATCAGGTCACCATCACTACAATCATCAAGGTAATAAATTTGTCCTTCATTTTCACAGGTGGTTTACAAAAGAGTAAATGCTGGCACACAGGGTCCCAGGCTGGTACTTCCAAGTTACAAGGTAGGGCACACCTCTACCTGGCGCTGTTAGAAGGAGTAAATGTGGTTTTTCCATTTTTTGTGTGTTTTGCTTGTTTGTTTATTTGTTTGTTGAGACAAAGTTTCACTCTTGTTGCCCAGGCTGGAGTACAGTGGTGTAATCTCGGCTCACTGCAACCTCTGCCTCCCAGGTTCAAGCGATTCTTCTGCCTCAGCTCCCCGAGTAGCTCAGATTACGGATGCCTGCCACCATGCCTGGCTAATTTTTGTATTTTTAGTAGAGATGAGGTTTCACCATGTTGACCAGGCGCATCTGGAACTCCTGACCTCAGGTGATCCAAAGTGCCTCCCAAAGTGCTGGGATTACAGATGTGAGCCACCGCGTCCGGCCAGATTAAATGTGTTTTAATGCGTCAAAAGCACCTAGAACAGTGCCTGAGACATAGTAAGTTCTAGAGCTTCTATTAAATAAATAAAATATATACAAAAGTGATGCTAAATTCAAGATCCTGATCCTTTGAGACACCCAACATGTTTAGAATTGTGCTCAACTTCCACTTACACATTCACAGTGAAATGTTTCTGGATAACTGAATGATCTGTGTGAGGTGTCCATCTTTTACATTAAACTTGGTACAGCATACAACAATATTCTCTTATATCATAAAAAATAATTTACCAAGCTAACACAAGCTTGCTTTTTTGAATTCTTTTTTTCCACACAGCATAGAATTACACTGCTATATTTTTAAATTACAGATAATTTGAAAATATTTACACTGTAGTGCCCAAATATGATAATTATGATATATATTTATGTATATAAATAAATTTTATTTATATACATTTATTTAACATAAATAAATATATGTATATATTTATTTAACATAAATAAATATATGTTTATTTAATTATAAATAAGATAATTGTAATTATAAATATTATAATTATAAAATTGGGTAAAATGTTTGCAAATTAAAAATTATACTTAGAATAAATTTCTCACTTTACATCTTGAAATATGCTAGTAGTTACAGTATCTTTTCCTTGATGTATGTTTTATTTTATCATGGGAAGTAAAGGGAAAAGAAGGGAAACTTCATAAGTGAAAACAGGCGCCTGTCAGCCCAGGTACCTGGATTTTCAAAACCCTTTACCCAGGTGTGAGCCTTCTGACTTCCTGGATTCTCCACACTCCAGCACCGAGTTCCCTCTCCTATGATGAACTGGGGTCAGGAGAGGAGACGGACAGATGGGCCAATGCTGAAGGGCAGTCAGTCACCTGTGCCTGCAGAGGAGAAACCGCAGCCGAACCTGACGGGACCTCATGCGGAAATGAGTTTCCACGGACGGCCTCCAGCTCAGGGTTTCCATCCCAACTCGAGATCCCTAAACACCGAGGGCTCTGCCCAGTGTGGTTTGATCATGCCCCTCCTTCCCCACACTGTGGCTTTCCCTCCCAACTCCACACCCCCGGATGCTGGTACCAGGCTGGTACCAGGTGTTCATGGTGGACACCGCTCCCTCCGACGTGGGAACACTTTTGATCCAGCCGCTTTGACAACGTCGTCCAGTCTCCTCTGGAGAGAGCCACCGAGCCCTTTGCTGAGGAGCTGGTACTGACAGGGAACAGAGTTGCGATCTCGGATGGGGTTGGGGATGGACACCAAAGTCGTCTTCTAACCACCAAGTGGGCTCTAACCACGGAATTCGTCTCTTACCAGTGACTCCTCCAGAAGAGGAAGAAAGAAGCCTCTCTACACTAAGCTGAAACACTTAACACACTAAGTGTTACATTAAGTACACTAAGTGTTAAACTTAGTACTAAGTGGTACACGAAGCTGAAACAGCAAACTGCAGCCATGGCAGAGGAACCTCAACTTAAATAGTGCGGAGTTGCCACTTAGTTTCAGCGGCTTGTAGTCGAGGAGGAAGCGCGAGGCTTTAGCCGCTGCAAGATCCAAGCGCGCTCCCTCCCAGCGGTGGCCCCGGGCTCAGGGAACCAGGGCTGCTTCTCTCAGAGGCGGTTCGCCGCCTGAGAAACCCTCCGCTCCGAATCCGGGCTGGCCTCTCCGGGAAGCCTTGAAACTCAACTCCCGGGTGGGCCAGGAAGGCTGTCCACGTTGGGCAGCGCCGAGCTGGGGCCTCCCTCAGAGCCGAGCTGCTCGCAGCCCTCCAAGGCCCAGCCGAGCCTGGAGGAGAGACCAGGTCTACGCGGGTGGGGCCCTTGGTGCCTGGCGACCCCATGAGCCCCCACCCTCCAGCTTGGGGCGGGATAACCCAATCGGATGCTGGGGGTGGGGGTCCGTTTGGAAACCACTCTCTGCTTTGAGGACACGCGGGGAGCTTCCCTGGGAGGAGGAGGCTCTGAAGGAAAAGTGGATGAACACTGGGCAGGCCAACACCATTCTGCCCCAAGAAAACCTGGAGGTGAAGATGCCTTTGGAGAGAATAATAAAATGAAAAAGTCAAGGTGGATTGTGCCATCCCCTAAAAAGTCCAGCTTGTCAGTTAAACTTTCCCCAGGAGGATGGTGCCTGAACTAGAACGGGCCTCCTAAGATCTTATCTAGCTCCTCTCCTCTAAAAGCAAGTCTCTCCTCCTCTTGAAAAATAGCAAACACCTAGCAGAGGATCCCAGCTCCCAAGCCACTAATTGAGCTGCCAGTGTCCTGCCACTCTGATTGATGAAACACTGCCCAGGAGTTTATAACAGCTGGAGAGGGTCTTAAAGTTAGAGCCAGGAAAGGTGTCCTGGGGAAAGGTGAGTGAGTACAGAGCGACACCGGAAGCTGGGTTGTTCCCTGGGGCGGACAGGCATGCAGGCTGTCCAGCAGGTCCCCACCAGAGAGAGTCAGGAGGTGAAAAGATTTGTCCTGCAGAGGATGAAGAGGCATCGGAGGGGAAAGGCATGTTTGGGGTCACCTGGATTCTGCCGAACCAGAGAGGGAGGTGGAGATGGGAAGACACCCCAGACTACAGAGTAAAAAGAGATTATGTGTTTTAGTCACTCAAGGTTTTCTCAGTCATGACAGGAGCCCAAAAGGTAGCTTCCCTGTAGTTTGTGGTGGGAAGAATGACAAGATGGGAAGAATATCACCAGGGAAAGGGGTCAGTGGTTGGGAGTGAGGAGACAGGAAGGGAGTAAAGAAAGAACTAGGGGCTGGGTGACAGCACCAGTCTCAGAACCAGGTGCTGGGTTCTGCTTCATCAGGTTATAATCACATTGATGAGAGACTCCAGCAAGTGGAGAAATGGAAGCTGTGAGACCAGCCAAATGTGGCCTCATGATGGTATTCCCTGGCCCCATTCCTCTGCCACACTTGCTAGCAAGGAATCCGGAATCCTGAATCCTGGGATCCCTCTGTGTGCTGACACCAACCTGCCCTCCCTCCTCTTCTCCTCTCACCCTTTCCCTCCCTCCTCTGTTCTCCTGGCCTGGAGCCCCACTCACAATGCCTCTCCCTTCTCTTCCCCTCTGATAGCTTAGGAAGAACCAGATGCAGGCTGAGGTTAGGTGTTTTAATAATTTACTCAGTACTCTCTGAAAGTGTATTTGAGGACAATGACATTGTCCTTGGTCTCAAAGCATTTTCCCCACATCTGATCCTCAGCTATGAGAAGGCCATCAGATTGACTCAATGCCTGGGGAAGGAAACTTTGGCCCAGAGCCTTAAGGACGCTTGCCTGAGTTCATCTAACCCTTCAGCTGAACCTCCGGAACAACATCTTGCAAGAACCCTAATAGTAGAAGGCCCAACTTTTATCTCAAAACAGTAGACTCCAGCCCCTGGTGTTTTATTCTGCTGCCTGCTGGGGAAATTGGATAGGAATGATTTAGATATTTTGTGCATCAAAGAGGCCACCTACGCCCTTGGAGGAGCTTCTCCTGTGGCCCCAGTTGCTCCGGCCAAAGATGACCTCATCTCTACAATCCATCTCTGTAAAATGGGAAGAAATTCAAACATGCAATACATCAAGAATTGAATCCTTTTTCAGGAAATTTTGGGATATGTTCCAGAAAGGAAGACCTATACCCAAAGAGGGAGATTTTGGATCTAGGGAACTGCGGCACTGGTAAGAGGGGATGAAACTCACCAGAGAAGTAGGTGGGGGTAGGAGAAGAGTTGACAAGGCAGCAGGCCCAGAAAGTGACAAGCAGGCCCAGGTGGGTGGGAAGGCAAAGAGAGTCTTCCCCAGGAAAATGACCTTGACAACAACCTCCATGAGTTTGAAGATACCGAGAAGAGATTTACTCAACTAGGGTAGACTTGGGGGATACATTTATTAAAGTAGAAGAACATGGTAAGTAAGAAAATGAAAACACCAGGTAATTATTAAATCCCTGGAAAACATCAGTATGTGTGCATGGAAAAGATAAGTGAAGGGAGTTTAACATGCAGCTCAGGTTTGGCTAATATTCACATGCATAAATAATTGTATCTCTGACTCCCAATCAAGTCAAAATTACCATATATTCACTGAGAGGATGAAATTGTATATGTTGGGGCCAGATACCAAGGGTGAAAGCAAAATTGAAAAATCAGTACAGAGTGCCTGAAACTGAAATGTTTTAAGTCACTCCAATGTATGCTGTTAAGAGACATGGAGAGAAAGAAGAAAACGTAAGCCAAAAGTCTTCAAAGGGGCTGTCTACTTGAAAGGCAGTGGGTGGGAATGGTTGAGAGGGAGTAGAGGGGAACCAGTATTTTGCAACTGGTAAAAAAAAAAAAAAAAAAAAAAAAAAAAAGCAGGCAGCCTCTGGAGCCTCAGAAAACAGGGTTCCAGGAAGTGCTGGCGGGTCCCTGAGATCCCAAATTCTCTGTCTGTGCATGGCAGAAGAGAAGAAAGATATTCCAGGTGAAAAGCTTACTCTAGTCTCCCTCACGGCTCCTTTTCCAAGCGTTATGTGACAAATTCTTTCTAAATTCATTTCCCCTTGAGTGGAATTCCTCCCCTCATTTCCCGTACCCACACCACCAACATTTCATCAAAATGTTGTTCTGCACATACTCTGGGGTTTGTTTTTACCAACTGGTGACAAGGGCGCCTAGCCCAGCCAGAGCAGGAGTGCATCAGGGACTGCCCCAGGGACCAGAGCTCACCACGTCCGGGGCTCCAGGTCCACAGTGAGGGTGTCAACTCCTAGGAAAAATTTTTCTGTGGGTGTAAAGGAAAAGCCAGAATGACAAAGCTATCCCTTGTTTCATAGAGAGTGCAAACATCATGGGAAAACACAGAGAAACATGAAGAAATTACCTCTAAACAGAAGCAGGCTTAGTCAGGATGGTTTAGGGGCAAGGAAGAAGGTGGTGATGGGGGAGACACATGGCTTCTGGGCCCTGGCGGGGTGGGCATGGGTGAGGGGTGGGGGTAGCAGGTATAACTCTTGACTATGAGATGGATAATAGAGGGTTCAGAATAATTACTAAATGAAGTTTACATACATGTTTTAAGGACTTTGATTATATAAATATAATAACCTTGATTTTCCTCTTCCAACTCTGGACCGGCAGATCCATATGCCAATCAAGCTCCATGCACACCGCTGTCTTGAACTTGGCAAAACCTCAGGTCCAGTGGTTCTCCAAGATCTCCTCCAGACTCCACTGGAGACCCCCTTCTCCCTACTGTTGTGCTCTTTGCTAATAAGCTTGAACTGATTGGGGAAATTGAGCTGAGACCTCAGAAAAAATTGAGAATAAACACCAAAGTCCTTTTCTAACCACAGATGCCTCCAGAACAAGAAGAAACCTGTAGGTTTTTCCTTTTACCTGCAGTGTCTTTCTCCTCTTCTCTCATGCACAGACTCATAAACACTCAAATACCACTGAAGTTTCATTCCATGTCTTTGCTGTCCTTTGATCTCTTCATTCCTTCATCCCTATTGTAATGAAAAAAAGTAGTCCTCCCTCAGTGGTTTTCCCTTGGCAAACACTGGATGTACTGTACATTGCAGTTTGGAGGCCCCAGGTCCAACTGCAGCCATCTGCTGAGGAACCAAAAGCTCAACATCTGTAAAGCTGCCCACTTGGCTTCTGCGGTTGGTAGCTGAGGAAGAGCGGGTGACAATTTAGCAGACCTAGGATCTGAGGGCCTCTCTAGCAGCATTTGGACCTGGGCTCAGGGAACCAGGGCTCCTTCTCTCTCAGGCTGAGTGGGGCTTGTAGCATGGGCAACACTTCCACTCCAAATTCACGCTGCCCTCTCCAGGAAGCCTTGGAACAGCGAGACCAGGTGGACAGAGTTGGGCTGGGTGGGCTGGGATCTCCTGCAGGGCCCAGCTGCTTGTGGCTCACGGAAACAGAGGAGAACCTAAAGAAAGATGCAGTCGGTGTCCAGGTGTGAAGGGCGGTGCAGCTCCCAGGGGCCTGGAGACCCCATCATCCTCACGCTTTGCCTGGGGACCAGGTACAATCAGGTGCCTAGGGTACTGGATCCGCATTCCAAGGGTTTGAGAACCAGTCTCTTTTCCAGGACAGACACTGGGCTTCCCTGGGAAAAGCCTGTGAAGCCTCCAGCACTGTGAAGAAGAAGTGGGAGACCTGTGGCCTCTGGTCAGCCCCGCATCAAGGCCAGGCTTCCCTATTTCTATTTCTGGTCTCCAGGTTTGTCACAACAGTGAACTTGAAAGGACTTTCATTCCACTGCTCTCTCCAGTCCCCTCTTTCCCCTTTGGTGATCAAGGGAGCAGACCTCACTGGTGGCTTCAGGGTGTGGGTGTCAGTGTGGGCCACAAGAAAGAAGTGGGAAACCTCTCTTGGTTGGCCCTGGGGTTTGGATCTCCGATCCTGCGGGCAATCTCTGAAGAACACTCTATTGCCCAGATGAAAAAAGGCAAGGTCCGGCCACCCCCATGCCCACGGAAAGAAGCCTGGGGGTGACAGTGTCTTTGAGAATGGTTTTTTTATTTGTGTGTGTGTGTGTGTGTGTGTGTGTGTGTGTGTGTGTGTGTTGGTTTGGTTTGGTTTTTTTGAGATGGAATTTCGGCTCTTGTTGCCCAGGCTGCAGTGCAATGGCGTGATCTCAGCTCACTGCAACCTCCGCCTCCTGGATTCAAGTGATTCTCCTGCCTCAGCCTCCCGAGTAGCTGGGATTACAGGTGCGTGCTACCACGTCCAGCTAATTTTTGTATTTTTATTAGAGACAGGGTTTCAT
Source organism: Macaca mulatta (assembly GCF_049350105.2). Lineage (NCBI taxonomy): Eukaryota > Metazoa > Chordata > Mammalia > Primates > Cercopithecidae > Macaca > Macaca mulatta. The sequence goes on along the minus strand of NC_133409.1, from coordinate 152,629,848 downwards.
AATAGTCAGGCTGGTCTCGGACTCCTCACCTCAGGTGATCTGCCCACCCCGGCCCTCCCAAAGTGCTAGGATTACAGGCATGAGCCACCGTGCCCAGCCAAGAATGTTGTTTTTTTTTTTTAAGTCCAAGGTGGTTTTTGCTTTCTTCTATTGAATGCAATTGGTATATTAACTATTTCCAGGGGGAACAGTGCTTAGACTATACCTGGCCTCCTGGGTTCCCATCAAGAGCCTTCAACATAAAGCATTAATCATAAAAATGATTAGGATATGGATATGTTTGGGGGCCATTATTTAGCTATCACACTAGCCTTGTGGGCTAGCATTCTCCTAGCAAAAAAAAAAAAAAAAATGCTCTCCTAGAAGTACATCCAGGGCTGGGCGCGGTGGCTTATGCCTGTAATCCCAGTACTTTGGGGGGCCAAGGCAGGTGGATCACAAGGTCAGGAGGTTGAGACCATCCTGGCTAACAGAGTGAAACCCTGTCTCTACTAAAATTACAAAAAATTAGCCAGGCGTGGTGGCGGGCGCCTGTAGTCCCAGCTACTCGGAAAGCTGAGGTAGGAGAATGGCGTGAATCCGGGAGGCCGAGCTTGCAGCGAGCCGAGATCGCGCCACAGCACTCCAGCCTGGGGAACAAAAAAAAAGAAAAAAAGAAAGAAAAAAAGTACATCCGATGTTTGCTAAGGGGAAACCACTGAGGAAGGACTAAATTTTGTCATTACAATAGGGATGCAGGGATGAAGAGGTCAAAGGAAAGCAAAGACGTGGAATGAAACTTCAGTGGTCTTTGAGTGTTTGTGAGTCTGTGCATGGCAGAAGAGAGGAAAGATATTCCAAGTGAAAGGAAAAAGCTGAGTTAATGGCCCAGGTGCCAGAAAGTATATAATGTGCTTTGAGGACAGATTAATTAACAGAATAGAACACTTGCCTGTAGAGTTGATGGTGCATTTGGAACCTAAGGCAGCTTTATGTATGTATTTATTTATTTAGAGACAGGGTCTCCTTCTGTCACCCAAGCTGGAGTGCAGTGGCATGATCATAGCTCACTGCAGCCCAGACCTACTGGCCCCAAGTGATCCTCCCACCTCAGCCTGCTGAGTATTTGTGACTACAGACATGTGCCACCAAGAACAGCTTGTTTATTTATTTATTTATTTGTATTACAGAGGTGAGGAGTTACTATTTTTCATTTTTGTTGGGGTGTGGGAGTTGGGGAGAATCTCACTATGTTGCCCAGGCTGATCTCGAATCAAAGTCTCAGCTGGGATTACAAGCCTGAGCCATCTTACTAGGCCCTAAGGTACCTTTTAAAGGACCTAAGGAAGGAATCTGGTTTTAACCATTAAACAATACAAGTGGATTATGACTGAACGCCTCTAAGTCAGAATCCCACCAAGGCAGAATGAAGCCACAGCAGGGAGCCTTGGTTGGACCTGGGTAGCCAGTCCCCATCTCCATGATTGTGCAGGAGCCAATTCGGTGCAAAAACCCTTCATCCTGAGACACAAGGCTAGACCAGAAAGGTGGCCTCTCCCTTGCCCATCAGGCAATTTGGTGGGGAAACCTGGTCCTGAACCTTTGTAGAGGACCTGCTTCTGTGTCAGGGCTCTCAGGAAGCGGAGCAGCTCCCTTGCGCAGTCTATGGAAAGTCAGCCCTCTGCACCAGGGATTGTCCAACTGCGCCTGTCCATTCCATCATTCCTCCACTCTGGAGCAGGCTTCTCCCATTGCCCCCTCCCTGCTCAGCCTGGAGCAGGTGTCAGGCCTCCCGTGCACTCACACACTTGCCCGACCATGCTGTCAGGAGGCGCCCCTTTTGGCCCATGGGCTGCTTGAGGGGACAAGGGATGTATTTGGTAGAAACATTTCTCTCTTGGGAATTTTACCAAGCCCAAGTTGCAGTGATAGGAAACAATTTTTAAAGAAAGTCATAGGTGTGCACTATGCACAATAGCCAAGATTTGGAAGCAATACGAGTGTCCATCAATAGACAAAGGGATAAAGAAAATGTGGTACATATGCACAATGGAATATTATTCAGCCATGAAAAAGAATGAGGTCCTATCATTTGCAACAACATGGATGGAACTGGAGGTTTTTATGTTAAGTGAAATGAGCCAGACACAGAAAGACAAACTTCACATGCTCTCACTTATTTGTGGGGCTAAAAATTAAAACAATTGAACTCATGGAGATGGAGAGTCGAAAGATTTTCTATTTTCTCTATTGCTACCTGCTTTCTCTATTTATTTGATTTCTTTTCTCATATTTATGATTTCCTTCCTTTGCTTACTTTGGGTTTGTTTTTGCTCTTCTGTTTCTAGTTTCCTAGAGTGGAAGTGATATTAGGTCTTTCCTCCCTTCTAATGTAAGCACTTAAAGTTTCATATTTGCCTCAGAGCACTGCTTCAACTGTACTCCACACATTTGGATATGTTGTTTTTGTGATCATTCAATTCAAAATATTTTCTTAATCCCTGGTGATTTTGTCTTTGGCCATTCATTTATATAGAAATATGTGGTTTCATTCCACATATTTGGAGTTTCCAAAATATCTTATTGGTATTAGTTTCCAATTTAATATTATCAACGTCAGAGAACACACTCTGATGACTGTTATCAGACCCAGCATCTGCAAGGGTTTAAAAACAAGACCATGAGTAGATCATACTATCATAAAATAGAATCTGTTTCTTGTAATTCAACATGAGAGACCCCACCTCATCCCCCAAAATAGGTACTGAACAGAGGTTCCTATCCCCAGAACCCCCCTCCTCCATCTTTAGATCCATCCCTGAGATTGCAGAATGCTTCTGGCCGAAGGCAAAGCCCCATCTTTATGATTCCCCTCCTCCTTCCTCCACCTCTCCAAGATCCAGGCTTCTTCCTCATGCCTCAGACTCCAGGGCCTGCTCCAGGGTCAGGATCATCAGTTCCCTTCTTCAGAGAGGAACTCTTAATGAAGCTGACCCAATTTCCTCTGGAGATCACTGGAGGCACCCGCTAAGCCTCTCCCTTCAGTGGAGAGAAATTTCGGTGGAATCCCAGAGACTCTTGGCAAACCCACTGCAGACTACCCTGCTGAACCCATCTTCACACTCACCACTGCAAGGAAGCTTCAAACTGAGTTCTACTAAAAAGCTATTTTGGCTCTTACACTTCCTCTTTAGTGTTCTTCTAGCTTACTAGGCAAGTAACCACACTGTGCCTCCATTAATTAATAAATCCCCAAAACACTGGTGTTATGAACAGTGTATTGATCAAGGCTCTCCACAGAAGCAGAATGAATAGGAGGCATATATCTCCGATTGATCTGATGAGGCCCACTGACATTATGGAGGGCAATGTACATTAGTCAATTCCACTGATTTAAATGTAAATCATTTTTTGAACACACTCATGGGAATACCTAGAATAACGTTTGGCCAAATATCTGGGCTTCTTTGTGACCCAGTCACATTGAGAAACTAAATTAATCATCACAAGGAACAAATCAGATAGTATTTACTTGGATATTGTTATTAGTAGTAGTTTTTTTTTTTGTTTTTTGTTTTTTGTTTTTTTTGAGACAGAGTCTTGCTCTGTCGCCCAGGCTGGACTGCAGTGGCGCGATCTCCACTCACTGCAAGCTCCGCCTCCCGGGTTCATGTCATTCTCCCACCTCAGCCTCCCAAGTAGCTAGGACTATAGGCGCCCGCCACCATGCCCAGTTAATTTTTTGTATTTTTAGTAGAGACAGGGTTTCACTGTGTTAGCCAGGATGGTCTTGATCTCCTGACCTTGTGATCCACCTGCCTCGGCCTCCCAAAGTGCTGGGATTACAGGCGTGAGCCACCGCGCCCGGCCTACTTGGATATTAGACTAGAGTCTTGGACATACTAAGTGCTCTGTAAATGTTAGCCTTATAAATGTAAAGCGGTGTTTTAGATTTACAGAACACAGTAGATCCTAAGGTATCGCAGGCTTGTTGATTAACTCTGTTGGGAAAAGTAATACATGGGAAATTTAGTTGTGGAAATTGAATTTTGTCATTTTGTTTTTGTCTTTGGTTTTCTGTGTGAGTGAAGGAGTATCAGGCAAATTTCTGAGTACATGGGGCATGCACTAAAGGGGTTTCATTTGGCATTTGGAGTTTTGTCACACTATAGGAAAAATAAACCGTTATTTAAGAACTTCCCTGCCAGCTCTCACGTTGGGGACTGGCTGGTCCATCTAGCCTGGTTGATTGATTCCAAAAAAATGTGTAGGGAGGTGCAGTGACTAAACGTGAAGAATGGGGAACTCTGGAAGTGCAGAATTGAAGCCCACAAGGAAACAGAAGCCTCCCTCTACTTCACAGAAGATGAGAGGAGATGCTCATCCCTGGGATAGAAAATCCATTGGACTCAGAGACTCAGTGAGTTGTGTTCCGGATCTCACCACTGGAGGGAGGTGGGAGAGGGGTATGAATGAGTGTGGAGGGGCTCAGAAGCCCAGCCAGCTAGTGTGCAGGCTGCCCTGCAGATTCTCACCAGGGCTGTTTGAAGCCCAGAGGGCACCCCAGAGGAGGAAGGGAAGGACAAAGCCTGCCTGGGGTCCCAGGATAAGAGGAGAGAGGCAGACTGAAGGAAGCCCAAGACTACAAAGTAAAAGAAAATGCCTCTTTTAGTCACTCAAGACTTTGTCAGACACAGACAGGGAGGAGTGGCTCACACCTATGATATTAGCACTATGGGAGGGTGAGGTGAGGCTGGGAGTTCAAGACCAGCCTGGACAGCAATGCAAGACCCTATCTCTACAAGAAATAAATTAATAAAAGACTTTGTCGAACATGACTAGAACCCAAGAGGTGGGCACCTGGTAGAGTCACGTGGGAAGAATGGAGCGATGGGTTTGGCAGTTGGGGTGGGGAAACAGGGAGGAAGGGAATGAAAAAAAACTCTTGAGGGTAGATGACGGTGCCAGTCTGAGAATCAAGTGCCAGTTCCATTCTACTGTGCGTCTAGTCAGATTGGCGTAGACGTCCAGGCAGGAGGAGGAGCAAGCTGTGGGATCAGCTACATGTGGGCTTCCAAAGGTAATCCCAGGTGCCACCTCTCCTCTATACTTACTAGGAATCCCAGGCCCTTCCCTGAAGTGACACCATCCTGCATCCTTTGTACCTCTCTTTCCACTTCTTCTCACAGCCTTTCCCTCCTTCCTACATTCTCCTGGCCAGGACCCACACTCACCCCACTTCACCTCTCTCTTTTGATCAGTCCCATAGTTCAGAAAGGAACAGAAATGCCAGCTGAATAAAAATTTATTTAGTGCTCTCTGGGCATGTATTTGAGAACAATAACATTGTTTCCAGTCTCAATGCACTTTCACCACATCTGATTTTTAGCTATGTGAGGAAGGCCATCTGTATGATCAACCCATCACCCAGTGAAGGAAACTGAGGCCCAGAGCCCTGAGGATGCTTGCCCAAATCACCCTGCCCTTCAGCTAAATCACCCAGAACAGGACCTTGCAAGGGCCCTAAGAGTCAGAGAAGACCGCAGCCCCTCGTGTTGGATTCTGCTGCCTGCCCAGGAAACTGGGTGGGAACCATTCAGATTCTTCCTGCATGAGAAGGGTGACCTGTGCCTTCGGGGATCCTCCAGTGGCCCTAGTTGTTCCTGCTGGGGATGACCTCAACTCCCGAATCCAACCCTGTAAAATGAGAAGAAATTCAGATATTGTAAGGCATGGAACATTTTCTCCCAATAGCAAAGTTGAAGGATGTACTCGGAGAGGAGGGAACATAGCAAGAAGAGAAGGAAGGAATATATATTAAAAGAATACAAAACAAAAATAAGCAGACCAAGACGCGGAATGTATAGAATCAGACATCAACCCATGGAAAGGTGAAAGGGCAACAGGACCAGAAAGGAAGAGGGTCACCTGAGTGGGTGGACGGCAGAGGGGAAGCCATCTCCAAGAAGATGACCTTGACAACAGCCACCATAAGTGTAAAGATGTTGAGAAGACATTTACTCATCTAAGGGACAGTTGGTGAATTCATTTATTAAGGTTCATGGAAAGTCAGAAAATGAAAATGCCAGGAAATTATCAATTCTCTGAAAACATCAACATGTATGGAAAGAAAAACTAAAAGAGTTTAACATGTGGCTCAGTTCTGAGTAGCATTCACATAAGTCAATAATTTTAACTCTGGCTCTCAGTGCACTCAAAATCTCCACCTGCCTACACGAGGAGGATGAAAATGTCTGTGCTGGGGAAGGTACTATGGACGAAGGGATATTGAAAAGTCAATACATAATATCTAAAATGGGAACATTTGAAGTGGCATAAATGTATATTATCAAGAAACATAAAGATAAAGAACAACATATGAATGAAAAGGCTTCTGTGTGGTTGTTTGCCAGGAAGCTGGTGGCTAGGAAGGATTGAGAGGGAGTAGAGGGGAGACCATGTTTTGGAACAGGGGAAATGAAAGGGAAGCAGGTAGCACCTGGAGCCCGCCTCATGCGGAGAACAGGGTTCCACACAGCGGTCCAGGATCTCAGGAACTTACTGTGGCTGAGGCCACCTGCCCCCAGGACAAGCCCCTGGCACTGAGTCTACTGAAATGTGGGGAGGGACAAGAGGAGGCCTTCGAACCTTTGACTTGAGCAGACTGGCTTACTCTAGGCTGTCTTGGCTCCTGTCCAGAGATTAATGTAACAGATTGTCTCCAAATTCATCCAAGGGAGTGGAGTTCCTTCCCCTATTCCCTATCCCCCTCAACACCACCCTTTCTGGAAGTGTTATTCTGAACATGTTCTCGGATTTGTTTATATCAGTGGAGAAAGAGAGGCTAGAAGAGCACTCACCCAGCAGAGCCAGAGGGAGGCAGCTCCAAGGACCCCAGTGGCCACCAGAGTCCACCACGATCCAGGGCTGGACATGCACAGTGAGATCCTCAGCGCAGAGGGAGAAATCTCCTGGGGTAGGAAGGAAAAACAGAATTGGGGAGCATTTCCTTACTTCACAGCAAGGGCAAACATGATGGGAAGGCATAGAGAAAAAGGAAGAAATTATAGAGAAAGGTGCTTGTTTAGGGGGAGGTGATACTGCGGGAGGGGTACACCAGACCCAGCACTGGTTGGGTGTAGGAGAAATAGGTATAACCCTTGACTAGAGAATGGATACTTGAGGTCAGAATAGTTGCTAAATGAAGAGGATTGCATACGTTTTAAGGACGTTGATTTTTGTTATAGTTTGTCATTGGAATTTAAGGGAGAAGAAAGGAAACTCATAAATAAAAACAGGCTGCATGTAGTAAAATCAACAGTCAGCCCTGGGACTTGTGTTTTCAAAACGCTTTATCCAGGTGCGACCCCTCTGACTTCCTGGATTCCCCACCCTCTAGCACCCGGTTCCCTCTCCTGTAATGAGACGGGGTCAGGAGGAGAGATGGACACATGGGCCCATGCTGAAGGCAGTCAGTCACCTGTGCCTGCAGATGAGAAACCGCAGCCTAACCTGAGGGAACCTCATGCAGAAAAAGAGTTTGAACCACTAGCCTCCAGCACAGGGATTCCATCCCAGCTCAGTATTTAGTATTTAGAGATGTAGTATTTAGTATTTAGAGATTCCTAAACACTGAGGGCTCTGCCCAGTCTGGTTTGACCATGTGCCTCCTTCCTCACACTGTGGGGCCCCAGCTTTCCCTCCCAATTCCACACCCCCAGATGCTGGTACCATGCTCAGGTTCATCGTGGACACCGCTCCATCCGACATGGCAACACTTCTGATCCAGCCGCTTTGACAGCCTCGTCCAGTCTCCTCTGAAGAGAGCCACCGAGCCCTTTGCTGATGAGCTGAGACTGACGGGGAACAGGGTTGCGATATCCGATGCGGTTGAGGATCAACACCAAAGTCGTCTCTTCACGACCAAGTAGGCTCTAACCACAGAAGTCGTCTCCAAACACTGATTCCCCCAGAAGAGGAAGAAACCTCTTCTCTAAGTACACTAAGCCGAAAAACTAAGCGGAAATACTAAACTGAAATAATAAGTACATTAAGCTGACAAAATAAGTTGAAACAGCGAACCGCTGAAAAAGCAAACCTCAGGCATGACTGAAAAACCTCAACTTAAAGAGTGTGTCGCTGTTAAAGAGTGTGTCGCTGCCAAAAGTGTGTCGCTGCCACTTGTTTTCCGCGGCTTGTGGTCGAGGAGGAGTGCGCCAGGCTTTAGCGGCTGCAAGATCCAAGCGCGCTCCCTCCCAGCGGTGGCCCCGGGCTCAGGGAACCAGGGCTGCTTCTCTTCGAGGCTCGTCGCCTGAGAAACCCTTCGCTCCGAATCCGGGCTGGCCTCTCCGGGAAGCCTTGAAACTCAGCTCCCGGGTGGGCCAGGAAGGCTGTCCAAGTTGGGCAGCGCCAGCCGGCCGGGACCTTCCTCAGAGCCGAGCTGCTCGCCGCCCTCGAGGCCCAGCTGAGCCTGGAGGAGAGACCGGGTCCGCGCGGGTGGGGCCCTTGGTGCCTGGCGACCCCATGGGCACCCACCCTCCAGCTTGGGGCGGGATAACCCAATTGCATGCTGGGGGGTGGTCTGTTTGGAAACCACTCTCTGCTTTGATGAGGCGCGCAGAGGTTCCCTGGGAGGAGGAGGCTCTGAAGGAAGAGGGGCAGAGGCAAGGCCTCTCGCCAGCCGCGCCTCTGGTCCAGACCTCCCTGTGTCCACATCAGGTCTCCCGGCTTTTCACAATGCTGACCTTGACAGCGCCCAAATACCGCAGCTTCCATCCAGTCCTCTCTTGCCCTGCGTGGCCGAGAGGGTGCAGCACTGGTGACTTCAGGATGTGGCTGTGAGCGCGGGTCTGGGGCCAAGAGCAGAGGACAGGAGAAGACCTGCCAGGCCACCACTGGTCCTTCGACAGCTTCACCGGCTCCAGATTCGGGTTTGCCCAGCAGGCGTTGGGTGTCCATGCTCCCTCTCCACCTCCCTGCCTCTCTAAGGAGGACCTGGCCCATTTGGAAGCCCGGGGCCTTCTGTGGGCTGGGTGGTCAAAAAGTGTGGGTGGAGGAGGGGGTCCATTGAGATTAGACGTGAAAAACGGGGAACCTGGGGACCTCAGGGTTGGGGCCCAGGAGGGGACCGAAGCTTCCAGCCAAGACTAAGTGAGGAACACTGTGGCAAGAGGAGGAAAGATTGATTCACAATTGACTTGTAGATGTGATCGGTTTTAGTCCCTGCGTGACCGCCAGAAGTCTGCAGCTTTATTCTTGGTGAGTTCTGAAGGCCCCTGGGGAGAGCTGAGCCCAAGATACTTTTTAATTCTGCAAAGGTACTTCACATGAGGCAGGTCTCCTCTATGCCCAGGGAAGGAAGGCTGGGTGAGAGGGTGTCTGAAAAAATTAACAGGAGAAAAGGTCAAGTCCATTTTTGATATCCTGTACTGAACACAGATCAATTAAGTGGTCCCAGGATTGATGGCAACAGGCCTATAACTGGTCTCCTAGTTCCTATCCAGCCCTTCCCCCATAAACTCAGAACCCTGTCCTCTTGGAACAGTGAATCCCCAGCAGAGGACCTCAGCTCCCAAGCTCCATTCAGCCTGGGCTGCCTGGAACCCGCTACCCTGCCCAGGAGCTGTTAACACCTGGAGCTCGGTGCAGGAAGAATGCAGGGGCGCTTGGTGGGGAGGTGAGTGAGTGCAGAGGGGTTCCAGGAACTCCTTGAGCCCTTGCAGTAGCTCCCACTCAGGCTGTCCTGCAAGTCCTCACAAGGCCCACCACTGAGCAGGAAGAATGTCCCCAGGAGAGGCAAGGGGTGGGGCAAAGGCAGGTGTGGGGTCACTTGCCCTTTGCGGCAAACTGGAGAGGGAGAGGAGAGGCAAGGAGTACTGGTCCTCATGTGGAAACCTAGAGCACACTGCCCTGAGGGAACGGGAAGGGAACCACAGCCACGCTCGTCCACAGAAGACCTGGCAGATGGGAGAGGGTAGCTTTGAGGACTGAAATCCCTACCTCACAGGACTCTGGATACTTGGACACTTGCTTCCTCCTGTGCTTCTCTATGAATCTCAGGACTATGTTTGGGACACTGTCTACACTCTTATTCTAGTAATTCTCTTCTCTCTGAATGGCCTCCTTTCCCTTGGAGTGCAGTAGTGGCCATCAGATTCTTGGGCTGAAGGTCACTGGGTAACTCTGGGTGACTGTGGGATTCTGGGGCCATTACTTCCCTTTCTTAGCCACCCCATGCTTCACAAAACTGAGCTCCAGAGTAATGTGCATCTCTCCCTGCGCAGCACAAAGGAATTATTAATTTAAAAAAGACATGGAATGGAATGGTGTTTATGGAATGGAATGATGTTTATGGAACCAATTGGTTAACATGGAAAAGTATGGACTTCCCAGTTTTCTGCCTTTCGTGAGAACTTAATCCTAAAACATTGATCTCATGTCAATCTTCTGCCTTAATGGGAATTGCTGTAGCCAGTCTGTTCTAAGGGCGTCCCGTGAGCCCCAAGGGTTGGAGAAGACAAGGCCACTTTTCCTAAACACATACATGGTTCTGTCCTGGCCAGATCAGTGGACTTCCAGTGTCGTTCCTGAGTCACACCGAGATAAACTGCACAGACCAGAAACCCACATTTAAAAAAGAATAAAATAAGTGGCCTGTAGTGTGTGGCCTGGGGTTGGTGCGGGCTTCCGGCTTGGCCACCGGTGTCCGTGGTTCAGCCCCGGGGCTTTTCTGGCGTGGCTTTGAGAGTTTTTGCCCTGTTCGGTGGCGCTCCTCTGGGGCGGGAGCCGCGAGGCCCGGGCGAGCTCGGGCGGGACCGGCGGCTGTAAAGACTGCTGGGAGGGGGACTCGCAGCTCCTGGAGTTGCAGGCATTCCTAGAAGACTCCTGGGTCCTGACGAAAGATAAGTTGAAGAGTGAGTTGGTCGCCATTAAAGTGAGGCTCCCGGCCCGAAGCAGCGCAGAGACTAGTTCGCACAGCTGCGCCCGCAGCACTCGGCGCTGGAGCTACCGGCCGGGCGGCGGACAGCGAGGGCCCCGCCTCCCCCAGCTGCGCGGAACTCGAGCTCACCCTGGTCCTGGCTCCGGAGCCGGGCCTCCCGCAGCAGGAAAGCCACTAAGGAAACGGATCAACCCAGACCAAAAAAATAAAGCTGATCTCGAGGTAACGACACTCACTACTGAAGATCTTGTGGACCCGCTTGCGAGGTATGGAGAGAAACCTAGTCCCACTGGAGAACAACCAGGAAGCGATGTGAGAAAAAAAAAACACTTGAAACCGAAGGAACGAGGGCGATCTGTCGCCCAGGCTGGCGTGCAGTGGTGCGATCTCGGCTCACTGCAGCCTCCGCCTCCCTGGTTCAAGAGATTCTCGTGCCTCAGCCTCCCGAGTGGCTAGAAACAGGCATGCGCCACCTCGCCAGGCTTTTTTTCTTTTCTTTTCTTTTTTCTTTTTTTCTTTTTTTTTTTTTTTTTTTTGGTATTTTTGGTAGGGACGGGTTTTCCCCGTGTTGTCCAGGCTGGTCTCCAATTCCTGAGCTCAAGGGATCCGCCCACCTCGGCGGATTAACAATTTAATCTTCAGCAGAAAATGCAAAGCAGAATGGAAATAAAGGTTCTAATAGATACCGTGACAATGAAAAGGACTGAAGTAGAGATCAAGCTTGAGAAGAGAGAACCACTAAAAGGCAGAGCAAAGACTCCAGTAACACTGAAGCAAAGAAGACTTGAGATAGAGCTATTCTCACGCCGGAATAACTGAGGCTGAACGCACAAGTGGAGCGTCAGAAGGTGGAGCTCTGCAGGACTGGAGTAGAGAGTCTACCAGAGACTGGAGGAGAAGGCCAAGGAAGAGGGTGGAAACCAGAATATTTTTGCATAGATGGTGCAGTAATTTCAGAGAGCTGCAACTCTAATGACTTCAGGACACAAAACCTTCGTTGTCAATAGGGTAACTGGAAATTTCAAGCATGCAGCTCCTATTCCGCAACTCACCAAATTCTCAGACATACCTAGAACTCCAAAGAAACTATTGACAAAAAAAAAAAAAAAAAAAAAAAAAAAAAAAAAAAAGCAGAGGAAAGAAGAGTGGAAAGGGATATTGATGATATTCTTAAGGAAATGTTGACCTATGAAGCACCTACACCAAAAGGAATTAGTGCAGACCAGTCAAAGGGGCTACAGGCAGGCCATTAGAACTCAGTGAGTTCACAGTGGCAGAATCCTTTTCATCTAAATGTGTTCGTAAGAGTGTTCCCTTGGCAGATATCAACTCAGAAAAGACAAAAAAAAAAAAAAAAAAAAAAAAAAAGAATGAGCCTTTTCCGTATGGACAAAAGTTTTGCTGTATGTTATTGTGGCAGGTTTTGTTTGTTTGTTTGTTGGTCTATCAAGCTATAGAAACCAATCACGGAAATCCTTTCTCTAATATTCTTCCTGATGACTCTAGAAACCCAACTGAATGGAATCCATTTGGCACATTCAACTTGGTCTCCTATTTTTAATAACTGTATTGAAAAATACTTGTGTACACTTGTTGACTTAAAGAACTTTAAAAAAGGTGATTTCACCTCAATAAATGTAGTATTCCATGAAAAGCAAACAAAATATGTGTAAATGAACTTCATTAGAGTGTTTTTGGACTCTGGACTAGCAGGAGATCACTTGAAGCCGTAGGAAAATCTTTTTTAGCTCTGTAACTTTTTTGTAGGCTTTTTAAATATTTTTTCTTCTCACTTCTCACTTCTCACTTTTTATATTTAAAACTCATACAGGGTTTTTAAATATGTGGACATCTGGATTTGTTTTTGAAAAAAATATATATATATATGTTTTGTGGAAACAAGAAGGGCAAAACATGGTAATATAGTATGAAGTTACACATTTAAATACTTTGAATACTTACAGAAAAGAGTGTAAGAATTATCTTCTGCTGAATAAAAACTTTACAGACATGGGAGACAATGAAATTTGGTAAGAGAAAAAGTAACGCGGGAGGCAGAGCTTGCAGTGAGCTGAGATCCGGCCACTGCACTCCAGCCTGGGTGACAGAGCCAGACTCCCCATCTCAAAAAAAAAAAAAAAAGTAACATGGTTGTACTTTTTGTAACTGCAACACAATTTGATGGTGTTTATGAGGAAAAGTACAGGAATAATCTCTTCTGTAACTTTTATTAATAGTAATGTTATTACTGTAGCCCTATCATACTCACTTTTTGAACGACACGCGGTGGCTCAAGCCTGTAATCCCAGCACTTTGGGAGGCCGAGACGGGCGGATCACGAGGTCACAAGATCAAGACCATCCTGGCTAACACGGTGAAACCCCGTCTCTACTAAAAAAAAAAATACAAAAAACTAGCCGGGCGAGGTGGCGGGCGCCTGTAGTCCCAGCTACTCGGGAGGCTGAGGCAGGAGAATGGCGTGAACCCGGGAGGCGGAGCTTGCAGTGAGCTGAGATCCGGCCACTGCACTCCAGCCTGGGCGACAGAGTGAGACTCTGTCTCAAAAAAAAAAAAAAAAAAAGTATCATGAAAGTCCTACTTCAGTAAGACCCATTTAAATACCGTTGATGTTTAGCAGGGATCTTTTAATGTAGCATATACATGTTTTAGAGAACTGTTGGCAGGCTGTACATGTGTTTAAAAGCTGTTAGCTAGCTATGAGGCCACAGTTGAAAGTTATACTTTTTATTAGAAATTGTAAACACTGGTCTTATGTTTCATTTGGATTCCTTATTGCATCGTCTTCTGTTAACAAAAACAAATTTTGCCAATATTTTTGCCTTTTATTTCCCAACACAATTTGATTTAAAAGTACAAAAAGTGTTTGCTTTCAAATTGCATCATAGGCAGCAGTTAACACTTAAAGATGGCCAGGTGCAGTGGCTCATGCCTGTAATCCCAGCACTTTGAGAGGCCAAAGTGGGCAGATCCCTTGAGCCCAGAAGTTCCAGACCAGGAGTTCTGAGTACCTGACAGAACCCTTTGTCTACCAAAATACAAGAAAATTAGCCAGACATTAGTGGCACATGCCCTGAGTTCCAGCTACTCAGGAGGCTGAGGTGGGAGGACCACCTAAACCCAAGAGCTCAGGCTGCAGTGAGCCATGACCATGCCACAGCCGCTGTACTCCAGCCTGGGTGATAGAGTGACACCCTGTCTCAAATAATAATAATGATAATAATAACAATAATAATAATTAAAGTCGTATACTTAGAGGTATAAATTCTGAATATGAAGTGGGCATTGTGATTTTGTGTACTCTTGAAATGATTATCTTTGTGATTGGTTTTTTTTTTAAGCTGCAACTTACCTCATGAATAACTTGGTTACATAAACTAGTAGGTGATTGAAATTTGAACGGAATCGAGTAATGAACATTTTAAACTGACTCATTTCAGTTTCAACTTTCTAGTCATTGACCATAAAGCACATTAAGAATGTAAATTAGTCTTCATATCATCTGAAATGAAAAGATACTTTTTTAAAAAAGGAAGGTAAGACATATATTTAGAACAGCACACAATTTTGATTTGAATTAGCCCTATTCTGATGTTTAGCTTTTAGATATTCCAAAGATATTTTCACTGACTTTGCAATTGAGACCAGAAGGACTTGTAGGTCTGGCCCTGCAGAGTGAGTGGAAAAGTCCTGTTTGCCATATTAGGGAACATTCTCATAGGCTCCAAGGCTTAGGATATGGACATTTTGGGAGCCCATTCTTCTGCTTACCATATTACTTCAATGATGTTTGCTCCCCTAGATTTTCACTAATAGTAAAAAGTAAACAAACAGATCTGGAGAAAAATGGAAGATAAGAGGCAGGACTAACTGCAGCTCTTCCCTGGGGTGGACAGAACAGCATGTAGAGACTCACATCGTGAACTTTTGGTTCAAGAACCACCACAGGATCGTATCAGGAAAACCAACAGAATTCTCAGACTCTTTGAAATAAGTGACTTGCCGCTGTAAACTCTGTGAGACAGCTGAAAAACTGTGAGTTCCCAAAGTGTGAGAGAGGGAAAGTCTGCCTCCAAACACACATTCACACTGGGGAACCTGAAAATCTGGATCAGGGGAGAAGTATTTAACCTTACCTAGAGCTGAAACAAATTTAGAGAGCCCGGTGAAATATAAAGGTAGAAGAAGCAGTGGGAAGAGCCCTGTAGGCACTTCTGGGCCCAAGGAAGCCCGGGGAAGCCATTTCTGACTATATCTCACAGTGGTCCCTTGGGAGGGCAGACAGTGGGATTGGGGAAGGGCCACAGGGAGAAGGAGGCTTCCAGTGAAACTTTGTAACAGTTCTGACCAAGCGTGAATTTTCTTGGGCAATATCAAGTGTGGACGGGGTGAACGATAAGGGCAGATATGAGCACAGAAGCCATGGCAGGCAGGGAGGGGTGAGACCTGTAAGATCTGCTTGCTTTCTCAGTAGGGAGGCTTATAGCCTGGGGCAAGATGGGAGCTGTCACTGCAGTGACAGTGAGACCTTTCACTCCAGACTTTCACGTACTTCCCTGGTGACCTGTATGAAGCAGCAGAGGCAGCCATAATCCCAATTGGAATATAACTCCATTGGCCTGAGAACCAGCCTTCCATCCCACACAATGACCACAGCAAGCCCCATCCAAGGAGAGTCTGAACATGACCAGCTTGAGAAAATCAGCATACTAAACAAAACTGAAACCAAGGATTCTCAGAGATTCCACTTCACTCCCCTGCTACCTCCACCAGAGCAGGTGCTGGTATCCATGGCTAAGAGACCTGTAGATGGATCACATCACAGGACTCTGAAGACACTCCCCATTATCAGCCTGGAGACCAGTAGCTTCGCTGGGTGGTTAGACTCAGAAGAACAATAATGATAACTGCAGTCCAACTCTCAGGAAGCCCCATCCCAAGGGGAAGAGGGAAAGCACCACATCAAGGGATCACCCCATGGGACAAAAGAATCTGAACAGGAGCCTTTGAGTCCCAGATCTTTCCTCTGACATAGTCTACCCAAATGAGATGGAACCGAAAAACAATTCTGGTAATATGACAAAGCAGAGTTCTTTAACACCCCAAAAAGATCACACCAGTTCACCAGCAATGGACCCAAACCAAGAAGATATCTCTGAATTGCCAGAATAAGAATTCAAAAGGTCAATTATTAAGCTACTTAAGGAGGCACGACAGAAAAGTGAAAACTACCAAAAAAAAAGTTTTAATAATATAGAATATAGATGAAAAATCTTCAGAGAAAGAGATATCATAAATAAAACACAAACACAACTTCTGGAAATGAAGGACATGCTTAGAGAAATGCAAAATACACTGGCAAGTTTCACCAGTAGAATCAAACAACTAGAAGAAAGAACTTCAGAGCTCCAAGACAAGGCTTTCAAATTACTCTGATAAAAACAAAACAAAAAAAAAGAATCAAAGGAACAAAGCCTCCAAGAAGTTTGGGATGATGTCAAATGACCAAACTTAAGAATAATTGGTGTTCCTGAGAAAGAAGAGAAATCTGAAAGTTTGAAAATTTTGTTTGAGGGAATAATTGAGGAAAACTTCCCTGGCCTTGCTAAGGATCTGGACATTCAAATACAAGAAGCTCAAAGAACACCTGGAAAATTCAACTCAAAAAGATCCTCACCTCTGCACATAGTCATCAGGTTATCTAGGGTCAAGATGAAGGAAAGAATCTTAAGAGTTGTGAGGCAAAAGCATCAAGTAACCTGTAAAGGAAAACCTATCAGATTAACAGCAGATTTATCAGCAGAAACCCTACAAGCTAGAATGGATTGGGGTCCAATCTTTAGACACCTTAAACAAAATAATTATCAGCCAACAAATTTGTATCCAGTAAAAGTAAGTTTTATAAATGAAGGAAAGATAAAGTATTTTTCAGATAAACAAATGCTGAGAGAACTTGCCACTGTCAAGCCAGCACTACAAGAACCGCTAAAAGATGCCCTAAATCTTGAAACAAAACCTTGAAATACACCAAAATTTGACCTCTTTAAAGCATAAATTTCACAGGGCCTATAAAACAATCATACTATTAAAAAAAAAAAAAAGGTATTTAGGCAACAACTAGCACAATGAGTAGAATAGTACCTCACATCTCAATACTAACACTGAATGTAAATGGTCTAAATGCTCCAATGAAAAGATACAGAATTGCAATATGGATAAGAATTCACCAATTAACCATCTGCTGTCTTCAAGAGACTCACCTAACACATAAGGACACATGTAAACTTAAGATAAAGTGATGGGAAAAGATGTTCCATGCAAATGGACACCAAAAGCAAACAGGAGTAGCTATTCTTATGTCAGACAAAACAGACTTTAAAGCAACAACAGTTAAGAAAAACAAATTGGGGCATCATATTATGACAAAAGGACTAGTCCGACAGGAAAACATCACAATCCTAAATATATATGCACCTAATACTGGAGCTCCCAAATTTATAAAACAATTACTACTAGACTTAAGAAACGAAATAGATGGCAACAGAACAATAGTGGGGGACATTAATACTCTACTGACAGCACTAGACAGATCATCAAGATAGAAAGTCTACAAAGAAATAATGGACTTAAACTATGTCCTTGAACAAATGGATTTAACAGATATTTATAGAACATTCCACCCAACAACTGCAGAATATACATTCTATTCATTAGCACATGGAACACTCTCCGAGACAGATCATACGATAGGCCACAAAACAAGTCTCAACAAATTTGAGAACACTGAAATTTTGTCAGGTACTCTCTCAGACCACAGTGGAATAAAATTGGAATTCCACTCCAAAAGGAGTCCTCAAAACCATGTACATACAGGAAACTAAATAACGCTGCTCCTGAATGATAATTGGGTCAACAATACAATCAAAATGGAAATAGAAAAATTTCTTGAACTGGCTGGTGCAGTGGCTCACGCCTGTAATCCGAGCACTTTGGGAGGCCAAGGCAGGTGGATCACCTGAGGTCAGGAGTTTGAGACCAGCTAGACTGATATGGTGAAACACTGTCTCTACTAAAAATACAAAAATTAGCTGGGCCTCATGGCAGGTACCTGTAGTACCAGCTACTCAGGAGGCTGAGACAGGAGAATTGCTTTGCTTGAACCCAAGAGGCAGAGGTTGCAGTGAGTGGAGATCCCACCACTGTACTCTAGCCTGTGTGACAGAGCGAGACTCGTTTCAAGAGAAAAAAAAGAAAAAAGAAAATATTCCTCGAACTGAACGATAATAGTGACACAAACTATCAAAATCTCTGGGATACAGAAAAGATGGTGCTAAGAGGAAAGTTCATAGCATTAAATGTCTACATCAAAACATCTGAAAGAGCACAAATAGACAATCTAGGGTCACACCTCCAGGAACTAGAAAAACAAAACAACCCCAAACCCAGTAAGAGAAAAAAATTAGCAAGATCAGAGCAAAACTAAATAAAATTGAAACAAAAAATTACAAAAGATAAATGAAGCAATAAGCTGGTTGTTTGAAAAGATAAATCTAATTGATAGACAGTTAGCAAGATTAACCAAGAAAAGAATAGAGAACATCCAAATGAGCTCAATTAGAAACAAAACGGAAGATATTACAACCAATACCACAGAAATACAAAAGATCATTCAAGGCTACTATGAACACCTTTATGCACATAAACTAGAAAACCTCGAGAACATGGATAAATTCCTGGAAATATGCAGCCCTCCTAGATTAAACCAGGAAGAAATGGAAACCTTGAACACACCAATAACAAGCAATGAGATTAAAATGATAATTTAAAAAGTTACCTACAAAAAAATACTCCAGGACCAAACAGATTCACAGCTGAATTCTATCAGATATTAAAAGAAATGGTACCAATCCCATTGACACTATTCCAAAAGATAGAGAAGAGGGGAATCCTCTCTGAATTATTCTATGAAGCCAGTATCACCCTAATACCAAAACCAAGAAAACACATAAAAAAACAAAACTACAGACCAATATCCCTAATGAACATAGATGCAAAAATCCTCAAAAAATTCTAGCTAACAGAATCCAACAGCATATCAAAATGATAATCCACCATGATCAAGTGGGTTTCCTACCAGAGATTCAGGGATGGTTTAACATATGCAAGTCAATAAATGTAATATACCACATAAACTGCATTAAAAACAAAACCCACATGATCATCTCAATAGATACAGAAAAACCATTTCACAAATACTAGCATCCCTTTATGATTAAAACCCTCAGCAAAATCAGCATAGAAGGGACATACCTTAAGGAAATAAAAGACAGCTATTACAAACCCACAGCCAACATTATACTGAATGGAGAGAAGTTGAAACCATTACCACTGAGAACTGGGACAAGTCAAGGATTCCCACTTTCACCACTTCTATTCAACATAGTGCTGGAAGTCCTAACCAGAGCAATCAGACATGAGAAAGAAATAAAGGGCATCTAAATTAGTAATGAGGAAGTCAAACTGTTATTGTTTGCTGATGGCATGATTATACACCTAGAAAATTTTAAGGACTCATCCAAAAAGTTCCTCAACGGGTGAATGAATTCAGCTCAGTTTTAGGAAACAAAATTAATACACACAGATCAGTAGCTCTGCTCTACACCAACCGCGACCAAGCTGAGAAGCAAATTAAGAGCTCAACCCCTTTTAAAATAGCTGCAAAACAAATAATGAAATACTTAGAAATATACCTAACCAAGGAGGTGGAAGACGTCCACAAGGAAAACTACAAAACACTACTGAAAGTAATCACACATGACACAGGCAAATGGAAACACATCGCACACTCACGGATGGGTAGAATCTATATTGTGAAAATGGGACTGAGCAGGAACCCGCATCCAGGAACAGATCCCTTTGCTCCTCCCTCAGAATGAATGGAGACTAGAAATCAGATGTTTATGCCCAAGAAAAGCAGGATTTTGTTCAGCACTTCTCCCAGATCATTAGGGTGCTGACTGAGGATGAGATGGGACACCCAGAGACAGGAGATGCTATTGCCCAGCTTGAGGAGATCCTGGAGTATGATGCCATTGGAGGCAAGTGTCACAGGGGTTTGACTGTGCTAGCCTTCCGGGAGCTGGTGGAGCCAAGGAAACAGGATACTGAGAGTCTCCAGTGGGCCCTGACTGTGGGCTAGCATGTGGAACTGCTGCAAGCTTTCTTCCTGGTGGCAGATGACATCATGGATTCATCCCTTACCTGCTGGGGACAGATCTGCTGGTATCAGAAGCCGGACATGGGGTAGGATGCCATCAATGATGCTACCCTTATGGGAGCATGTATCTACCGCCTGCTGAAGCTCTATTGCCGGGAGCAGCTCTATTACCTGAACCTGATTGAGCTCTTCCTGCAGAGTTCCTATCAGACTGAGATTGGGCAGACCCTGGACCTCATCACAGCCCCACAGGGCAATGTGGATCTTGGCAGGTTCACCGAAAGGAGGTACAAATCTATTGAAAAGTACAAAATAGCTTTCTACTGCTTCTACCTTCCTGTAGCTACAGTCATGTACATGGTGAGAATTGATGATGAGAAGGAGCATGCCAATACCAAGAAGATCATGCTGGAGATGGGAGAGTTCTTTCAGATTCAGGATGATTACCTTGAACTCTTTGGGAACCCCAGTGTGACCCACAAATTTGGCACTGACATCCAGGACAACAAATTCTGCTGGCTAGTGGTTCAGTGTCTTCAATGGGCCACTCCGGAACAGTACGAGATCCTGAAGGAAAATTCTGGCAGAAGGAGGCCGAGAAGGTGGTCCGGGTGAAGGCACTGTATGAGGAGCTGGATCTGCCGGCCGTGTTCTTACAGTATGAGGAAGGTAGTCACAGCCACTTTATGGGTCTCATTGAACAGTACGCAGTGCCCCTGCCCGCAGCCATCTTTCTGGGGCTTGCACGCAAAATCTACTAGCGGAAAAAGTGACCTAGAGACTGCAAGGGCGGGGAGAGGAGGCTCTCGAGGAATAAATTATTGTATAACCAAAATATATGTATAGATACATATATTGTGAAAATGACAATACTGCCCAAAGCAATCTACAAATTCAATGCAACTCCCATCAAAAATACCACCATCTTTCTTCAAAGAACTAGAAAAAATAATCCTAAAATTAATGTGGAACAAAAAAAGACCCTGCATAGCCAAAGTAAGACTAACCAAAAAGAACAAATCTGGAGGCATTACATTACCCGACTTCAAAATATACTATAAGGCCACAGTCACCAAAACAGCATGGCACTGGTATAAAAATAGGCATATAGACCAATGGAACAGAATAGAGAACCCAGAAATAAAGCCAAGTACCTAATGGTCAACTGATTTCCGACAAAGCAAACAAAAACATAAACTGGGTAAAGGACACCCTATTCAACAAATGGTGCTGGGTTAATTGGCAGGCCACATATAGAAGAATGAAAGTGGATCCTCATCTCCCACCCTATGTAAAAATTAACTCAAGGTGAATCAAAGACTTAAATATAAGACATGAAACCATAAAAATTTTGAAAGACCACATTTTAAAAACCATTCTAGACATTGGCTTAGGCAAAGACTTCATGACCAAGTACCCAAAAGCAAATGCAACAAAAACGAAGATAAATAGATGGGACTTAGTTAGATTAAAAGCCTCTGTATAGCAAACAAACAATCAGCAGAGTAAACAGACAACACACACGGTGAAAGAAAATCTTCAATCTACACTTCCGACAAAGGACTCACATCCAGAATCTACAAAGAATTCAAACAAATTGGAAAGAATGAAACAAACAATTCCTTCCAAAAATGCAATAAGGACACGAATAGAAAATTCTCAAAAGAAATATACAAATGGCCAACAAACACTAATGCCCAGCATCACTAATGATCAGGGAAATGCAAATCAAAACCACAATGCAATAACACCTGACTCTTGCAAGAATGACCATAATCAAAATAACAAAAAACAATTATGTTGGCATGGATGTGGTGAAAAGGAACACTTTTACATGGCTGGTGGGAAAGTAAACTAGTACAACAACTATGGAAAACAGTATGGACATTCCTTAAATAACAAAAAGTAGATCTACTGTTTGATCCATCAATCCCACTATTGGGTATCTACCTAGAGGAAAAGACATCCTTATACGAAGAAGATACCTGCATACGCATGTTAACAGCACAATTCGCAATTGCAAAAATATGGAATCAGTCCAAAAGCCCATCAATCAATGAATAAAGAAAATTATATATATATATATATATGGGGTGTGTGTGTGTGTGTATATATATATATAAAAACACACCATACAATACTACCCAGCCATAAAAAGGAACGCAATAATGGCATTTGCAGGAAACTGGGTGGAAATGGAGATCACTATTCTGAGTAAAGTAACTCAGGAATGGAAAACCAAACATGGTATGTCCTCACTCATTAAGTGGGAGCTAAGCTATGAGAACACAAAGGTATAAGAATGATAAAATGGACTTTCAGGACTCGAGGGAAAGAGGGGTAGAGAGGTGAAAAATAAAAGACTACACATTGGGTACATTGTATGCTGCTCAAGTGATAGGTGCACCAAAATCTCAGAAATCAGCACTAAAGAACTTATTCATGTAACCAAACACCATTTGTTCCCTCAAAAACCTATTGAAATACAAAAGAAAAATTAAAAACAAAGCAACTCCAATCCCCAAAAAAAGAAATAAAGAAGACCTAAATAAGTGGGGAGAAATACTGTGTTCAAAGATTGGAATATTCAGTATTGTAGATTAAATGCAATTCCAATCAAGTTCCTGGCAGGCCTGAACCTAAAAGTTTAAAAAATAAAAATAAATTCTGGCAGGCTTTTTAAAAACAGAAATTAACAAGCTGATTTTTCAATTTATGTGGAAATCTGAAGGAGTTTGAATAGCCATCATAATTTTTTACAAAGAAGAAACTTGGAAAATACACACTACCTGATTACAAGACTTACTATAAAGCTCCAGGAATCAAAGCAGCGTTATTGGCATAAAGATAGCCATGAATCAGTGGAATAGAATAAAGAGTTCATGAATGAAGCCACACATGTATGTCTCTAAAAAATGCTTCAAGGAGAAAGGATAGTGTTTTCAACAAATGGTGTTGGGAAAAAATTACAAGAAAAAGAAAGAACACCGTATCCAAAAACTCACTTGATATGAATCACAGATACAAACATAAGAGCTAAAGTTGCTAGCCTTCTAAAACACTGCTACCCAATAGGCTATAATCTGAGTCACAAATGTGAGCCACATCGGTAATCTTTACTTTTCTAGTAGCTGCATTTTTAAAAGTAAAAAGTAATCAGTGAAATTAACTTTAACAATATGTTTTATTTAATCCAATACATCCAAAATACAATTTTAGCATGGAATCAAAATAAAAGATTATTGGCGTATTTAACATTTTTTCTCATACTTAGTCTTTCTTGAAATTATTCTTTTGAGCCTCCAAGGCTTAGAAATTCCTTACAACCTGCCATGTCAAGATTTTCCTCCAGTTGCGAGGATTCTGGGATTTGCAGAAGACATCAGTACCATTTACATTTCCAGCTCTGGGTCCAGGAAAGAAAGAGTACAGAGACACAGTCCGGACTGGGACGCACCTTAGCCTCTTCGTCTCCCAGCCTTCCTCCACGTGCCAGACCCCTGATGCTCCTGACAAGCTCAGGGTTTCATGAAGTGCCAGCCACAGGTGGGAAGCAGACAGGAGATACACAAACCCAGACCTCTGCAACCCGCCTCAGGAAGTCCTTCTGAAACCTACCCAGCCCCATTCCTGCCGCAGCCTGGGTGCTTTCCCCGGCGGAGTTCCACGTCTGCAGAGGGTGATTCTAGAACACCCTTCCTCCCAGTAACCCTGGGCTCCCTCCTTCATCTGCTTCAGGACTCAACTCGCAGGGTGCCTCTCGGGAAATCTCACACCAATGATAATAACTTAAAATTGCCCCGGCTCCTTTCATCTTCTGTGCCTTGCTTTTCTCTTAATAATCCTTTACTTTCGGACACCCCTGTAGCTGACTTCGGTGGTTTTTTATTGGCCGTAAAATCTTTCAACTGAACGCAAATTCCTTGAAGGCCATGATTTTTTCTGTTTGGATCTGACCCAAGCGCCTAGAATAGCGCCTGACGAAGAGTAGATGCTCAACAAACAGTTAAGGGCTGAATAAATCTAGAGACCAAGACCTCTTAAAGTTGAGTCTGGGACTGACAGGTCGGTATTTTCCCAGCATATGATTTTTGAGGCCCACAGGGGAGGGGTGGGGGGAGTCTTACCCAGGGCAGCGAGTGCAGCCTCAGTGGCAGAAATCCCAGCGCGCCCCCTCCTGCAGCAGACCCCGCTCCTCCTGCGAGGCCCCAGATGAAACCCGACCCCCAGCTGCCTGCGCAGCCTCCTGGCAGGGGTCGCGGGGCGCTTCTGCGAGGCAGTCTGGGCCAAAGCGCCAAAATCCGCCGCTGTCGCTCAGCCGCAGCCTGTTTGGGGCTGGGGAGCCTCTCCTGGTCGGTGACTGTCGCGGACAATAGACGAGACCAGAAATTAGATTTAGTTCCAGGATCAAGTACCTTTAATCAGGGAATGGAGATGGCAGGGGACGAGGCCTAAGAGATGTAGACAGCAAGTCCTGTCTGCTTAGGTCGCAAAGAGGAAGAAGAGACGGGACTCGGGGTCCTGGACTGGGACTAGGAAGGGGCGGCTCCAAGAGGGTGCGGGTTCCCATGCCAGGGTCCTGGAGGTCCAGGGAGTTGCGGAGGGACCGCCCCCCGGTAACTGAGGGACTGGGGGCAAATGCTCGGCCCAGTCTGATCCCAGACATTCTTGTAACCCAATATAGTTACAGCTCGGACGCCATGTTCTTCCTGGGTCCCTCCAAACTAGGGTTGGAGGATCAACTAGTGGATTCCGGGTAGGAGGAACCTTCCTCCCCAGAAGCAGCAGAACAAATTTCAGGGACTCGGGAGTCCAAGGCCTCATTCCAAAAAACACTGAGAGATTGCGTACTGGGCGCACAGTATATCTGTGGGGTCACACGGACCCGGGAACCAGATCTTAGGGCCCGCAGGCTTCCCTCTGCCTTGAGATCAGAGTTCACCGCCAGTAACTGTGAGGAAACATCTGTACTCCAGGATTTGGAGACACCGACGCGGGAGCCGGGCGCCCCGTGTGCACAGAGCCCTGTTCTGCAGCTGGGAACCCAGCGGAACCCTGTGGAAGTCGCCGGTGGGGAAGCTAAAGGGGACCTGAGTGTCTGTCCTCAGTCCTTCGGCCACACGGGGGCGCTGCCGCTATGCGCTCGGGTTCTGATGAGCCGCTCTGGAGAGGACTGGTCGGTGGTCTGAGTAAGACAGAGATTGTTGATCCAGAAAGGATGTATCAATGAGGTGGGGCTGGGGTTGTCCCCGGGGTGGAAAGGCCTTCTGAGAAGCCCTGGACCGGGCGGGGTTCCGGTTCTGCGGAACAGAGGAGGGCTCTGGAGCTGCCTGTCTCTGAGGTTTCCAACTCCTCCTTGCAAACCCTCTCTCCAGCTTTTTCATGGTAACACTCTAGGAAAATGGAAAATTGATCATTTTTTTCTTCCACTCCTTAATCCTTTCCTGAGTGCTACTTTTAAATAATTTTATTTTAGAAGAGTTTTAAATTTACGTAAAAGCTGCAATGGTAGTACAGAGTTGCCATCCGCTCCAGTCAGTTTCCCCTGGTGTGAACATCTCTCATTCCTATGGTCCGTTTGTCACAGCTAATGAAGCCATTTTCATACCTTATTATTTACGAAACTGCAGACTTTATTTGGAGTTCATTAGCGTTCCCCTAGTGTTCTTTCTGTGTTCCAGGATTCCATCGAGAATATCACATTACATTTAGTCTCCTTCATGCCTCCTTGGCCTCCTCTGGTCTGTGATAGTTCCTGAGATTTTCCTAATTTTTTATGCCCTTCACAATATTGGGAAGAACTGACCAGATATATTGTAAAATGTCCCTCAAACTGAATTTATTTGGGGTTTAGATCATGGTTAGACTACGGTTATGGATGTTTAGATGAGGTGAAGTGCGATTCTCCAAACACTTTGTCAAGGTTATAGAATATCAATTGATGTACCACTGTTGTTATTGAAGTTGATCACCTGGTATATTAGCTTCAATATACCTCCCGGGTATATTGAACCCAGGAGGCAGAGGTTGCAGTGAGCCGAGATCATGCCATTGCACTCCAGCCTGGGAGAAAAGAGGGAAACTTCATGTCAAAAAAAAAAAAAAAAAAAAGTTAAAATAAATAAGAAAAGAAAAAAATTAAGGTCATCTCTTGTGTACTTTTTAAAATCAATGGATAGAGTATAGCAAAGTTATGTGAGCACTCACAATACCTGGTTTTTAACTGAAAGAAACACTGAAAAGGGCAAGATATTGTCTCAAATTGCCAATGCCACCCCAGCCCCATCCTCCAGCAGCAGCTCTGCAGTGCGTTGAATCATGCACTTTGGGAGAGGGAGAACACAGAAATTGTGAGACATTGCATTGAACTCAGTGGTGCCTTGATATAGAGTTATATTAGAAGAATGGAGCAATGGGTTTGGTTGTTGGTGTGGGGAAACGGGGAGGAAAGGAATGAAAAAAATAATCGGGGGTAGATGATGATACCAGTCTGAGAATCAGGTGCCGGTTCCATTCTACTGTGCATCTAGTCACAGTGGCATAGACGTCCAGGCAGGAGGAGGAGCAAGGTGTGGGATCAGCTACATGGGCTTCCAAAGGTAATCCCAGGTGCCACCTCTCCTCCATACTTACTAGGAATCCCAGGCCCTTCCCTGAAGTGACATCCTCCTGCAACCTTTGTACCCCTCTTTCCACTTCTCACAGCCTTTCCCTCCTCCCTCCTTCATTCTCCTGGCCAGGACCCACACTCACCCCACCTCACCTCTCTCTTTTGATCAGTCCCATAGTTTAGAAAGGAACAGAAATGCCAGCTGAGGTCAGGTCTTTTAAAAATTTATTCAGTGTTCTCTGGGCATGCATTTGAAGATGATAACATTGTTTCTGGTCTCAGTGCACTTTCACCACATCTGATTTTCAGCTATGTGAGTCAGGACATCTATATGATCAATCAATCAACCAGGGAAAGAAACTAAGGTCCAGAGCCCTGAGGATGCTTGTGCAAATCACCCTGATTTGGACAGAACAGGATCTTGTAAGGGTCCTAAGAGTCAGAGAAGACTGCAGTCCCTTGTGTTGTATTCTGCTGCATGCCGGGGAAACTGGATGGAAACGATTCAGATTCTTCCTGCATGAAAACGGCAAGTTGTGTCCTTGGGGATCCTCCAGTGGCCCCAGTTGTTCCTGCTGGGGGTGACCTCGACTCTCGAATCCAGCCCTGTAAAATAGGGAGAAATTCAGACATTGCAAGGCATGAAAAATTTTCTCCTGAGAGCAAAGTCGAAGGATAACAAAATTGAAGGAGGGAACATATCAAAAGAAGAGGAAGGAATATACAAAAACAAAAAACAAAAAACCAGCAATAACCAACAACAAGAACAACAACAAAAAAAATACCAAGACATGGGATGTATGAAATCAAACATCAACCCATGAAAAGGTGAAAGGGCAACAGGACCAGAAAGGAAGAGGGTCACCTGGGTTGGTGGACGGCAGAGGGGAAGCCATCTCCAAGAAGATGACCTTGACAACAGCCACCATAAGTTTAAACGTATTGAGAAGACATTTACTCAACTAAGGGACAGTTGGTGAATTCATTTATTAAGGTTCATGGAAAGTAAGAAAATGAGAATACCAGGCAATTATCAAATCTTGAAAACTTCAACATGTATGGAAAGAAAAACTAAGAGAGTTTAACATGTGGCTCAGGTCTGAGTAGCATTCACATAAGTCAATAATTTTAACTCTGGCTCTCAGTGCATTCAAAATCTCCACCTGCCTACACGAGGAGGATGAAAATGTCTGTGCTGGGGAAGGTACTATGGACGAAGGGATATTGAAAAGTCAATACATAATATCTAAAATGGGAACATTTGAAGTGGCATAAATGTATATTATCAAAAGACATAAAGATAAAGAACAACATATGAACTAAAAGGCTTCTGTGTGGTTGTTTGCCAGGAAGCTGGTGGCTAGGAAGGATTGAGAGGGAGTAGAGGGGAGACCATGTTTTGGAACAGGGGAAATGAAAGGGAAGCAGGTAGCACCTTGACCCTGCCTCATGCGGAGAACAGGGTTCCACGCAGTGGTCCAGGATCTCAGGGGCTTACTGTGGCTGATGCCACCTGCCCCCGGGACAAGCCCTTGGCATTGAGTCTACTGAAATGCGGGGAGGGACAAGAGGAGGTCTTCGGACCTTTGACCCGAGCAGCCTGGCTTACTCTAGACTCTGTCTTGGCTTCTGTCCAGAGATTAATGTAATAAATTGTCTCCAAATTCACCCAAGGGAGCAGAGTTCCTTCCCCTACTCCTTATCCCCTTCAACACCATCATTTCTGGAAGTGTTATTCTGAACATGTTCTCAGATTTGTTTTTATCAGTGGAGAAAGAGAAGACAAAAGAGCACTCACCCAGCAGAGCCAGAGGGAGGCAGCTCCAAGGACTCCAGTGGCTACCAGAGTCCACCACGATCCAGGGCTGGACATGCACAGTGAGATCTTCAGCGCAGAGGGAGAAATCTCCTAAGGGTAGGAAGGAAAAACAGCGTTGGGAAGCGTTTCCTTACTTCACAGTGAGTGCAAACATGATAGGAAGGCATAGAGCAAAAGGAAGAAATTATAGGGAAAGGTGCTTGTTTAAGGGGAGATGATGCTGCGGGAGGGGTACACCAGACCCAGCACTGGTGGGGGGTAGGAGAAACACGTATAACCCTTGACTAGAGAATGGATACTTAAGGATCAATATAGTTACTAGGTGAAGAGGACTACATACGTTTTAAGGACGTTGATGTACATTATAGTGTACTATTGGAAGTTAAGGGGAAAGAAAAGAAATTTCATTAATAAAAACAGGCTGCATGTAGTAAAATCAATAATCAGCCCTGGGACTTGTGTTTTCAAAACGCTTTATCCAAGTGCGACCCCTCTGACTTCCTGGAATCCCCACCCTCTAGCACCCGGTTCCCTCTCCTGTAATGAGACGGGTCAGGAGGAGAGATGGACACATAGGCCCATGCTGAAGGCAGTCAGTCACCTGTGCCTGCAGATGAGAAACCGCAGCCTAACCTGAGGGAACCTCATGCTGAAAAAGAGTTTGAACCACTAGCCTCCAGCACAGGGATTCCATCCCAGCTCAGTATTTAGTATTTAGAGATGTAGTATTTCGAGATCCCTAAATACTGAGGACTCTGCCCAGTCTGGTTTGACCATGGGCCTCCTTCCTCACACTGTGGGGCCCCAGCTTTCCCTCCCAATTCCACACCCCCAGATGCTGGTACCATGCTCAGGTTCATCGTGGACACCGCTCCATCCGACATGGCAACACTTTTGATCCCGCCGCTTTGACAACCTCGTTCAGTCTCCTCTGGAGAGAGCCACCAAGCTCTTTGCTGACGAGCTGGGACTGACAGGGAACAGGGCTGCGATCTCGGATGCGGTTGGCAATGGACACCAAAGTCGTCTTCTAAAGACCAAGTACGCTCTAACCACGGAATTCGTCTCTAACCAGTGACTCCTCCAGAAGAGGAAGAAAGAAGCCTGTCTACACTAAACTGAAACACTAAATACACTAAGTGTTATATTAAGTACACTAGGTACACTAAGTGGTAAACTTGATCAACTTAGAGCACCAAGTGCACTAAGTACAGTAAATGGTAAACTTGGTCAACTTAGAGCACTATGTGCAATAAGTACACTAAGTAATAATATGAGTAATAAGTGGTACACTAAGCTGAAACCGCTAACCGCAGCCTAACCGCAGAGGAACCTCAACTTAAATAGTGTGGAGCGGCCGCTAGGTTTCCGCTGCTCCTAGTCGCCCCCAAGAGGAAGCGCCGGTGAGGCTTTAGCAGCTGCCCGGCCCAGCAGTGGCCCCGGGCTCAGGGAACCAGGGCTGCTTCTCTCCGAGGTTCAGGTTCGCGGCCTTAGAAACCCTCCGCTCCGAATCTGGGCTGGCCTATCCGGGAAGCCTTGAAACTCAACTCCCGGGTGGGCCAGGAAGGCTGCCCGAGTTGGGCAGCGCCGGCCGACGCCTTCCTCAGAGCCGAGCTGCTCGCTGCCCTCGAGGCCCAGCCGAGCCTGGAGGAGAGACCGGGTCCGCTCAGGTGGGGCCTTGGTGCCTGGCGACCCCATGAGCCCCCACCCTCCAGCCTGGGGCGGGATGGCCCAATCAGGCGCTGTGGGGGCCCGTTTGGAAACCACTCTCTGCTTTGAGGACACACGCGGGGCTTCCCTGGGAGAAGGAGGCAGTGAAGAGGGGCAGACACGAGGCCTCTGGCCAGCCGCGCCTCGGGTCCAGGCCTCCCTGTGTCCACATCTGGTCTCCCGGCTTTTCACAACAGTGACCTTGACAGCGCCCAGAGTCCGCTGCTTCCGTCCAGTCCGCTCTTCCCCTGCGTGGCCGAGAGGGCGCAGCACTGGTGGCTTCAGGAGGTGGCTGTGAGCGCGGGGCTGGGGCCGAGAGCATAGGACCAGAGAGGAGTCGCCAAGCCACCACTGGCCCAGGGTCACCGTCACCGGCTGCCGGCTAGGTCAAGCCCCAGATTCGGGTTTGCCCAGCAGGCGCTGGGCGTCCATGCTCCCTCTCCACCTCCCTGCCTCTCTAAGGAGAACCTGGCCCATTAGAAAGCCCAGGGCGTTTTGTGGACTGGTTGGTCAAAAATGGTGTGTGGGGGAGGGGGTCAATTGAGATCAGACGTGAAAAACGGGGAACCTGGGGACCATAGGGTTGGGGCCCAGGAGGGGACCGAAGCTTCTATTTAAGACAGGTGACTAAGTGAGGGGCACTGCCGCAACAGGAAGAAAGATTGATTTGCAATTGATTTGCAGGCGTGATCAGTTTTAGTCCCTATTTGACAACCAGAAGTCTGCAGCTCTATCCTTGGTGAGTTCTGAAGGCCTCTGGGGACAGCTGAGCCCAAAAGACTTTTTAATTCCACAGAGAACTTCCCCTGAGGCAGGTCTCCTCTGTGCCCAGGGAAGGAAGGCTGGGCGTGATGGTTTCTGAAAAAAGTTACACAGAGAAAAGGCCAAGTTCATTTGTGCTACCCTGAACTGAACACAGATCAATTAACTGGTCCCAGGATTGATGGCAACAGGCCTATAACTGGTCTCCTAGTTCCTATCCAGTCCTTCCCCCATAAACTCAGAACCCTGTCCTCTTGGAACAGTGAATCCCCAGCAGAGGACCTCAGCTCCCAAGCTCCATTCAACCTGGGCTGCCTGGAACCCGTTACCCTGCCCAGGAGCTGTTAACACCTGGAGCTCGGTGCAGGAAGAATGCAGGGGCCCTAGGTGGGGAAGTGAATGAGTGCTGAGGGGTTCCGGGAACTCCTTGAGCCCTTGCAGTAGCTCCCACTCAGGCTGTCCTGCAAGTCCTCACAAGGCCCACCACTGAGCAGGAAGAATGTCCCCAGGAGAGGCAAGGGGTGGGGCAAAGGCAGGTGTGGGGTCCCTTGCATTTGCAGCAAACTGGAGAGGGAGAGGAGAGGCAAGGAGTAAATGGTCCTCACGTGGAAACCTACAGCACACTGCCCTAAGGGAATGGGAAGGGAACCACAGCCACGCTCGTCCACAGAAGACTTGGCAGATGGGAGAGGGTATCCTTGAGGACTGAAATCCCTACCTCACAGGACTCTGGATACTTGGACACTTGCTTCCTCCTGTGCTTCTCTATGAATCTCAGGACTGTGTTTGGGACACTCTCTGCACTCTTATTCTTGTAATTCTCTTCTCTCTGGATGGCCTCCTTTCCCTTGGAGTGAAGGCATGGCCATCAGATTCTTGGGCTGAAGGTCACTGGGTGACTGTGAGATTCTGGGGCCAGTTACTTCCCTTTCTTAGCCACCCCATGCTTTACAAAACCGAGCTCCGCAGTCATACTCATCTCTCCCAGTGAAGCTCAAAGGAATTATTAATAAAAAACACAAAAACATAAATGAAATGATGTTTATGGAGCCAACTGATTAACATGGAAAAGCACGGGCTTCCCACTTTTCTGCCCTTCGTGAGAACTTAATCCTAAAACACTGATGTCATGTCAACCTTCTGCCTTAACTGGGAATTGCTGTAGTCAGTCTAAGGGCATCCCGTGAGCCCCTAGGGTTGGAAAAATAAGGCCACTTTTCCTAAACACACATGTGGTTCTGTCCTGGCCAGATCAGTGGACTTCCAGTGTCCTTCCTGAGTCACACCGAGGTAAACTGCACAGACCAGAAACCAACATAAAAAGAATAAAATAAAATAAGTGGCCTGTAGTGTGTGGGCTGGGGTTGGTGCGCGCTTCCGGCTTGGCCACCGGTGTCCGTGGTTCAGCCCCGGGGCTTTTGTGTCGGGTCTGGCTTGGCTTTGTGTTCCAGAGTTTTTGCCCTGCTCCGCAGCGCTTCTCCGGGGCGGGAGCCACGAGGCCTGGGCGAGCTCGGGCGGGACCGGCGGCTGTGAAGGTTGCGGGGAGCGGGACTTGCAGCTCCTGGTGATGCCAGAGTTCCTGGAAGGCTCCTGGGACCTGACGAAGGACAAGTTGAAGAGTGAGTTGGTCACCATTAAAGTGAGGCTCCCGGCCCGGAGCAGCGCGCAGACCAGGACGCACAGCTCCGCCTGCAGCACTGGGCGCTACCTCTACCCGCCCGGGCGCCGACAGCGAGGGCCCGCCTCCCCCAGCTGCGAGGAACTCGCAGCTGCGAGTGCACCCTGGTCCTGGCTTCGGAGCCGGGCCTCCCGGAGCAGGAAAGCCACAAAGAAAACGGATCAACCCAGACCAAAAGATGAAGCTGATCTCGAGGTAATCGCGCTCACTAATGAAGATCTCGTGGACCCGCTTGCGAGGTATGAAGAGAAACCTAGTCCTACTGGAGAACAACCCGGAAGCGATGTGAGAAAAAAATCCTTGAAACCAAGGAACAAGGACGATCTGTCGCCCAGGCTGGCGTGCAGTGGTGCGATCTCGGCTCACTGCAGCCTCCGCCTCCCTGGTTCAACAGATTCTCGTGCCTCAGCCTCCTGAGTGGCTAGAAACACAGGCATGCGCCGCCTCACCCGGTTACTTTTTTTTTTTTTTTTTTTTTTTTTTTTTTTTTTTTTGTATTTTTGGTAGGGACGGGTTTTCCCCGTGTTGTCCAGGCTGGTCTCCAACTCCTGAGCTCAAGGGATCCGCCCATCTCGCCGGATTAAGGATTAACAATTTAATCTTCAGCAGAAAATGGAAGATCGAATTTAAATAAAGGTTCTAGTAGATACTGTGACAATGAAGAAGACTAAAGTAGAGATCAAGCTTGAGAAGAGAGAACCACTAAAGGGCAGAGCAAAGACTCCAGTAACACTAAAGCAAAGAAGACTTGAGACACAGCTATTCTCACGCCGGAATAACTGAGGCTGAACGCACAAGTGGAGCTTCAGAAGGCGGAGCTCTGCAGGCCTGGAGTAGGGACTTGGAGCAGGGTCTCTACCAGAGACCTGAGGAGAAGGCCAAGGAAGAGGGTGGAAACCAGAACATTTTTGAATAGACCATGCAGTAATTTCACAGAGTGCTCCCACAGCTGAAAATCTAGTGGCTTCAGGACACAAAGCCTTAGTTGTCAGTAGGTGACTGGAAATTTCAAGCATGCAGCTCCTATTCTGCAATTCAGTAAATTTTCAAACATACCCCAAACTCCAAAGAGACCATTGAAAAAAACAAACAAACAAAAACCAAAACAAAACAAAATACAGAAAAGAAGAGTAGAAAGGGATATTCGTAAAGAAACGTTGCCCTGTGAAGCATCTACACCAAAAGGAATTAGTGCAGACCAGTCAAAGGGGCTACAGGCAGGCCATTTGAACTCAGTGAGTTCAGGATGGCAGAATCTTGTACATCTAAATATGTTCCTACGTGTGTTCCCTTGGCAGATATCAAGTCAGAAAAGACAAAAAAAGAATGAGCCTTTTCTGTATGGACAAAAATTTTGCTCTTTGTTGTTGTGGTAGGTTTTGTTTGTTTGTTTTTTGGTCTATCAAGCTATGGAAACCAACCAAGGAAATCCTCTCTAATGTTCTTCCTGATGACTCTAGAAACCCAACTGAATGGGATCCCTTTGGCACATTCAACTTGGTCTATTTTTAATAAATGTATTGAAAAACACTTGGGTACACTTGTTGACTTAAAGAACTATAAAAAGGTGATTTCACCTCAATAAATGTAGTATTCCATGAAAAGCAAACAAAATATATATAAATGAACTTCATTAGAGTGTTTTTGAACTCTGGACTAGCAGGGATCACTTCCTGACATATGAAAATCTTTTTTAGCTCTCAAGCATTTTTGTAGGCTTTTTAAAATTTTTTCTTCTCATTGTCCAAACCTATGCAGGGTTTCTTTAAAATGTGGACATCTGGTTTCATTTTTGAAAAAAGATATATATATATATATATGTTTTGTGGAAACAGAAAGGGCAAAACATGGTAATATAGTATGAAGTTACACGTTTAAATACTTTGAATTCTTACACAAGAGTGTAAGAATTATCTTCTGCTGAATCAAAACTTTACAGACATGGGAGACAATGAAATTTGGTAAGAGAAAAAGTAACATGGTTGTACTTTTTGTAACTGCAACACAATTTGATGGTGTTTATGAGGAAAAGTACAGCAATAATCTCTTCTGTAACTTTTATTAATAGTAATGTTATGCCGGGCGAGGTGGCTCAAGCCTGTAATCCCAGCACTTTGGGAGGCCGAGACGGGTGGATCACGAGGTCAGGAGATCGAGACCATCCTGGCTAACACGGTGAAACCCCGTCTCTACTAAAAAAAAATACAAAAAACTAGCCGGGCGAGGTGGCAGGTGCCTGTAGTCCCAGCTACTCGGGAGGCTGAGGCAGGAAAATGGCGTGAACCCGGGAGACGGAGCTTGCAGTGAGCTGAGATCCGGCCACTACACTCCAGCCTGGGAGACAGAGCGAGACTCCATCTCAAAAAAAAAAAAAACAGTAATGTTATTACTGTAGCCCTATCATACTCACTTTTTAAACCACTGGCTTTTTAAAGTATCATGAAAGTCCCACTTCAGTAAGACCTATTTAAATACTGTTGA
The DNA here is from genome assembly GCF_049350105.2 of Macaca mulatta. NCBI lineage: Eukaryota > Metazoa > Chordata > Mammalia > Primates > Cercopithecidae > Macaca > Macaca mulatta. The sequence continues at coordinate 152,594,635 of NC_133409.1, read as the reverse complement.
TGTTTAAGCAGGGATCTTTTAGTGTAGCATATACATGTTTTAGAGAACTGTCGGCTGGCTGTACATGTGTTTAAAAACCGCTAGCTAGCTATGAGGCTACAGTTGAAAACTACACTTTTTTTTAGAAATTGTAAACACTGGTCCTACGTTTCATTTGGATTCCTTATTGCATCATCTTCTGTTAACAAAAACAAATTTTGCCAATATTTTTGCCTTTTATTTCCCAACACAATTTGATTTAAAAGTACAAAAAGTGTTTGCTTTCAAATTGCATCATAAGCAGCAGTTAACACTTAAAGATGGCCGGGTGCAGTGGCTCATGCCTGTAATCCCAGCACTTTGAGAGGCCAACGTGGGCAGATCGCTTGAGCCCAGAAGTTCCAGACCAGGAGTTCTGAGTACCTGACAGAACCCTCTCTCTACCAAAATACAAGAAAATTAGACAGACATTGGTGGCACATGCCCTTAGTTCCAGCTACTCAGGAGGCTGAGGTGGGAGGACCACCTAAACCCAAGAGCTCAGGCTGCAGTGAGCCATGACCATGCCACAGCCGCTGTACTCCAGCCTGGGTGATAGAGTGAGACCCTGTCTCAAATAATAATAATGATAATAATAACAATAATAATAATAATTAAAGTTGTATACTTAGAGGTATAAACTCTGAATATGAAGTGGGCATTGTGATTTTGTATACTCTTGAAATGATTATCTTTGTGATTGATCTTTTTTTAAGCTGCAACTTACCTCATGAATAACTTGATTACATAAACTAGTAGGTGATTCAAATTTGAACAGAATCTAATAAAACATGAAAGTTTTAAACTGACTCATTTCAGTTTCAACTTTCTAGTCATTGACCATAAAGCACATTAAGAATGTAAATTAGTCTTCAATATCATCTGAAATGAAAGGATACTTTTTTAAAAAAGGAAGGTAAAGATATATATTTAGAACAGCACACAATTTTGATTTGAATTAGCCCTATTCTGATGTTTAGCTTTTAGATATTCCGAAGATATTTTCACTGACTTTGCAATTGAGACCAGAAGGACTTGTAGGTCTGGCCCTGCAGAGTGAGTGGAAAAGTCCTGTTTGCCATATTAGGGAACATTCTCATAGGCTCCAAGGCTTAGGATATGGACATTTTGGGAGCCCATTCTTCTGCTTACCATATTACTTCAATGATGTTTGCTCCCCTAGATTTTCACTAATAGTAAAAAGTAAACAGATCTGGAGAAAAATGGAAGATAAGAGGCAGGACTGACTGCAGCTCTTCCCTGGGGTGGACAGAACAGCATGTAGAGACTCACATCGTGAAATTTTGGTTCAAGAACCACCACAGGATCGTATCAGGAAAACCAACAGAATTCACAGACCCTTTGAAATAAGTGACTTGCTGCTGCAAACCCTGTGAGACAGCTGAAAAACTGTGAGTTCCCAAAGGGTGAGAGAGGGAAAGTCTGCCTCCAAACACACATCCTCACTGGGGAACCTGAAAGTCTGGATCAGGGGAGAAGTATTTAACCTTACCTAGAGCTGAAACAAATGTAGAGAGTCGAGCGAAATATAAAAGTGGAAGAAGCAGTGGGAAGAGCCCTGTAGGCACTCCTGGGCCCAGGGAAGTCATTTCTGACTATATCTCACAGCAATCCCTTGGGAGGGCAGACAGTGGGATTGGGGAAGGGCCACAGGGAGAAGGAGGCTTCCAGTGAAACTTTATAATAATTTTGACCAACTGTGAATTTTCTGGGTAATATCAAGGGTGGACGGGGTGAATGATAAGGGCAGATATGAGCACAGAAGCCATGGCAGGCAGGGAGGGGTGAGACCTGAAAGCCCTGCTTGCTTTCTCAGTAGGGAGGCTTATAGCCTGGGGCAAGATAGGAGCTGGGTGGGGCCTGGCACTACAGGCTTTCACCCACCTCCGTGGTGACCTGTATGAAGCAGCAGAGGCAGCCATAATCTCACTCCATAACTCCACTGGCCTGAGAACCAGCCTCCCATCCCACACAATGATGACAGCAAGTCCCACCCAAGAAGAGTCTGAACATGACCAGCATTTGAGAAAATCAGCATACTAAACAAAACTGAAACCAAGGATTCTCAGAGATTCCACTTCACTTCCCTGCTACCTCCACCAGAGCAGGTGCTGGTATCCATGGCTAAGAGACCTGAAGATGGATCACATCACAGGACTCTGAAGACACTCCCCATTATCAGCCTGGGGACCAGTAGCTTCGCTGGGTGGTTAGACTCAGAAGAACAATAATGATAATTGCAGTCCAACTCTCAGGAAGCCCCATCCCAAGGGGAAGAGGGAAAGCACCACATCAAGGGATCACCCCATGGGACAAAAGAATCTGAACAGGAGCCTTCGAGTCCCAGATCTTTCCTCTGACATAGTCTACCCAAATGAGAAGGAACCAGAAACACAATTCTGGTAATATGACAAAGCAGAGTTCTTTAACACCCCAAAAAGATCACACCAGTTCACCAGCAATGGACCCAAACCAAGAGGATATCTCTGAATTGCCAGAATAAGAATTCAGAAGGCCAATTATTAAGCTACTTAAAGAGGCACCACAGAAAGGTGAAAACTAACTAAAAGAATTTTTTTAATAATATAGAATATAGATGAAAAATCTTCAGAGAAATAGATATCATAAATAAAAGACAATCACAACTTCTGGAAATGAAGGACACACTTAGAGAAATGCAAAATACACTGGCAGGTTTCAAAAATAGAATCAAACAACTAGAAGAAAGAACCAGAGTTCCAAGACAAGGCTTTCAAATTAACTCTGACAAAAACAAAGAAAAAAGAATCAAATGAACAAAGCCTCCAAGAAGTTTGGGATGATGTTAAATGACCAAACTTAAGAATAATTGGTGTTCCTGAGGAAGAAGAGAAATCTGAAAGTTTGAAAATTTTATTTGAGGGAATAATCGAGGAAAACTTCCCTGGCCTTGCTAGAGATCTAGATATCCAAATACAAGAAGCTCAAAGAACACCCAGGAAATTCATCTCATCTCATCTCAAAAAGATTCTCACTTAGGCACATAGTCATCAGGTTATCTAGGGTGAAGATGAAGGAAAGAATCTTAAGAATTGTGAGGCAAAAGCATCAAGTAACCTGTAAAGGAAAACCTATCAGATTAACAGCAGATTTATCAGCAGAAACCCTACAAGCTAGAAGGGATTGGGGCCCAATCTTTAGACACTTAAACAAAATAATTATCAAACCAGAATTTTGTATACAGTAAAAGTAATGAAGGAAAAGTACATGAAGGAAAGATAAAGTATTTTTCTTTTTTTCTTTCTTTTTTTTTTTTTTTTTGATGGAGTCTCACTCTGTCACCCAGGCTTGGGTGCAGTGGCACAATCTTGGCTCACTGCAAGCTCCACCTCCTGGGTTCACACCATTCTCCTGCCTTGCTTCCCAAGAAGCTGGGACCACAGGCGCCCACCACCATGCCCAGCTAACTTTTTTGTGTATTTAGTAGAGATGGGGTTTCACCATGTTAGCCAGGATGCTCTCGATCTCCTGACCTCATGATCCGCCCACCTCGGCCTCCCAAAGTGCTGGGATTACAGGCGTGAGTCACTGTGCCCAGCAGAAAGATAATACAAAAAAATGCTGAGAGAATTTGCCACTATCAAGCCAGCACTATAAGAACTGCTAAAAGAAGTTCTAAATCTTGAAACAAAACCTTGAAATACACCAATGTGACCTCCTTAAAGCATAAATCTCACAGGGCCTATAAAACAATCACACTATGAAAAAGAAAAAAAAAAGGTATTTAGGCAACAATTAGCACAATAAGTAGAATAGTACCTCACATCTCAATACTAACACTGAATGTAAATGGTCTAAATGCTCCAATGAAAAGATACAGAATTGCAAAATGGATAAGAATTCACCAACTAACTATCTGCTGTCTTCAAGAGACTCACCTAACACATAAGGACACATGTAAACTTAAGATAAAGTGATGGAAAAAGATGTTCCATGCAAATGGACACCAAAAGCAAACAGGAGTAGCTATTCTTGTATCAGTAAAAATAGACTTTAAAGCAACAACAGTTTAAAAAAACAAAGAGGGGCATTATATAATGACAAAAGGACTAGTCCAACAGGAAAATATCACAATCCTAAATATATGTGCACCTAATACTGGAGCTCCCAAATTTATAAAACAATTACTACTAGACTTAAGAAATGAGATCAGTGGCAACACAACAATAGTGGGGGACATTAATACTCTACTGATAGCACTAGACAGGTCATCAAGATAGAAAGTCAACAAAGAAGCAATGGACTTAAACTCTCTCCTAGAACAAATGGATTTAACAGATATTTACAGAATATTCTACCCAACAACTGCAGAATATACATTCTATTCATTAGCACAGGGAACACTCTCCAAGACAGATCATATGATAGGCCACAAAACAAGTCTCAACAAATATGAGAACATTGAAATTATGTCAGGTACTCTCTCAGACCACAGTGGAATAAAATTGGAAATCAACACCAAAAGGAGCCCTCAAAACCATGCACACATGTGGAAATTAAATAACCTGCTCCTGAATGACCAACGGGTCAACAATACAATCAAGATGGAAATGCAAAAATTCCTTGAACTGGCCTGTGTGGTGGCTCAAGCCTGTAATCCCCACACTTTGGGAGGCCGAGGCGGGTGGATCATCTGAGGTCAGGGATTTGAGACCAGCCTGATCAATACGGTGAAACCCCATCTATACTAAAAATACAAAAATTAGCTTGGCATGGTGGCAGGTACCTGTAGTCCCAGTTACTCAGGAGGCTGAGACAGGAGAATTACTTTGCTGGAACCCAGGAGGCGGAGGTTGCAGTGAAGCAAGATGGTGTCACTGCACTCTAGCCTGCGTGACAGAGCAAGACTCTGTCTGAAAAAAAAAAAAATTCCTTGAACTAAATGATAATAGTGATGGAACCTATCAAAACCTCTGGGATACAGAAAAAGCAGTGCTAAGAGGAAAGCATTAAATGCCTACATCAAAAAGTCTGAAAGAGCACAAATAGACAGTCTAGGGTCACACCTCCAGAAAGTAGAGAAACAAGAACAAACCAAACCCAAATGTGCAGAAGAAAAACAAAAATAACGTGATCGGAGTAAAACTAAATGAAATTGAAACAAAAAATTACAAAAGATAAATGAAACAAAAAGCTGGTTGTTTGAAAAGATAAATTGAATTGATAGACAATTAGTAAGATTAACCAACAAAAAAAGGAAGAAAATCCAAATAAGCTCAATTAGAAACAAAACTGAAGATATTACAACCAATACCACAGAAATATAAAAGATCACTCAAGGCTGCTATGAACACCTTTATACACATAAACTAGAAAACGTAGAGAACATGGATAAATTCCTGGAAATATACAACCGTCCTAGATTAAACCAGGAAGAAATAGAAACCCTGAACAGACCAATAACAAGCAGTGAGATTGAAACCGTAATTTAAGAAGTTACCAGGTGGGCGCGGTGGCTCATGCCTGTAATCCTAGCAATCTGGGAGGCCTAGGCGGGCAGATCACTTGAGGTCGGGAGTTCAAGACCAGCCTGTCCAACATGGAGAAACCCCATCTGTACCAAAAATACAAAAAAATTAGCCCACAGCGGAATTCTATCAGACATTCAAAAAAATGGTACCAATGCCATTGACACTATTCCAAAAGCTAGAGAAAGAAGGAATCCTCTCTAAATCATTCTGTGAAGCCAATATCATCCTAACACCAAAACCAGGAAAGGACAAAATGAAAAAAAACAAAACTACAGGCCAATATACCTAATGAGCATAGACGCAAAAATCCTCAAAAGAAACTAGTGGCCAGGCGCAGTGGCTCATACCTATAATCCCAGCACTTTGGGAGGCCGAGGTGGGTGGATCACCTGAGGTCGGGAGTTTGAGACCAGCCTGACCAACATGGAGAAACCCCATCTCTACTAAAAATACAAAATTAGCTGGGTGTGGTGGTGCATGCCTGTAGTCCCAGCTACTCGGGAGGCTGAGGCAGGAGAATCACTTGAGCCCGGGAGGCAGAGGTTGCAGTGAGCCGACATTGTGCCACTGCACTCCAGCCTGGGCAACAAGAGCGAAACTCTGTCTCGAAAAAAAAAAAACATACTAGCTAACAGAATCCAACAGCATATCAAAATGATAATCCACCATGATCAAGTGGGTTTCCTACCAGAGATGCAGGCATGGTTTAACATATGCAAGTCAATAAATGTACTACAACACATAAACAGAATTAAAAACAAAAATCACACGATAATCTCAATAGATGCAGAAAAGTCATTTCACAAAATTCAGCATCCCTTTGTATTAAAACCCTTAGCAAAATCAGCATAGAAGGGACATATCTTGAAATAAAAGGCATCGGCCGGGCGCGGTGGCTCAAGCCTGTAATCCCAACACTTTGGGAGGCCGAGACGGGCAGATCACGAGGTCAGGAGATCGAGACCATCCTGGCTAACACGGTGAAACCCCGTCTCTACTAAAAAAATACAAAAAAAAACTAGCCGGGCAAGGTGGCGGGCACCTGTAGTCCCAGCTACTCAGGAGGCTGAGGCAGGAGAATGGTGTAAACCCGGGAGGCGGAGCTTGCAGTGAGCAGAGATCCGGCCACTGCATTCCAGCCTGGGCGACAGAGCGAGACTCCGTCTCAAAAAAAAAAAAAAAAGTAAAAAGAAATAAAAGGCATCTATGACAAATCCACAGCCAACATTATACTGAACAGGGAAAAGTTGAAAACATTCCTGCTGAGAACTGGGACAAGTCAAGGATTCCCACTTTCACCACTTCTATTCAACATAGCACTGAAAGTCCTAGCCAGAGCAATCATACAAGAAAAAGAAATAAAGGGCATCTAAATTGGTAATGAGGAAGTCAAACTGTCATTGTTTGCTGATGACATGATTGTATACCTAGAAAACCCTAAGGACTCATCCAAAAGGCTCCTAGAACGGGGGAATGAATTCAGCAAAGTTTCAGGATACAAATTTAATGTACAAAAATCAGTAGTTCTGCTCACCAACAGCCACCAAGCTGAGAATCAAATCAAGAACTCAACCCCTTTTACTTTAGCTACAACAAAAATAAAATACTTGTGAATATACTTAACCAGGCACGTGAAAGACCTCTACAAGGAAAACTACAAAACACTGCTGAAAGTAATTATAGATGACACAGACGAATGGAAACACATCCCATGCTCATGGATGGGTAGAATCAATATTGTGAAAATGGCCATACTGCCAAAAGCAATCTACAAATTCAACGCAATTTTCATCAAAATAACACCATCATTCTTCACAGAACTGGAAAAAAATAATCCTAAAATTCATATGGAACAAAAAAAAAGACCCTGCATAGCCAAAGTAAGACTAACCAAAAAGAACAAATCAGTAGGCATTACATTACTCAACTTCAAACTATACTATAAGGCCACAGTCACCAAAACAGCATGGTACTGGTATAAAAATAGGCATATAGACCAATGGAACAGAATAGAGAACCCAGATATAAAGCCAAATACTTATAGTCAACCGAACTTCAACAAAGCGAACAAAAACATAAACTGAGGAAAGGACACCCTATTCAACAAATGGTCCTGGATTAATAGGCAGGCCACATATAGAAGAATGAAAGTGGATACTCTTCACTCACCCTATACAAAAAGCAACTCAAGATGGATCAAAGACTTAAATCTAAGACATGAAACTGTAAAAATTTTTAAAGACAACATAAAAAAAAAAAAACCCTTCTAGATATTGGCTTAGGCAAAGACTTCGTGACCAGGAACCCAAAAGCAAATGCAACAAAAACAAAGATAAATAGATGGGACTTAATTAAACTAAAAGCCTCTGCACAGCAAAGAAATAATCAGCAGAGTAAACAGACAACCCATAGAGTGGGAGAAAAATCTTCACAATCTACACATCTGACAAAAGATTAATATCCAGAATCTGCAAAGAATTCAAACAAATCAGCAAGAACAAAACAAACAATCCCATCAAAAAATGCACTAAGGACATGCATAAAAAATTCTCAGAAGAAATACACAAATGGCCAAAAAACATATGAAAAAAATGCTCAACATCACTAATGATCAGGGAAATGCAAATCAAAACCACAATGCAATAACTCCTTACTCCTGCAAGAATGACCATATCAAAATGTCAAAAAATAATAGATGTTGGCATGGATGTGATGAAAAGGAACACTTTTACACTGCTGGTGAGAATGTAAACTAGTATAACAACTATGGAAAACAGTATGGAGATTCCTTAAATAACTAAAAGTAGATCTACTGTTTGATCCATCAGTCCCACCATTGGATATCTACCCAGAGAAAAAGAAGTCATTATACAAAGAAGATACCAGCATACACACGTTAATAACAGCACAATTTGCAATTGCAAAAATATGGAACCAGTCCAAATGCCCATCAGTCATCGAGAAGATAAAGAAAATGATGCATATATATATATATATACACCATGGAATACTACTGAGCCATAAAAAGGAATGAAATAATGGCATTCGCAGCAACCTGGATGGAAATGGAGACTATTATTCTAAGTGAAGTAACTCAGGAATGGAAAACCAAACATGATATGTCCTCACTCATAAATGGGAGCTAAGCTATGAGGATGCAAAGGCATAAGAATGATAAAATGGACTTTGGGGACTCAGGGGAAGGGGGGTGAGAGATAAAAGACTACACATTGGGTACATTGTATGCTGCTCAAGTGATGGGTGCACCAAAATCTCAGAAATCAACACTAAAGAACTTATTCATGTAACCAAACACCACCTGTTCCCTCAAAAACCTATTGAAATTTTTTAAAAACTAAAAAACAAAACAACCCCATCCCCCAAAAAAGAAATAAGGAAGACGTAAGTTAAGTGGGGAGAAATACTATTCAAATACTATTCAAATAATATTCAAAGATTGGAATATTCATGTTGTTGAGGTACCAAGTCTCCCACAATTGACCTGTAGATTAAAGGCAATTGCAATCAAAATCCTAGCAGGCCTGAACCTAAAAGTTAAAAAAAATAAAAAATAAAAATAAATCCTGGCAGGCTTTTTTAAAAAAGAAATTACTAAGCTGATTTTTCAATTTATATGGAAATCTGAAGGACTTTGAATAGCCACAATAATTTTTACAAAGAAGAAACTTGGAAATACACACTACCTGATTACAAGACTTACTATAAAGCTCCAGGAATCAAAGCTGTGTTATTGGCATAAGGATAGCCATGAATCAGTGGAATAGAATAAAGGGTTCATGAATAAAACCACACATGTATGTCTCTAAAACATGCTTCAAGGGGAAAGGATAGTGTTTTCAACAAATGGTGCTGGGAAAAAAAATGACAAGAAAAAGAAGTAACACCGTAACCAAAAACTCACTTGATATAAATCATAGATATAAACATACGAGCTAAAGTTGCTAGCCTTCTAAAATAGTGCTACCCAACAGGCTATAATCTGAGTTACAAATGTGAGCCACATCGGTAATCTTTAATTTTCTAGTAGCCACATTTTAAAAAGTAAAAAGTAATCAGTGAAATTAATTTTAACAATATGTTTTATTTAATCCAATATATCCAAAATATAATTTTAGCATGTAATCAATATAAAAGATTATTGGCATATTTAAAATTTTTTTCTCAAAATTAGTCTTTCTTTAAATTGTCTTAGAGCCTCTAGGGCTTAGAAATTCCTTAATTTTACATCCTGCCATGTCAAGATTTCTTCCAGTTCCAGGGATTCTAGGATTTGCCGAAGACATCAGTACCATTTACATTTCCAACTCTGGGTCCAGGAAAGAAAAAGTACAGAGACACAGTAGGGGCTGGAACGCACCTTAGTCTCCTCCTCTCCCAGCCTTCCTCCACACACCAGGCCCCTCACCCTGCCGGCAAGCTAAGTGTTTCATGAAGTGCCAGGCACTGGTAGGAAGTGGTCAGGAGACACACAAACCGTGATCTCCGCAACCCGCCTCAGGAAGTCCTTCTGAAACCTACCCAGCCCCATTCCTGCCGCAGCCTGGGTGCTTTCCCCGGCGGAGCTCCACGTCTGCAGAGTGTGATTCTAGAACACCCTTCCTCCCAGTAACCCAGGGCTCCCTCCTTCATCTGCTTCAGGTCTCACCTCGCAGGGCGCCTCTCGGGAAATCTCACACCGATAATAATAACGTAAAATTGCCCCCGGCTCCTTTCATCTTCTGTGCTTTGCTTTTCTCTTAATCATCCTTTATTTTCGGACACCCCTGTAGTTGACTTCAGTAACTTTTATTGGCCATGTCTTTCAACTGAACGTAAATTATTCGAGGGCCATGATTTGTGCCTGTTTGGATTTGACCCAAGCGCCTAGAATAGCGCCTGACGAAAAGTAGATGCTCAAAAAACGGGGTCTGAATAAATCTAGAGACCAGAACTTCTTAAAGTTGAGTCTGGGGCCGACAGGTCGGTATTTTCCCAATATGTGATTTTTGAGGTCCACAGGGGAGCGGTGGGGAGCAGCTTACCCAGGGTGGTGAGTGCAGCCTCAGTGGCAGAAATCCCCTTGCGCCCCCTCCTGCCGCAGAGGAAGACAGATCCCTGAGTAGCCTCCAGGGCGGAGTCCCGGGCGCTTCGGGGAGAGAGTCTGGACCAAAGAGCCAAAATCCGCCGCTGTCGCTCAGCTGCAGCATGTTTCGCGCTGGGGAGCCTCTCCTGGTGGGCGACCGTCACGGACAATCGACGGGACCAGAAATTAGATTTGAGTCCAGAATCAAGAACCTTTAATCAGGGATTGGAGGTGGCAGAGGGCCAGGATTAAGGGAGATAGACAGCAGGTCCTATCTGCTTAGGTTGCAAATGGGAAGAGGAGGTCGGATGCCAGGGTCCTGGACTCTCAGTGTTCGGGTGGGGCCAGAATCCTGGACTCTCAAGGCTGGGGAGGGGCTGCCCTCTAGGATCCAATAGGGTGTAGGTTCAGATGCCTGGGTCCTGGAGGTCCGGGGAGTGGCAGAGGAACCGCCCTCGGGTTCCCGATGGATTGGGGGCAAATGCTTAGCCCAGTCTGATCCCAGACATCCTTGTAACCGAATATAGTCTCCAACTCCGATGCCACGTCCTTCCCGGGTCCCTCCGTACTAGGGCTGGAGACTCAACTAGTGGATTCCGGGGAGGAGGGATCTTCCTCTCTGGAAGCAGCAGAACAAATTTCAGGGACTCCAAGGCCTCGTTCCAAAAACACTGAGAGTCCAAAAACACTGAGAGTCCAAGGCCTCATTCCAAAACCACTGAGAGGCTGCGTACAGTATGTCTGTGGGGTCCACCCGGACTCGGGAACCAGGTCTTAGGACCTGCAGACCTCCCTCTGCCTTGAGGGCAGAGTCCACCGCCACTAACTGGGAAAAAAACATCTGTCGCGGGACGGGGTCGCCCCCATGTGCACAGAGCCCTGTTCCGCGGCCGAGATCCGAAGAGGACCCTAGGGAGGTCCCAGGTGGGGAAGGGAAAAGGGAGCTGAGTGCCTGTCTTCAGTCCTTTGGCCACACGGGGGCGCTGCCGCTATGCGCTTGGTTTCTGATGAGCCCCTCTGGAGAGGACCGGGCGGTGGTCTAAGACAGAGATTGTTGACCCAGAAAGGATGTATCAGTGAGGTGGGGCTGGGGTCGTCCAAGGGAGTGGAAAGGCTTTCTAAGCCCTGGACTGCGCGGGGTTCCAGTTCTGCGGAACAGAGGTGGGCTCTGGAGCTGCCTCTGAGGTTTCCAACTCCTCCTTGCAAACCCTCTCTCCAGCCTTTTCATGGCAACACTCCAGGAAAATGGAAAGTTGATCATTTTTTTCTTCCACCCCTTAATCCTTTCCTGAGTGCTACTTTTAAATAATTTTATTTTAGAAGAGTTTTAAATTTACATAAAAGTTGCAAAGGTAGTACAGAGTTGCCATCCGCTCCATAGTCGGTTTCCCCTGGTGTGAACATCTCGCATTATTATGGTCCATTTGTCACAGCTAATGAAGCCATTTTCGTACCTTATTATTACTAAATAATAAACTGCAGACTTTATTTGGAGTTAATTAGCGTTCCCCTAATGTCCTTCCTGTGTTCCAGGATTCCATCGAGAATATCACATTACATTTAGTCTCCTTCATGCCTCCTTGGCCTCCTCTGGTCTGTGATAGTTCCTGAGATATTCCTAATTTTTGATGCCCTTCACAATTTTGGGAAGTACTGACCAGATGTATTGTAAAATGTCCCTCAAGTTGAATTTAGTTAAGGTTTAGATCATGGCTAGTTGGACTATGGTTATGGATGTTTAGATGAGGTGAAGTGCTATTCTCCAAATACCTTATCAAGAGTATATAATATCAATTTGATGTACCACTGTTGATGTTGAAGTTGACCATCCATATTTCAACTTCCTGTAGGTGCCACAACAAATGCCCTCAAAGCTGGCAACTTAAAACAACAGAAAATTATTCTTTCACAGTTCTGGAGGCCCAAACTCCAAAATCAATATACAGGGCCACACTCCGTCTGAAGGCTCTAGGAGCAAATCCATTCCTTGAGTCCTCCAGCTCTGGCAGCTGTAGGTCATTCATCAGCATTCCTTGGCTTGTAGCCCCATTGCTCCAATCTTTGCCTCCTTCTTCACATCACCTTCTCCTCTCCTGACTCTCCTTCTGTGTACCTGTTAGGAAGACACTTGTCATTGGATTTAGGGCCCACCTAGGAGGATCTCCTCATTTCAACATCCTTAGCTTAATTACATCTGCAAAGACCCTTTTTCCAAACAATTTGACATTCACAGCTTCTGGGGACTAGGACAGAAACATATCTTTGTGGGGACCACCATTCAACCCACTACATCTGGCTAAGCTAATATTTCCAGAACAGCAATCCACCAGTGCACCCCAGGTTACAATCCTCATTCTCATTCCCAAATAAACTCAACGTATTTGGACATTTCTCTAATGTCTTTTTTTTTTTAGGTTGAATAATCTGGTGTCAGAAGTGATCCTGAAGAAGGATTACCTCCGGAAGAGACTTTTACAGAGTTTGTTGCTTGATTTCTTGCCTCTGTTTCTGAACATCTTTTAAGAGCAAACTTCACTTTCTAAAAAGGTGGGTATATGTCAACCCTTTAGAAGCTGTTTGGGCTGTTGTCACCATTCAATGACAGACTTCAGTCTCCCCAAAGAGAAATTATCTGTTGTCAGGATAAACTGGTACATGAATAAACAAAATTGCCATTAGGTGGCGCACCACTCTCAAGAAAAATGACAGGACGGACAATTAGATCACAGGCTGCCTGTCCACCAAGTAAAAACAAAAATCCTATGCTAGGCACACTGTTAAAAAACAAATCGCTCCAACCCCTACCATTTCCTCACAGGGATTATAGAATTTTTCTTTTGCTGTTGAGAAATTAATAAGAGGCAGAACAGGATGCCAAAATTCCAAAGCATCCAATATAGGCCCTCTTCTGGGACTCCTGTCAGCTATATGTTCAAAATTTATGGTTGGTGGCTCATGCCTGTAATTTCAGCACCTTGGGAGGCCGAGGTGGAAGGATTGCTTGAGCTCATGAGATTGAAACCATCCTGGGCAACATAGCAAGAGCTCATCTCTGTTTTAAAAAATCAAAATAAATAAGAAAAAAAATTAAGGTCCTCTATTGTGTACGTTTTGAAATCAACAGGTAGACTACACCAAAGTTAATTTGGATCTTCAATGGCCATCCTTGGGGTCTTTTGAGTTCCCCAAACTTGTCTTTCTTAAAACAAAACTAGAAGACCACGGTCCTAAAATTAATGTGAATGGGAGGCTTACTTTACTTGGTACTTCAAAGTTTCAAAGTACATTCAGGATTCGAAAATTGCCTCCCTCTAAGATTCTATCACAAAATTAACTGAGACCAACAAACAGTTGAGAAAGGACAACAAGGCTCTAGGGCCCCAGATTCTTCCCTCTCCAGAGGAGATTTCCTGTTCTCTTTCCTCTATTCTTCTCTATCCACCTTTGGCTGAATTACCTTTCCCTCCAATTCCTCACTTCCACTAACCCTGAACCTGGACTGTTAAAACTTATTCCCTTAATGGCCGGGAGCGGTGGCTCACGCCTGTAATCCCAGCACTTTAGGAGGCCGAGGTAGGCAGATCACGAGGTCAGGAGATCGAGACCATCCTGGCTAACACGGTGAAACCCTGTCTCTACTAAAAATACAAAACATTTTTTAGCCGGGCGTGGCAGCGGGCGCCTGTAGTCCCAGCTACTCAGGAGGCTGAGGCAGGAGAATGGCGTGAACCCGGGAGGCGGAGCTTGCAGTGAGGTGAGATCGCACCACTGCACTCCAGCCTGGGCGACAGAGCAAGACTCCGTCTCAAAAAAAAAATAAATAAACTTATCCCCTTAATGTTAAACTTACTGATTTCCTAAAACCAAAATTTCTTTCTTTTTTTGGAGCAAAGCTGAACTTCGAGCCATTGCCAAGCAATTCCCCAGGGTCACTGAGGACCCTTACCCATTTGCTGATGAATTCAACACAGCACTCCGGCTTCTCAGCTAGGTTTTTCTAACACATACCAGTTAGTTCACATCCCTGTTGGTGAAGGGCAGGCCCATTACTGGATGGACAATCCTCCTTGGTGTGACACTGTGGAGGGAGGGGCTATTTAGGCAAAAACACCTTCAACGACTATGATAAAAGCCAGAAGCTTAGAAAAAAACCCATGAGGCAATACTTGAGGATTTTTGTAAAACCTTAAATGAAATAATATCCAAACCTATGCCCACGAACCTAATAAAGTAGTTTACAATCATTACACTTGGATCCAGGTCATGTTTGAAGAAAATTCTGCATTACCTATAGATGTTAAATCTACTTGAGTAGCCTTTAATTCTAAGTTTGTGAATGGCTTTTCTTCAAAACGTTCTGAGCTTGGTAAAAGAGCCAGCATGAAATGGGAAACTATGCCCGCTTCTGATCTTGTCCATTTGGCAAATCAGTTGTCTGACCCCTTGAGGACACTATTAAGAAAACTGCTAAAATTCTTGGCGGGATGTGGTGGCTCATGCCTCTAATCGCAGCACTTTGGGAGGCCGAGGCAGGCAGATCATGAAGTCAGGAGATCGAGACCATCCTGGCTAACATGGTGAAACCCCGTCTCTACTAAAAATACAAAAACAAAATTAGCCGGGCATGGTGGTGGGCGCCTGTAGTCCCAGCTACTCAGGAGACTGAGGCAGGAGAATGGCGTGAACCCAGGAAGTGGAGTTTGCAGTGAGCCGCGATCATGCCACTGCACTCCAGCCTAGGCAACAGAGCAAGACTCCATCTCAATTTAAAAAAAAAAAAAAATTAAATTCACAAAAATTTAAATAGTACCGAGCATCCTCTGACCATAATGGAATAAAACTAGAAATCAATAACAAGAGGAATTTTGGAAACTACACAAACACATGGAAATTAAACAATATGCTCCTGAATAACTGGTGGGTCAATGAAGACATTAGGAGGAAAATTTAAAAATTTTTTCAGGGAGAGGGGTAGAGGAAGATGGCCAAATAGAAGATTTTACCAACAGACCCCCTGATGCAAAGGTACCAATTTATCAACAATCTACACCAAAAAAAGCACCTTCACAAGAACCACTCACAGTACCTGTTAGAGGAGGAAGAGTACAGCAATTGTGAGACATTGCATTGAACACAGTGGTTCCCTGATACAGCAGAAAGCAAAACCGCGTTGAATTCAGCTGATGCTGCCAACCAAGACAGTATCTAAGCCAGCCCTAACCAAAGGTGAATCAACCATTCCAGTGGTCAAAACTTGAGTTCTGGCTGGGTGCAGTGGCTCACACCTCTAATTCCGGCACTTTGGGAGGCCGAGGTAGGTGGATCACCTGAGGTCAGGATTTTGAGACCAGCCTGATCAATATGGAGAAACCCTATCTCTACTAAAAATACAAAAGGTAGCCAGACATGGTGGCGCATGCCTGTAGTCCCAGCTACTCGGGAGGCTGAGACAGGATAATTGCTTGTACCCGTGAGGCGGAGGTTGCAGTAAGTCAAGATCACGCCACTGCACTCCAGCCTGGGTGACAGAGCGAGACTTAATCTCAAAAAACAAAACAAAACAAAACAAAAACAAAAGAAAACTTGAGTTCTGCCAAGCCTCACCATCACGGGCTAAAAGGCTCTAGGGCTCTAGGGCTCTAAATAAACTTGAAAGTCAGTTTAGGCCACAAGGACTGGAACTCCTAAGCAAGTCCTAGTGCTGAATTGGCCTCAGAGCCACTGGACTGGAGGAGCACACGGCCTACTGAGACACCAGCTAGGGGGGCTAAGGGAGTGCTTGCACCACCCTTCCCCCAAACCCAGGCTGCAGAGCTCATGGATCCAAGAGAGACTCTTTCCTTCCACTTGAGAAGAGAGAGAAGAGTAAAGAGGACTTTTTCTTGCGTCTTGGATGCCAGCTCAGCCACATTAGAATAGAGCACCAGCCAGAATCATGCAGTCCACTCTCCAGGCCCTAGCTCCCACATCACATTTCTAGACACACCCTGGGCTGAAAGGGAACCCACTACCTTGAAGGGAAGAAGCCAGTCCTGGCAGGACCCATCATGTACTGACTAAAGAGCCCTTGGGCCCTGAATAACCAGCAGCAATAGCCAGAGAGTATGCCATGGGCTTTGGGTGAGACTCTGTGGCTTCCTGACTTCAGGTGAAACTCACCACATTCCCACCTTTGGTGGCTATAGGGTGAGACTCCTGCTTCAGAAAAGTGAAGGGAAAAGTAAAGAAGGCTTAGTCCTGCACCTTAGGTACCAGCTTGACCACAGGAGGGTACAACACCAAGCAGGCTCTTGGGGTCCCTGATTCCAGGCCTTGGATCTTGGATGGCATTTTTGGGCCTGCATTGGGCCAAAGGGGAGCCCACTACCCTGAATGGTAAGTCCCAGACCAGGCAACGTTCATCACAAGCTGAGAGCCCTCGAGTCTTAAGAAAACATCGGCAGTAGCCTGGCAATACTCTCCATGGGCCTGTGGTGATGTCAGCCATAGGGTGAGGCTCCTCTGCCTGTGGAAAGGGGGGAGAAGAGTGGGAAAGACTGCATCTCATGGTTTGAATGCCAGCTCAGCCACGGTACAATAGAGTACCAGGTGGAGTTCTAAGGTTTGCTATGCCAGCCCTTGGCTTCTAGACAGCACCTCTGGACCTGCCTGGGTCCTAGGGGAAGCCACCATCCCAAAGGGAAGGACACAAACTTGTCTGGCTTCACCACCTGCTGATTGTAGAGTCCCCAGGGCCTTCAGTGAACACAGGCAGTAGCCAGGTAGTGGTCACAGCCACCCTTGGGTGAGAATCAGTGCTATGCTGGCTTCAGGTCTCATCCAGCACAGTCCAGTGGTGGTGGCCACAGGGCTACTTGTGTCACCTCACCACCAGCTCCAGGTGGCCCAGCACAGAAAAGGAGACTCCATATGTTTGGGAGAAAGTAAGGAAAGAGAGCAAGAGTCTCTACCTGGTAATCCAGAGAATTCTTCCTGGTCTTATCCAAGACCACTAAGGCAATACCTCTACAAGTTTGGAATAACCACAGTGCTACTGGGCTTGAGATGCCCCCTAATGCAGATATGGCTTAGATCATAACACCCAAGTCCTTTTGAATACCTGGAAAACCTTCCCAGGAAGGACAGGTACATATAAACCCAGACTGCAAAGACTACAATAAATACCTAACTCTTTAATGCCCAGACACTGATGAACATCTATAAGCATCAGCACCATTCAGGAAAACGTGACCTCAGCAAACCATCTAAATAAGGCACCAGGGACCAATCCTGGAGAAACAGAGACATGTGACCTTTCAGACAAAAAATTCAAAATAACCACTTGAGGAAATTCAAAGAAATTCAAGATAACACAGAGGAGTTCGGAAGTTTATCGGATAAATTTAACAAAGAGATTGAAATAATTGAAACAAATCAAGCAGATATTCTGCAGTTGAAAAATGCAACTGATATACTGCAAGATGCATCAGTCTTTTAATAGCAGAATTAATTTTAAAAAGAAGAAAGATTTAGTGAGGTGGAAGACAGGCTATTTGAAAATACAGAGGAGACAAAAAAAAAAAAATGACACAGGCATACAAGATCTAGAAAATAGCCTCAAAAGGGAAAATCTAATAATTACTGGCCTTAAAGAGGAGGTAAAGAAAAGAGATAGAGGTAGAAAGTTTGTTCAAAGGGATAATGACAGAGAACTTCCCAAACCTAGAGAAAGATATAAATATCCAAGTAAATGAAAGTTATAACGTAGAGAAAGATATAAATATCCAAGTAAATGAAGGTTATAGAACACCAAGCAGATTTAACCCAAAGAAGACTACCTCAAGGCATTTAATAAGCAAACTCCCAACGGTCAAAGATAAAAATACAATATCCTAAAAGCACAAGAGAAAAAGAACAAATAGCATACAATAGAGCTTGTATACATCTGGCAACAGACTTTTCAGTGGAAACTTTACAGGTCAGGAGACAGTAGCATGACATATTTAAAGTACTGAAGGAAAAAAACTTTTACCCTAGAATAGTATATCCAGTGAAAATATCCTTCAAACAGAAAGGAGAAAAAAAGACTTTTATAGACAAACAAAAGCTGAAGGATTTAATTAACACCAGAACTGTCTTACAAGAAATGCCAAAGGGAGTACTCAATCAGAAAGAAAAAGATGTTAATGACCAATAAGAAATCATCAGAAGGTACAAAACTCACTGGTAATAGTTTAGTACACGGAAAAAAAGAAACAGAATATTATTATAACAAGGGTACTGTGGTATATAAACTACTCATATTTTAAGTAGAAAGACTAAAAGATGAACCAGTAAAAAATAACTGCAACAACTTTTTAAGACATAGATTGTACAATAAGATATAAATAGAAACAACAGGTTAAGAAGCAGGGGATGAAGTTAAGGTATAGAGTTTTTATTAGTTTTCTTTTTGCCTGTTTGTTTATGCAAACAGTGTTCACTTGTTATTAGCTTAAAATAATGGGTTATAAGATATTATTTGTAAGCTTCATGGTAACCGCAAATTAAAAAACATGCAACGGATACCCAAAAAACAAAAAGCAAGAAATTAAATCGTATCACCAGAGAAAATCACCTTCACTAAAAAGAAGATATGAAGGAAAGAATGAAGGAAGAGAAGACCACAAAACAACTAGAAAACAAATAACAGAATGTCCTCCCTTATCAATAATAACATTGAATATTAATGGACTAAACTCTCCAGTCAAAAGACAACATGACTGAATGGATAAAATAACAGGACCCAATGATCTGTTCCCTACAAGAAACGCATGTTGCCTATTAAAAAAACACATAGACTGAAAATAAAGGAATGGAAAAAGATATTCCATGCCAATGGAAATCAAAAAGAGCAGGAGTAGTTACACCTATATCAAACAAAATAGATTTCAAGACAAAAACTATAAGAAGAGACAGAAAAGGTCACTAAATAATGATAAAAGGGTCAATTCAGCAAGAGAATATAACAATTGTAAACAGATACACACCCAACACTGAAGCACCCAGTTATATAAAGCAATTATTATTACAGCTACAGAGAGATCAATCTCGATACAATAACAGCTGGAGACTTTAGCGTCACAGTTTCAGCACTGAACAGATCATTTAGACAGAAAATCAACAAAGAAACATTGGACTTAATCTGCGCTACAGACTAAATGGAACTAATAGATATTTACAGAGTATTCTGTCCAATGGATGCAGAATACACATTTTTCTCCTCAGCACATGGATCATTTTCAAGGATCTGTATGTTTGTCACAAAACAAATCTTAAAACATTCACAAAAATTGAAATATCAAGCATTTTCCCTGGCCAAAATGGAATAAAACTAGAAATCAATAACAAGAGCAATTTTGGAAACCATACAAACACATGGAAATTAAACAACATGCTCCTGAATCACTGGTGGATCAATGAAGACATTAAGAAGAAAACTGAAAAATTTCTTGAAGCAAAGGATAATGGAAACACAACACACCAAAACTTCTGGGATACAGTAAAAGCAGTGCTAACAGGGAAGTTTATAGCTGTAACTGGCTACATCAAAAAAGAAAAAAACTTCAAATGAACAATCTAACAATGCATCTTAAAGAACTAGAAAAGCAAGGGCAAACCAAACCCAAAATTAGCAGAAGAAAAGAAATAAAGATCAGAGAAGTAAATGAATTTGAAATGAAGAAAACAATACAAAAGATGAATGAAACAAGTTAATTTTTTGCAAAGTTAAACAATATTGACAAACCTTTAGCCAGACTAAGAAAAAAAGACAGAAGACCCAAATAAATAAAGATTAAAAAGGACAGATTACAACTGATACTGCAGAAATTCAAAGAATCATTAATGGCTACTCTGAGTAAGTATATACCAATAAATTGAAATACCTAGAAGAAATGGATAAATTCCTAGACACATACAACCTACCAAGACTGAACAGTGAAGAAATCCAAAACCTGAACAGACCAATAGCAAGTAATGAAAGTCAAAATAAAAAGTCTCCCAGCAAAATAAAAGCCCGGGACGCGCTGGTTCCACTGCTAAATACTACCAAACATGTAAAGAAAAACTAATACCAATCTTAGTCAAACTACTCCAAAAAGAAGAGGAGGGAACACTTCCAAATTCATGCTAGGAGGCCAGTATTACCCTGATACCATAATCAGACAAAGGCACATCAAAATAAAGAAAACTGGCTGAGTGCAGTAGCTCACGCCTGTAATCTCAACACTTTGGGAGGCTGAGGCAGGTGGATCACTTGAAGTCAGGAGTTCAAGACTAGCCTGGCCAACATGGTAAGACTGTCTCTGCTAAAAATACAACAATTGGCCAGGTGTGGTGGCGTGTGCCTATAGTCCCAGCTACTCGGAAGGCTGAGGCAGTAGAATCGCTTGAACCCAGAAGGTGGAGGTTGCAGTGAACTGAGATCATGTCATTGCACTCCAGCCTGGGTGACAGAGCAAGACTCTGTCTCCAAAAAGAAAAGAAAAGAAAACTATAGGCTAATATCACTGATAAATATTAATGCAGAAATCCTCAGCAAAATACTAGCAAATCAAAATCAGTAACACATTAAAAAAGATGGTTCATCATGACCAAGTGGGATTTATCCTAGGGATGCAAGGACGATTCAAAGTATGCAAATCAATCAATGTGATACATCATATCAACAGAATGAAAGACAAAAACCATATGATTATTTTGATTGATGGTGAAAAAGCATTTGATAAAATTCAACATTCCTTCATGATAAAGACCCCAAAAAAACTGAGTATAAAAGCAACATGGCTTAACATAATAAAAACCATATACAACAGACCCACAGGTGTATCACACTGAATGTGGAAAACTTGAAAGCCTTTCCTCTAAGATCAGGAACACAGTAAGGTTGCCTTCTTTCACAACTGTTATTCAACATAGTATTGAAAGTCCTACTTAGAGCAATTAGACAAGAGAAAGAAATAGAGGTCAAATTCTCTTTGCTTGCAGATGATATAATCTTACATTTGGAAAAATCTAAAGACTCCACCAAAAAACTATTAGAACTAATAAGCAAATTCAGTAAAACTTGCAGGATACAAAATCAACATACAAAAATTAGTAGCAGGCCGGGCATGGTGGCTCACACGTGTAATCCCAGCAATTTGGGAGACCGAGGCAGGCAGATCACTTGAGGCCACGTGTTCAAGACCAGCCTAGCCAACATGGTAAAAACCCCATCTCTGCTAAAAATACAAAAAATTAGCCAGGCGTGGCCGTGGGTCTCTCTAATCCCAGCTAATTGAGAGGCTGAGGTACAAGAATCGCTTGAACACAGGAGGCAGAGGTTGCAGTGAGCAGAGATCATGCCTCTGCATTTCAGCCTGAGCGACAAAGTGAAAGTCTGTCTCAAAAAAAAAAAAAAAAAAAAAAAAAAAAAAAATTAGTAGCAGCAGGACGCGGTAGTTCATACCTATAATCTTGTCACTTTAGGAGACCAAGGCAGGAGGATCACTTGAGTCTAAGAGTGCAAGGCCAGCCTAGGCAACACAGGGAGACCCCCGACTATACAAAAAAAAATTTTTTTTTGAGACGGAGTCTCGCTCTGTGGCCCAGGCTGGAGTGCAGTGGTGGCCATCTCGGCTCACTGCAACCTCCGCCTCCCCGGTTGACGCCATTCTCATGCCTCAGCATCCCAAGCACCTGGGTCTACAGGCGCCCGCCACGATGCCCAGCTAATTTTTTTGTATTTTAGTAGAGATGGGGTTTCATCATGTTGGCCAGGATGGTCTCGATCTCCTGACCTCGTGATCCGCCTGCCTCAACCTCCCAAAGTGCTGGGATTACAGGCGTGAGCCACCGCTCCCAGCTAAAAAAAAAAAAAAATTTTTTTTAATTAGCTGAGTATAGTGTCACCTGCCTGTGGTCTCAACTACTTGGCAGGCTGAGGTGGTAGGTTGAGGCTGCAGTGAGCTATGATCCCACCACTACATTAGTCGTTAGTACAAGATCCATTCAATGAGGGAGATAGACCAATCTATTTTAATGTAACAGAATACAAATATTTAACGATGGGGATTCAGGTTGTATCTCACCTCTAAGAAATTACCACTTGCTAAGACTTCCAGTACTATGCTGAATAGAAGTGATGAAAGTGGGGATCCTCGTCTTGTTCCAGTTCTCAGGGAAAATGCTTTCATCTTTTCCCCATTCAGTATAATGTTGGCTGTGGATTTGTCATAGATGGCTTTCTGTGTCAATTTTGCTGAGAGTTTTAATCATAAAGGGATGCTGGATTTTGTCAAATGATTTTTCTGCATCTATTGAGATGATCATATGATTTCTGTTTTTAAAATCTGTTTATGTGGTGTATCACATTTATTGACTTGTGGTTTTTTGTTTTTTGGCTTTGGGAGGCGAGTTTAGTAGAGATGGGGTTTCACCATGTTGGCCAGGCTGGTCTTGAACTCCTCATCTCAAGTGATCTGCACGTCTCAGCCTCTCAAAGTGCTGGGATTACAGGCATGAGCCACCACACCCGGACTGACTTGTGTATGTTAAACCATCCCTGCATCCCTGGTTTGAAACCCACTTAATCATGCTAGATTATCTTTTATATGTTGTTGGATTCAATTAGCTAGTATTTTATTGAGTATTTTTGCATGTTCATCAGGGATATTGGTCTAGCCAGAGCAAACAGACTAGAGAAAGAAATAAAAGGCATCCAAATCGGAAAAGAGAAAGTCAAATTATCGCTGTCCACTGATGACATGATCATATACCTAGAAAACCCTAAAGACTCATCGAAAAAGCTCCTAGATCTGATAAATGGATTCAGTAAAATTTCAGGATACAAAAATCAATGTAGACAAATCAGTAACACCAACAGTGACCAAGCTGAGAATCAAATCAAGAACTCAACCCCTTTTACAGCAGCTGCAAAAACAAATAAAATATGTAGGATATACCTAACCAAAGAGGTGAAAGGCTTCTGCAAGAAAAACTACAAAACACTGCTGAAAGAAATCATAGATGACACAAACAAATGGAAACACATCCCATTTTCATGGATGGGTAGAATCAATATTGTGAAAATCACCATAATGCCAAAAGCAATCTATAAATTCAATGCAATTCCCATCAAAATAACATCATCATTCTTCACGGAATTGGAAAAAAACAATCCTAAAATGCATATGGAACCAAAAAAGAGCCTGCATAGCCAAAGCAAAACTAACCAAGAAAGAACAAATCTGCAGGCATCACATTAGCTGACTTCAAACTATACCACAAGGCTATAGTCACCAAAACAGCATGGTATGGGTATAAAAATAGGCACATAGACCAATGGAATAGCATAGGGAACCCAGAAATGAAACCAAATACAGCCAACTAATCTTTGACAAAGCAAACAAAAACATAACGAAAGGACACCCCGTTCAACAAATGGTGCTATGATAATTGTCAGGCCACATGTAGAAGAACAAAACTGGATCCTTATCTCTCACCTTATATAGAAACCAACTCAAGATGGATCAAAGACTTAAATCTGAGACCTGACACCATAAAAATTCTAGAATATAACATCAGAAAAACTCTGCTAGACATTCTTTAGGCAAAGAGTTCATGACCAACAACCCAAAAGCAAATGCAACAAAAACGAAGATAAGTAGATGGGACTTAATTAAACTAGAAAGCTTCTGCACAGCAAAAGAAATAATCAACAGAGTAAACAGTCTACAGAGTGGGAGAAAATATTCACAAACTATGAATCTGACAAAGAACTAATATCCAGAATCTACAAGGAATTCAAACAAATCAGCAAGAAAAATAAATAATCCCATCAAAAAGTACACTAAGGACATAAATAGACAATCTTCAAAAGAAATATACAAATGGCCAACAAACATGAAAAAATGCTCAATATCACCAATTCTCAGAGAAATGTAAGTCAAAGCCACAATGCCATACTACCTTATTCTTGCAAGAATGGCCATAAAAAAATAAAATAGATGTTGGCGTGAATGTGGTGAAAATGGAGCATTTTCATACTGCTGGGAGGAATGTAAAGTAGTACAAACACTACGGAAAACAGCTTAGAGATTCCTTAAAGAACTAAAGCTAGATCTGTCATTTGACCCAGCAATCTCGCTACTGGATATCTACCCAAAGGAAAAGGAGACATTATACAAAAAAGATACTTGAGGCCAGGTGCGGTGGATCACGCCTGTAATCCGAGCACTTTGGGAGGCCGAGGCGGGCAGATCACGAGGTCAGGAGATCAAGACCATCCTGGCTAACACAGTGAAACCCTGTCTCTACTAAAAATACCAAAACAAAATTAGCCAGGCATGGTAGCGGGCGCCTGTAGTCCCAGCTACTCAGGAGGCTGAGGCAGGAGAATGGCGTCAACCCGGGAGATGGAGGTTGCAGTGAGCCGAGATAATGCCCCTGTACTGCAGCCTGTGCAACAGGGCCAGACCCCATCTCAAAAAAAAGAAAGAAAAAAAGAAAAAGATATTCGTACAAGCAGATTGATAGCAGCACAATTCGTGATTGCAAAAACATGGAACCAGCCCAAATGCCCATCAATCAATGAATGGATAAACAAAATGTGATATTATATATAATATATAATATATATTATATATATATAATGGAATACTACATAGTCATAAAAAGAAAGGAAATAATGGCATTCAAAGCAACCTGGATGAAGTTGGAGACCATTATTCTAAGTGAATTAACTCTGGTATGGAAAACCAAGCATTGTATGTTCTCACTTATAAGTGGGAGCTAAGCTATGAGAACACAAAGGCATAAGAATGATACAATGGACTTTGGGAACTGGTGGGGGAAGGGTGGGAGGGAGGTGAGGGATAAAAGACTACACATTGTGTACAGTGTACACTAATCGGGTGCTGGATGTACCAAAATCTCAGAAATCACCACCAAAGAACTTATCCATGTAAACAAACACCACCTGTTCCCCAAAAACTATTGGAATTTAAAAATGTTTTAAATAAATAAAATTAAAAGAAATTTTAAAATGGATTATTTGCTTTCAAAAAAAAGAAATCACCACTTGTACAGTTTCTGTGTAATGTGAAATATGAATATCCACAACTACATGAAAAGCTGTTAAAAATAATCCTCCCAGTCCGGGCATGGTAGCTCACACATGTTATTCCAGCTACTGGGAAGGCTGAGGTGAGAGAATCCCTTGAGCCCAGAAGTTCGAGGCTGCAGTGAGCTATGATGGCGCCACTGCACTCCAGCCTGGGTGACAGAGAGAGACCCTGTCTCTAAACACAGCAATAATAATCCTTCCTTTTTCAAATCAATATTTGTGTAAGGCTAGATTTTTAAAAATATACACTTCAATCAAAGTAAGAGAATGGCTAGGATGCAACTGGAGGCCATAAACCTAAGTGACTTAATGCAGGAACATAAAACCAAATACTGCATCTTCTCACTTATAATTGGGAGCTAAACACTGAGCGCACATGGACATAAACATGCGTACAACAGACACTGCAGACGACTAGAGTGGAGAGGGTGGGGACATGGGTTGAAAAACTACCTGTGGGTACTATGGTCACTACCTGAGTGACAGGATCCATACCCCAAACCTCAGCATGAGACAACATACCCATGTAACAAATCGGCACATGTACCCCCTGTATCTATTTTTTTTTTTTTTTTTTTTTTTTTGGAGACAGTTTCACTCTTGTTGCTCAGGTTGGAGTGCAATGGCGTGATCTCGGCTCACCGCAACCTCTGCCTCCCGGGTTCAAGCGATTCTCCTGCCTCAGCCTCCTGAGTAGCTGGGATTACAGGCATGCACCACCACGCCCGGCTACTTTTGTATTTTTAGTAGAGACGGGGTTTCTGCATGTTGATCCAGCTGGTCTCAAACTCCCGATCTCAAGTGATCCACCTGCCTCGGCCTCCCAAAGTGCTGGGATTACAGGCGTGAGCCACCGTGCCTGGCCACCCCCTGTATCTAAAATAAAAGTTAAAATTTTAAAAATTAGTAAATAAGAGAATGTATGCTATGAGCCAAAATGACGCTTGCAAAATTTTCCAAGAACGACACTTACGAAAATGAAAAATAATCACTCTTCTTGTTACCAAAAATCTTGGTAGCTGCAGAAGGTGGGATCTTTCCTCATTGGGAGTCGCAGAGCCAATACATGAAACCGAAAGTGAGCCTCAAGCAGAGCAAGTTTTATTTCCTGCACAGGACTTCTAAAGACTAGAACAGCTCTCCCAAATCAACTTCTCCGCTAGTGAGGCGGCTAGTGAGGAGTGAGGGGGCTAAAACGTGGTATTGCTCTAATGGAGGAGTTGGGCATTAAAAGTGAAGGGGAGGAATATTCATATGTTTTATGGGAACAGGCATTGAACTTCTCCAAACCGGTAATACTGCTTTCCTTTCGGTCCTTTTAGGACTTCTACTCATTGTCATGGAGATTGTCAACTGTCACGGCACGGATGGGAGTGCAATTTAGCTTGGAAACGGGATTACAATGAAGCGTGAGGTCTTTCTGAAGTCATTTGGCCGGCTCTCTTGGTTGTAACCAGTCTCAGCTGGTTTGACCTCAAAGGCAACTTCTTGAATCAGATCCTGTTTTTTTTTGTTTTTGTTTTTGTTTTTTGTTTCTTGTTTTTTTCCCCAGATGTCTCACTCTGTCGCCCAGGTTGGAGTGCAGTGGTGTGATCTCGGCTCACTGCAACTACCACCTCCCGAGTTCAAGCAATTCTCCTGTCTCAGCCTCCCGAGTAGCTGGAATTACAGGCGGGCACCACCACACCCAGCTGATTTTTGTATTGTTAGTAGAGAAGGGGTTTCATCATGTTGGCCAGGTTAGTCTTGAACTCCTGACCTCGTAATCTGCCCTCCCCAGCCTACCAAAATGCTGCGATTACAGGCGTGAGCCACCGTGCCCTGCCTATACATTGTTAATTTTGGAAAAATTAAAAGTTAGGTGGGTTTTTTGCATTAAAAATATGTTATTTCCGCTCAAGAGATCAAGACCATCCTGGCCAACATGGTGAAACCCCGTCTCTACTAAAAACACAAAAATAAGCTGGGCGTGGTGGCACACGCCTGTAGTCCCAGTTACTGGGGAGGCTGAGGCAGGAGAATCGCTTGAACCCGGGAGAAGGAGGTTACTGTGAGCCAAGATCGTTCCACTGCACTCCCGCCTGCGGACAGAGCAAGACTCTGACTCAAAAAAAAAAAAAAAAAAAAAAAAAAAAACCACACAAAAAGTTGTTTCCATTAACATGTAATGGGTTATTAATATTATATTAAATGAATTAATACTTTTAATATTTTGTTTTAATCTGTTTTAATTTTTATATGATAAAACTTGACACAAGCCACAGAAACAAAATTTATTTGGGTCCTCACTAATTTCTTTCTTTTTTTTTTTTTTTGAGACGGGAGTCTCGCTCTGTCACCCAGGCTGGAGTGCAGTGGCCGGATCTCAGCTCACTGCAAGCTCCGCCTCCCGGGTTCACGCCATTCTCCTGCCTCAGCCTCCCGTGTAGTTGGGACTACAGGCGCCCGCCACCGCTCCCGGCTAGTTTTTTGTATTTTTTAGTAGAGACGGGTTTTCACCGTGTTAGCCAGGATGGTCTCGATCTCCTGATCGTGATCCGCCGTCTCGGCCTCCCAAAGTGCTGGGATTACAGGCTTGAGCCACCGCGCCCGGCCCTCACTAATTTCTTTTTGGAGGCTGGAGGGCAATGGCGGGATGTTGACTCACCGCAACCTCCGCCTCCTGGGTTCAAGCGATTCTCCTGCCTCTACCTCCCAAATAGCCAGGCCTCTACCTCCCAAATAGCCAGGATTACGGTCATGCGCCGCCACCCGCCCGGCTAATTTTTTGGATTTTTAGTAGAGATGGGGTTTCTCCATATTGGTCAGGCTGGTCTCGAACTCCCAACCTCAGGTGATCAGCCCGCCTTGGCCTCCCAAAGTGCTGGGAGTACAGGCGTGAGCCACCGCGCCCAGCTGGGTCCTCACTAATTTCTAAGCGTGCACAGAGATACTGAAACCTAAAAGTTTTTACGGCGGGCTAATTGCTGGGGGCGGTGGCTCACGCCTGTAATTCCAACACTTTGGGATTTAAAACAATACAGTATTTAACAATACAGGCTCACGCCTGTAAACACAGTACCTTGGGAGGCCGACGTGGACGAATCGCTTGAACCCAGGAGTTTGAGACTAGCCTTGGCAACATGGCGAAAACCCGACTCTACAAAATACAAAAAAAAAATCAGCGGGTAGGCGGGTCGCAGTGACTGACGCCTGTAATCCCAGCACTTTGGGAGGCTGAGGGGGGCGGATCACGAGGTCAAGAGATCGAGACCATCCTGGCTAACACAGTGAAACCCCATCTCTACTAAAAATACAACAAATTAGCCGGGCGTGGTGGCGGGCGCCTGTAGTCCCAGCTACTCGGGAGGCTGAGGCAGGACAATGGTGTGAACCCGGGAGGCGGAGGTTGCAGTGAGCCGAAATTGTGCCACTGCACTCCAGCCTGGGCGACAAAGTGAGACTGTCTCAGAAAAAAAAAAAAAAAAAAAAAAAAAAAGTCCGGGCAGGGTGGCTCATGCCGGTAATCCTATGCCGGTAATCCTAGCACTTTGAGAGGCCGAGATGGGAGGATCGCTTTAGTCCAGAAGTTCGAGACCAGCCTGGTCAACGGAGCGAGACACCCCACCCCCCCCTACACACACAGACACACGCACACACACACACATACACACACACACACCCAGCTCCAAAAAACACACACGAAAAAAACACTGATTTACACAGTTTACACAGTCCCTGGGCCAGGACTCAGGGAGATAGTGTAACAAAGAGCGCTCGGGTCAGGAGGTGAGAGCGCAGAACAATGTTCCAGGTCCCCGGGCGTGGCTGTCAGGGTCTCAGGACCCAAGGGCAGAGTGTGCAGATCTGGGAGGCGCAGTGTTGGAGATTCCACACCACTTTCATTTCCTCTGTTAACCTGGTCGTGTCCTTCTTCCTGGATACTCATGACGCAGACTCAGTTCTCATTCCCAATGGGTGTCGGGTTTCTGGAGAAGCCAATCAGCGTCGCCACGACTCCCGACTATAAAGTCCGCACGCACGCACCCGGATTCAGGAGGCTCTACCGACTCAGAGAATGGGGTCATGGCACAACGAACCCTACTTCTCCTGCTCTCGGCCCTTACCAAGACCTGGGCGGGTGAGTGCGGGGTCGGGATGGAAGCGGCCTCTACCCGGAGGAGAGAGGGGCCGGACCGGCGGGGGCTCAGGACTCGGGGAGCCGCGCCAGGAGTGGGGCCGGACAGGTCTCAGCCCCTCCTCGCCCCCAGGCTCCCACTCCTTGAAGTATTTCCACACTTCCGTGTCCCGGCCCGGCCGCGGGGAGCCCCGCTTCATCTCCGTGGGCTACGTGGACGACACCCAGTTCGTGCGGTACGACAGCGACGCCGCCAGTCCGAGGATGCAGCCGCGGGCGCCGTGGGTGGAGCAGGAGGGGCCGGAGTATTGGGACCAGGAGACACGGAGCGCCAGGGACACCGCACGGACTTTCCGAGTGAACCTGGAGACCCTGCGCGGCTACTACAACCAGAGCGTGGCCGGTGAGTGACCCTGGCCCGGGGCGCAGGTCACGACCCCTCCCCATCCCTCACGGACAACGCGGGTCCCCTCGAGTCTCCGGGTCCGAGATTCACCCCCAGGCTGCGGAACCCGCCCAGACTCTCGACCCGGCATAGTCCCAGGCTCCTTTACCCCGTTTCATTTTCAGTTTAGGCCAAAATCCCTGCGGGTTGGCAGCGACAGGGGCGGGGCTCGGTGGGCGGGACTGACTAGCGGGCGGGGCCAGCGTCTCATACCCTCCAGTGGATGCATGGCTGCGACCTGGCGCCCGACAGGCGCTTCCTCCGCGGGTATGAACAGTTCGCCTACGACGGCAAGGATTATCTCACCCTGAATGAGGACCTGCGCTCCTGGTCTGCGGTGGACACGGCGGCTCAGATCTCCGCGCAAAAGTCAAATGATGGCGGTGAGGCGGAGCACCAGAGAGCCTACCTGGAAGACACATGCGTGGAGTGGCTCCGCAGATACCTGGAGAATGGGAAGGAGACGCTGCAGCGCTCGGGTAAGAGGGTCCGCAGGCTTACTCTCCCATCTCTTTCTTGGGCTAGGACTGTGCCCACAGCTGACAGACCTCAAACAGTAGAAGACGCAGGGATGGAAGCCAGAATACCCCTCCTCCCTTGGATCAGGAGAGGGGGCTGTCACCCCAGGTACAGGAGATCCTGTACCAGAGTGACTTTCTTAAATGACCAGCCTTCTCTCAGGGACAATTAAGGAATCTAGTCTCGCTGGAGAGTCCATTCTTCAAATGAACTGATGAGCAGTTCTCTTTGACTCTCAGTGTTAGGAATCATGGGGGAGTTTCTCTCATGCCTGGTTCTCAGCCCCACACCAAGAGTTTTTGGAGGTCTGACTCTAGCTTTTCACAGTCACTCAGCATCCGCACAGGCCAGGACCAGAAATCCCTTTTCACTTTCTATCCTGGGCTATCACCCTAATTCTAGAACTTTCCAAGGAATAAGAGGCTATCCCAGATCCCTGAGTTCAGGCTGGTGTCAAGGTTTTGTCCTCGTCTCCTACTATAATTGTCCTCTTCCTTCTCAGGATGGTCACATGGGTGCTGCTGGAGTGTCCCATGAGAGATACAAAGTGTCTGAATTTTCTGACTCTTCCCCTCAGAACCCCCAAAGACACACGTGACCCACCACCCCGTCTCTGATCATGAGGCCACCCTGAGGTGCTGGGCCCTGGGCTTCTACCCTGCGGAGATCACAGTGACCTGGCAGCGGGATGGGGAGGACCAGACCCAGGACACGGAGCTTGTGGAGACTAGGCCTGCAGGGGATGGAACCTTCCAGAAGTGGGCAGCTGTGGTGGTGCCTTCTGGAGAGGAGCAGAGATACACGTGCCATGTGCAGCATGAGGGGCTACCCGAGCCCCTCACCCTGAGATGGGGTAAGGAAGGGAATGGGAGGTCATGTCTCTTAGGGAAAGCAGGAGCCCTTCTGAAGCCCTTTTGCAGGGTCAGGGCTGAGGCCTGGGGGTCAGGGCCCTTTACATTCCCCTGTTTTCCCAGAGCCGTCTTCCCAGTCCACCATCCCCATCGTGGGCATCAGTGCTGGCCTGGTTCTCCTTGGAACTGTGGTCACTGGAGCTGTGGTTGCTGCTGTGATGTGGAGGAGGAAGAGCTCAGGTGGGGAAGGGAGAGGGGTAGAGTCTGAGTTTTCTTGTCCCACTGAGGGTTTCAAGCCCTAGGTAGAAGTGTGTCCTGCCTTGTTACTGGGAAGCACCATCCACACACACGGGCTGACCCAGCCCGGGTCCTGTGTGCCAGCACCTACTCTTTTTTTTGAGATGGAATCTTGGCTCTGTCACCCAGGCTGGAGTGCAATGGCGTGGTTTCAGTTCACTGTAACTGTAACCTCTGCCTCCTAGGTTCAAGCGGTTCTCCTGCCTCAGCCTCCCGAGTAGCTGGGACTACGTGTGCGTGCCACCACACCCGGCTAATTTTTTTTTGTATTTTTAGTAGATATGGAGTTTCACTGTGTTGGCCAGGCTGCTGTCTAACTCCTGACCTCGTGATCCACCTGCCTCGGCCTCGCAAAGTGCTGGGATTACAGGCGTGAGCCATCGCGCCCAGCCACACCTATTTTTTTCTAAAGTACCTGTGACAATGAAGGACAGATTTATCACCTTGACGATTGTGGTGATGGGGATCTGAGCCCAGCAGTCACAGGTCACAGGAGAAGGTCCCTGCTGAGGACAGACCTCAGGAGGGCAGTTGGTCCAGGACCCACACTTGCTTTCTTCATGTTTCCTGATCCTGCCCTGGGTCTGCAGTCACAGTTCTGGATACTTCTCTGGGATCCAAGACTAGGAGGTTCCTCGAGGACCTTGTGGCCCTGCCTCCTCCCTGGCCCCTCACAGGACATTTTCTTCCAACAGGTAGAAAAGGAGGGAGCTACTCTCAGGCTTCGTGTAAGTAGGGGGCGGGAGTGTGGAGGAGCTCGCCCACCCCATAATTCCTCCTGTACCACATCTCCTGTGGGCTCTAACCAGGTCTTGTTTTTGTTCTACCCCAGGTAGCGACAGTACCCAGGGATCTGATGAGTCTCTCACAGCTTATAAAAGTGAGATTCTGGGGGTCTGAAGTGGGTGGAGGGTGGGGCAGATGGGACAGGACTGGGTTGTGGGGATTTTTTCCTTTGGAATTTTTGAGTGTGTGGTGGGCTGTTCAGAGTGTCATCACTTACTGTGACTGACCTGAATTTGTTCATGACTGTTTTCTTCTGTAGCCTGAGACAGCTGCCTTGTGTGCGACTGAGATGCAGGATTTCTTCATGCCTCCCCTTTGTGTCTTAAGGGACTCTGGCTTCTCTTTTTGCAAGGGCCTCTGAATCTGTCTGTGTCCCTGTTAGCATAATGTGAGGAGGCAAACATCTACCTCCGTGTCTACCATGACCCCCTTCCTCACACTGACCTGTGTGCCTTCCCTGTTCTCCTACTTTTCTATTAAAAATAAGAACCTGAGCAGAGCATGGCCGCTCACGCCTATAATCCCAGCACTTTGGGAGGCCGAGGTGGGCAGAGCGAGACTCTGTCTCAAAATAAATAAATAAACAAAAATTTTTAAAAAATAAAAATAAAAATAAAAAAAGAAGTATTTACACTTCGATAACGAAAGACAACCCAGTCACAAAATGGGCAAAGGACTTGCATAGGGACTTCCTCAAAGAAGATACATAAACAGCCAATAACACAGGAAAACATACTCAACACCACCAGCCATTTCAGAAATGCAAATCATACCACAATAACATGGTTACAAAAATAACTTTTTTAGGCCGAGTGCAGGTTCTCACAACTGTAATCCCAGCACTTTGGGAGGCCAAGGCAAGTGGATCACCTGAGGCTGGGAGGTCAAGACCTGCCTGACCAACATGGAGAAACCCCATCTCTACTAAAAATATAAAATTAGCCGGGTGTGTTGGTGCATGCCTGTAATCCCAGCTACTCTGGAGGCTGAGGCAGGAGAATCGCTTGAACCCAGAATGCAGAGGTTGCAGTGAGTCAACGTCATACCATTGCACTCCACCCTGGACAAGACCAAAACTCCATCTCAGAAAAAAAATATATATGAAAAATAACTTTTTTAAAGAAACATAAACAACAAGGGTTAACAAAAATGTGGAGAACATATAAACCTCATACCACTGTGTCTGGAATTGGTGAGTTCTTGGTCTCATTGGCCTCAGGAGTGAAGCCGTGGACCCTTACACTGACATTACAGCTCAAAAAATGTCACACAGACTCCAACAGTAAACAGCATACTTTTTGTGAAGAGCAAATAGAACAAATCTTCCACAACGTGGAAAGGGACCCGAAAAAAAAAAAACAACCTTTCACAATGCAATTAGGAATCTGAGTGGGGTGTGCCACTGCTTCAGGCAGCCTGCTTTTATTCCCTTATCTGACTCCACCCACATGCTGCTGATTGGTCCATTTTACAGAGAGTTGATTGGCCCATTTTACAGAGAGCTGATTGGTCCGTTTTGAGAGGGTGCTGATCCTTCCATTTACAAACGTTGAGATAGACACAGTGCTGATTGGTGCATTTGCAATCCTTTAGCTAAATACAAAACTTCTCCAAGTCCCCACTAGATTAGCTAGACACAGAGCACAGATTGGTGCATTTACAAACCTTGTGCTAGACACAGACTGCTGATTGGTGCATTTACCATCCTTTAGCTAGACACAAAAGTTCTCCAAGTCCCCAACTAGATTAGCTAGACACAGAGCACTGATTAGTACCTTTACAAACCTTGAGCTAGACACAGGGTGCTGATAGGTGCGTTTACAAACCTTGAGCTAGACACAAAGTGCTGACTGGTGTATTTGCAAACCTTTAGCTGGACATAAAAGTTCTCCAAGTCCCCACTAGATTAGCTAGACACAGAGCACTGATTGGTGCGTTTACAAACCTTGAGCTAGACACAGGGTGCTGACTGGTGCATTTACAAACCTTTAGCTGGACATAAAAGTTCTCCAAGGAACCCAGCTGGTTTCACCTCTCAGTGGCACTGGCATTGCAGGAGTTTGTGGCACTTAGCCCAGGGCGCTCTGGCAGCAGAGAGGGAGCTCATCCCCCAAGCAAGCCCAGCAGGCAGCAGCCTGCCGCGTCTGAGGAGTGAAGGGCCCGCCGAGCCTTCGCCCACCGGGAACCTGCGGAGCCGGCGCCCACCCGCAACCCTCGTCGGCCCGTGAGCGCTGCGGGCAGCCCCGGCTTCCGCCAGCGCCTCTCCCTCCACACCTCCCCGCAAGCAGAGGGAGCCGGTTCCGGCCTCGACCAGCTCCGGAGAGGGGTCCCCACAGCGCGGCGGCGGGCTGAAGGGCTCCTCGAGCGCGGCCAGAGCGGACGGACGCAGAGGCGAGCAGGCGCCAAGAGCGAGCGAGGGCTGCTAGCACGCTGTCACCTCTCACCACTATATTTTATAGAAATATAAAATAGCCAGCTGAGGTTCTTGTTTGGTGGAAGCAGTCTTCTTGGGAAATCCACTAAGCCCAGGGTGGCGGGGATGGGAAGCAGAAATTTTAAAAGTAATTAATAGGTGTAATTGTATTAGAAAATTTATTAACGTAATAAATTATCTCAGCTTTTTTAGTGAAAATAAATGCTCTAACTTTGTTCATCTTTTTTAAAATTCCGTAAGTTGTGCTGCATATTGATGACATGCTGATAGTCCCAGCTACTCTGGAGACTGAGGCAGGAGGATCCCTTGAGCCCAGAAGTTAGAGGCCAGCCTGGAGCAATATGGCAAGCCTCTCTTCTTAAATTTTTAAAAATAAATTGCATAGGTTATTCTAGATCTTTTATGTTTTCATATAAATTTGTACATCAGTTCATAAATTTCTATCAAAAAGCCTCCTAGAATTTTGTTTGGTATTTTTTTGAATCTCTGGATCAATTTGGAGAATATCACATTTTAACAATGTTGAGCCTTGCTCTCCCTGAACAGGGAATGTATTTCCTTGGGTCCTCTATACACTTTCCACAGTGTTTCTTGGTTTCTAGGGTCTTGGATTTCAGAGATCTTAAACCATTTTTTTTTTTTTGGTAAGATTTATTCCTAAATATTTTATGTTTCTGGTTCTAGTGTACTTAGGAGAAAATTTTTAATTTTTTTCATCGTTTATATATAATAATACATCTGGAGTGTGGTGTTGGGTTTTCTTTTTGTTTGTTGTTTGGTCGGTTGGTTGATTTTGGTTTTGATTTTAAATTAACCATGTAGACTGAGATAGTCTTGGTGATATTTTGTTAAAGATCTTTGTATCATTAGTCTTAAATGAAATTAGCCTGTAATTTTCTTTCTTTCCTTTTTCATGCTTTTCTTTTTTCAATTTTGTTGTTTTAATTTTCAATAAATTGGTCCATTTGCATTGAAATAGATTTTAAAAATTCATAATATTCTGTTACTATTATTTTAATGACTGTAGGATCTGCGGTGATAATACATTTTTCATTCCTGATGTTGGTGACTTTTGTTCTCTCTTTTTTTCTTCATAAGTCTAAATAGAGCCTTGTCAATTTAAGAACAACAAAAAAAGTTTTGCCTTTGTTAGTTTTCTCTACTGCTGTCTATTTTCTGTTTATTTGATTTCTTCTCTTATATTTATTATTTTCTTCCTTTACTTAACTTTGGGATTATTGTGTTCTTTTGTTTCTAGTTTCCTAGGATGGAAGTGGTTTTAGGTCTTTCCTCCTGTCTAATTTAAGCATTTAATGGTTCACGTTTCCCTCAGAGCACTGCTTGAGCTTCACTCCATATGTTTTGAGATGTCATTTTGCTGATTATTCAATTCAAAATATCTTCTTACTTCTCTGGTAATTTTGTCTTTGGCTCTTAATTTACATAGCAATTAATTTATATAGAAATGTAAGAAATTACATAGAAATACATTGTTTCATTCCACATAATAGGATTTCCAAAACATCTTTGTATTAATTTCTAAGTTAATGCTATTGTAGTCAGAGAATACACTTTGATGACTATTATGCTGTTACTGTTTTCCAGCTCTGTATATTGCCCTGGAACTACACAATGAATGTACCTCGTGTACCAGGGGGAATGGGGGTTTATTCTTCCATTCCTAGAAGTAATGGTACATAAATGAAAAGTAAATCAGGATGGTTAAAATTCTCTGTCTCTCCTGACACTGTGTTTAATTCTATCAGTTGCAGAGAGTGGTGATAAGTCTACTGATGGTGGAAGTAGAGAGGCAGTCCTTCTTTATCCGTATCTGACCTCAAAGCGTCTGGGAGGACAGAGCCTAAAAGACTTTTCAGTTTCCTCAGATGAACCCTGTGCCAGGGAGGCCTTCTCTGAGCCCTGGGAAGCCTAGGGGTAAGAGTGTCTTTCCAGGGAATTGTACAAACAAAAATAGCGTCCATGCGCCCACAGTGTCCATAGAGAGAGGCTGAGGCGGCCAAGCTCCGGCCCGAGGCACCCGGTCGCTGGGACGATGAAGATGTTGGCTTCCTTAGTCTGGGCAACTGTCCAGGCTCTGAACAAGAGGAAGCTGCAGCCCACCCAGGCCGCCCTCACCCTGACACCTTCGGTAGTAAACAAGATAAAACAACTTCTTAAAAATAAGCCTGAGCATGTAGGTGTAAACCAGGGGATGCAACAGCCTTTCTTATACTCTAGAATATACAAAGACAAAAGGAGATTCTGATGAAGAAGTTATTCAAGTTGGAGTCAAAGTATTCATTGAAAAGAAAGCAAAGCTAACACTTTTAGGAACAGAAATAGACTGTGTGGAAGACAAATTATCCAGTGGGTTTCAAACATGAAAGGAACTTGTGGCTGTGGAGAAAGCTTTAGTATTTGAAATCTCAGGACTCTTCTGGCCATAGGCTCCAGGAAAGCTGTGGAAGCCTTGGGGCTCACTGAAGAAATCATGTGACTGTCACGTGCTTAACGTGCGGGTGCCTTGTTAGGAAAATAAAGTGATGCATTTTGAAAATGAAGCCAGTGTGTTAGATTCCAGAAGAAATGATACTATGATACTTGTATTCTCTGTAGGTGATGGAAAATGAGAAGCCATCACTCTCTTTGGATCATTTAGGTCTCTTGCATTCTTGTTTTAGAACCAGTTTCATTAAAGTTGCCTTCCTGGGCACCTGTTTATCCATTTCTTGAACGTGTGCACTCCTTAGATCTCTATCGAATGGCTTGAACATGCATCTCCCTCAGCATTTCTCCCAACCAGATCAATGACTCCTAAAATCAGAGACAAGACGTCCTGACTGCTGGTAGTAACATGATGTTGCATTATTTTTCCACCCAAACTTAACATAGCCTTTTTACATTTTTATCAAACATTTATTGTCAGATGCCTTATTGCATACCCTTTAACGGTATGGGGCAAAGATTTTCTTGAACTATAGTACAGATTAGTTTTGAGTGATGGTATCAAAAGGTGAGAAAGACACCATCCACCCATTTTTTAATCGATTTCTTTTGCCAC
Organism: Macaca mulatta; assembly: GCF_049350105.2. Lineage (NCBI taxonomy): Eukaryota > Metazoa > Chordata > Mammalia > Primates > Cercopithecidae > Macaca > Macaca mulatta. Next base: position 152,556,366 of record NC_133409.1, on the reverse strand, counting down.
CCTATATGTCTGCTCAGAGATGGGATCTCAAGTTGACTTTGATTCTTTTAGTTGAGGAGTCTCTTAAAGCCATCTAGCCCACCTCCCTCAATTCCCTATGTGAGGAGGCAAAACCCCAGGGAAGCCAAAGGGCTCTTGTCCACCCAACTCCACAGACAGGGGGAGAGTGGGGACTCTACCCCCATTTCCCCTTTCTTGCAGGTGACACATATGCTGTATGTCCTGAGGCAGACAGTGAAGGCAAATGGTCTGGATTCTTTATCTGGTCTACATTTTGATAGAATTTCTTTATAATTTGATGGAGATCATATTACTTTTATTTTATTTTATTTTACCTGGGAAGAATATTTTAAAACCCTTTTATGTGAATTACCATCTTCTTTCTTTAAATGTTTGTTTCAATTCTTGTTTCAATGTTTCTTTGAAACAATGGTTTGTAGCAGAGAACACATTGTAGCAATCCAGAAGTATGCTTTTGGAATGGGTGAAGGAGAACACGGGGATCTTTTCTTAAAATTCCCAGTATGCATACACTTTCTGGTTTCTCAGTCTCGTTGCTAAAGTTCTTAAACAATATTTTAACCTAACATTTTTATCATCTTTTCTTTAAAAGTGTTCCTTTTGTCATTTAATTACTGCTTTTCCTGGGTTTGATATATTAAGTATTCTAAGAGATGACATATATGCTTTTTTTGAAAGCTAATTCTCATGAATTCAAGTAGCTGAGTTCCTTTATGTTTCTTTTAATCACTAAAGTAGCCAGAACAAAAGGCACCAAAACCTAGAGCAGTAGTTTTATGTAAATACCCATGAGTTTGTATCATTAATATAATTGTTGATCCACTTATAATTTGTAAAATACTGTATGTATAGATTGAGTTGTCAATTTAAAAAAAAATGTAGCCTCTTTGCGCTTATAAACAAATTTAGAAATAAAATAAAACTGATAGACAATTAGCAAGATTAACCAAGAAAAGAAGAGAGAAGATCCAAATAAGCTCAATTGGAAACAAAACAGAAGATATTACAACCAGTACCACAGAAATACGAAATATCATCCAAGGCTACTAAGAACACCTTTATTCACATAAACTAGAAAACCTAGACGACATGGATAAATTCCTGAAAATATACAACCTTCCTAACTTAAACCAGGAAGAAATGGAAACCCTGAACAGACCAATAACAAGCAGTGAGATTGAAATGGTTATTTAAAAAGTTATCCAAAACAAAGTCCAGGACCCGACAGATTCACAGTTGAATTCTATCAGACTTTCAAAGAAATGGTATCAATCCGACTGACACTATTCTGAAAGATGGAGAAGGGAGGAATCCTCTCTAAATCATTCTATGAAGCCAGTATCACCCTAATACCAAAACCAAGAAAAGACGTCAAGGAAAAACTACAGACCAATATCCCTAATGAACATAGATGCAAAAATCCTCAAAAAATACTAGCTAACAGAATCCAACAGCATATCAAAATGATAATCCACTATGATCAAATGGGTTTCCTACCAGAGATGCAGGGATGGTTTAACATATGCAAATCAATGAATATAATAAACCACATAAAGAGTATTAAAAACAAAAATCACATGATCATCTCAATAGATGCAGAAAAACTATTTCACAAATACCAACACCCCTTTATGATTAAAACCCTTAGCAAAATCAGCATAGAAGGGATATACCTTAAGGAAATAAAAGACAGGTATGACAAACCCACAGCCAACATTACACTGAATGGAGAAAAGTTGAAAACATTCCCACTAAGAACTGGGACAAGTCAAGGATTCCCACTTTCACCACTTCCATTCAGCATAGTATTGGAAGTCCTAACCAGAGCAATCAGACAAGAGAAAGAAATAAAGGGCATCTAAATTGATAATGAGGAAGTCAAACCGTCATTTTCTGTTGACGACATGATTGAATACCTAGAAAACCCTAAGGACTCATCCAAAAGGCTCCTAAACAGGTGAATGAATTCAGCACAGTTTTAGGAAACCAAATTAATACACACAGATCAGTAGCTCTGCTCTACACTAACAGCAACCAAGCTGAGAATCAAGTCAAGAGCTCAACCCCTTTTAAAATAGCTGCAAAAAAAATAATGAAATATTTAGGAATATACCTAACCAAGGAGGTGAAATGCCTCTACAAGGAAAATACAAAACACTGCTGAAACTAATCATAGATGATACAGACAAATGGAAACACATCCCATGCTCATGGATGGGTAGACTCAATATTGTGAAAATGACCATACTTTGAAAAGCAATCTAAAAATTCAATGCAATCCCTATCAAAATACCACCGTCATTCTTCAAAGAACTAGAAAAACTAATCCTAAAATTCATATGGAACCAAAAAAGACCATGCATAGCCAAAGCAATACTAACCAAAAAGAACAAATGTGGAGCCATTACATCAAGCAACCTCAAACTATACTACAAGGCCACAGTCACCACAACAGCATGGTCCTGGTATAAAAATAGGTATACAGACTAATGGAACAGAATAGAGAACCCAGAAATAAAGCCAAATACTTATGGTCAACTGATCTTCAACAAAGCAAACAAAAACATAAACTGGAGAAAGGACACTCAATTCAACAAATGGTGTAGGGATAATTGGTAAGCCACATATAGAAGAATGAAACTGGCATAATTGGTAAACCACATATAGAAGAATGAAACACAGCAAGGTTGCCTTCTTTCACAACTGTTATTCAACATAGTATTGAAAGTCCTACTTAGAGCAATTAGACAAGAGAAAGAAATAGAGGTCAAATTCTCTTTGTAGATGATATTCTTACATTTGGAAAAATCTAAAGACTCCACCAAAAAACTATTAGAACTAATAAGCAAATTCAGTAAACTTGCAGGATACAAAATCAACAAACAAAAATTAGTAGCAGGCTGGGCATGGTGGCTCACACCTGTAATCCCAGCAATTTGGGAGACCGAGGCAGGCAGATCACTTGAGGCCACGTGTTCAAGACCAGCCTAGCCAACATGTAAAAGCCCCATCTCTGCTAAAAATACAAAAAATTAGCCAGGCATGGCCGTGGGTCTCTCTAATCCCAGCTAATTGAGAGGCTGAGGTACAAGAATCGCTTGAACACAGGAGGCAGAGGTTGCAGTGAGCAGAGATCACACCTCTGCATTTCAGCCTGAGCAACAAAGTGAAAGTCTGTCTCAAAAAAAAAAAAAAAAATTAGTAGCAGCACGACGCGGTTGTTCATACCTATAATCTTGTCACTTTAGGAGACCGAGGCAGGAGGATCACTTAAGTCTAAGAGTACAAGGCCAGCCTAGGCAACATAGGAAGACCCCCGACTGTACAAAAAAAATTTTTTTTTTGAGACGGAGTCTCGCTCTGTCGCCCAGGCTGGAGTGCAGTGGCCGGATCTCAGCTCACTGCAAGCTCCGCCTCCCGGGTTCACGCCATTCTCATGCCTCAGCATCCCGAGTACCTGGGTCTACAGGCACCCACCACGATGCCCAGCTAATTTTTTTCTATTTTAGTAGAGATGGGGTTTCATCATGTTGGCCAGGATGGTCTCGATCTCCTGACCTCGTGATCCGCCTGCCTCAGCCTCCCAAAGTGCTGGGATTACAGGCGTGAGCCACCGCTCCCAGCTAAAAAAAAAAAAAAAGATTCTTTTTAATTAGCTGAGTATGGTGTCACCTGCCTGTGGTCTCAACTACTTGGCAGGCTGAGGTGGTAGGTTGAGGCTGCAGTGAGCTATGATCCCACCACTGCATTAGTCGTTAGTACAAGATCCATTCAATGAGCGAGATAGACCAATCTATTTTAATGTAACAGAATACAAATATTTAACGATAGGGATTCAGGTTGTATCTCACCTCTAAGAAATTACCAGTTGCTAAGACTTGCAGTACTATGCTGAATAGAAGTGATGAAAGTGGGGATCCTTGTCTTGTTCCAGTTCTCAGGGAAAATGCTTTCATCTTTTCCCCATTCAATATAATGTTGGCTGTGGATTTGTCATAGATGGCTTTCTGTGTCAATTTTGCTGAGAGTTTTAATCATAAAGGGATGCTGGATTTTGTTAAATGATTTTTCTGCATCTATTGAGATGATCATATGATTTCTGTTTTTAAAATCTGTTTATGTGGTGTATCACATTTATTGACTTGTGGTTTTTTGTTTTTTGGCTTTGGGGGGTGGGTTTAGTAGAGATGGGGTTTCACCATGTTGGCCAGGCTGGTCTTGAACTCCTCATCTCAAGTGATCTGCACGTCTCAGCCTCTCAAAGTGCTGGGATTACAGGCATGAGCCACCACACCCGGACTGACTTGTGTATGTTAAACCATCCCTGCATCCCTGGTTTGAAACCCACTTAATCATGCTAGATTATCTTTTATATGCTGTTGGATTCAATTAGCTAGTATTTTATTGAGTATTTTTGCATGTTCATCAGGCATATTGGTCTAGCCAGAGCAATCAGACAAGAGAAAGAAATAAAAGGCATCCAAATCGGAAAAGAGAAAGTCAAATTATCACTGTCCACTGATGACATGATCATGTACCTAGAACACCCTAAAGACTCATCGAAAAAGCTCCTAGATCTGATAAATGGATTCAGTAAAATTTCAGGATACAAATATCAATGTAGACAAATCAGTAACACCAACAGTGACCAAGCTGAGAATCAAATCAAGAACTCAATTTCTTTTACAGCAGCTGCAAAAACAAAATATGTAGGATATACCTAACCAAAGAGGTGAAAGGCTTCTGCAAGAAAAACTACAAAACACTGCTGAAAGAAATCATAGATGACACAAACAAATGGAAACACATCCCATTTTCATGGATGGGTAGAATCAATATTGTGAAAATGACCATACTGCCTATAAATTCAATGCAATCTATAAATTCAATGCAATTCCCATCAAAATAACATCATCATTCTTCACGGAATTGGAAAAAAAAAATCCTAAAATGCATATGGAACCAAAAAAGAGCCTGCATAGCCAAAGCAAAACTAACCAAAAAAGAACAAATCTGCAGGCATCACATTAGCTGACTTCAAACTATACCCCAAGGCTATAGTCACCAAAACAGCATGGTATGGGTATAAAAATAGGCACATAGACCAGTGGAATAGAATAGGGAACCCAGAAATGAAACCAAATACAGCCAACTGATCTTTGACAAAGCAAACAAAAACATAAGGAAAAGACACCCTGTTCAACAAATGGTGCTGTGATAATTGTCAGGCCACATGTAGAAGAATGAAACTGGATCCTTATCTCTCACCTTATATAGAAACCAACCCAAGATGGATCAAAGACTTAAATCTGAGACCTGACACCATAAAAATTCTAGAATACAACATCAGAAAAACTCTGCTAGACATTGTTTAGGCAAAGAGTTCATGACCAACAACCCAAAAGCAAATGCAACAAAAATGAAGATAAGTAGATGGGACTTAATTAAACTAGAAAGCTTCTGCATAGCAAAAGAAATAATCAACAGAGTAAACAGACAGTCTACAGAGTGGGAGAAAATATTCACAAACTATGAATCTGACAAAGAACTAATATCCAGAATCTACAAGGAATTCAACCAAATCAGCAAGAAAAATAAATAATCCCATCAAAAAGTGCACTAAGGACATGAATAGACAATCTTCAAAAGAAATATACAAATGGCCAACAAACATGAAAAAATGCTCAATATCACCAATTCTCAGAGAAAAGTAAGTCAAAGCCACAATGCCATACTACCTTATTCTTGCAAGAATGGCCATAAAAAAAATAAAATAGATGTTGGCGTGAATGTGGTGAAAATGGAGCATTTTCATACTGCTGGGAGGAATGTAAAGTAGTACAAACACTATGGAAAATAGCTTAGAGATTCCTTAAAGAACTAAAGCTAGATCTGTCATTTGACCCAGCAATCTCGCTACTGGATATCTACCCAAAGGAAAAGGAGACATTATACGAAAAAGATACTTGAGGCCAGGTGCGGTGGATCATGCCTGTAATCCAAGCACTTTGGGAGGCCAAGGCGGGCAGATCACGAGGTCAGGAGATCAAGACCATCCTGGCTAACACAGTGAAACCCCGTCTCTACTAAAAATACCAAAACAAAATTAGCCGGGCGTGGTGGCGGTCGCCTGTAGTCCCAGCTACTCAGCAGGCTGAGGCAGGAGAATGGCGTCAACCTGGGAGGTGGAGGTTGCAGTGAGCCGAGATAATGCCACTGTACTGCAGCCTGTGCAACAGAGCCAGACCCCGTTGCAAAAAAAAAAAGAAAAAAGAAAAAAGAAAAAAAGAAAAAGATATTTGTACAAGCAGATTGATAGCAGCACAATCCGTGATTGCAAAAATATGGAACCATTATATATATATATATATATAATGGAATACTACACAGTCATAAAAAGAAAAGAAATAATGGCATTCAAAGCAACCTGGATGAAGTTGGAGACCATTATTCTAAGTGAATTAACTCTGGTATGGAAAACCAAGCATTGTATGTTCTTACTTATAAATGGGAGCTAAGCTTGAGAACACAAAGGCATAAGAATGATACTTTGGGAACTGGTGGGGGAAGGGTGGGAGGGAGGTGAGGGATAAAAGACTACACATTGTGTACAATGTACACTAATCGGGTGCTGGATGTACCAAAATCTCAGAAATCACCACCAAAGAACTTATCCATGTAAACAAACACCACCTGTTCCCCAAAAACTACTGGAATTTTAAAATGTTTTAAATAAATAAAATTAAAAGAAATTTAAAAATGGATTATTTGCTTTCAAAAAAAAGAAATCACCACTTGTACAGTTTCTGTGTAATGTGAAATATGAATATCCACAATTACATGAAAAGCTGTTAAAAATAATCCTCCCAGTCCAGGCATGGTAGCTCACACATGTTATTCCAGCTACTGGGAAGGCTAAGGTGAGAGAATCCCTTGAACCCAGGAGTTCGAGGCTGCAGTGAGCTATGATGGTGCCACTGCACTCCAGCCTGGGTGACAGAGAGAGACCCTGTCTCTAAACAACAGCAATAATAATCCTTCCTTTTTCAACTCAATATTTGTGTAAGGCTAGATTTTTCAAAACATACACTTCAATCAAAGTAATAGAATGGCTGGGATGCAGCTGGAGGCCATAAACCTAAGTGACTTAATACAGGAACATAAAACCAAATACTGCATCTTCTCACTTATAATTGGGAGCTAAACACTGAGCGCACATGGACATAAACATGCCTACAACAGACACTGCAGACGACTAGAGTGGAGAGGGTGGGGACATGGGTTGAAAAACTACCTGTAGGCCGGGCGCGGTGGCGCAAGCCTGTAATCCCAGCACTTTGGGAGGCCGAGACGGGCGGATCACGAGGTCAGGAGATCGAGACCATCCTGGCTAACATGGTGAAACCCCGTCTCTACTAAAATATACAAAAAACTAGCCGGGCGCGGTGGCCGGCGCCTGTAGTCCCAGCTACTCGGGAGGCTGAGGCCGGAGAATGGCGTGAACCCGGGAGGCGGAGCTTGCAGTGAGCTGAGATCCGGCCACTGCACTCCAGCCTGGGCGGCAGAGCAAGACTCCGTCTCAAAAAAAAAAAAAAAAGAAAAAAAGAAAAACTACCTGTAGGTACTCTGTTCACTACCTGAGTGACAGGATCCATACCCCAAACCTCAGCATCAGACAACATACCCATGTAACAAATCGGCACATGTACCCCCTGTATCTTTTTTTTTTTTTTTTTTTTTTGGAGACAGTTTCACTCTTGTTGCTCAGGTTGGAGTGCAATGGCGTGATCTTGGCTCACCGCAACCTCCGCCTCCCGGGTTCAAGCGATTCTCCTGCCTCAGCCTCCTGAGTAGCTGGGATTACAGGCATGCACCACCACGCCCGGCTACTTTTGTATTTTTAGTAGAGACGGGGTTTCTGCATGTTGATCCAGCTGGTCTCAAACTCCCGATCTCAGGTGATCCATCTGCCTCAGCCTCCCAAAAGTGCTGGGATTACAGGCGTGAGCCACCGCGCCCGGCCACTCCCTGTATCTAAAATAAAAGTCAAAATTTTAAAAACTAGTAAAGAAGAGAATGTATGCTATGAGCCAAAATGACGCTTGCAAAATTTTCCAAGAACGACACTTACGAAAATGAAAAATAATCACTCTTCTTGTTACCAAAAATTTTGGTAGCTGCAGAAGGTGGGATCTTTCCTCATTGGGAGTCGCAGAGCCAATACATGAAACCGAAAGTGAGCCTCAAGCAGAGCAAGTTTTATTTCCTGCACAGGACTTCTAAAGAGAGAACAACTCTCCCCAATCAACTTCTCCGCTAGTGAGGCGGCTAGTGAGGAGTGAGGGGGCTAAAATGTAGTATTGCTCTAATGGAGGAATTGGGCATTAAAAGTGAAGGGGAGGAATATTCATATGTTTTATGGGAACAGGCATTGAACTTCTCCAAACCGGTAATACTGCTTTCCTTTCGGTCCTTTTAGGACTTCTACTCACTGTCATGGAGATTGTCAACTGTCAAGGCACGGATGGGAGTGCAATTTAGCTTGGAAACGGGATTACAATGAAGCGTGAGGTCTTTCTGAAGTCATTTGGCCGGCTCTCTTGGTTGTAACGAGTCTCAGCTGGTTTGACCTTAAAGGCAACTTCTTGAATCAGATCCTGTTTTTTTGTTTCTGTTTTTGTTTTTGTTTTTTGTTTCTTGTTTTTTTCCCCAGACGTCTCCCTCTGTCGCCCAGGCTGGAGTGCAGTGGTGTGATCTCAGCTCACTGCAACCACCACCTCCCGGGTTCAAGCAATTCTCCTGTCTCAGCCTCCCGAGTGGCTGGAATTACAGGCATGCACCACCACACCCAGCTAATTTTTGTATTGTTAGTAGGAAGGGGTTTCATCATGTTGGCCAGGTTAGTCTTGAACTCTTGACCTCGTGATCTGCCCGCCCCGGCCTACCAAAATGCTGGGATTACAGGCGTGAGCCACCGTGCCCTGCCTATACATTGTTAATTTTGGAAAAATTAAAAGTTAGGCGGTTTTTTTTCATTAAAAATATGTTATTTCCGGCCGGGCGCGGTGGCTCAAGCCTGTAATCCCAGCACTTTGGGAGGCCGAGACGGGCGGATCACAAGGTCAGGAGATCGAGACCATCCTGGCTAACACGGTGAAACCCCGTCTCTATTAAGAAATACAAAAAACTAGCCGGCGTAGTGGCGGGCGCTTGTAGTCCCAGCTACTCGGGAGGCTGAGGCCGGAGAATGGCGTGAACCCGGGAGGCGGAGCTTGCAGTGAGCTGAGATCCGGCCACTGCACTCCAGCCTGGGCGACAGAGCGAGACTCCGTCTCAAAAAAAAAAAAAAAAAAAAAAAATGTTATTTCCGCTCAAGAGATCAAGACCATCCTGGCCAACATGGTGAAACCCCGTGTCTACTAAAAACACAAAAATCAGCTGGGCGTGGTGGCGCACGCCTGTAGTCCCAGTTACTGGGGAGGCTGAGGCAGGAGAATCGCTTGAACCTAGGAGGAGGTTGCGGTGAGCCGAGATCGTTCCACTGCACTCCAGCCTGGGGACAGAGCAAGACTGACTCAAAAAAAAAAAAAAAAAAAAAAAAAAAAAAGTTGCTTCCATTAACATGTAATGGGTTATTAATATATTAAATGAATTAATATTTTTAATATTTTGTTTTAATCTGTTTTAATTTATATATGATAAAACTTGATACAAGCCACAGAAACAAAATTTATTTGGGTCCTCACTAATTTCTTTTTTCTTGTTACCCAGGCTGGAGGGCAATGGCGGGATCTTGGCTCACCGCAACCTCCACCTCCTGGGTTCAAGCGATTCTCCTGCCTCTACCTCCCAAATAGCCAGGCCTCTACCTCCCAAATAGGCAGGATTACAGTCATGCGCCACCGCCACGCCCGGCTAATTTTTTGGATTTTTAGTAGAGATGGGGTTTCTCCATATTGGTCAGGCTGGTCTCGAACTCCCAACCTCAGGTGATCAGCCCGCCTCGGCCTCCCAAAGTGCTGGGAGTACAGGCTTCAGCCACTGCGCCCAACCGGGTCCTCACTAATTTCTAAGGGTGCACAGAGATACTGAAACCTAAAAGTTTAAGAACGGCGGGCTGATTGCTGGGTGCGGTGGCTCACGCCTGTAATTCCAACACTTTGGGATTTAAAACAATACAGTATTTAACAATACAGGCTCACGCCTGTAAACACAGTACCTTGGGAGGCCGACGTGGACGAATCGCTTGAACCCAGAAGTTTGAGACTAGCCTTGGCAACATGGCGAAAACCCGACTCTACAAAATATTAAAAAAAAAAAAAAATCGCCGGGTAGGTGGGTAGCGGTGGCTGACGCCTGTAATCCCAGCACTTTGGGAGGCTGAGGCGGGTGGATCACGAGGTCAAGAGATCGAGACCATCCTGGCTAACACAGTGAAACCCCGTCTCTACTAAAAATACAAAAAATTAGCCGGGCGTGGTGGCGGGTGCCTGTAGTCCCAGCTACTCGGGAGGCTGAGGCAGGAGAATGGTGTGAACCCGGGAGGCGGAGGCTGCAGTGAGCCGAGATCGTGCCACTGCACTCCAGCCTGGGCAACAAAGTGAGACTGTCTCAGAAAAAAAAAAAAAAAAAATGTCCGGGCAGGGTGGCTCATGCCGGTAATCCTATGCCGGTAATCCTAGCACTTTGAGAGGCCCAGATGGGAGGATCCCTTTAGTCCAGAAGTTCGAGACCAGCCTGGTCAACGGAGCGAGACACCCCACCCCCCCCAACACACACAGACACACACACACACACACACCCAGCTCCAAAAAACACACACACACGAAAATAACACTGATTTACACAGTTTACACAGTCCCTGAGCCAGGACTCAGAGAGAGAGTGTAACAAAGAGCGCTCGGATCAGGAGGTGAGAGCGCAGAACAATGTTCCATGTCCTCGGGCGTGGTTGTCAGGGTCTCAGGCCCCAAGGGCAGAGTGTGGAGATCTGGGAGGCGCAGTGTTGGAGATTCCACATCACTTTCATTTCCTCTCGTAACCTGGTCGTGTCCTTCTTCCTGGATACTCATGACGCAGACTCAGTTCTCATTCCCAATGGGTGTCGGGTTTCTAGAGAAGCCAATCAGCGTCGCCACGACTCCCGACTATAAAGTCCGCACGCACCCACCCGGATTCAGGAGGCTCTACCGACTCAGAGAATGGGGTCATGGCACTACGAACCCTACTTCTCCTGCTCTCGGCCCTTACCAAGACCTGGGCGGGTGAGTGCGGGGTCGGGATGGAAGCGGCCTCTACCCGGAGGAGAGAGGGGCCGGACCGGCGGGGGCGCAGGACTCGGGGAGCCGCGCCCGGAGTAGGGCCGGACCGGTCTCAGCCCCTCCTCGCCCCCAGGCTCCCACTCCTTGAAGTATTTCCACACTTCCGTGTCCCGGCCCGGCCGCGGGGGGCCCCGCTTCATCTCCGTGGGCTACGTGGACGACACCCAGTTCGTGCGGTATGACAGCGACGCCGCGAGTCCGAGGATGGAGCCGCGGGCGCCGTGGGTGGAGCAGGAGGGGCCGGAGTATTGGGACCAGGAGACACGGAGCGCCAGGGACACCGCACAGACTTTCCGAGTGAACCTGGAGACCCTGCGCGGCTACTACAACCAGAGCGAGGCCGGTGAGTGACCCCGGCCCGGGGCGCAGGTCACGACCCCTCCCCATCCCTCACGGACATCGTGGGTTCCCTCGAGTCTCAGGGTCCAAGATTCACCCCCAGGCTGTGGAACCCGCCCAGACCCTCGACCCGGCAGAGTCCCAGGCTCCTTTACCCGGTTTCGTTTTCAGTTTAGGCCAAAATCCCTGCGGGTTGGCGGCGACAGGGGCGGGGCTCGGTGGGTGGGACTGACTAGCGGGCGGGGCCAGGGTCTCATACCCTCCAGTGGATGCATGGCTGCGACCTGGGGCCGGACGGGCGCTTCCTCCGCGGGTATGAACAGTTCGCCTACGACGGCAAGGATTATCTCACCCTGAATGAGGACCTGCGCTCCTGGTCCGCGGTGGACACGGCGGCTCAAATCTCCGAGCAAAAGTCAAATGATGGCTCTGAGGCTGAGCACCAGAGAGCCTACCTGGAAGACACATGCGTGGAGTGGCTCCACAGATACCTGGAGAATGGGAAGGAGACGCTGCAGCGCTCAGGTAAGAGGGTCCACAGGGCTACTCTCCCATCTCCTTCTTGGGCTAGGACTGTGCCCACAGCTGACAGACCTCAAACAGTAGAAGACGCAGGGATGGAAGCCAGAATACCCCTCCTCCCTTGGATCAGGAGAGGGGGCTGTCACCCCAGGTACAGGAGATCCTGTACCAGAGAGTGACTCTCTTAAATGACCAGCCTTCTGTCAGGGACAATTAAGGAATCTAGTCCCGCTGGAGAGTCCATTCTTCAAATGAACTGATGAGCAGTTCTCTTTGACTCTCAGTGTTAGGAATCATGGGGGAGTTTCTCTCGTGCCTGGTTCTCAGCCCCACACCAAGAGTTTTTGGAGGTCTGACTCCAGCTTTTCTCAGTCACTCAGCATCCGCACAGGCCAGGACCAGAAATCCCTTTTCACCTTCTGTCCTGGGCTATCTCACCCCGATTCTAGAACTTTCCAAGGAATAAGAGGCTATCCCAGATCCCTAAGTTCAGGCTGGTGTCAAGGTTTTGTCCTCATCTCCTACTATAATTGTCCTCTTTCTTCTCAGGATGGTCACATGGGTGCTGCTGGAGTGTCCCATGAGAGATACACAGTGAATTTTCTGACTCTTCCCCTCAGAACCCCCAAAGACACACGTGACCCACCACCCCGTCTCTGATCATGAGGCCACCCTGAGGTGCTGGGCCCTGGGCTTCTATCCTGCGAAGATCACAGTGACCTGGCAGCGGGATGGGGAGGACCAGACCCAGGACACGGAGCTTGTGGAGACCAGGCCTGCAGGGGATGGAACTTTCCAGAAGTGGGCAGCTGTGGTGGTACCTTCTGGAGAGGAGCAGAGATACACGTGCCATGTGCAGCATGAGGGGCTACCCGAGCCCCTCACCCTGAGATGGGGTAAGGAAGGGAATGGGAGGTCATGTCTCTTAGGGAAAGCAGGAGCCCTTCTGAAGCCCTTTTGCAGGGTCAGGGCTGAGGCCTGGGGGTCAGGGCCCCTTACGTTCCCCTGTTTTCCCAGAGCCGTCTTCCCAGTCCACCATCCCCATCGTGGGCATCATTGCTGGCCTGGTTCTCCTTGGAGCTATGGTTGTTGCTGTGGTTGTTGCTGTGATGTGGAGGAGGAAGAGCTCAGGTGGGGAAGGGAGAGGGGTAGAGTCTGAGTTTTCTTGTCCCACTGGGGGTTTCAAGCCCTAGGTAGAAGTGTGTCCTGCCTTATTACTGGGAAGCACCATCCACACTCACGGGCCGACCCAGCCCGGGCCCTGTGTGCCAGCACCTACTCTTTTTTTTTGAGATGGAATCTTGGCTCTGTCACCCAGGCTGGAGTGCAATGGCGTGGTTTCAGTTCACTGTAACCTCTGCCTCCCAGGTTCAAGCGATTCTCCTGCCTCAGCCTCCTGAGTAGCTGGGACTACATGTGCATGCCACCACACCCGGCTAATTTTTTTTTGTACTTTTAGTAGAGATGGGGTTTCACTGTGTTGGCCAGGCTGGTGTCGAACTCCTGACCTCGTGATCCACCTGCCTCGGCCTCACAAAGTGCTGGGATTACAGGCGTGAGCCACCACGCCTGTGGTACCTGTGACAATGAAGGACAGATTTATCACCTTGATGATTGTGGTGATGGGGATCTGAACCCAGCAGTCACGGGTCACAGGGGAAGGTCCGTGCTGAGGACAGACCTCAGGAGGGCAGTTGGTCCAGGACCCACAATTGCTTTCTTCATGTTTCCTAATCTTGCCCTGGGTCTGCAGTCACAGTTCTGGATACTTCTCTAGGATCCAAGACTAGGAGGTTCCTCTAGGACCTTATGGCCCTGCCTCCTCCCTGGCCCCTCACAGGACATTTTCTTCTAACAGGTAGAAAAGGAGGGAGCTACTCTCAGGCTTCGTGTAAGTAGGGGGCAGGAGTGTGGAGGAGCTCGCCCACCCCACAATTCCTCCTGCACCACATCTCCTGTGGGCTCTAACCAGGTCTTGTTTTTGTTCTACCCCAGGTAGCGACAGTACCCAGGGATCTGATGAGTCTCTCACAGCTTGTAAAGGTGAGATTCTGGGGGTCTAAAGTGGGTGGAGGGTGGGGCAGATGGGATAGGACTGGGTTGTGGGGATTTTTTGATTTGGAATTTTTGAGTGTGTGGTGGGCTGTTCAGAGTGTCATCACTTACTGTAACTGACCTGAATTTGTTCATGACTGTTTTCTTCTGTAGCCTGAGACAGCTGCCTTGTGTGCAACTGAGATGCAGGATTTCTTCACGCCTCCCCTTTGTGTCTTAAGGGACTCTGGCTTCTCTTTTTGCAAGGGCCTCTGAATCTGTCTTTGTCCCTGTTAGCATAATATGAGGAGGCAGACAAACACTCCACCTCCATGTCTACCATGACCCCCTTCCTCACACTGACCTGTGTGCCTTCCCTGTTCTACTTTTCTATTAAAAATAAGAAACTGAGCAGTGCACGGCGGCTCACACCTATAATCCCAGCACTTTGGGAGGCCGAGGCAGGCAGATCACGAGGTCAGGAGATCGAAACCAACACGGTGAAACCCTGTCTCTACTAAAAAATACAAAAAATTAGCTGGGCATGGTGGCAGGCACCTGTAGTCCCAGCTACTCAGGAGGCTGAGGCAGGAGAATGATGTCATCCCAGGAGGCAGAGGTTGCTGTGCGCCGAGATTGTGCCACTGCACTCCGGCCTGAGTGACAGGGTGAGACTCTGTCTCAAAAAATAAAAATTAAAAAAAAAAAAGAACCAGGATCTCAATTTATTTTTTCATATTCTGCAGTGAAATGGAGTTGAGGAAGCTAAGGTCATAGTTAGAAATACAGACAGATAATTCCACAGCACATCTCTGGCAAATTTAGCCTATTCCTTACCACCTGTAATCTTGACCATATACCTTGGAGTTGAATATTGTTTTCATACTGCTTTGGTTTGAATGTTCCTTCCAACACTCATGTTGAGACTTAATCCCTAATGTGGCAATACTGAAAGGTGGAGCCTTTGAGATGTCATTGGATGATAAGGCTCTACCTTCATTCATGGGTTAATGGATTAATGGGTTATCACAGGAATGGGACTGGTGGCTTTATAAGAAGAGGAAAAGAGAACTGAGCTAGCATGCCCAGCCCACAGAGACCCTCCACTAGAGTAATGCCAAGTGGAAATGTGAGGTGCAGCTGCCACAGAGAGCCCCCACCAGGGAAATGTCTAGTGTCTAGTGGATCCAGGCCGCAGGAGAGTGCATTGTGGAGCGGTGGGAGCAGGACCTGACCACCACCAGGACACCAGAACTGTGGAGTCAGTGGCAGCATGCAACGCCCCCTTCGGAAAGCTTCAGGCACCAGCCTATAACCCATTCGAGCAGCCATGTAGGCTGCACCTAGCAAAGCCATAGGCACAGGGCTACCTGAGGTCTTGGGGGCCCAATCCCTGCTCCAGTGTGTCTGTGAGGCAGCACATGGAGTCAAAAGAGATTATTCTCTTCCCACAGATACCTTTTCTCTCCTATGGCCCTTTAACAGCATCTGCTTCATTCCCCTCACCTTCTCAAGCTGAGCTGAAGTAAACTTTGAAGTAAAATAAAAGCTGTGTTTGAGCATCATTTGTATTTCATTTGTGCATTTTGTGCCTTTTTTTTTTTTTTTAAACCACATTCAAGCTATCCTTGGGCTTCCAATGCCATGGTCCACCCAGAACTGCATTCACTGGCCAGTGTTCTAGTTCTGGTCATGCCGACTTTCCCCTTTTTCCTGGTGAATCCCTGTAATCACCTGAGTCTCATTCTGTCAGGTGATATCCAATGAGAAGGCAATATGTGTGGTGAAAAGCCCAGGGAGTCCTGGGTGTGAATTTTTACTTTGCCATTTCTTCCTGTGTTAAACGCAGTGGGGCTTCACCTGTCTGGGCTCCAGTTCCTCATCTTGTATATGGCACTGTTTTCTTGGGAGAGTCTTTATAAAGCTAATATAAAGTATCTGTGCCGGGCGCGGTGGCTCAAGCCTGTAATCCCAGCACTTTGGGAGGCCGAGACGGGTGGATCACGAGGTCAGGAGATAGAGACCATCCTGGCTAACACGGTGAAACCCCGTCTCTACTAAAAAATACAAAAAACTAGCCGGGCAAGGTGGCGGGCGCCTGTAGTCCCAGCTACTTGGGAGGCTGAGGCAGGAGAAGGCCGTGAACCCGGGAGGCGGAGCTTGCAGTGAGCTGAGATCCGGCCACTGCACTCCAGCCTGGGCGACAGAGCGAGACTCTGTCTCAAAAAAAATAAATAAAAAAAATAAAGTATCTGTGCTGTGGTTTGAATGTGTCCTCCAAAAAGCATGTGTTGGAAACTGAATCCACAATGCAACCATATTGAGAAGTGAAGCCTAATAACTGGCTGGCCATGGGGGTTCCAACTTTATGAATGGATTAATACTGATTTTAAAAGGGCTTGAGGTTGAGGCAAGTTCAACCTCTTGCCCTCACTCACCCACTTGCCTCTACCAAGAGATGATACAGCAAAAAGACTCACCAAATGCCGGGATCTTGATATTAGACTTCTTGTCCTCCAGAACCATGAAATAGACTGCTATGCTTTATAAAATACTCAGTCTGTGGCATTCTATTACAGCAACACAAAATGGTCAACCTGATATTTCGGTTTCAGTTAGTGGTAGGTATTTTTATTTCAAGCATTCCTACTAAAGTATTAGTTTCTTCGTAAGCCCAGAATCTGCATTTTAGCAACAACAAAGACGTCTTTTTTGTTTGTTTTTTTGTTTTTGTTTTTTTTTTGAGACTGAGTTTCACTCTTGTCACCTAGGCTAGAGTACAATGGCATGATCTTGGCTCACCGCAAACTTGGCCTCCTGGGTTTAAGTGATTCTCCTGCCTTAGCCTCCCAAGTAGCTGGGATTACAGGCACGCGCTACCAAGCCCAGCTAATTTTTGTATTTTTAGTAGAGATGGGGGTTTCACCATGTTGGCCAGCTGGTCTCGAACTCCTGATCTCAGGTGATCCACCCACCTCAGCCTCCCAAAGTGCTGGGATTGTAGGCATGAGCCACCGCACTCCACCAGAAGTCAATTGATGCAAAGAAAATTGATCTATAGATTTGATGGAAATTTGGACTCCTACATCCTATTTTTTAAAGAATTGAAGGGAAACTGTTACTCCTTATTAGTGTCCCAGAAAGATGAACTGTTTTCCTTCTCTACTTGGTCTGCCCATTTCTACTTCCTGCCATATCGGCAGGCTATGTTTGCCTTACCTCAAAGATCTGCCTTCCTCAGTTTTAGATCTTAAATTTTTTTTTTTTTTTTTTGAGACGGAGTCTCGCTCTGTAGCCCAGGCTGGAGTGCAGTGGCCGGATCTCAGCTCACTGCAAGCTCCGCCTCCCGGGTTCACGCCATTCTCCGGCCTCAGCCTCCCGAGTAGCTGGGACTACAGGCGCCCGCCACCTCGCCCGGCTAGTTTTTTGTATTTCTTAGTAGAGACGGGGTTTCACCGTGTTAGCCAGGATGGTCTCGATCTCCTGACCTCGTGATCCACCCGTCTCGGCCTCCCAAAGTGCTGGGATTACAGGCTTGAGCCACCGCGCCCGGCCTAGATCTTAAATCTTTTTAAGCCAAACTCCAAGGAATCTTTTACAAATATTTATTGAACCCTTCCTGTGTTCACAGAATGTTGTGAGGTCCAGGGTGGGACTAGGTGGCGAGAAAAGTTCCTGCACTGAAGGAACCTAAGATTTAGTAACAATGAATAAACAGACTTAAAGATAACTATTGTGGTTAGTGCTGAAAGAAACGTACAAAATGCTAAAAGTCAGGGAGGAAACTGTTTTCTAGGACAGTGGTTCCCAACATTTTTGGCACAAGGGACTGGTTTCATGGAAGACAATTTTTCGGAGGGGTGGTTTGGGGATGATTCAAGCACATAACATTTATTGTGGACTTTATTTATATGATTACATTGTAATATATAATGAAATAATTATACAACTCACCATAATGTAAAGTCAGTAGGGGCCCTGAGCTTGTTTTCCTGCAATGAGACAGTCCCATCTGAGGGTGATGGGAGACACTGACAGGTCATCAGGCATTAGATTCTCATAGGAGTGAGCAACCTAGATCCCTCGCATGCACAGTTCACAATATGGTTCACACTCCCATGAGAATCTAATGCCACTGCTGATCTGACAGGAGGCAGAGCTCGGGTGCTAATGCTTGGTCGCCTGCCACTCACCTCCTGCTGCGCAGCCCAGTTCCTAACAGGCCGTGGACTGATACCAGTCCATGGCCCACGGGTTGGGAACCCCTATTTTAGGAGACTTCAGATTTTCCAAGGAAGAAATGTTTGAGTTATGCTTTGAAAAATGTAAGATACCACTGTAGATGTTTTAATCAGGGAATTGGGTTATTACCAAAAAAATGTTGGAAGGATGAAAGAGTAGGTTCTTTATGCCTGCTGCCTTGACCCTGGAACAATTTAGAACCAGCCCAGTGAGGCACCTACTCCCTATGAGGCCACACAGGAGCTGTGCTTTCTTAGACCTGGATCCCACTACCACATAGGGGTTCCTGGGCACCTGGACACCACGGAAGAGAGGTCAACCAGGTCCCACTCCTCTGGCATGACACTCAGTGATTCAGTCAGGATACTGTTGGGAAAACAGCCCATGCCACAGGACTTCTCCATGGTTGGAAAAGTCTTGAATAGCTAAAAGCAAAACAGGATAGTTAGGCTGCATTATGTAGATAAAGGTGACTCATGGGCAGGCCCTGCCTCCTTGGGCCATCATATGTGAACAGATCTTTGTGTGATTATGGGATAATCCTGGGTTCCTTTCTCCATGTGCCTGTTCTTAATTGGCCCAGGAGAGGGAACTCAAGGAAAGGAGGAACCTGAGTGATCTTGTCCTCTTTTGACATCTCATGTCTAGCCACAAGATTATGAATCATAGATCTCTAGATGTCAGTGTTCCTAGAGGAAAAAAGCAATCTGCCATAGCAGCAGAATGAAAGGGAGACAGCTACTCCTATTACTACATTTTAACAGCCTCTCTCAGTCAGCTAGCCCAGACTAGGATCTTAATGGAGACTGGGACTTACTTATTGTAAATGATGTAACCTTGTCTTCATGCTGATCTTAAATATATCTTGATGAACAGTATAAGGAAGCAAATGAAGGCTTGGCGCGGTGGCTCACGCCTGTAATCCTAGCACTTTGGGAAGCCAAGGTGGGTGGATCACCTGAGGTCGGGAGTTCGAGATCAGCCTGACCAACATGGAGAAACCCCGTCTCTACCAAAAATACAAAATTAGTTGGGTGTGGTAAGCACATGCCTGTAATCCTAGCTACTCAGGAGGCCGAGGCAGGAGAATCGCTTGAATCCAGGAGGCGGAGGTTGCGCAGTGAGCCGAGATCACACCATTGCACTCCAGCCTGGGCAACAAGAGCGAAACTCCGCGAAAGAAAGAAAGAGAAAGAGAAAGAAAAGAAAAGAAAAGAAGGAAAGGAAGGCAAACGATCACTTAGAGGATTCTGTTTGGTAGTTAAACCATGTTGAAACAGGGAGGGAAGAAATCACCTATGCTTCCTTAGTGATAAAGAGACTGGGAACCACCACTCCAGAGTTAGAAAATATGAGACAACAGAAGGGCTGTTATATGTAGTGAGAATTTCCAAACCCAGCCCCCTGGAGGGAATACTTGGTGACTGGCCCTTAGAGGAAAGAGATACTTGTCCAGCCCATTGCCTGCGTGCCCAGGAGAGATTGTGCCCACCTTGAGATACTGAGAGAAGACCCTAGTGAGGAGAAGCCCCCAGGCCAGCTGTCAGCACAGGGCCTTGGAGGGCCCCAACCAGCTCCAAGTTCTGAACAGAACACAGCCTCCAGAGGCTTGTACTGTTCATACCCAGTAGAGGCTGTGTGCCAGCCCTCCCCATGCAAATCAGCATCCCTGCAGGGTATGTAAAGGACCTCTACCTACGCTCTGTATGGGGAAGCAAATATCCCATGGGACACTGAAAGACTGGAACATTGTGGAACATGTATTTACCAAACTGTGTCCAACTCAAAGCCTAAAGTGTTTATTGGTATTGTTTCAGCCAGCACACGTAATTCTTTCCGCAGAGGACATCTTGGCACTCGACCACAGACTTGGTATGACATCCTGGCTGAGCACTTTCTTTTTTCTTTTTTCCTTTTTTTTTTTTTTTTTTTTGAGACAGAGTTTCGCTCTTGTTTCCCGGGCTGGAGTGCAATGGGGTGATCTTGGCTCACTGCAACCTCCGCCTCCTGGGTTCAAGCGATTCTCCTGCCTCAGTCTCCCAAGTAGCTGGGATTAAAGGCATGCACCATCACGCCCCGGCTGATTTTGTATCTTTAGTAAAGATGGGGTTTATCCATGTTGGTCAGGCTGGTCTCCAACTCACGACCTCAGGTGATCCACCCACCTTGGCCTCCCGAAGTGCTGGGATTACAGGAGTGGGTGACCGCGCCGAGCCTGGCTGAGCACTTTCAAGTCTGGTTCCTAACATCTGTTAATTAAGCTGGGATAACTGACTGACTTCATGGAATTCTGAATGAATTGAATTGGATAATACATGTAAATCTTTGTAGTGGGAATTTGGGTGCCATTTTCTTTGCATTATGAAAATCCAGGTCAACTCTTCCTTTTTTTTTTTTTTTTTTTGAGACTGAGTCTCGCTCTGTCGCCCAGGCTGGAGTGCAGTGGCGCGATCTCGGCTCACTGCAAGCTCCGCCTCCCGGGTTCACGCCATTCTCCTGCCTCAGCCTCCCGAGTAGCTGGGACTACAGGCGCCCACAACCGCGCCCGGCTAATTTTTTGTATTTTTAGTAGAGACGGGGTTTCACCGTGGTCTCGATCTCCTGACCTTGTGATCCGCCCGCCTCGGCCTCCCAAAGTGCTGGGATTACAGGCGTGAGCCACCGCGCCGGGCTACTCTTCTTTTTTCTCCCAATTGTTTTTATTGCACATCACTGTAAAAACAACAAGAAAATAATTTTCTTTTCTTTTTTTTTTCTTGAGACAGAGTCTCGCACTGTCGCCCAGGCTGGAGTGCAGTGGCACAACTTTGGCTCACTGCAAGCTCCGCCTCCCGGGTTCGTGCCAGTCTCCTGCCTCAGCCTCCTGAGTAGCTGGGACTACAGGTGCCCACCACCACGCCCGGCTAATTTTTTGTATTTTTAGTAGAGACGGGGTTTCACCGTGTTAGCCAGGATGGTCTCAATCTCCTGACCTCGTGATCTGCCCGCCTCGGCCACCCAAAGTGCTGGGATTACAGTAATGAGCCACCGCGCCTGGCCAAGAATTTTCTAATAAACAAGAAAAACCTCACCTGCAATCCCACTACTTGGTACAATAATCGTACTTATTTTTCTTTATTTCCTTCCAGTGTGACCAAGGACAGTTTAGCTTTGGGAATCCACAAAGAAATCATTTCAATTAAAAGCACAGGAAACCCCACCAGTCCCACGAGACTTTTGCCGCCCCTAAGTAGTCCTGTATGAGAAATTAAGAGTAGCGATGCTTGCTTTGAACAGTTGGAGGGAAATCTAAAATGAAAGTTGAATTTGGATAAGAGAAAAATCAAGGGCACTCACTCCTCCCAACCCCAGCCCGTCTGGCTCTCTCCCCATCATCCTCCTCACTTCTTTCAGGCAGGGTGGGGATAGCACCAGGAGGAGATTCTGGGAGACACGGCACTCCTGCAAGGACAGCAGGACAGCTCCGCTGGTGGCCGTGGGATGCTCAGTGGCCCTGCCTGCTGCTCTTCTGGGGGATGCACCGCCTCGCTTTCCTTTCCGGTGCTAGAGCCAGGCGACTGTCCGAAGAGTAGTTTCTTTTTCCCCGCAGAGGCAAACAGGAAATGTTTCCTTTCCTAACTAGCTCTGTCTAGTGCCTGGAATCTTACTGAGTCAGTCCGGCAGTAAGTCAGCAGCTCAGGAATCTCCCTTCTCTGAGCCTCCCCGCAGTTCAAGCTGCTTAGGGAACTTGATATTTTCATGACATCTGCGTACACATGGGCAGCCCAGCTGTAGAGCTAGTGGCGGCAACCAAAGCGAACTGAGGACTCGGCTTCATGAAAACAGAGGCAAAGAAGTATAGCTATCCAAACTTCTGAGTCTTGTCTTTATATGGAGATGCCCATATGGACAAATAGGGTCTAGACAAGGGGAAGGTTAACATAAGAAAGTCACATGATTTCTGCTATGCTATTCCTCTGTGCGCTTATCCTTTCTGTTTCTAAATACTTTAGCTAAAAGACAGTAAGTACTGCAACCCTTACACTCCTTCAGCTCTGTTTTCACTTGTCCTGGGTGTCCTGGCTGTCATCTTCATTCATTTATGTCAAACATCATTCAATCAATACTTGCTACAAGCAAACTATACGTGAGATCGAGAGTGCTATTCAAAATAGTTGACAACTGGTATGGTAATGCAAATTAATATATAAATAAAAATTTCCCAATTATGCTATTTTTCTTTTCTAACTAAATGATTATAAAACTATTTACCAAGTGACACAGTTGTAGTATAAATAATTTCTTAAATTGTTATAACAATTTCCAAATTATTTATGAGTTTTTAAACATTTTTTGCATTTCTTAGGTAGTAATTATTGGTTAAGTGATATATGCCTATGTTAGCCATGATTTGACAAAAGAGTCTTGTATAAGCTTCTGATAATTTCCCCATTAAATTGTTTGTATATTATGACGTATGTAACATCAACTATATTGTTCATGGTGCCAAATCCTCTCACTTTAGCAGCTATGTTAAAGATTTTTTAAGCCCTTGAACTGCTGTCTGAAATTCTTTTTTTTTTTTTTTTGAGACAGTCTCACTGTGTCGCCCAGGCTGGAGTGCAGTGGCGCAGTCTTGGCTCACTGCAAACTCTGTCTCCCGCGTTCAAGCAATTCTCCTGCCTCAGCCTCCTGAGTAGCTGGGACTACACGCTCCTGCCACCACGCCTGGCTAATTTTTTGTATTTTTAGTAGAGACGGGGTTTCACCATGTTATCCAGGATGTTCTCGATCTCCTGACCTCATGATCCGCCAGCCTCGGCCTCCCAAAGTGCTGGGATTACAGGCGTGAGACACCGTGCCCGGCCTAGAAATTCTTATTTATTTAATATCTCTGTTCACTCCACCACAAAAATCAATTAATATAAGCCATCTTTAATAAGTAGGCTTAATTGTATTGATTAATTTAAAAATTGTGTTGATTTAATGGGTTACATCTATGAAGCTTTGTACACATACTTCATGGTTGACTGAATTTAAAATTTTTAAGTTCTTAATATATTTTACTTTTGTCATCAAACTACAGTTGCAATCACATAAATTATCAGATAATCTAATTGACTTTTTCTTTTGAAGTTGACATTTTTCTTTCAAATAGTATATCATATTTTTAAACAATACTGTCTACTTTTTCCCCTTTGCTTTATGTATTTAATTTTATATATTAACTGATTCTTATTTTTCTACAACTAATCCAGCTTCTGCAATTTTAAATATTTCCCTCTGGAAAGGATAAAGATAATATTGACATCTCTGTTAAAATGTAAGTTATTAGGCCGGGAGCGGTGGCTCAAGCCTGTAATCCCAGCACTTTGGGAGGCCGAGACGGGCGGATCACGAGGTCAGGAGATCAAGACCAGCCTGGCTAACACGGTGAAACCCCGTCTCTACTAAAAAATACAAAAAACTAGCCGGGCGAGGTGGCGGGCACCTGTAGTCCCAGCTACTCGGGAGGCTGAGGCAGGAGAACGGCGTAAACCCGGGAGGCGGAGCTTGCAGTGAGCTGAGATCCGGCCACTGCACTCCAGCCTGGGCGACAGAGCGAGACTCTGTCTCAAAAAGAAGAAAAAAAAAAATGTAAGTTATTAATGTCAAATTTCTGGGAAAAAAAGGTTATGTCCCAAACACTTACCACTCCCATTTCACAACTTCTATTAAAGTGAATATAGGCCGGGCGCGGTGGCTCAAGCCTGTAATCCCAGCACTTTGGGAGGCCGAGACGGGCGGATCACGAGGTCAGGAAATCGAGACCATCCTGGCTAACACGGTGAAACCCCGTCTCTACTAAAAAATACAAAAAACTAGCCAGGCGAGGTGGCGAGCGCCTGTAGTCCCAGCTACTCGGAAGCCTGAGGCAGGAGAATGGCGTAAACCCGGGAGGCGGAGCTTGCAGTGAGCTGACATCCGGTCACTGCACTCCAGCCTGGGCGACAGAGCGAAACTCCGTCTCAAAAAAAATATAAAAAAGTGAATATAAAAGGTTTGGTACAATTTCCTAATGTTCTTGACATT
Organism: Macaca mulatta; assembly: GCF_049350105.2. Classification (NCBI taxonomy): domain Eukaryota; kingdom Metazoa; phylum Chordata; class Mammalia; order Primates; family Cercopithecidae; genus Macaca; species Macaca mulatta. The sequence continues at coordinate 152,531,836 of NC_133409.1, read as the reverse complement.
CCACTATTAAAGAGTGCCCAAATATGCTTTCTAGTTTCGTGACTTCAATCCCAGTATCTTTAGAAATATTTTTAATTTTTCCAAATGCTTATTTCATATGTAGTTGTAATATAAAGGTTAGTGAAGCAAATATTTAAAGTAATTTTTCATTTAAACATTTTACTGCATCATCCTGACATCATTGAATACAGTAACTTATATAGTACCAATTTAAAATATACAGAGACTTTTTATTTTTTATTTTATTTTTTTGAGACAGAGTCTCGCTCTGTCACCAGGCTGGAGTGCAGTGGCATAATCTCTGCTCACTGCAAACTCTGCCTCCCGGGTTCAAGCAATTCTCCTGCCTCAGCCTCACAAGCAGCTAGGACTATAGGCGCATGCCACCACGCCCAGCTAATTTTTGTATTTTTAGTAGAGATGGGGTTTCACCATGTTGGCCAGGATGGTCTCGATCTCTTGACCTCGTGATCTGACTGCGTTGGCCTCCCAAAGTGCTGGGATTACAGGCATGAGCCACCATGCCTGGCCATACAGAGACTTCTCTAAAACTTTGGCACCCTGAACTTTCTCTGTAACATATACTAGAACCATCTGTAGCATTGTATAACCGTTTCACATCAAAACCATTTTTCTTGAGCACTGATGAGTAAGTAAGCTTGATATCATTTGAGTTCCTCAGATGAGCAAAAATCATCAGTTTTGTAAGTCTGCAATTCAGTATTTAAGTCACTGATAAAAACACATTTTTGTTATGTAATTGAAGCTTTCTTGGTAATGACTGATTGCCTAGATTTATAAATTTACAAAAAAGTTGTCTCATCATGGTAGATATACATTTGCCTACCATTGTAACCATTAATGTAGACTGCAATGATATGCACTATTTACAACCTTTTTTAAGACTCTATTGAGCAGTAGACTATTCTAATTACACAGTAGGTAATATTAGCATTCTAATGGCACTTTTTCAATGTTTTGTTCTTTTTATGATAAAAAGTACTTCAGGGATTTATTATTTCAAAGACTTCATTATGTGAAGCTCATTCATAATGTTCTTCAAATTCTTCTTGATTATTACTAGTTTTTCACTGAATTCTGAGCACCGACAATATGCTAGAACATTCACCTTTTCACACATCCACAAGATGTGTGCTTTGCAAATCATTTTCATTTAATATTTACATTTCAAGCAATAATCAGTTACCTGTGAGTTTTGTCAAAATTATCAGGGTTTTGTTTGTTTGTTTGTTTGTTTTTTGACATGGAGTTTTGCTCTCATTGCCCAGGCTGGAGTGCAATGGTGCCATCTCAGCGCACTGCAACCTCTGCCTCCTGGGTTCAAATGATTCTCCTGCCTCAGCCTCCCCAGTAGCTAGGATTATAGGCATGCACCACCACGCCTGGCTAATTTTGTATTTTTAGTAGAGACAGAGTTTCTCCATGTTGGTCAGTCTGGTCTCGAACTCCCGACCTCAGGTGATCCACCCACCTTGACCTCCCAAAGTGCTGGGATTACAGGTGTGAGCCACTACACCTGGCCAATTATCAGGTTTTTAATTAAATTTTAGAAATGTGAATTATTGTTTCCTTTGAACTGAATCTTACACAATACTGAAAGCATTCCCACCTGCCATAATTTTTGCGTATCAGTTGTTCCAGGCTGTGATTCAATATTAATATCATTAGTTTCATGATCTGTCTCGGATTAAGAAGAGTCATGTTTATAGTATCTATAAGCAGGGCTTAAAATGTATGTAGGCCTGGTACTGTGGCTCATGCCTGTAATCCCAGCACTTTGGGAGGCCAAAGCTGATGGATCACCTGAGGTCAGGAGTTTGAAACCAGCCTGGCCAACATGACGAAACCCCAGCTCTACTAAAAACACAAAAATTGGCTGGCTGCGGTGGCTAATGCCTATAATCCCAGCATTTTGGGAGGCCGAGGTAGGTGGCTCATCTGAGGTCAGGAGTTTGAGACCAGCCTGACCAACATGGTGAAACACCATCTCTACTAATAAATACAAAAAATTAGCCAGGCATGGTGGGTGCATTCCTGTAATCCCAGCTACTCGGGAGGCTGAGGAATGAGAATCGCTTGAACCTGGGAGGTGGAGATTGCAATGAGCTGAGATCACACCACTGCACTCCAGCCTGCGCTACAGGAGCGAGCCTCCATCTCAAAAAAAAAAAAAAGAAACTCAAAAGAAAGCAACCATTTGTCTCTTATCTACCTATGACCTGGAAGCCCCCTCGCCACTTGCAGTTGTCCAACCTTTGCTTCAAGTTGTCCCGCCTTTCCAGACCAAACTGATGTTAATCTTACATATGTTGACTGATGTCTCATGTCTCCCTAAAATGTATAAAACCAAGCTGTGCTCTGACCACCTTGGGCGCATGTCATCAGAACCTCCTGAGGCTGTGTCACCCGCGAACATCCTCAACCTCGACAACATAAACTTTCTAAATTAACCAAGACCTGTCTCAGATATTCGGGGTTCACAATCCCCTGGATCCCCTGACTATCTTCAGGGCACTGGCCACTTTCTTGTCTGTGTTTGTACACCCTCCTCTGGAAGTCTTTGAAATTCTTGAGGCAGGAAGGACCATTTCCCAGCTCCGAATCTTGCATAAAGTGGGTCCTTTATGAATGGAAATACGGCTACTCCCCAAAGTAAGGCTAGGAATTTTGCGGTGTGTGACCCTAGTCGTGGTTGTTCACAGAGGGCTCCATTTCACTTGCCTTTCCTTCTGCTTCTTTCTTCACTCGTTTCCCCACAGAGCAGGACAAAAGAAGCCGGCAAGGATGGCTCTGGTGGGGGTCTGCCTTCAGCCACCCAGATGGGATTGCAAAGAGGAGGACAGGGATGGAAAGGGGAAAGTTTGATTTGGTTTTGTTTTGTTTTGTTTGTCTTTCTATTGGTACCACTTCCTCATCCCAACCTCATCATCCTCCCCGATCCCTACCAACCCACTGCAGGCTTCTGAGTCCTAAAATCTGGGAAAGGCTCTTTTCCCTAGGGGCCCTGGCCTCGCAGACTTGCCCAGCGGGGGAAATTCTCAGTGGCTCAGTGTCGCGTGCCTCACGTCCTCACTGGCAGCCTATATTAATATAATATAATATATATTTATATAATAAATGACATATTTATATATATTTATAATACAAATATATATAATATTTGGGCATGGTGGTGCTCACCTGTAATCCCAGTTACTCAGGAGGCTGAGTTGGAAGGATCTCTTGAGCCTAGAAAGCTCAAGCGATACATACATATATATTTATATATTTATATATTATATATGTGTGTGTGTGTATATACACATATATATACACATTTTTTTTTTTTTTGAGACAGAGTTTCGCTCTTGCTGCTGCCCCGGCTAGAGTGCAATGGCGCCATCTCCGCTCACCACAACCTCCGCCTCCCAGGTTCAAGCGATTCTCCTGCCTCAGCCTCCCAAGTAGCTGGGATTACAGTAGCTGGGATTACAAGCATGCGCCACCACGCCTGGCTAATTTTGTATTTTTAGTAGAGACGGGGTTTCTCCATTTTGGTCAGGCTGGTCTCGAACTCCCGACCTCAAGTGATCCCCCGCCTCGGCCTCCCAAAGTACTGGGATTACAGGTGGCCGGGCGCCCCTATTTTAAGGACGCTATTGCTGTGGAGGAGTAACCCCACTTTTAGGAATCCTTTTCCTTGCGAAAGGCAACTTGAGATCAGGCGCTACAACTCCCGCTCAGGTTACCCTTAGAAAGGCTGTGGACCCTGGACTCCGCCCCAGATTGCATAACAACTGAGGGGTGGGTCCCTATTTCCTCTCTGGAATCTGCAGCCAATCGTTCACGAGGTAAACAGAACAACCGAGCTTCTCTCAGCGGAGAACTGTGGCTGCCCTTCCGGTGAAAACAGAGGAAGTGGGAGCGGCGGGAAGCGCTTTGGGATCAGGGCGACCCCTGGAGCGTAGAGTAACCAGGTCACAAGCATACGGGACTGTTCAGATTCCATAGTTATCAAATGTATTCAGGTTTAAATTTTACTTTTGTAGGAAAAAATGTAAATAATCCTTTGAGAACATTTAATGAGAAATGTTGGCCGTATCTTTATCTGGTCTGCGGCTCTGTCCCTGTTTCCTGGATAGGAGACTACGTCTGTATCTTGTATCACAGGAGGCACCTTCTTCCTGCTTGCTGGCCTTTACAGCTGTGCAGAAACTTGCAAGTGAATTTCCTGCCCGCCTCCACCCACAGTGTAAGCCTCGCTGGAACAGCTTACTTATTGCCCCAGATGTATGTGGCGTAACCGCCTTCAGTTTCCTGGTTCTGAGTTTCAGTGTTACTCAGGCAATGCTTCTGCTGAAAAAATTTTTTTTTTCTTTTTTTGAGACAGTCTCACTCTGTGGCCCAGGCTGGAGTGTAGTGGCGCGGTCTCGGCTCATTGCAGCCTCCACCTCCTGGGTTCAAGCGAGTCTCCTGCCTCAAGTCTCCCGAGTGTGGAACTTCTCTTTTTATTTCATTTATTTATTTATTTATTTAGAGACGGAGTTTCGCTTTGTCGCTCAGGCTGGAGTGCAGTGGCGTGATCTCGGCTCACGGCAACCTCCACTTCCCAGGTTCAAACAATTCTTCTGCCTCAGCCTCCTGAGTAGCTGAGATTACAGGCACCAGCCACAACACGTGGCTAATTTTTTTTTTTTTTTTGTATTTTTAGTAGACATGGGGTTTCACCATGTTGGTCAGGCTGGTCTCGAACTCCTGACCTCAGGTGGTCTGCCCGCCTCAGCCTCCCAAAGTGCTGGGATTACAGGCATCAGCCACCACGCCCGGCCTATTTATTTATTTGAGACAGAGTCTCACTCTGTCACCCAAGCTGGAATGCAATGGCGTGATCTTGGCTTACTGCAGCCTGCATGCCCCAGGTTTAAGCAAGTCTCCTGCCTCAGCCTCCCGAGTAGCTGGGACTACAGGCGTGCACCACCATGTTCAGCTAATTTTTTGTATTTTTAGTATATACGGGGTTTCACCATGTTGGTCAGGCTGGTCTCGAACTCCCGACCTCAAGCGATCCACCCGCCTTGACCTCCTAAAGTGCTTGGATACAGGCGTGAGCCACTGCACCTGGCTGAACTTCTCCTTTTAATTGGAGGTTTTATTTTATTTATTTCTTTATTTTTTTTGAGCCAAAGTCGCACTCTGGATGCCCAGGCTAGAGTGCAGCCCATGGAGGGCGAGCCGAAGCAGGGTGGAGCGTTGCCTCACCTGGGAAGTGCAAGGGGTCGGGGAATTTCCCTTTCCTAGCCAAGGGAAGCCGTGACAGACTGTACCTGGAGAAACAGTACACTTCTGCCCAAATACTGGGCTTTTCCCATGGTCTTCGCAACCAGCAGACCAGGGGATTCCCTCCCGTGCCAGGCTTGGTGGGTCTTACGCCCATGGAACCTTGCTTACTGATAGCACAGCAGTCTAAGATCAACCTGCGGTACTGCAGCTCGGCAGGGGGAGGGGCGTCCGCCCTTCCTTAGGCTTGAGTAGGCAGGTTTATGCTCACAATGTAAACAAAGAGACCAGGAAGCTGGAACTGGGTGGAGCCCACTGCAGCTCAGCAAGGCCTACTGCCTCTCTAGAGTTCACCTCTGTGGTCAGGGCATATCAGAACAAAGGCAGCAGACAGCTTCGGCCCAACCTAAACGTCCTTGTCTGACAGTTCTGAAGAGAGCAGTGGTATCATCCTGATACCAAAGCTTGGCAGAGACACAACAAAAAAAAATAATGTTAGGCCAGTATTCCTGATGAACATTGATGTGAAAATCCTTAATAAAATGCTGGCAAACCAAATCCAGCCCCACATCAAAAAGCTCATTCACCACGATCAAGTCAGCTTCATCCCTGGGATTCAAGGCTGCTTCAACATATGCAAATCAATAAATGTAATCCATCACATAAACAGAACCAACGACAAAAACCACATGATTATCTCAACAGATGCAGAAAAGGCCTTCGACAAAAATTCAACAGCCCTTCATGCTAAAAACTCTCAATAAACTACGTATTGTTGACATATTTCAAAATAATAAGAGCTGTTTATCACAAACCCACAGCCAATATCATACTGAATGGGCAAAAACTGGAAGCATTCCCTTTGAAAACCGGCATGAGACAAGGATGCCCTCTCTCACCACTCCTATTCAACATAGTGGTGGAAGTTCCGACCAGGGCAATCAGGCAAGAGAAAGAAATAAAGGGTACTCAATTAGGAAAAGAGGAAGTCAAATTGTCTCTGTTTGCAGATGACATGACTGTGTATTTAGAAAACCCCATCGTCTCAGCCCAAAATCTCCTTAAGCTGATAAGCAACTTCAGCAAAGTCTCAGGATACAAAATCATTGCGCAAAAATCACAAGCATTCCTATACACCAATAACAGACAAACAGAGCCAAATCATGAGTGGACTCCCATTCACAATTACTACAAAGAAAATAAAATACCTAGGAATCCAACTTACAAGGGGTGTGAAGGACCTCTTCAAGGAGAACTACAAACCACTGCTCAACAAAATAAAAGAGGACAAACAAATGGAAGAACATTCCATGCTCATGTATAAGAAGAATCAATATCGTGAAAATGGCCATACTGCCCAAGGTAATTTATAGATTCAGTGTCATCTCCATCAAGCTACCAAGGACTTTCTTCACAGAATTGGAAAAAACTACTTTAAAGTTCATATGGAACAAAAAAAGAGCTTGCATTGCCAAAACAATCCTAAGCAAAAAGAACAAAGCTGGAGGCATCACCCTACCTAATTTCAAACTATACTATGAGGCTACAGTAACCAAAACAGCATGGTAGTGGTACCAAAACAGATATATAGACCAATGGAAGAGAACAGAGGCCTCAGAAATAACACCACACATCTACAACCATCTGATCTTTGACAAACCTGACAAAAACAAGCAATGGGGAAAGGATTTCCTATTTAATAAATGGTGCTGGGAAAACTGGCTAGCCATACGTAGAAAGCTGAAACTGCATCCCTTCCTTACACCTTATACAAAAATTAGCTCAAAATGGATTAAAGACTTAAATGTAAGACCTAAAACCATAAAAACCCTAAAAGAAAACCTAGGCAAGGCCGGGCGCGGTGGTTCACACCTGTAATCCCAGCACTTTGGGAGGCCAAGGCAGACGGATCACAAGGTCAGGAGATCGAGACCATCTTGGCTGACACGGTGAAACCCCGTCTCTACTAAAAATGCAAAATATTAGCCGGGCGTGGCAGTGGGCGCCTGTAGTCCCAGCTACTTGGGAGGCTGAGGCAGGAGAATGGCACGAACCCGGGAGGCGGAGCTCGCAGTGAGCCAAGATCGCACCACTGCACTCCGGCCTGGGTGACTGAGCGAGACTCCGTCTCAAAAAAAAAGAAAACCTAGGCAATACCATTCAGGACATAGGCATGGTCAAAGGCTTCATGACTAAAACTCCAAAAGCAATGGCAACAAAAGCCAAAATAGACAAATGGGATCTAATTAAACTAAAGTGCTTCTGCACAGCAAAAGAAATTATCATCAGAGTGTACAGGCAACCTACAGAATGGGAAAAAATTTTGCAATCTACCCATCTGGCAAAGGGCTAATATCCAGAAGCTACAAATAACTTAAACAAATTTACAAGAAAAAAATCAAACAACCCCATCAAAAAGTGGGCAAAGGATATGAACAGATACTTCTCAAAAGAAGACATTTATGCAGCCAATAGACACATGAAAAAATGCCCATCATCACTGGTCATCAGAGAAATACAAATCAAAACCACAATGAGATACCATCTCACGCCAGTTAGAATGGTGATCGTTAAAAAGTCAGGAAACAACAGATGCTGGAGAGGATGTGGAGAAATCGGAACACTTTTACACTGTTAGTGGGAGTGTAAATCAGTTCAACCATTGTGGAAGACAGTGTGGCGATTCCTCAAGGATCTAGAACTAGAAATACCATTTAACCCAGCAGTCCAATTACTGGGTATAACCCAAAGGATTATAAGTCATGCTACTATAAAGACACATGCAGACGTACATTTATTGTGGCACTATTCACAATAGCAAAGACTTGGAACCAACCCAGATGTCCATCAATGATAGACTGGATTAAGAAAATGCGGCACATATACACCATGGAATACTATGCAGCCATAAAAAGGGATGAATTCATGTCCTTTGCAGGGCCACAGATGAAGCTGGAAACCATCATTCTCAGCAAACTATCACAAGGACAGAAAACCAAATACCACATGTTCTCACTCATAAGTGGGAGTTGAACAATGAGAACACATGGACACAGGGCAGGGAACATCACACACCAGGGCACGTGGGGGGTTGGAGGTTAGGGAAGGGATAGCATTAGGAGAAATACCTAATGTAAGTGACGAGTTGATGAGTGCAGCAAGCCACCGTGGCACAGGTATACCTATGTAACAAACATGCATGTTGTGCACATGTACCCTAGAACTTAAAGTAAAATAAAATAAAATAAAAAATTAAAAAAAGCATCTTCCCTACTTTTTAAACTGTATGTTGCTTTGTAGCAATACATTATGCACATTATAAAGTGTTTTCACATAGAAATTTTAAAAGATATGATAAAGATAAATAATTTGCCGGGCACGGTGGCTCAAGCCTGTAATCCCAGCACTTTGGGAGGCCGAGACGGGAGGATCACAAGGTCAGGAGATCGAGACCATCCTGGCTAATACGGTGAAACCCCGTCTCTACTAAAAAAATACAAAAAACTAGCCGGGTGAGGTGGCGGGCGCCTGTAGTCTCAGCTACTCGGGAGGCTGAGGCAGGAGAATGGCGTAAACCTGGGAGGCGTAGCTTGCAGTGAGCTGGGATCCGGCCACTGCACTCCAGCCTGGGCGACAGAGCGAGACTCCATCTCAAAAAAAATAAATAAATAAGAAAAATAATTTAAATAACAATTTTTATTCAAAATACAAATAATAGGGCTGGGCATGGTGACTGACGCCTGTAATCCCAGCACTTTGGGAGGCCAAGGCAGGCAGATCACGAGGTCAGGAATTCAAGACCAGCCTGGCCAACATGGTGAAACCCTGTCTCTACTAAAAATACAAAAAATTAGCTGGGTGTGGTGGCGGGTGCCTGTAATCCCAGCTACTCGGGAGTCTGAGGCACAAGAATCGCTTGAACCCGGGAGGCAGAGGTTGCAGTGAGCCGAGATCACACCACTGCACTCCAGCCTAGGCGACAGAGTGAGACTCTGTCTCAAAAAAAAAAAAAAAAAGAAAAGAAAAAGAAAAAAGAATATTTTGCCCTTATAACATTATTAATTATATACTTTCAAGTGAGAGCAATATGACAATTATGCTTAATTATTTTTGAAAATGATGCTTTAACAATTTGTAATGCAAGCATTTGATGGTCTGGTTCTATGTTGAGTTAATGTTGATACTTGGTCTTAAGGACAGTTAGAGCTGATAGAAATAACTTGTGCACAGTTCGGGCGCGGTGGCTCACGCCTGTAATCCCAGCACTTTGGGAGGCTGAGGCAGGCGGATCATGAGTTCAGGAGATTGAGACCATCCTGGCTAACACGGTGAAACTCTGTCTCTACTAAAAATACAAAAAAAAAAAAAAAAATTAGCCGGGCTTGGCAGCAGGCGGTAGTCCCAGCTACTCAGAAGGCTGAGGCAGAAGAATGGTGTGAACCCGAAAGGCAGAGCTTGCAGTGAGCCGAGATCGCGCTACTGCACTCCAGCCTGGGAGACAGAGTGAGACCCCGTCTCGAAAAAAAAAAAAAAATAACTTGTGCACACATCATACATTCATACATAATTGAATCATTGATGTGCTCATTAAAATGTGACTCATCCAGGAAAATCCCTTCCCTAAATTATTTAAAGTTTTTGTTTTCCCTCAGCTACTATATTTCTGTTCTACCTCATGCAAACTAGTGAGAAACCATTGTCCCAAGACTGGTGGCCTCCTAGCATTGTTGTGCAACGGCTGTTGTCAAACACCAGAGTCTAAAGTGCACCACGAAAGTCAGATGGCAGGCCAGATCCAGCTTCCTTGCAGAATGAAATGTTCACTGGCCAGGGAGAAACAACCACGTGGAAAATAAAATAAACCCATGACATTCATAGCCAGCAGCTCGTGTGTTTTGTAGGGTTTTCCCTGAGAAGTGGGGACTAATCGCATGAATCACTCTTTTTTTTTTCTTTTTAGAATCTTTTTTTTTTTTTTTTTTTTTTTTTTGAGACAGAGTCTCACTTTGTCGCCCAGGCTGGAGTGCAGTGGCCGGATCTCAGCTCACTGCAAGCTCCGCCTCCCGGGTTTACGCCATTCTCCTGCCTCAGCCTCCCGAGTAGCTGGGACTACAGGCGCCCGCCACCTCGACCGGCTAGTTTTTTGTATTTTTTAGTAGAGAGAGGGGTTTCACCGTGTTAGCCAGGATGGTCTCTATCTCCTGACCTCGTGATCCGCCCGTCTCGGCCTCCCAAAGTGCTGGGATTACAGGCTTGAGCCACCACGCCTGGCCCTTTTTAGAATCTTATCTATTTGTGAATAAATGTTTCCAATTAAAGCATTGCCACTAAGCCTGCTTTCTCACCTCTACCATGGAGTTAAAGTGTCTATTTCACACTGTCCATAAAAGAATTTAGATGGCCGGGCGCGGTGGCTCACACCTGTAATCCTAGCACTTTGGGAGACCGAGGCAGACAGATCACGAGACCATCCTGGCTAACATGGTGAAACCCTGTCTCTACTAAAAATACAAAAAATTAGCCTGGCATGGTGGTGGGAGCCTGTAGTCCCAGCTACTCGGGAGGCTGAGGCAGAAGTATGGCGTGAACCCAGGAGGCGGAGCTTGCAGTGAGCCAAGATTGTGCCACTGCACTCCAGCCTGCACGACAGAGCAAGACTCCGTCTCAAAAAATAAATAAATAAATAAAATAAAATAAAATAAATTAAAAATAAAAAAGAATTAAGATAAGCCAGGCATGGTTGGTGGTTCACGCCTGTAATCCCAGAACTTTGGGAGACAGGCAGGATCACTTCAGCCCGGTCTGGGCAACATAGTGAGATCCTATCTCTTAAAACAAAGAAAAGAATCAAAATAAAACAAGAAAACAGAAACACAGAACAACTGCGTCATCATAGTGGTGACAATTTTTAGGAAACATTTTTTGTTTTTTCTGTGTGAACCTAACTGATCTAATAAGGGAGCTTAAAAGAGTAGAGTGTTAACATTTCCATGTTGGTACATTTTTTATGTGCCTAATGGACAAAGTCAACCAGGATCTGGCTGCTGGACTCATCCTTAGGAAGAATAAAGAAAAAGAAAGTTTATCTCTAGCATCGTTCTCTTGCCCTTGTTTTCTTCCTGGTCACAGTCATGCCCTGGATTCCAGTGTCTCTGGATATCTAGCAGCCTCTCACCCAGCATAACCCCTGTTGAGGTCCAGGGCACTATGGTGGGAGTGGGTACAGAAGACACAGACAGACCTCTGGTTTGAGTGTTTAGAGTTTGGGTCCTCAGGAAGAACTTCTTGGCCCAGCGCGGTGGCTCATGCCTATAATCCAAACACTTGGGAGGCCGAGGCAGGTAGATCACCTGAGGTCAGGAGTTTGAGACCAGCCTGGCCAACATGGTGAAAAACGTCTCTACTAAAAATACAAAAAATTAGCCAGGCGTGATGGTGGGCACCTGTAATCCCAGCTACTCGGGAGCCTGAGGCAGGAGAATTGCTTGAACCTGTGCTGCAGAGGTTGCAGTGAGCCAAGATCACACCAGTGCACTCCAGCCTGGGCAACAAGAGTGAAACTCCATCTCAAAAAAAGAAAAAAAAGAAGAAGAACTTCTTGACTTGACCCAGCAGGGCTTTTTCCATGGGTCTAGAGCTAGGTGTGAAGAGAGCGAGTTCACGGTGAGAGGAACTTATTCATCAAGAGGAGTCCGTGCCCAGTGGCAGAAGTGGAGAGGTGGGTATGGGACACTCAGGGAAGCTGCTCTCTTCTGTTGTCTGTGCCTTCTGTTGGAGGATGTGCTGTGGGAATGCAAGGAGGAGATGGAAAGAATGTGTCAAAATAACTTTAACAAAGGAAAAAAAAATGAAAACACCGAAACCACCCTTGCAAAAACTGTAACAGTGAGAAAATTATGACATTGAAAGATATCCAAACTAACCAACTCCTTCTGGTCTTTAACCTCCAAATTGCTCTTGGTCATTCCTGGGCAAAGGTCAAGCTAACTTTGGGAGAAATTTCATTCACAGTTTAAACGATAATAGCCCTTCCCAAAACTAAACTGTCTTTGTAAAAATGATGAAAGGCCACCAGGTTAGGGAGGATGAGAGGGGTCTGAATGCAGGCTTAGTTAAATGATTATCAGCCATTGTTTCAGAGGTCACAAGATTTGTAACTTCACCAATTATTCCTGTAAAATGACATCACTATGGCCTTTTGAGATGTCTTTTCAGTTGTTTTTTGTTTGCTTTGAGACATGGTCTTGCTCTGTCACCCAGGCTGGAGTGCAGTGATCATAGCTCACTGCAGCCTTTATCTCCTGGGCTCAAGTGAACCTTCCACCTCGGCCTTCCAAGTAGCTGGGACTGCAGGTGCATGCCAACCATGCCTGGCCAGTTTTGTTGTTTTTTGGTTCTGGGCTGCTTTTTTTGTTTGTTTGTTTTGTTTTTGTATTTTTGGTAGACATGACGTCTAGCTCTGTTGTTCAGGCTGGTCTCACACTCCTGGACTCAAGCGATCCTCCTGCCTCAGCCTCCCAAACTGCTGGGGTTACAGGCACAAGCCACTGTGCCCAGCTCAGGCTTTTCCATTTTGGAAAACCAGATGACTCCACCCAGATCCAAGACTCAAGATTCAACCGGTACTGTGGCCCCACCCAGAAGAACTCAGTGCACGAGGACCATTTTCCACATTCCTCTGATTGCATCCCCAGCCAATCAGCAGCACCCATTCCCTAGCCACCTGCCCACCAAACTATCTCTTTTTTTTCTTTTTTTTTTTGAGATAGTATTTCACTCTGTCACTCAGGCTGTAGTGCAGTGGTGCAATCATAGCTCACTGCAGCTTCAACCTCCCTGGCCCAGTCTCCCAAGTCACTGGGACTTCAGGTGTGCACCACCACACCTGGCTAATTTTTAAATTTTTTGTAGAGATGGTGTCTTGCTATGTTGTCCAGGCTGATCTCAAACCCAAGGACTCAAGCAATCCTCCCACCTCAGACTCAAAAAGTACTGGGATTACAGGTGTAAGCCGCCATGCCCAACCCAAACTATCTTGAAAAAGCCGTAGCCTTCAAATTTGGGAGGAGGCTGATATAAGTAATAGTAAGACTTCAGTCTCCTGTTTAACCAGCCCTATGTATATAAAACTCTTTCTCTATTGCAATTCCCCTGTCTTCATAAATTGGCTCTGTCTGAGCAGCAGGTAAAATGAACCCATTGGGTGGTTACAACAGCATCAGCATATACAGCAGAGTTGTAATACCCATCATATAGCAACTGCAAATTAATTTTAAAAGATATATTGTTAAAAGCATATAAATGATATAAGTAATTTACAGAAGAAAAAATTCAATTGGACAATAAATATGAAATTATTTTCAACCCCTCCAGTCATATAGTAAAAGTAAATTAAAATAATTTTTTGTTTAGATGGAGTCTCACTCTGTTGCCCAGGCTGGAGTGCAGTGATGCAATCTCAGCCCACCGCAACCTCTGCCTCCCAGGTTCAAGCGATTGTGATTCTCCTGCCTCAGCCTCCTGAGTAGCTGGGATTACAGGTGCCTGCCACCACGCCCAGCTAATTTTTGTACTTTTAGTAGAGATGAGGTTCCACCATGTTGGCCAGGCTGGTCTCAAACTCCTGACCTCAGGTGATCCATCAACCTTGGCCTCCCATAGTGCTGGGATTACAGGAATGAGCCACTGCACCCAGCCTAAAACAATGTTTTAACCTCTTGTTGATAAGAGTATAAACTGATCACTTTTGGGGGAAGTAATTTAGTACCTATTAATATTAAACATTTTCATAACCTTTGATTCAGCATTTCCACTTAAATTAGTGCCTTAGTTTGGGCTGCTATAACAACACCACAGACTGGATGGCTTATAGACAACAGAGGTTTATTTCCCACAGTTCATGGGGCTGGGAAGTTCAGGTATCAAGACACTGGCAGTTAAGGTGTTTGGTGAAGGTCCTTTTCCTGTTCCTAGTTCACAGATGTCCCACCTTCATTTTCTTTCTTTTCCTTCCCTCCCTTCCTTCCTTCCTTCCTTCCTTCCTTCCTTCCTTCCTTCCTTCCTTCCTTCCTTCCTTCCTTCCTTTCTTTCCTTCCTTCCTTCCTTCTTTCTTCCTTCCTTCTTTCTTTTTCTCTTTCTCTTTCTTCTTTTCTTCTTTCTTTCTTCTTTTTCTTCTTTTTTCTTTAACAGATGAGGGTCTTTCTCTGTCACCCAGGTGGCTGGAGTACAATGGTGCAAGCTTGGCTGACTGCAGCCTCAACCTCCTGGGCTCAACCGATCTTCCCACCTCAGGCTCCCAAGTAGCTGGGACTACAGGTTCATACCAACAGGCCCAGCTAGATTTTTGTAATTTTGTAGAGATGAGCTCTCGTTACGTTGCCCAGGCTGGTCTTGAACTCCTGGGCTGAAGCAGTCCTTCCACCTCGGCCTCCCAGATGCTGGGGTTACAGACGTAAGCTACCACACCCAGCCCATCCCACCGTCTTGCTGTGGCCAGGAGACCAATAGCTTCCCTTCATCTCTTTATAAGGGCACCAATCCCATTATGCCCCCATGACTTTATCCAAACCTCGGTATGGCCAAAGGCCTCCAAAGACTGTCTTATTAGGAATTAGAGAGCTTCAACATACAGTTTGAGGGGAATACAAACATTCCATTCGTAGCAACTAGGAATTTATAGAAACACTCCCTCTGGTGTGCAAAAAAGTAAGTACAAGAATTTTTGGTGCTTTTTTGTTTTCTGTTTCGTTTTGTTTTGTTTTGGGTCTCGCTGTCACCCAGGCTGGAGTACGGTAGCATGATCACATCTCATGCAATCCTCCCACCTCAGCTTCCTAAATAGCTAGAACTATAGGCACACACCACCACACCCGGCTAATTTTCTTTTTTTTTCTTTGAGACGGAGTCTCACTCTGTCGCCCCGGCTGGAGTGCAGTGGTGCCATCTCAGCTCATGGCAACCTCCACCTCCCAGATTCAAGCAATTCTTCTGCCTCAGCCTCCTGAGTAACTGGGACTACAGGCGCACGCCACCACACCCAGCTAATTTTCACATTTTTTAAGAAGAGACAGGGTTTCACCATGTTGGCCAGGTTGGTCTCAAACTCCTGACCTCGTGATCCACCTGCCTTGGCCTCCCAAAGTGCTGTTATTATAGGCATGAGCCACCACACCAGGCCTAATTTTTGTATTTTTTTTGTAGAGATAGGGTTTCGCCATGTTGCCCAGGCTGGTTCCCAATATCTGGGCTGAAGCAATCTGCCCACCTTACCCTCCCAAAGTGCTGGGATTACAGGTGTGAGCCACGGCACCCATCCAAGAATGTTTTTTGAGGCATTATGTCTACTAGTGAATAATGGGAGGGGCCGTGGGGGGAGTACTAGAATAGTTAAAGTAGGCTGTGTATATACAAAGAAATATCACATTATCATTTTGTAAAGATCTGTATGTATTGACATGGGAAAATAAGCACATCATAAATAAATAATAAAAGTTGTAGAACAATATAAACTGGAAGAAACATTTTTTTCAATCTTCCCCTCCATCCATCTTTGCTGATATATAAACAGGAAAAAGTAGGGGGAGAGATTACAGGAATACGGAACAAACAGTTAACAATGGTTATCTCATGGATGTGATTGGGGGCATTTTTGGTTTTGGTTTTCTTTTTGAGATGGAGTTTTGCTCTTTCACCCAGGCTGGAGTGAAGTGTCATGTTTTTGGCTCCCTGCAACCTCCACCCCCCAGGTTCAAGCCATTCTCCTGCCTCAGCCTCCTGAGTAGCTGAGATTATAGGCACCTGCCACCGCACCCGGCTAATTTTTTTTTTTTTTTTTTTTTTAGTAGAGATGGGTTTCACTATGTTGGCCAGGCTGGTCTTGAACTCCTGACCTCAGGTGATCCGCCTGCCTCATCCTCCCAAAATGCTAGGATTACAGGCATGAGCCACTGCACCCTGGCATAGAGGGCATTTTTGCTTTCTGAGTTAGTCAGGGTTCTCTAGAGAAATAGAATGTACATACATACATACATACTTGCAGAGAGCGAAAGAGAGAGTATGATTTATCTTAAGGAATTGGCTCACAAAATTGTGGAGGCTTGATGAATCCAAAGTCTGATAGGAGAGCCTAGTAGGCTGGAGACAGGAAACAGTTGCAGTTCAAGTCCAAAGGTGGTGTTCCAGAAAATTCTGATCAGAACAAAAGAGAGAGGGCAGCCTTTTGTTCTAATCAGGCCTTCAACTGATTGGATGAAGCTCACCCTCATTACATTTAAAGTTCACCAATTTAAATGTAAATCTCATCCAAAAACACCCTCATAGAAACATCCAGAATAATGTTTGACTAAATATCTGGACACCGTGGCCCAGACAAGTTGACACAAAATTAAACATCACAATGAGATCTGCTGCTATCTATGAATTTATGTTTCTAGTGTCTTTGTAAGGTACATGGATCGTTCCTTTATTTCTCTCTATATGTATATATATACTTTTTTTTTTTTTTGAGACGGAGTCTCGCTCTGTCGCCCAGGCTGGAGTGCAGTGGCGAGATCTGGGCTCACTGCAAGCTCCGCCTCCTGGGTTCACGCCATTCTCCTGCCTCAGCCTCCCGAGTAGCTGGGACTACAGGTGCCTGCCAACACGCCCGGCTAATTTTTTGTATTTTTAGTAGAGACAGGGTTTCACTGTGTTAACCAGGATGGTCTCAATCTCCTGACCTCGTGATCCACCCACTTCAGCCTCCATATATACTTTTTTATAATCATAAAAATGTGTATACATGCATATGTATGTATAAGAAAATATATATGCATATAGATATAAAATTATGCATTTGTGCTAGGTACTTGTGATGGTTAATTTTATGTGTCAACTTGGCTAAGCCATGGTATTCAGATATTTGGTCAAATGTTATGGATGGTTTTGTGAGGATGTTTTGAATGATTCAAATTGGTGCATTTTGAGTGAAGCAGACTGCCCTCCACATTGTGGGTGGGCCTCATCCAATCATTCAAAGGCCTGAGACAAAAACACTGAGGTCCCTGAAGAGAGGGAATTCTGCCTCCATACCGCCTTTGGACCTGAGCTGGAACATCAACTCTTTGCTGCTGGCCTATCTGCTCTGCAGATTGTGGATTTGCCGGCCCCAGTGATAGCATGAAACAGTTCTTTCATCCTATTGGTTCTAACTCTCTGGAGCACCCTGACTAATACAACGCTGTTACAGGTACTGAGAATAGAGTGATCAACAGGGAAGAAAACATGCTGTCTCGGGGCCTTGCTGGTGGGTGGATGGTAGACACTTAATTGTATGAGGCTCATTGGCCATAGAGGAACTCACGCAGGAGAAACTCACCTTGCCTGGGTTGAAAGGAGGGGAATCAGGCACATATTCCCCTCTGAGGAATATGTCAGCAGAGACTGGATGTGGCAAGACTACAGGTGGCCGGTAGGTGGGATAGAGTATTCCAGACCAGGGAACAAAAAGGGATAAAAGTCTTCCGGTGGAAAGGACATGTTTGAGAAGCAGAAACAAGACCAGGTGCTGGGACCAGGAGTCCTACACTCATCACACTCAGTTTCTCATGGGGTGACTTCAGAAGTCCTAGAATTTTTTGTTTCCCAATTTTTTTATTTTTATTTTCTGGTAGACAAGATCTCACTCTGTTGCCCAGGCTAGAGTGCAGTGGCACGATCGTAGATCACAGCAACCTCAATCTCTCGGGCTCAAGCGATCCACCCACCTCAGCCTCCCGAGTAGCTGGGACTATAGGTGCGTGCACCATGCCCGGACGATGTTTTATTTGTTTGTTTGAGACGGAGTCTCGCTCTGTTGCCCAGGCTGGAGTACAGTGGTGTAACTTTGGCTCACTGCAACCTCCACCTCCCAAGTTGAAGCTATTCTCCTGCCTCAACCTCCCTAGTAGGTGGGAATACAGATGCCCACCACCACGCCCAGCTAATTTTTGTATTTTGAGTAGAGAAGGGGTTTCACCACGTTGGTCAGGCTGATCTCGAACTACTGACCTCAAGTGATATGCCCGCCCCAGCCTCCCAAAGTGCTGGGATTACAGGCGTGAACCACCGTGCCCGGCCCAATACAATTTTAAAATGATTTTATGTATATTGCAGGATAGACAAATAGGTAAATATATTAAGAGTATTAAGAGCCAAGGCTTTCGGTTACCCTGATAAAAGATACAGAAATACAAAATCAAAGAAGAGGGAAAAACCTATAATGTACAATTTAAATTGGAAATACCAATATGAATTCATGATTTTTTTATTTATTTTTTTTATTTTTTTATTTTTTATTTTTTTGAGACAGAGTCTTGCTCTGTCGCCCAGGCTGGGGTGCAGTGGCCGGATCTCAGCTCACTGCAAGCTCCGCCTCCCAGGTTTAGACCATTCTCCTGCCTCAGCCTCCCGAGTAGCTGGGACTACAGGCGCCCGCCACCTCGCCCGGCTAGTTTTTTTTTTGTATTTTTTAGTAGAGACGGGGTTTCACCATGTTAGCCAGGATGGTCTCGATCTCCTGACCTCGTGATCCGCCCGTCTCGGCCTCCCAAAGTGCTGGGATTACAGGCTTGAGCCACCACGCCCGGCCTCATGATTTTTTTAAAATCCTAAATGTGACTTAAAGCAATGATACCTCTGTAGCAACGAGCTCTCCCAGCACTAAAGAGTAGTTACTAAAGACCATTCCTCACTAACACGAACCAATGTTCCTTAGAAAGATGGCTGATTTTGGCCGGGTGCGGTGGCTCACGCCTGTAATCCGAGCACTTCGGGAGGCCAAGGCAGGCAATCACGAGGTCAGGAGATCGAGACCATCATGGCGAACATGGTGAAACCCCATGTCTACTAAGAATACAAGAAAATTAGTGGGGCGTGTTGGCGGACACCTGTAGTCCCAGCTACTTGGTAGGCTGAGGCAGGAGAATGGCATGAACCCCGTGGGGCGGAGCTTGCAGTGAACTGAGATTGTGCCACTGCACTCCAGCCTGGGTGACAGAGCAAGACTCTGCCTCCAGAAAAAAAAGAAAGAAAGAAAGAAAGATGGCTGATTTTGGCCAGGTGCAGGGGCTCATGCCTGTAATCCCAGCAGGCTAAAGGTGGGCAGGCTAAAGGTGGGCAGATCACTTGAGGTCAAGAGTTTGAGACCAGCCTGGCCAACATAATGAAACCCCATCTCTACTAAAAATATAAAAATTAGCCAGGCGTAGTGGCAACGCCTATAATCCCAGTTACTCAGGAGGCTGAGGTGGGATGATCGCTTGAACCCTGGAGGCAGAGGTTGCAGTGAGCTGACATCATGCCACTACACTTCAGCCTGGGTGACAGAGTGAGACTCTGTCTCAAAAAAAAAAAAAAGAAAAAGAAAAGAAAAAAGAAAGAAAAAGAAAAATGGCTGATTCCACATCTGGAGCTGGGAAAGTAAAAATTGTTCCTGGGACATCTGGTTGTGTCAAAAGCAAGCAAGTGCTCACAGAACTTTTGGGGTACGTCAGAAAGGATGTAGGAGTTAGCTTAAAACGGCTCCCACTGGGGCCCTTTCCCAATCCAGACCATCCTGGCCAACAAGGTGAAACCCTGTCTCTACTACAAATACAAAAATTAGCTGGGCATGGTGGCGAGCACCTGTAGTTCCAGCTACTCAGGAGGCTGAGACAGGAGACTCACTTGAACCCAGGAGGTGGAGGTTGCAGTGAGCTGAGATCGCGCCACTGCACTCCAGCCTGGTGACAGAGCGAGACTCCATCTCAAAAAAAAAAAAAAAAAGGCTCCCACTGGACACATAAGGTACAGTTTGAGCACAAAAAGAATAATGACTGTAATCAATTGTGAAATTTTTTTTTTTTTTTTTTTTTTTGAGACGGAGTCTCACGCTGTTGCCCAGGCTGGAGTGCAGTGGCGCGATCTCGGCTCACTGCAAGCTCCGCCTCCCGGGTTCCCGCCATTCTCCTGCCTCAGGAGTAGCTGGGACTACAGGCGCCCGCCACCTCGCCCGGCTAATTTTTTGTATTTTTAGTAGAGACGGGGTTTCACTGTGGTCTCGATCTCCTGACCTTGTGATCCGCCCACCTCGGCCTCCCAAAGTGCTGGGATTACAGGCTTGAGCCACCGCGCCCGGCCCAATTGTGAAATATTAAATGGATACCTGGCACGGTGTAGTCCCAGCACTTTGGGAGGCCAAGGCAGGTGGATCGCTTGCGTTCAGGCAACATGGCAAAACCTCATCTCTACAAAAAATACAAAAATTATCTGGGTGTGATGGCATGCACCTGGGGTCCCAGCTACTCAGGAGATCGGAGGATCACTTGAGCCTGGCAGGTTGAGGTTGCAGTGAGTGGTAATTGCGCCACTGCACTCCAGCCTGGGCAACAGACCGTGATGTTGTCTCAAAAAATAAAAGAAATACTAAATTGATTTTAAAAACCCTAAATCTATAGTTTAAAAAAAAGAAAAATAATAAATTTTCTACCTTTGGAGATTAGTATCATACCAACACCTTATTCTGAAAACTGGTAAAGGGAAATAAGCATCTACCTTGCCTTTTAGAAGGACCCTACTTTGGCCGGGCACTGTGGCTCATGCCTGTAATCCAAGCACTTTGGGAGGCTGTGGTGGGCGGATCTCTTGAGGTCAGGAGTTTGAGAAGGACCCTACTTTTTCCAGCTGGAGAGAGAATCTCCTTCCTAGGTAATTATGCCCTTATAAACGTGGGAGTGGGAGAATTCGAAAAGCACCTTTTGTAATTTCTGATGAAATAACCAATTCAAGCAAGAATCACTGTAGATGGCAATAAGAGAAAGTTTTTTAGCATATACACACAGTGTCAAAGAACCATGCAGATGACTTGCTAATTACAAAGAGGGAAACATAACCTTTATAGAAAAGATCTGACCGTGTCCACCTTAACCAAGCAATCACACTTACCATCACTGCTTGTGGGATGACTTCATATTACATGCCTTCTGATGTGAGGCAATGTGACATAGACAGCATGTTTGAAGAATTAGTCTCAAGATTGGGTAACCTGAATCTAACCAAGAAATTGGGGGAAAAACCCCACAAAACTCAGGGAGACAGATGAACACATTAAGTGACATCAAAGAAACAGTAAGACATCTAGAATATTGAACAGCCTAAAAGACAACTGCTCTAGTCTCCTCAAAGATCCAATTCCAAGAAGAAAAAAACTGGATGACGGTAGATTTAAAAGAAAGGGGCGAGAAAAGGACATTAAACAAATGCAATGTTGAAACTTGATTGGTTCCTGTTCTGGGAGTTTTTAAAAAGCTATATATTAAAACATCATGCTATACACCATAAATATATACAATTTTTATTTGGTAATTATATTTAAATAAAGCTAGGAAAAATTAAATGCTTTAAAAGGCATTCAAATTGGAGAAGTTTAATGCTAGATGATATTAAAAATTATTAACTCATTAAACATGGTAATTCTATTGTGATTGTGTAAGAGATGTATATGAAGTAGTTAGGGGTGAATGGTCATGATGTCTGCAACTTTCTTTTCTTTTCTTTTTTTTAAGACAGAGTATTGCTGTGTCGCCCAGGCTAGAGTGCAGTGGTGCTATCTTGGCTCACTGCAACCTCCGCCTCCCAGGTTCAAGCAATTCTCCCACCTCAGTCTCCTGAGTAGCTGGGATCATAGGCATGTACCACCATGCCCGGCTAATTTTTTGTTATTTTTAGTAGAGACAGAGTTTCGCCATGTTGGCCAGGCTGGTCTCCAACTCCTGACCTCGGGTGATCCGCCTACCTCGGCCTCCCAGAGTACTGGGATTGCAGGCATAAGCCACTGTGCCTGGCTGATGTATCCAACTTTGAAATGGTTCAGGGCTGGGTGCAGTGGCTCACACCTGTAATGCCAGCACTTTGGGAGGCCGAGGCAGGCGGATCACCTGAGGTCAGGAGTTTGAGGCCACCTTGGCCAACAAACTTGGTGTAATCTTGTCTCTACTAAAAATACAAAAATTAGCCAGGCATGGTGGTGCACACCTGTAGTTCCAGCTACTGGGGAGGCTGAGGCAAGAGAATCGCTTGAACCCAGGAGGCAGAGGTTGCAGTGAACCAAGATTGCACCACTGCACTCCAACCTGGGTGACAGAGCAAGACTCCATCTCAAAAAAAAAAAGTTCAATAAAGGTTGAGAAAAGACAAGCCTTGTATACTGTTGGTAGGAATGTAAATTAGTACAGCTATTATGGAAAATTGTATGGAGGTGCCTCAAAAAACTAAAAATGAAATTACCATATGGGGCTGGGTGCAGTGGCTCACACTTGTAATCCCAGTATTTTGGGAGGCCAAGGTGGGCAGATCACCTGAGGTCTGGAGTTCGAGACCAGCCTGGTGAATATGGGGAAACCCCATCTCTACTAAAAACACAAAAATTAGTTGGGCGTGGTGGTGGGCGTGGTGGTGGGGGGCTGAGGCAGGAGAACCGCTTGAACCTGGGAGGCGAAGGTTGCAGTGAACCGAGACTGCGCCATTGCACTCCAGCCTGGGTGACAAGAGTGAAATTCCGTCTCAAAAAAAAGAATTACCATACGATCCAGTAATCTTACTTCTGGGTATTTACTAAAGAGATTTGAAATCAGTATGTCGAGGAGATACCTGCACTCCCATATTCACTGCAGCACTATTAACAACAGTTAAGTTACATAGTCAAACCAAGTGTTCATCAGCAGATGAATGAAGAAAGAAAATATGGTATATAGGCCAGGCGCGGTGGCTCATGCCTGTAATCCCAGCACTTTGGGAGGTCAAGGTGGGTGGATCATGATGTCAGGAGATTGAGAACATCCTGGCTAACACGGTGAAACCCCGTCTCTACTAAAAATACAAAAAAAATTAGCTAGGTATGGTGGTGGGCGCCTGTAGTCCCAGCTACTCGAGAAGCTGAGGCAGAAGAACAGCGTGAACCCGGGAGGCAGAGCTTGCAGTGAGCCGAGATTGCGCCACTGCACTCCAGCCTCGGTGACAGAGCAAGACTCCATCTCAAAAAAAAAAAAAAAAAAAAAAACAGAAAGAAAGAAAATATGGTATATATACTGTGGAATGCTATTCAGTCTTTAAAAAGAAATTTTGTCATTTGAGACAGCATTAATGGAATTGGAGAACATTATGCTAAGTGAAGTAAGCTAGGCACAGAAAGACAAATCTGTATGTTCTCACTTATAAGTCGAATCTAAAACAATTGAACTCAAAGGAAGAGAGAGTAGAATAGTGGTTACCAGAGACTGGGGGTCTGGGGGAAATGGGGATATGTTGGTCAAAGGGTACAAAGCTTCATTGGACTGGAAAAATAAGCTTTTCTTTTTCTTTGAGATATATTGCATAGCAAAGTTAATACAGTAAATAATTCTTGTACATTTCAAAAGTGTTGAGGGTATCTTCTTTACATTTTTAACTTTTTTCCCTCCTTTATCTGAATGTAGAGAGTAAATTTCAAACATTCTCACCACAAAAAAAGTATTTAAAAGTGACAGATAGGCCGGGCGCGGTGGCTCACGCCTGTAATCCCAGCACTTTGGGAGGCCGAGACGGGCAGATCACGAGGTCAGGAGATCGAGACCATCCTGGCTAACACGGTGAAACCCCGTCTCTACTAAAAAATACAAAAAAAAAAAACTAGCCGGGCGAGGTGGCGGGTGCCTATAGTCCCAGCTACTCGGGAGGCTGAGGCAGGAGAATGGCGTGAACCCGGGAGGCGGAGCTTGCAGTGAGCTGAGATCCGGCCACCGCACTCCAGCCTGGGTGACAGAGCGAGACTCCGTCTCAAAAAAAAAAAAAAAAAAAAAAAGTGACAGATGTTGGGCCGGGCGCAGTGGCTCACACCTGTAATCCTAGCACTTTGGGAGGCAGCGGTGGGTGGACCACCTGAGGTCAGGAGTTCGAGACCAGCCTGGCCAACATGGTGAAACCCCACCTCTACTAAAAACACAAAAAATTAGCCGGGCGTGGTGGTGGATGCCTGTAATCCCAGCTACTTGGGAGGCTGAGGCAGAAGAATCACTTGAACCCAGGAGGTGGAAGTTGCAGTGAGCCGAGATTGCACCATTGCACTCCAGCCTGGGCAACAAGAGCTAAACTCCGTCTCAAAAAAAAAAGAAAAAAGTGATAGATGTTAATGAGATTTATTTAATCATCTCACAGTGTAATTCATGAATCATAACATCACTTTGTACTCCATAAATATATACAACTATAATTTGCCAATTTACAATTATAAGGTTAAAATTTTTAAAAATAAAAGGTAACGACAACAAAAAAATTGGTAAGTAGAAAAATCGATGAATACAGAAGCTGGTAAAAACTAGTAAGGCGAATATGGCAAAATGTAGAATGTGTTGAATCTTTCAGTATTTGGGTGTTTATTGTTCTTTTTCTACGTTAGAAATTTTTCAAAATAAGTTGCAAACAATTTCCATATTATTCTGATTTTTACACAGTAACAGAAAACATTCCAGGCTTCAGCTCATTAATATTTCTTCTTTGTTCTCCTGAGGAATCAAAAGATTCTCATTTATGATATTTCAAAAGGCACATAAAGAAACATATCCAAACTTTGTTGTCTCTTCATTCAAGTTTGGCTTTAATATTTTATTAAAAATTTTTGTATTTGTAAATATTAAAACACTGAAACTTGCTACTGACACAAGAATGACAATGCACTAACAATAAAATCAAACTATTCAGAAGCAGTAGCAACTCCATGATTCCAAGGTAATTTAAACAGGCAACCTCAGAGTGCTTCAAGATGAAGGCGCAAAGCAGCCTCTCAGCCTGCAGTTATGCACGACACCGGCAGATAGCGCTGCAAAGCTTCACAAATGCAGCGGGAAGTCCATTTACCAATGGTTGTGGCGATCTCCTAATTAGCTTGAACTGAGTTTGTATTAGAATTTATAATTTTTACTGCTTATTGCAGTTACTCATATATTACTGACACTGGAACAGATATGTTTTAACAACTGGTTGAGCCGTACCAGTGCGAACCAGCTGAATGTCAGCGCTGTTCCCTCCTGTGACAGAAGCCATGGGCGCCTGCCTGAGGGCACTCCCCTCACTGGGACTCTCAGTACCACGCCCACCTGTCCCCAAGGCTTGTTCCATCACTAAGCCCCACCTTCCCGCATTTTCACCTTTCTCCTCCACTTGATCCTTCTTCCTAACATCATGTTAACACACTCCAAACTAAAACACTTCAACTGCATATACTCTACTCCCTCCATTTTTTTCTTTCATTGCAATCACTGCCATTTTGAAAATTCTCTCCTCACCTCCACTGCCTCTACTCTTTTCCTCCAAATTATTCCTTAACCCTCTGACATCTGGGGCCTCTGATTCCACCTCTCCAAAGAAATGCTCCCACCAAGACCATGGAGGCCCCTCTCGTTGCTGGTGGATATTCTTCATTCTCCGTGCCACCACCCATCACACCCATCAGCAGCATTCCACACCGCCCTTCCTTCCTCCTCTAGCTTCATCACACCATGTTACTTTTTCCTGTCTCACTGGATCCTTTCCCTGCTCTCCTTTTTATACGTTTCCTGCTTTCTTCCTCAGCCTTCTCTGCTCCCCACACCTATATGTCCATGATGCCCAAATCTCTGTTTCCAGCCACCTCTCTTTCCCCGAGCTCCATTTGCATAAACTGTCTCAGATGAGATCCAGGGCGCTCACGGTGGTATGACTGTAGACAACTGTCTCAGGAAACAGACCCATGACACACCCAGTTGCCAAGTCAGAAACAGGATGTATACTCTTGACATGTCTCTCTCCCCTACATGGCAAAACAATCCCAAGACATGTCATTTCTATCTCCTAAGCAACCCATAAAACGATTTCTCTTCTTTCCATCTTCCATTACCCTAATGCTAGTGTTCATTCTCTCCCCCTGGGGTGGCTGTAAAAGCCTCTGATTTCTCCCCTTTCCAAACCAGTCTCCACACTGCAATTATAGTGATCTTTCTAAGGCACAATTCTCACCTTTTCAGTCTTAGGCTTAAAGTTCAATGTTCCTCTGGATAAAGCCTGAATCTTTAACATGGCTACAAAGGCCCAGCAAGAGCTGGACCAAGCCCACCTCTCCAGCTTCACCTTTCCTCATTTCTCCTTTGCACCCTCT
This sequence comes from Macaca mulatta, assembly GCF_049350105.2. Lineage (NCBI taxonomy): Eukaryota > Metazoa > Chordata > Mammalia > Primates > Cercopithecidae > Macaca > Macaca mulatta. The sequence goes on along the minus strand of NC_133409.1, from coordinate 152,505,399 downwards.
GCCTCTGAACAAGTTATAGTCTTCCAAAGTTGTCATGTTCCTTGACCTTTGCTGCCTCCTCTGCCCAGAATGCTATTTCCCTCTGTCTGGATAACTCCTGCCCAGTATTTGGCCTCAGCACAGACATCTGTTCCTCTAGGAGGCTTCCCCTGATTCACCAACACCAGTTTAACCCCCCTACTGGCTGTTCCTAAAGCAATTCTTTACCATGGACTACTGATTTTTAGTGTTTGTTTTGTTTTGGCAGTCTGACATAACTTGATATACTAATGCAGCTTCTAGTCCTGTCCCCCACTCCTTCCTGATCACTATCCCAAGGTCCCTCCTATATGGAGCCACCACTACCCCACTGGATCCTGTACCACCACCCTTCTCCCAGAACTTACACATTTTTTTTTTTTTTTTGGTAATTGTCCGTTTCCATTCTCCAATAAATTGTGAGCTCCACAAAGAACCATTTCTATCTCACTTACCACTTGGAAGTGACAGGCAGATAGTAATTGCTCAACAAATGTTCTGAGTGAATGAATCCTTGGGGCAATTATGGTACTAACCACCTTATTCAGTTATGACAGTTCAGTAAATACATGTAACATAATGCTTTTATAGTTTACATACTGCTATAGAGCTATTGTATTATTATTATTATCCTATTCCTACCTTCCATTCCTTGAGGGTAGGATACTGCCTTATTCAATTTTGGTTATTGTCCCAGAACTCAGGGACAAATGTCTGGCATATATTGTTTTCAATCAATTTTTGTTGACTGTATCAATGATTATAATAAGTGAACAAAGGCCCATATAACTGAACTATCCTGGACCACACACAGCTACCCTGTTCCAGAACCAGGACTAGAATCCCATCTGGAAAAAGGGAAACTTGGAAGTTGACATCTAAGTGAGATTCCGGCATGGATGAGAGAAGCCCTGATTTCTCTCCATCAAGAAACTAGCCAGCTATGGAAGCCACCAGGGCCCCAGACCTCCATAATCAAGTATTCACATAGTAGACGTGACCCAGACAAGAGGGTGCGAGGACAAGGGTATTTCAGCGTGGAGGGGAGACTGGGCCCTTGGTTTCCTGTGTCTTTGTAGTCAGTTCTAACCTCAGCCTCAGCACTGGTGTTGGGACCCTATTCATCCTGATCTGCAGGTCCCTCAGTTCTTTTCCTGTTGCTATTATCCTACAGAGTCAGCAAGTCACTTGATAGAGGCCTGGTAAGAGGTTTTATAGTCTAGCCCTGTGGGGGTGTCAGGAGTCGCCTCCTGCCAGATCTTCAGCATAAAAAACCCCCCTCCTCAGCTCCCAATCAACTCTTCATCCCCACCCCAGACTCTCCCAAATGCCCTGATGAAACCCTTGAGGTGGAAAAAGATAAAGACAAGCAAAGATAAACAGCACAAGCAGCAGAGGTACAAATAGAATTCTGATTTTTCTCCTTTCTCTCCACATTTTGAGGAAATGAATCCAATGTCCTCACCAGAGGACAAGCAAAGAAGTCCCCTGAGCATCTCTGAACATTATGAACCCTCAAAGTAAGCTTAGCTTGGGCCCCTTTCCCTTTTCTATCAGTGAGGCTATAGAGCCCCAGATGGGAGACAGGTGGATTTTTCTCTCAGCTGGGACCTTTTCTCTTGTCTAGCACATTTTGGGAAACCTTCAAGTACATTATCATGCTGGTAGTATTTAAACTTTGCACTGGAGTGAATTCCAGGGGTTATGTCCTCACTGAGACCAATGGAGATGAACATAAAGGAATATGTGGCCAAACACCTCAGCCTCTTTAAATATACTTTCCTTTGCTCCTTGGTTAACAGGGTCTGTCTGCTCACATTGGAGAAACTGCCCAGTGACTCAGATCCTGAAAGGATCTGCTTTAGAGCAAAAAGGAGTCTAGTACTTTTCACTCCTCCATCTTGTGGTCAACCTGTCAAACTACACTTTTTGCTATCATCCAATATAGACAACACTGACAGTCAGTAAAACAAAGCTCATTCTTCCATTTCGAAAAGAATTAAAGAATTAAATCTAGGAGTCTAGTTGCTGGCTTAACAAAGGGATATACAGCAAGGCCTAAGGTGCCCTGACTCACGAGAGAGTTGATCTCTGCTGCAATGCTGAGGTGAAACCCTAAAATGATTCTGGCCACCTGCTAGGTTCTAGCTCTGACCCTGCACTGGGTCATCTTTGTTCCACCTCCAAACCAGAGTAAATGGAATTCAGGAGGCTGGTTCTGTGCCCACCCCTATGTACCTCATATACTCGCAGCTGCCAGGCTTTTAAATAATGAAACTTAACACTGTACTTAAAGGGCTGTTCTGCTCAAATCATAAATGTGCACGCTCGTTGTTCACAATTAAAACTCTACTCGTACACATTAAATCGACATTTTCACAAGCGTTTTGCCTTAACTAAAAATTTATATCAACATGAAGACCTAGAATTATACTGCATGAGCCAAGATTTGCAGAACATCATTCACCCTTCTTAATCCAAAAACTTGGGTGCCTGAAGGTGGGGTTTTGATCATGGCCAGGCTTCAGTGGTACATCCTTATATGCTTGGTGCTCAGCACAGGTCAAGACACACAACAGACCCTCAATAAATATTTGCTGAATTTGAACAATTTCTGTAAAAATCTCATTTAGAGACATCAGCTTGGGACACTTCCTCTCTTACTGTTACTTCTCCCAGAAGCTCCTGGAATGACTAGGTCTGGCAGCAGGGGGCGCACAGGGCTGCTGCTCAAATCGGAGAATGGCACAAACTCCAAAAGGGAGCTGGATTTAGACCTCCCCTCCCCATGTAGATAATGGGATTCCTAAAGTGCAGAGTGGGAGAGTGGGTAGAGGAAGCAGGTTTCAGAGACTGAGAACCTACTAAACAAACTCCTAAGAGAACTTTCCCTTGCAAAGAGAATACATGAAAAAAGAAGGGAGAAGAGGAGAGAAGCCTCCCACAGCTGTTAGCCTGGAACAGCCGCTCACCTCAGTTCATCTGGGGAAGGGGCTACAAAGCAAACAATCTTTATTCACAATTGGGGTGGCAGAGGGGAGATACCCCCAGGTCAGTCCAAAAGCAAAGACATTGGGTGGGAAGATGGCACTGGGCGAGGAACTCAGCACTCATCCTCACCCAGCAGGGCATAAGGGTTTCGGCCAGCCAAACTGGACCCTGGAGCTGAGGTTGGGGTGTCCTCATCCCCTTCTCCCTCCTCATCCGCATCCCGGTCCTCCTCTCCCTCCTCCTCACAGGAGCTGCTCAGCTCTTCCTCTTCCTCCTCCTCCTCGTCACCTGCTGGCCCCACCCTGCCCTGCAAAACCACCAGCTCCGTGGTCTCTGGATGGGACTCCCAGGTGCCTGGGGAACCAAAACAAGAAAAAATGGAGGAGAGTTTTGAGCAAAGAACTAAAGCCAGAGAAAGATGGGGAAGAGGCAAAGACTAGGAATAACAATAATCTTTATAGCTGCTGGCATTCATTCATTCATCCATTCATTCAACTTCCTATGTGCAGATTGCTGAACAGAAGCTTTGTGCACATCAACTTCAATAGTTACAATCACCATGCTAAGGGTCAATTATTACCCTCAGTTTGCAGATCAGAAAAACGTCTCAGATGTTAAGTTACAGAGCTAGCCAACAGGTACAGAATCCAGGTTTGACCCTCTTGCTCTCTGGCCACAAAGCCCACACCCTTTTACCTATACCATGGCAGGGGGCTAGGGAAGAATATCTGGGCTCTGACCTTTCTGTTCACTGTAGCCTGGGGGATGAAAACACAGGCTGAGGCGGCCGTCCACTGCCAGCCGCAAGAGACTGTTGGCTGCTCTGTACACATCATTCCGAGCCGCCTTGGCTGTCTTGTAACCACGTTTCTCTGCCCAGGCTGGAGGGAGAAAAGAATAATGGAAAGAGAAGGCATTAACCAGATACCAGTTATATTCCCACTCCCATAACACAGTCCTTCTAGTTTTCCCCAAAACATTCCAGGCCAGAGATCTTACTGGCTATGCAACAAAAATCTAGGGGTGAGTGGACAGCAGCTTCATCAATGGCAGAATCTCTGAGGAGAGGAAAGGAGACAGGGAAGGGTAAAAGGCGAGGCAGGTAAGGAAGAGGAGCTGAAACCAGGTGGGGTGAAGCCAGGCACATGGAACTCACCTTCACAGATGTCCCAGGCACACCAGGGGTGTTCCGCTGAGGGGTCCTCAGCCTCTGGGTGGCGCAAGTGGAGCAGGGCCTGCACGGGAATTCGGGAGGCCAGGTAGCCCACAGCAGTATAGGGCTCCTGGATCTGGGCGATGGGGTAGATCCCTGCCAGAACCTGAGGGAAATGAGCACTCAGTACCTTCCTCAATGTCCCACTTTCTCTCTTTCCCTTACCCACCCTCCCTCTCATACCTGCAACTGCCTAGGCAGAAGAGATGGGAAGATGAGGCCCGGGCAGTCACAGAGCTTCACGGAGGGAGTAAGAAAGTAGGTCTGAAAGTATCGGGTATGGCCTGGGGTTCTGGAGACACTCACAACTTTCCGCCCCACCAGCCCATTGATCAGCGAGGACTTTCCCACATTAGGGAAACCTGAGGAAGGCAAGGAAATTTAATGTTTAACAGGTTTTTACTCTGTGGTGGGACTTGGTGCTATACCTATAGGTAAAAGGGGAACTAAGGCTCAGAAATTAAGGAAATGGTATTGCAGAATACAAATCATGCTCTGGGCTCGCAGGGTTAAATCCTGGCCCTTCCACTTACCAGCTTTGTGATGTCAGGGCAACTAACTTTCTGAGTCTCTGCTTCTTCATTTTACAGCGCAGACACCTCCCTACCTTAGGGTGGTCAGGATTAAATGAGATAACCAATACAACTTGTGTGGGTCAGTGCCTGCAGTACAGTAAGTACCCAGTACAAGTGATCCACATCTCATAATTACCATGACTTGGCCTGGCACAGTGGCTCACGCTTGTAATCCCAGCACTCTGGGAAGCCAAGGTGGGTGGATCACCTGAGGTCAGGAGTTCAAGACCAGCCTGGCCAACATGGTGAAATCCCATCTCTACTAAAAATACAAAAATTAGCTGAGTGTGCTGGTGGGCACCTGTAATCACAGCTACTTGGGAGGCTGAGGCAGGAGAACCACTTGAACCCAGGAGGCGGAGGTTGCAGTGAGCCGAGATTGCACCATTGCACTCTAGCCTGGGCAACAAGAGGGAAACTCTTATCTTGAAAAAAATAATAATAATTACGATGACTTGTCCAGGGAGGAAACTGGAAGCCTTGGGACTCACTGCCACTCTGCTCAAAACCACTACCAGTTTTTGTATTTCTGGCTGACTTCAGTGCCTTTATCTCCCTTCCACAGAGCATCTCATTTACCCCACCTCAGCTGCCCATTCCCGTGGTAATACCTGCATCTTGTCACTTCACAGCTCCAAAGCCTCAATTCCAAGCAACCCTCTCTGCCCTGACAACTCATCTTTCCAGCTCACTTACTCTGGTTCCTCCATTCCAGTAAGTCTTTGACCCCTGACCTTAACACAGTAACACTATGCAATATCCAACTCGTGTCCTCAATTTTCTTCTTACTTGACTCAGATTTCATGATCCAGCTCCTCAGCCAGGCCTGTTCAGAAACCTGGAACTCCCTGGTCCCACCTCTCCCCTCTATCTTACTCACCTGGCAAAAATCCCAACCCTATAAAATCCAGTTCTGCCCATTCAGCACTGCTCCTGGGGAGCTGACTGTGGCTAAGAAAAGATGTACCACTGTGCTCAATCTTTACAACACGTGGAAGTATCTAGGAGGGAGAGAGGGAAGGAGGGAGAGAAAAGTTCTCCTTTGACGACCACCACCAGACCCATTTCTCTGTTCGCTTTGCAGGAAAACTCCTTAAAAGACTTAGCTACTTTTCACCACTTCTTCCTGCTATCTTCTTTGTAACTGTAAACTATAATATACACAAAAATGCACAGAAGGCTGGGCGCAGTGGCTCAAGCCTGTAATCCCAGCACTTTGGGAGGCTGAGACGGGGGGATCACGAGGTCAGGAGATCGAGACCATCCTGGCTAACATGGTGAAACCCCTTCTCTACTCAAAAATACAAAAAAAAACTAGCCGAGCGAGGTGGCGGGCGCCTGTAGTCCCAGCTACTCGGGAGGCTGAGGCAGGAGAATGGTGTAAACCCGGGAGGCAGAGCTTGCAGTGAGCTGAGATCCGGCCACTGCACTCCAGCCTGGGTGACAGAGCAAGACTCCATCTCAAAAAAAAAAAAAAAAAAAAAAAGCACAGAACATACATGTGCAGCCTGATGAACCCGACACCACTCAGTGTGTGACAACAAGTTCCATCTTTCCTTTTTTTGTTTTTGCTTTTGTTTTTGAGACAGAGTCTCACTCCCTTGCCCAGGCTGGAGTGCAACGGTGCAATGTTGGCTTATGGTAACCTCATCCTCCCAGGTTCAAGCGATTCTCATGCCTCAACCTCCTAAGTAGCTGAGACCACAGGCGTACGGCTCCACGCCCGGCTAAATTTTTGTATTTTTAGTAGAGGTAGGGTTTTGCCATGTTGGCCAGGCTGGTCTCAAACTCCTGACCTCAAGCAATCCGCCTGCCTCAGCCTCCCAAAGTGCTGGGATTACAGGCATGAGCCACCGCACCCGGCCTCCATTCATCCTTCTTGATCATAAGCCTCTCCCTCTACACGTGTGAACTTTATCCTTTTAAGAGAATCCACTCCTTACATTTCTCTTTAGTTTATGACCTGTGTGTCTCTCAACAATGCAGCTTAATTTTGCAGCTTTCAAACTTGATACAACTGAAATTGTGCGGTATGGATGCTACTGTGTCAGGCTCCTTTCACATAACTTTATGTGAAGTTGTTGTACCTTCTCTCATGGTCCTACTCCAATTTGGCTTCTCCACCCCACTGAAACTATGGATTTTCACATTGCCAAGCCCGCTGAGCAGGTCTCTGTTCTCTCACTTGGCCTGTCAGCAACAGTTGACACAGCTAATCCCTCCTTTCCTCTTCAAACACCTTCTTCATTTGACTTCTGGGACACTCCCTTGGTTTTCCTCCTTCTCACTCTCCTTTGCCCAGCTAAATGCTGGCTTGTCCTAAGGCTCAATCCTTGACCTCCTCTTCTCCACCTATTTCCTTTCTCTCCTACATCTCATCCAATTCCGTGGCTTTTTTTTTTTTTTTTGAGACAAAGTCTCACTCTGTTGCCCAAGCTGGAGTGCAGTGGCATGATCTTGGCTCACTGTAACCTCCGCCTCCAGGATTCAAGCGATTATCCTGTCTCACCCTCCTGAGTAGCTGGGACTACAGGCATGCACCACCACGCACGGTTAATTTTTTGTATTTTTTGGTAGAGACAGGGTTTCACCATGTTGGCCAGGCTGGTCTCAAATGCTTGGCCTCAGGTGATTCACCTGCCTCCGCCTCCTAAAGGGCTGGGATTATAGGCGTGAGCCACTGTGCCCAGCCTAATTCCATGGCTTTAAATACCATATATATCCATCAATGGCTCCCCAAATTTAAATCTTTCCCAAACTCAAATTTCTATCCTCTTCTCTCCCCTAAGCTGCTGACTACTTGCCCACTGCCTATTCAACATCTCCACTAGGGACATTTAAAAAGAATCTGAAATTTAATTTCTGATTCCCCTCTCCTCCCCAAAGCCTTCAAATCTGCTTCTCCCCTAGTCTTCCCATCTCAGTATTTCCAGTTGCTCAAGACAAAAACCTGGAAGTCCTTCTTTATCCTCACTTTCCTTCATGTGCCAACTGCAAACCATTAGCAATCTCATTTTCTCTACCTTCAAAATATATCATGCTTCTGGCCCTGTCTCACCACCTCCAGCTCCAGCATCCTACTCTAAGCAACTCTTATTTCTCTCCTAGATTACTGAAATAGCCTCAACTGCTCTCTCTGCTCCCCTTCTTGCCCACCTCCCATCATTTATTCTCTACTCAGGAAGTATACTTTTAAGAAACAAAATCAAATCTATCATTCTGCTGTTCAGAAGCTACCCTTGGCTTCTCATGAGACTTGGAATAAAATCCAAAATGGCTGTCACAGCCTCAGGGCTCTACATGATGTGGGCCCTGGCGATCTTGCTGACCTCATTCCCAATACTCTATCCTGGCTCCCATACTTCAATCTTCCAGGCACTCTTGCTGGTCCTAGAATCTCCAAGCCCATTCCTTCCTCAAGAACCTTTCCCCACAGTTCTGAATGGCTCACTTCATCTCATCAACCAGTTCTCTCCTCAGGGAGGTTTTCCCTGAGCACCTCTCCTTTCAGTCACTCTCTAGCCCCTTTCGTTGCTTTATTGCCTTCACTGCCCCTACATGATTTCGGATCACAAAACCTATTTACTCACAAGAAAATAAGCTCCATGAATATAGAGACCTTTCTGCCATTTTCACAGCAGTATGTCTCATCCCTAGAATATCTGGCACCTGGTAAGCGTTCAGTACATATTTGTTGAATGGGTAAATGAATGAGAGCTGGAAGGAAATCCAAACTCAGAGGTGCCTGTGCCACAGCAAACTCCCTCTCACACCACCTGGAATAGAGACCAGCTAAAGCAGAGCCTGCTAAGAGAGGGAACAGAGGCTCCTTGTGAGGGGAAGCCTAGGATCAGAAGTCAGGGAAGGGACAGCCAGATGAAATGACTAGAAAGAGGAGCAATGAGGCAGGTTCTTCCAAAGACAAAAAGGACACTAAGAGATAAGTCAGGGCACTTCCAAGGAGTCCAACTACCTACTCCACATTCCCTAATTTCTTCTGGGTTGGGCCTAATTTGGTTCCAATATCACCTCAGATACCACAACTTGTCCAAGGTCTCTTCTTACCTCTCCTACCCTAAATGAAGACAGGCCCTGGGTCCTAATGATACATTCCTTTTTCCTCCACTGTGAGCTGAGACAAAGCCCTTAAGAGGAGATTCTCCTTGGCAACAAACTTAAAGGGTTAAAACCTAGAAGAAAACTAATACTTGCTGAGCTCCTACTACGATTTGATGATCACTGTACTACAGACTAATTACTACAATTCAAATAGTTTATATAAACCACTTAAAACAGTGCCTGTTACATAGTAAGCACCATATAAACACTAAGTTTTAATAATAATAATTATTACTGTTATCACTATTTGTCAGATATTCTTAGGCTCTCTCAACACTATTCTCATCATTCCTCACATCCATTCTTTTTAAAGACAGGGTCTCACTCTGTCAGCCAGGCTGGAGTGCAGTGGCACAATCACAGCTCACTGCAGCCTTGAACTCCTGGGCTAAGTGATCCTCCTGCCTCAGCCCCTGAAGTAACATGGACTACAGGCACACACCACCACACTTGGCTATTTTTTTTTTTTTATCTTTTGTAAAGATGGAGTTTCACTATATTGCCCAGACTGGTCTTGAGCTCCTGGTCTCAAGCAATCCTCCCACCTCAGCCTCCCAAAGCACTGGGACTATAGGCATGAGCTCTCACAAATGGCCCACATCCATTCTTTTAATCAGGTATCAATGGCCTTTTTTAAAAAAAGTCAAAGTAACTAAGACTCAGAGTAGCAAAATCACTTGCTCAAGACCTCACAGCTGAGAAGAGGCTGAATTTAACCCAGGCTGTCAATGATCCCTCCACTGCAGCAGATGCTTCTTCTGCCTTGCCCACCACCACTGGCAGAGATCACCCCTCAGACACCCTGGGGCCTAATGAAACGTGATCACCCTCTCTCTTTTCCAAATATGAAAACCCTGTACCTCCTTGGAGGCCACCACGCACAAGCTGCCACTTCCTTACCCACACAGCCGATGGTCACCACCCCATCCTTGTAGCGCTCTCGGGTTGGGCCGGTTGGCTCCATTGCTGAATCAGTCTGCTGCTCCACCAAGACTGCTGGGCCATCGTCCTCTTCCTCCTCCTCCCCGGAGCCATTACCCCAGGTGGCCCCCGCTACATCCCGAGCAATCTTCTCCCGCCAGCTGCTCAAGTCCACTGCTCAAAGAAGGAGAAGATTAAAGAGGTCCTCCCCAGGGCTGCTGTGTATGATGGCACATACTGTGCCTTGCAGCCTGCACAGATTATGTAACTGGCACCCTCTGGAGGTGTACAGTGCCAACCTGAACAAGAGCAGGTCAGAGAATCTCCCAAAAGTCACTTGATCCCACCCTCCCTGGAATCATGCACATCTCTCCGAGCTTCTGAAAAGTACTAGGAAGGCTAAAGGCAGCAAGCCACTGAGGCTCCCGACTACTTGCTACCTCTCGTCCCACCAGGTCAGTCTGCTCCTTACTCTATCCCTTCCCCGGCTTCTTGCATATCTCCACCATACAGCGGGTGGCTTCAGGAAAGGTGAGCAAAATGATTCTGCGTCTTGGGTCTTCCCCATGTCCTCCTACAGCCCTCCTCTAAGGGCCACATACCTTTCCCCACAGTGATGGCTTCACAGGCTCTCAGCAACTGCTCTGGCCCCAGGGCCCGAGTCCATCCTCTCCCCCGCCTCCGACTCTTCTTCAAGACTGAGATCAGAAGGCACGAAAGGATTGGCACACGGGCTTAGGCCTCTCATCTCTCCCACCACCCTTAGGCCCAAGACCAGGTGCCCCCTTGTCAACAAGCCTCTCTGTTCTCCCCTTTGTCCCCTGCCAACTCACCTCTCCCAAGCTGCCCTCTCTCATTGCCCACTCACCACTACTAGGGTCCTGTGGGGTGCGGGGGTCCCGAGGGAAAGAGGTGAAAAGGACGACATGGAGCTGGGGATAGTGTTGATGGAAATAATGCTTCCAGGCAACCACAAGAGCTGGTGGGGCCAGATCCACCTTGTTCAAAACCAGCACCAGGGCCAGCCCAAGTTCTCCAGTCACATACTCATAAAGTGCTGGCGGGAAATTCACAACCTAGGACAGGGTTGATAAGAAGATGGAGCAGTGAAAGGTCAACCCAGAGTTCTCTGCCTCCAGCTCCCCACTTAGCAGGCATAGCTCAGAGACAAGGCCCTGGTGGTAGCAGATTCTGGGCTAAAAACTATAAACCAGCCAAACTGAAAAAGGAAGACAAAACAGGGGTTAGTAATATTTCTGAGTCTCAGGGGGCTTCCTATAGGTCATGATTAGAGATGGAAATGAACCCAAAACAAGACAAGGAAACAGCGTCACTTAGCACACTGAGGTAAAGGCTGGGATCGGAAATAGGGATGGGTGTTAGGGTAACAATTAGTCTGCTTTTGTGTGCGCACAACTATATAAGTGTGTATACATGCAAGTACATGCACTCGTGTGCATGTTCGTGTGTTAACAATGTGACTGTGAACATGTGTGCAAACATGCCTGTGTATATTGATGTGCACATGATGTATGTGTCAGTACATGTGTGTGTGTACACATTGTTAAGGACCTCCAACCTAAACGGTCCTCACAGACCTCCCTTTCTCCCACTGGAGGACAAGAGTGAAGTTGCAGAGCTAGGATTCATACAGGGCAGTCCAGCAGCAGTCTACAGCCTTAACTACTACTCTACGATTCCAGGTGGGTTCTGTAGCAACTGATGCGGCAGTACTAGAGAAATGAGATAAGGAAGAAAGGGCATCTTTGGGCTGGGCAGGAGGAAGCCCCCAATTGCATTCATAGAATCCCTGGAGCTCCACACTTGGATTTTCTGTTGGTCTAACTGTGATGAGTTAAAAGGATAGGACATGAATGTTTTGAAAAGGAGAGTGAGCCGGCCAAGGGAGAAGTGACAGGCTATAAGAGAGAATAAAAAACTGAGTTCCTAACTGCAGACATCAGCACTAGGCAGAGGTCAGAAAGACAGGAAAATAGATACCTGTCTCCCAACTCTTGCCTCTGACCTTTGCCCCTGAAAAACCTTTCTCCCTCCTCCTCCTTGGCCACCCTTATTCCTAGTACTCACTGGATGTCGGATATCAGTGATAAGCAGGACAATGTCAGACATCTCTAACACACGCCACAGCTGCCTCCATGTCTAAAAAGACAAGATCAGGAAGAGAACCTGAACACAGAGTCCCTCTCAAGCCTGATCCCAAGCCAATTTGACCATTGGTCACTATGCCCCACTCCTGTCCCTAGAGTACACTGTCACCTCCAGATTGTGCTCAAAGTAGCTGAGTTTCTCAGAGGAGTAAGCCCCATGAATCTTCCCAAGATACTCTTGGAAGCTCCGTTCCTCTTGGCTCATTAGTTGCTCCTTGGACATCTCATAGCTCCAAGGAGGACGTCGAGGAAAGTCCAGAACTGGGAAATCAGGAAAAAGTCCAAGTGTGAGGGAATTTTCAGGATTCAAGAGTACATCCCAGACCCCTCCATCCTCACACTAGGCTCTTACCTTTCCAAACTCCTTTCCCCAGCCCAATACTTGTCTTGCCCTCACTCACCTGAGCCAGGCTGATAGACCTCCCGGATGTCCAGCTCCAACACCTCAGCACTGACCGGCTGTAGAACTTGCTCCCGGGCTGCTCTCTTTCTCCTCTCTACCTCCTCTCTGCTGTCTCTCTCAAAATGCAGTCGGTATCTAAGGGAACAGGGACCAAGACATCCAGCGCAATCCTGTGGCCACAAACTCCTATTTTCTCCCCTCTTGGACAATCAACTTCGCAAAGCATTCTCTCGTCGTTCAAGTCTCCTCTCTCAAGTCAGCCTTCCCCCAAGTCCTTCTTTCAGGCAATACTCAGCCTCCTCCTCCTAAAAGCCCAACTCTCTCCAGCCCCTCTGGAAAGCAAGATTGTGGCCCGCACTGGGGAGCCGAGGGGCTAGCGGAGAACTGTGGCATCGCAGGCCCACCGTCTTCACCAGCAGCAGCCCACTTTCCCCCAAAGCTCTGACTTCCGGGTAGGCGGGAAAGCCGGGACGAGCGCCCCCTCCCACCCTCACCGATTTGGGTCGTAGCCTCGTGGACCCAGCCCCTGAGAAGGCTGCTGGTTAAGCCTGCGGATATGATGGGTCACAGACTCCCCGTCCGAGGTGTCTGTCTGTTCCTCTCGCCGCTCCCGGCTCCCGCTGCGGCTGTTGGAACTGGAGCGCAGCCCATCTTGAAGCCCTGCGGGGAGGGGCCGGTGACGCCAGTGCTGGCCAGCTCTCAGGGGCCATAAGACCCTCTCCCCCACCGGTCTGACTCTTCTTCATCCCACTCAACTTCTTCCGACGCTCTGTCCTCCCAACCACCCTATTCGGGACCCTCCCGGATGTGCGTGGGGGGGAATCACTCCTCCAGGGAGCAGTAGGGACGGCGCCCCGTGCGAGCTGGAGGGATTCCCCTCCCCCAACTCTCCATCCTTCCCCACCCCTTCCAGATGTGGGGGGGTGGGGTGGGAGATCCCCTCCGCGATAGGCCGCGAGGGTTGGCGCGGTCCCACGACACCCTCCCACGACCCCCAGAGGTGCAGCGGGCACACCCCTCCTTCCAGCTGTGCGGAAGCCCGAGCCCCGCCTCCTCCTCCAGCTCCCGCACTGACCTCTCTTCCGCTCCCGTTTGTCCTGCAACTGCTTCTTCTTCTGCTTCACGCTAAAGGGCTTCTTCCTCGGCATGGCCCGGACCAGTCACCTGGCCCGCCCTCCGCCGAGCTCCTGCCGCCTCAACTGACTGCCCCCCGGGGCAGTCCCCGCCGCAGGGGCCCGGGACCCTAGAGGAGGCGGAGCTAGCAGGTGACGTCAGCGGGCGGGCCCGACCGAATTGCCGCCGCGGCGGCGATGGAAGGCGGACAGGGGAGATACACAGTCACTTCCCTCCAGGAGCGAGGCGAAAGGATGATGCGGGGTGGGCTACTGGCACGTGAGAGCCAGTAGCACCGAGAGAGCACCCCGGCGGCGAGGAAGGAGGCGCGCGTGGGAGGACCAGGCTAACTTCGTCACGGACGCTACCAACTCGCGTTCGGAGGAGGGGGGAGCGCGTGTCATCACTACCTTGCGCTCCCGGGAGAAGCTACCACTCACCTGGAGGGGGCGGCGGAGCGGAGGGCGGGGCCTATTACCTAGGGGAGAGGAGGAGTGGACACGCTGAGGCTACACTCCCAACCCCCAGGCTTGACCTTAGTGGAAAGCCGAGACGGTGCGTCCCGGGAATGAAGCCAGGTTGCTGGGCTACACCGGGGGCACGGTCAGAGGTCTTTAGGGGAGGGCGGCGGTCTGAAGAGTCCTGGCTGCCGACCTGCTGGGACCCAAATTCCTTGTGGGAACGATGATAAGGAGCAGGTTTACAGATCAGAAGTGCAAAAGCGGGCGAGAAGCGAAACCCAGGCGGGACAAGGGCTTTTGGAGGGAGGTCAAAGGGCACAAAGTTGTGCCTGCAGCTGTTACCATAGTAACCGAGGACCGGATGTGGCGATCTTACGGTGCGACAGTCCTCTTCTCAGGCCTTCTGGCCCGAGAGCCTGTTGACTCTGTGACACACTCTGAGGAGCTGGTTGTGGTGTTTTCCAGCGAGGGAAGAAGAGCGGAATTTTTTCAAAGCATTTATAGAAACGCAGCAAAAGGAAGGTGTGAGGTTGCCGCCATGCCTGGCAGAGACGGAGAGAGGCAGTTTACTCCAGAATGCGGCCGCCACAGATGTTCTCCGCAACCTTCCGGAAGTGGAATGGTGGGAGCTTGGGCATTGCTGCCCACCGACCCCCCGGAAGCGGAAACAGAATCCCCGCGTGCCCCTTCCTCACTACCCTCCAAATCCCGCTGCAGCCATTGCCGCAGCCACGATGCCGAAACGAAAGAAGCAGAATCAGCACCAGCCACCGACACAGCAGCAACCCCCACTGCCCGAGCGGGAAGAGACTGGAGATGAGGAGGATGGGAGTCCCATCGGTGAGGGGTCAGGGAGGGATGTGCACATGCCTGTCAAGCCCGTCCGGGCGAAGGGCTAGGGGCTAATAAGGTGCGAAGGAAGGGGCTCTAACGGAAGGAGGAAGGGCGCACGCGCTGGGTAGGGATGGCAGCAGGGCTGTCCCAAATGGAGCCTTGAACCAGGAGTTCTCTTACTGGAACCGTCAACCTCAATACGGCCCCAAACCTTTCTGGAACGCGGGGGTGGAGAGAGTAAAGAGCTCTTTTGCGCAGCCGCAGAACAGTAGGGGAAAGGGGCAGTAGAGATGTTGCAGATTGCGATGACTGGGTTGACAGTTTGTATCCGGATTTTGATTGAAAAGGTACAGGTGCCGCTTTCTCTAAACTAGTCCTCTGGCCGAGTGAAAGGAGAAGAGAACTGACTGGCCAGCAGTTAAGGTGAGGGATTGGTTTATGTCTGGAGACACTTAGGTTGTTTTGGATAGCGACGGTACGGTGAGGAAAAGAAAAAGTTGTATCTTTTCCTGCATTATCGCCTTTGATTGAATATCTACTTTTTGCAAACCCTGAAACAGCTTTGCAGAAAAAAGAGCAGATAGATGGGGTGAGAACTCCTAAGACTGCTGAAAATATACCTGACTTTACTGGTTGAATTAAGAAATGAGTAATACAAGAAAAACGCCTAAGAACAGAATCATCAGTCCTTTAATCCATTCTGATGACCATATTTTCATGTCTGCTCTTAGGACCACCCAGCCTTCTGGGCCCTCCCCCCATGGCCAATGGAAAACCTGGCGACCCTAAGTCAGGTGAGGAGGAAGGGGCCCTGATCCTTGTATTAGGTCGCGGATAAGACGGCAAGGGAGGGGATAAAACCCAGGAAGGACTTAAAAATCAAAAGGTCAGGGATTCCATCCCTAAATGAATGGAGAGAAGTTGTATATTTGCTGACTGAAAAACTCAATGTTGTAAAAATGTCACTTCTTCCCAAATTGATGTATAGACTTCATGCATTCCAAGTCAGAACACCCATAATGTTTTTGTGGAAATACACAGTATTATAGGGAAATGCAAAATATCAAGGTGAGAGACTGTCAAAACAATCTTGAAGTGGGAGGGCGTACTATGAATATCAAGATTTGTAAGCTGGGCATGGTGGCATATGCCTGTGGTCCCAGCTACTCAGGAGGCTGAGGTAGGAGGATCCTTTGAGCCCAGGAGTTTTTGAGGCCACTTGGGCAACATAGTGAGATCCTGTCTATAAAAACAAGAAGGAAAAAAGACTTACTATAAAGCTACAGTAGTTACAACGATGCGGTTTGGACACAATGATACACATAAGTCAACAGGACTTATGTCCCGAAGAGTCCAATAACAGGCCCATACATGTGTGGACACTTCATTTATGATGAAGATGGAACTGGAAAGTTGGTCTTTTCAATAAATGATATTGGATCAATTGGATATTCATGTTAAAAAATGGAATTTCACCTTGTAGTCATAATCATATTGTATAATGGACTGTAGATCTAAGTATAAAAGGTAAGAGAATAATTATTCTAGAAAGTAAATGTATTTTCTAAGAGTAGCTAAGAGTTCTTAAACAGATAAGAAATGTAGGTATACACACTAACCATAAAGGAAAGATTGATAAATTGAACTCCATTAGAAAATATAAATTTGCGGCCAGGTGCAGTGGCTCACACCTGTAATCCCAGCACTTTGGGAGGCTGAGGCGGGCGAATCACAAGGTCAGGAGTTCAAGACTGGACTGACCAACATAGTGAAACCCCTATCTCTACTAAAAAATACAAAAATTAGCCGGATGTGGTGGTGTGCGCCTGTAATCCCAGCTACTCAGGAGGCTGAGGCAGGAGAATCGCTTGAACCTGGAGGCGGACGTTGCAGTTAGCCGAGATCGCACCACTGCACTCTAGCCTGGGTGACAGAGTGAGACTGTCTCAAAAAAAAAAAAAAAAGAAAGAAAAGAAAATATAAACTTGCCAAATAACGCCATTAAGAAATTAACAGGAAGCTATACAATAGAAGATATTTGCAACAAATATAACCAATAAAGATCCTTTATCTATAATATATAAAGGATTCTTCCAGACAAGCCATTTGAAAAATCGACCAAAAAAAAAAAAAAAAGGACACCTTATTAAAATGGAGCTCTAAATGAACTAAAAGTCTAAATCAACAAGTACTCAATATCATTAATCGTCAAGTAAATGCAAGATAAAAATATACCACTTTGAAATTAGAACTCTTGTGTACTGCTGCTGGGATTATAAAATGGTGAAACTACTATATAAAACAATATGAAGAGATTCCTCTTAAGCAATTAAAAATATGTATGTATGACAAAAAAAATTAAAAATAGAACTACCCCAGAACTCCTGCTTCCAGGTATATAGCAAAAAAAAAAAAAAAAATGGAAAGCAGGGTCTTGACATATTTGCAGACTCATGTTCATAGCAGCAGTATTCACAATAACAAAGAGGTGGAAGCAACCCACATGTCCACTGATGGAAGAATAAACAAAATGTGGCGTGTACATACAATGGATTATTATTCAGCCTTAAAAGGAAGAAAATGCTGTCACATACTACAACATGGATGAACTTTGAGGACTTTATGTTCAGTAAAGACATAGTGTATGATTCTGCTTATCTGAGGTGTCTAAAGTCAAATTCAGGGGCCAGGCGTGGTGCTTCACACCTGTAATCCCAGCACACTGGAGGCCAAGGCAGGTGGATCACTTGAGGTCAGGAGTTCGAGAACAGCCTGGCCAAAATGGCGAAACCCCATCTCTACTAAAAATAGAAAAACTAGCTGGGCATGGTGGTGCATACCTGTAATCCCAACTACTCAGGTAGCTCAGGCATGAGAATTGCTTGAACCTGGGAGGCAGAGGTTGCAGTGAGTCGAGATTGCACCACTGCACTCCAGCCTGAATGAGAGTGATATTGTCAAAACAAAAAATAAAAATAAAGTCAAATTCAAAGAAACAGTAGAATGGTTGTTACTAGATGCTGGGGGAAGGAAGACAGAAAAGGGGAGTTTTGTTTAATGGGTACAGAGTTTCAGTTTTGCAAGATAAGAAACTTTTGGAGATCGGGCATGGTGGCTTATGCCTGTAATCCCAGCACTTTGGGAGGCCAAGGCAGGTGGATCATGAGATCAGGAATTCGAGACCAGCCTGGCCAACATGATGAAACCCTATCTCTACTAAAAATACAAAAATTAGCCAGGTGTGGTGGTGGGCACCTGTAATCCCAGCTACTCAGGAGGCTGAGGCAGGAGAATCGCTTGAACCCAGAAGCCGGAGGTGGCAGTGAGCCGAGATCGCGCCACTGCACTCCAGCCCAGGCGACAGAGCGAAACTCCATCTCAAAAAACAAACGAACAAAAACTTGGAGATCTGTTTCACAACAATATGAATATACATAACACTACTGAACTGTACACTTAAAAATAGTTAAAATGGTAAATTTTATGTGTTTTTTACCACAATAAAAAGCAAACAAAACGAGGCATGATGACTCATGCCTGTAATCCCAGCACTTTAGGAGACCAAGGTGGGAGGATCACTTGAGCCCAAGAGTTCAAGACCAGCCTGGGCATGTGGCAAGACCCAATCTCTCATTAAATAAATAATAACCAAACAAAATAACCACCACTTTTCACACTCACCAGAACGGCAAAATTTAAAAATCTAACAATTCTAAGTGTTGTCAAGGCTATAGGACAACTACTGGTGGGAGTGCAAATTGCTATAACCACTTTGAAAAAAAATTTGGCATTATATGTGAAACTTGAGCATAACATATACTTTATAACCCAGCAATACCTCTACTATGTATATACTCAACAGAAATGCATACGTATGTGTAACAACATGTATAAAAATGTTTATAGTGGCATTTCTCGTTATAGCCCCAAACTGGATACCACCCACATGTCCATCATCAGTAGAATGGATAAATAAGTTGTTGTGTATGCATGCAATGGGACTACACTGCAACGAAAATGAATGAACTACTGCTACAGGCAACCTGGATGAATCTCACAAACATGATGTTGAGCGAAAGGAGCCAGACATAAAAGAATGCAGACTGTATGATTCCATTTTTGTGAAGTTCAAAAACAGGCAAAAACTAACCTATGGTGTCAGGATAGTGGTTACCTTTGGGGAGGAGGGTGGGTAATGGGAAAAGGGGCACAAGGGGAGGATCTTTTGAGGTGCTAATAAGGCTTTATCTCTTCACCTGGTGGTGGAAACTCAAGTGTGTCTACTTTGTGATAATTGGGTTGTGCACTTAAAACTGGTGTGTCTTTAAAACTGCTGTTCTTCAATAAAAAAAATTTTTTAAATCAGGGCTTATCAGGATTCAGCTGCCCATTGGTCACCTTTCTGTGTCTTTCTTTCTCTCTCTGTCTCTCTCTCTCTCTCCAGCTCTTCACAGAGGTCCTCCAGGATCAAGGGGACCACTGATTCCACCACTGCTGAGTCTCCCACCTCCTCCTTGGGGTAGAGGCCCAATTCGGAGAGGCCTTGGCCCCAGGTCTAGCCCATATGGTCGTGGTTGGTGGGGAGTCAATGTTGAACCTCCTTTTCCGGGGCCAGGTCATGGGGGTCCCACCAGGGGAAGCTTTCACAAAGAACAGAGAAACCCTCGAAGGCTCAAAAGCTGGTCTCTTATCAAGAATACCTGCCCGCCCAAGGATGACCCCCAGGTTATAGAAGGTGAGGTCCATTTTGTTACGCCCATAACTCCCAGAGTGACCTAATTTTCAGAAGATCATTCATGATCTTCTTTGGGCTTTCCTTTTTGCTTTTGAAGCAGAAGTAGACCTGAATGTTATTTCTCCCAGGAGAAAAACTACCATTCCAAAATACCTGGAAATGGTAGGGGGTAGAAAATCAGTTCTCCTTCTGTCTCTGCTTTTCATCATATTTGTTTTCTTTGTTGCTCAAATTTTTAACTTTAATTTTCACTTGTTCACAGACAAATCCGACCGCCCTGTCTGCCGACATTTTGCCAAAAAGGGTCACTGTCGATATGAGGACCTCTGTGCCTTCTACCATCCAGGCGTCAATGGACCTCCTCTGTGAGACTGTGCCTTCCCATCCAGGCTGGAAGGAGCTCTCTGTGACCTAGCGGCCATGTATTTCTCTGTAGCCCTGTAATGGCTACTGTGAGGCTCTTCTAACACCCTCTGTCAGTGACACACCCACCCCATCCACCACCTCCCCAGTTTGGGGTCCAGAGTTGTGTTGCGTCACTGGTGCGCGGTGTATGCGCTTTCTTCTGATCCAGCCTTTAGAGACTTGCCTTTGGGACCCATCTTTGCTCCCTTAAGTTGCCTCCTGGATCTTCTTTCCCATCATCAAATGACTGCTGAACAGGAAACCTCTTTGGTGCTGTTTCTTGTGCATCTGTCCACCTGTTCCCCAGTACTGCCCTCAATTCCTGAGAGCCCTGGAGCGGTTTCCTACCATTCCCTTCTTTTAGCTGCTTGTTTTAAGTCCTTTTTATGTGACATTCCCTACCCCCAATGTTGTCAGCTGCTTATGAAACTCAGCCAGGTTGTCTAACCTGGGGTCAAGTTTGGGTGACTGGTGCAGAGTTACTTCCTAAAAGGCCACTCTCCCTGCTTTTGGATTTCGTAGTTTCTCTGTCAGTAGCATGATCCCCACCGCCGTGGTCTATGATCACCGTGCTTTGTGAAACTGTGCATCCCCTTGTAGCCTCTCTCAGTGTCTGTGGCATTTTTGTGACTTCCCAGCACTAGAATAAGTTTTCCTGCCGAAACGAGTGAGGCGCTTGACGCCCTCTGGACTTTCCCACTTCCCAACATGGAAGAATTGTGAACTTTCCATCAGACTGCCTCCCTGGCCCTCCCCATTCTTCTCCTGTTGGTTACTCTGGGTCTGACACAGGCCCATGAGATGTCTTATAAAGCCTCCAATGGCTTTATCCTACCTAGATCCCTTCCAGCCCATTTTACTTAGACTATGTCATTGTGAGACCACCAGTCCTTTCATTTGAATTCTGTGAATCTCCACCTTGCCTATCTTTGGGTGGAACCTGGACAGTACTGTCGCCTTCTTCCAACCCTCTTCCCCTACATCCCTGGCACTGGTTGTTTTCTGTGAAAACAGCAGTGAACAGGTTCAGTTTTGAACTGGCCCTGAGGAAACAGGTCAGGAGTTGTATTGGCAAGAGGGAGGGATGAGAGTTGTTGGAGAACTGAGAATGAGGTGTTTTTTGTTTTTTTTTTTAACATTTTTTTATATTAGTAATAAATGCAGTGGAAACCAGCATTTTCTTTAATCCCTGTGTTCTAGTCATCTCTGGAGGTACAGATGAAGCTGTTCTCACCTGGTGGAGTCAGCTCATTCTTTAGTTCATACACACTAGTGATGGGGAATGACAAAGCTTAAGGTTCTTCCAGGCTGAAAAAACCAATGGAGGTTCCATTGGCCTGTAGGCATCAACCAGACCAAGCTGCCTTATGTTCAAGGGCAAAGTTTTGTAAGAAAAAGGAAAGGCCAGGTGTCTGTGGAGTTATTTTTAAATATTTTACTTGGCAGAGTTTGTGTTTATGGAGTGGTAATGATGAAGGAGTCTTTCAGCAGCAATTTGCAGAGTGCCTGTGGGCCAGGCAATATACTAAGCACTAGAGATAACTGACAGCCAAAGCCAATGGATTTAAAATGTACAAGGAAGACAGGTTTCCCATAACCACAAATAGCATGTAAAGTTAAACCTGCCAGAAGTGCTGGGAAGAAGACAGGGTGAAACGGAGTTGTGTAATAAAGGGAGTCGGGGAAGGAGATGCAACTGAGACAAGCTCCGAAGGATAAACAGGAGGTGGGGTGGGAAAGGGGAGTCAAGGCAAAGGTCTTAGCTAAAAGACCTAGGGGAAAAGGAGCTAAGAAACCTAGGGACAGTGGGAGATGATGCAGAAGAAAGAGGAGTTAGACCACTCAGGGCCTTGGAGAACATGAGGATTTGGCTCTTTTCTTAGAACAGAAGCCTTTGAAGAATTTTAGACGGGAGTATCATGGCTTAGGCTGGCTTTTCAAAAAAATCAGCTTGTATGAAGAGGGCCCACCTTGGACCTGAAGTTAGTTAGAAAGCTACTGGCTACTTCAGTAGTACAAGTGAGCCATGATGATGACATAGACTTGGGTAGGAGAGTTGGAGAAAAGTAGACATTTGAAAATTACAGGTCAAAACAAAAGTATCAGATTTCTCCAGGTAGTTCTGGCTTATGTAACTGCCATTTAAAAAGAAGTCTTAAGATAGAAGTTTATTTCTCTCACAGGTCAAGAGGTAGACAATCAACAATCCAAGATATGTGACAATGCCACCATTACAAGGTCCCTGAGTATTCAGAACCTCAACCCCCAACTGTTAGATTCACAACCACAAACTTCTATTCACAGTCCAAAGTGAAGCTTTGGCTTCCTCATCCATGTTCAAAGCCTCAGGATGGAGGAAGAGCCAAGAACACCAGTTGTCTGGGAAGAAACTTCCTTTTTTTTTTTTTTTTTTTTTTTTGAGACAGAGTCTCCTGTCGCCCAGCCTGGAGTGCAGTGGCACAATCTCAGCTCACTGCAAGCTCCGCCTCCCAGGTTCACGCTATTCTGCCTCAGCCTCCCGAGTAGCTGGGACTACAGGTGCCCGCCACCATGCTCGGCTAATTTTTTGTGTTTTTAGTAGATACGGGGTTTCACCATGTTAGCCAGGATGGTCTCTATCTCCTGACCTTGTGATCTGCCCACCTCGGCCTCCCAAAGTGCTAGGATTACAGGTATAAGCCACTGCGTCCAGCCAGAAGAAGCTTCTTAAAAGTTAACTTACAGCTCCTCAACTTATGGGCAAGCATTTAAGCTGAGTTTATTAATTCTACAGAGGTTATCTCCCTAAAAGAGGGTTAGGAATGACAGGGTTAGGGTTTGTGTTTGGTGATTTCAAAAGAAGCAGAAAAGGCCGGGTGTGGTGGCTCAAGCCTGTAATCCCAGCACTTTGGGAGGCTGAGATGGGCGGATCACAAGGTCAGGAGATCGAGACCATCCTGGCTAACCTGGTGAAACCCCATCTCTACTCAAAAATACAAAAAAACTAGCCGGGCGAGGTGGCGGGCGCCTGTAGTCCCAGCTACTCGGGAGGCTGAGGCAGGAGAATGGCGTAAACCCGGGAGGTGGAGCTTGCAGTGAGCTGAGATCCGGCCACTGCACGCCAGCCTGGGTGACAGAGCAAGACTCTGTCTCAAAAAAAAAAAAGCAGAAAATTGTTCTATGACTACTTCTTAATCTTATCTAGAAGGAGGGAGAAATGAAATATGACTAAAGCTGTAAGGTAAAAAAGCCAATACATTTTAGCTGACAGGGAACTGTTTGGTGTTTTTGTGCTTAGACAAGATTTTGAAGTTTGTCTAACTTCATCACAAACACAGAATGACCTTGTTTGACACTGATTTTCTGTGAGATAGTTTATGTTCAACAAGAGTACCAGGGCCTAACTATGGGCAACAGGCCAGCTCCCAGCAACACCAAAGCCTGCTAGTTATTGTCAGGCCAATTCCCAATTCTCAGGGACTGTTTTTCTTAAAAGTAAACAAACATATAATTACAGGTTGAGATGAATCATATGAAGGAAATAAATGGGGTACTGAATAGAAACAGTAGTTGGGGAGCTACTCAAGACATGGTGGCTGGGCGCAGTGGCTTATGCCTGTAATCCCAGCACTCTGGGAGGCTGAGGCGGGTAGATCACCTGAGGTCAGGAGTTTGAGACCAGCCTGGCCAACAAGGTGAAATCCTGTCTCTACTAAAATACAACAATTAGCTAGGCATGGTGATGGTCTATAATCCCAGCTACTTGGGAGGCTGAGGCAGGAGAATGACTTGAACCCAGGAAGCAGAGGTTGCAGTTAGCCGAGATCGCACCATTGCACTCCACCCTGGGTGACAGAGGGAGACTCCATCTCCAAAAAAAAAAAGAAGACATGGTGGCTAGGATAGACCTCTCTGAGGAATCTGTAGATGAAGGGCCCAGAACTTAGCCTTGAGGAACTCTGACATTGAATGGCTAAGTGAAGAAGGACAAGGATAAGCCAGACAAGGAGACTAAGGAGAGATGACAGAGAGGCAGGGAGAGATCTTAGAGTATGGCATCACCTGGCTGCTTGCTCAGTGCCAGGTACCCTGCTAAGCTCTTTATAGACATTGTCTTACTTAAGCTTCATATACTTACTTTTTTTTTTTTGGCGGGGGCGGGTCGTTCAAGCGATTCTCCTGCCTCAGCCTCCCAAATAGCTGGAATTACAGTGCCCACCACCACACCCAGCTAATTTTTTGTATTTTAGTAGAGATGGGGTTTCACCATATTGGCCAGGCTGGTCTCGAACTCCTGACCTTAGATGATCTACCTGCTTCGGCCTCCCAAAGTGCTGGGATTATAGGCATGAGCCACTGTACCTGGCCAAGCTTTGCATACTTTCAATGAACACTTTAGTGCCTAGTGTAGAGCAAGCACTGTTTTAGGAGCTGGAGATACATCAATAAAAAGGACAAAATCCTTGCCCATATGGAGCTTACATATTGCTTTGAGGGTGACAGACAATATACATAGGTAGTATAATTTTAAGTAATAGTAAGTGCTCCAAATGAAAATAAAATGAAAAAAGAGGTTAGAGAGTGACAGGGGGAAGAGAACAGGTAGATACAAAGAGAGAGCTGCTTTGAGGAGGTAACACAGAGAGAGAAAATTAAACGAGGGAACAAACCATATGAACACACGGAGAAAGTGCATTCCAGACACAGGGAACAGCAAAGGCAAAGGCCTTGATGCAGGAATGACTTTGGGGTGTTTGAAGTAAAAACAGAAGGCCAGGCCAGACGTGGTGGCTCATGCCTGCAATCCCAGCACTTTGGGAGGCTGAGGCAGGAGCACTACTTGAGCCCAGAAGTTCGAGACCAGTCTGGGCAACATGGTGAGACCCTGTCTCTGCAAAAATGTTTAAAAAGTACCCAGGCCTGGTGTCATGTGCCTGTAGTCCTAGCTAGTTGGAGGCTGAGGTGGGAAGATCCTTTGAGGCTGCAGTGAGCTATGATTATACCACTACACTCCAGCTTGAATGACAGACCAAGATCCCGGCTCAAAAAAAAAAAAAAGCCCACTGTGGCTAGACTGTGGGAGATGGGATCAAGATGTTTAACAGAGGGCATATTGTACAGAGCCCCATAAGCTATGGTAAAGCATTTGGATTTTATTCTGGATTTTATGCTTTTTTTTTTAATACTTTTATACTTTGAACAAATGGATTTTTTTTTTTTTTTGAGACGGAATCTCACTGTGTCACCCAGGCTGGAGTGCAGTGGTGTGATCTTGGCTCACTGCAACCTCCACCTCCCAGGTTCCAGTGATTCTCCTGCCTCAGCCTCCCAAGTAGCTGGGACTGCAGGCACCCACCACCACGCCTGGCTAATTTTTGTATTTTTAGTAGAGACAGGGTTTCACCATGTTGACCAGCCTGGTCTCGAACTCCTGACCTTTTGATCTGCCCGCCTCAGCCTCCCAAAGTGCTGGGATTACAGGCGTGAGTCACTGTGATCGGCCCATGGATTTACATATAAAAACTACCTCCGACTGTAGATGTGAAGGATAGACTAGAGAATGAGAATGACAGCAGGCAGACCAGTTAGGAGGCCAGTGCAGTGGTCCAGGGAGAAGAGACGACGGCTTGGTCAGGGTAGAGGTGGAGAGAAGTGGTCAAATTTGGGTTATGTTTTAGTCTCAGTTGATGGCAATTACAACTTTCTAGTTAACTCAAGCCAGAAACATTGGAGTCATCCTTAATTCTATTTGTCAAACATGACCTCCAATCCATTAACAAAACTTGTTGGCTCTTTTCCAAAATATATTAGAAACCAGCCCTTTCACACCTCCACTGCTGTCACTCTAGTCTGAGTCACCATCACCTCCTAATAGATCTCCCTGCTTCTGTCATTTCTGCCCATTCTCTGCTGCTCGCCCCCTCCCGCCCCCCGCCCAGGTTATTCTCAGCACAGTCTCCAGAGTCATCCTTTTTATTTATTTATTTTTTAACAACTTAAAAAAATTTATAGGCTGGGCACAGTGGCTCACGCCTCTAATCCCAACACTTTGGGAGGCCAAGGCAGGTGGATCACGAGGTCAGGAGTCCGAGACCAGCCTGACAAACATGGTGAAACCCCGTCTCTACTAAAAATACAAAAATTAGCCAGGCGTGGTGGTGCACACTTGTAATTCCAGCTACTCAGGAGACTGAGGCAGGAGAATTGCTTGAACCCAGGAGGCAGAGTTTGCAGTGGGTCGAAATCACGCCACTGCACTCCAGCCTGGGCGACAGAGCAAGACTCCGTCTCAAAAAGTAAAATAAATATTAAAAAATTGTATTATATACAGACCAGGGGTCTCACTATGTTGCCTAGGTTGGTCACAAACCCCTGGGCTCAGGCAATTCTCCCGCCTCAGCCTCCCAAAGTACTGGCATTACAGGTGTGAGCCACTGCACCTGGCCAGGTCATCCTTTTATTTATTTTATATATATATATATTTTTTTTTTTTTTGAGACGGAGTCTCCCTCTGTCGCCCAGGCTGGAGTGTAGTGGCGCGATCTCGGCTCACTGCAAGCTCTGCCTCCCGGGTTCACACCAATCTCCTGCCTCAGCCTCCCCAGTAGCTGGGACTACAGGCACCCGCCACCACGCCCGGCTAAATTTTTTGTATTTTTAGTAGAGACGGGGTTTCACCATGTTAGCCAGGATGATCTCGATCTCCTGAACTCGTGATCCGCCTGCCTCAGCCTCCCAAAGTGCTGGGAGTACAGGCATGAGCCACTGCACCTGGCCCAGGTCATCCTTTTAAAATGTAGGTTGGATCACATCACTGTGCTTAGAAGTCTGCAGTGACTTCCATTTAAATCAACAGAAGAAGCCAAAATCTTTAAGATAAGCTAAAAGACCTTTCCCAATCCAGACCCTGCTTTACTTCTCTTTTCACCTTTCCCACAACTCTGGCTCACTCATGCCACCCCAGCCCCACTTGCCTCCTTCCTGTTTGTTTCCCATGTATGTCAGAACACTCCTGCCATAGGGCTTTATTCCAGCTGTTTCTTATGCTAGATAAAGGCCCATCTCCTGGAAATCCATGTGGCCAAAACTAATCTTCTTCAATGATTTGCTTGAATTTCACTTTACTGAGGCCTCATTTAGTACTAAAATCTGTCCTTTTTATACTTTTAAACTTGATCTATATTTTCTTTTATCTATAGTATCATCTCCCTTGCTAGAAATGTAATCAGAGATCTTTATTTTATTCAGTAGTATCCCAAGAGCATAGAATAGTGCCTGGCACATACTATACACTCAATAAATATATTTGTTGAACAGATGAATGAAAAAATGAGGCAGACTTAGCTTGCTGATGGATTGATTGGGGAGGAGGAATGGAGAAAGAGGACGACCTTTCAGTTTTGGCCCAAATAACTGAATGACATGTGGTGCAATTTCTGGATGGGGAAGCCTGGAAGAGACAGGCTTTAGGGGTAAGAACAAGAGCTCCATTTTGTACGTATTAGAGAGAGTTATTAAAGATCTCAGAGAAGATGTCCCATAAGCAGTTGAATTCATGAGCCTGGAGCTCAGGGCAGAAGTTAGGGGCCAGCAAGAGAAGTTTGGGAATCTTCATTGGTTATAGACGGTATTTAAAGTCAGGAGGTAATAGGTGATAAGTCTAGATTAAGGAGAGGGTCAAAGATTGAGCCCTGAGGCACTTCAACATTTAAACTTCAGGAGAAGCCCATTAGATACAAAGGAAACCTGTAGAGAGTAGTGTCCCTGAAGAAAACAAAGGAAGGAGGGAGGGAGTGACCAAGTGTATCAGATGTTGTTGGGAGAGTGAGTAGGATGGCCCCAGATTTGTTGACTTTGGCAAGTGTGAATTCAGACAATGGTGGCAACAAAAGCATGATTGTAGTGATTTGAGAGCTGACAGAACTACAGGGGCACCTTACTCAAGCTCCCGTATTAAGTGGTAGAGTTAGAAGTGAACCAAAGTCTTAGGCCGGGCGCGGTGGCTCAAGCCTGTAATCCCAGCACTTTGGGAGGCCGAGACGGGCGGATCACGAGGTCAGGAGATCGAGACCATCTTGGCTAACACGGTGAAACCCCGTCTCTACTAAAAAATACAAAAAAAACTAGCCGGGTGAGGTGGCGGGTGCCTGTAGTCCCAGCTACTCGGGAGGCTGAGGCAGGAGAATGGCTAAACCCGGGAGGTGGAGCTTGCAGTGAGCTGAGATCCGGCCACTGCACTCCAGCCTGGGCGACAGAGCGAGACTCCGTCTCAAAAAAAAAAAAAAAAAAAAAGAAAAGAAAAAAAGAAGTGAACCAAAGTCTTGATTGTGGTGATAGTTTACTGGGTTTATGCATGTCAAAACTTATTTAAATGTATACTTTGAAGTTTATTTTGGGTACCATTTTATTTTGTGTACAGTTTATTGTATGTCAATTATATCTCAGTAAAGCTGTTACCAGAAAAAAAAGAAAAAAAAAAATGAACCGAAGCTCCACTGCACCATGACTTCTGCATGTTGGGCTCCAGTTCCCTGTTTACAATTGTACACTTCGGGATTTTGTGACACATTTCAACACTGGACCGATCAGACCTCTCCCTTAGTCATTGGACTGCGCTGTCTTTTCTGCCCGTGACCCAGTCTCGCGCCCCATGACCCTCTCCTAAAACACGCGCAGTCTCCTCTCTCTTTCCCTTCCTCTCTTGTCTCTTCCTTGCCTACCAGCCTCACCTGATGGGCTCGTGTTCTCTCCGTCCCCGATCCACTCGGGCTCCGGCGGCTGCTGCTTGGGCGCCTTTGGCATCGCGGTGGCAGTTAGAGCTAGAAACGAGAGTTACAGATAGAAACTAGAATATGCTTAAAAAAAAAAAAGTATGCCTCAACTCCTTCATACTAGTAGGAAATTATTATGGTCATTCCTGGAGTCTCGCGGCGTCGGGAGGTCACGGCGTCAGGCTTCCCAGACCGTCGTAAACGCCATGTGGACGCGACTAGAGTAGGCGGACGCCGGCCCCGCCCCGTCATTGCAGGCCACGCCTCCACTGTACCAGGGCCACGCCCCCGAGATGACGGCGAAGCTCGCACGTGCGCAGCCCGGGGTGGGGTTGGCCGCGGCGGCTTGGAGAACCAGCCCCATCGGGGTTCCCCGCCGCCGGAAGCGGAAATAGCACTGGGCGCCGCCACAGCAGCTGTAACTGCCACCGCGATGCCGAAGGCGCCCAAGCAGCAGCCGCCGGAGCCCGAGTGGATCGGGGACGGAGAGAGCACGAGCCCATCAGGTGAGGCTGGTAGGCAAGGAAGAAACAAGAGCAGAGAGGGAAGAGAGAGGAGACTGCGCGTGTTTTAGGAGAGGGTCATGGGGCGCGAGACTGACCGGGCCCGTGCGGAGGTTACTGCGCATGCGTGCCGTGGGCCCGGGAGGAGTTTGCCGGGCAGGAGTGGGTTTGGAATCGGGGTTAAAGGAAAGAGATCCAGATGTCGCACGTGACCTAAGTGAGACTGGGCAAGAGAAAAGAAAGAGCATATGGCACCGAGGGAGAGTTGGGGAGAAATGGGAAAACCTTGCTTAAAGAATTTGGACATCCGCCCACCACACACTGTATTCCAACAGGAATATATGAGCTCTGCCTCGACCTCCTCTTCCCCCTGCGCGCGCACACACACACTTTGGGAGCCTGTGATCCCACTTGTTTCTCAAGAGAGGGTGACTCCTTCATAGTTTCTTTCTTTTTTTTTTTTTTTTTTTTTTTTTTGAGACGGAGTCTCGCTCTGTGGCCCAGGCTGGGGTGCAGTGGCCGGATCTCAGCTCACTGCAAGCTCTGCCTCCCGGGTTCACGCCGTTCTCCTGCCTCAGCCTCCCGAGTAGCTGGGACTACAGGCGCCCGCCACCTCGCCCGGCTAGTTTTTTGTATTTTTTAGTAGAGACGGGGTTTCACCATGTTAGCCAGGATGGTCTCGATCTCCTGACCTCGTGATCCACCCGTTTCGGCCTCCCAAAGTGCTGGGATTACAGGCTTGAGCCACCGCGCCCGGCCCATAGTTTCTTTCTTAAGACACCTCTCTCACTCAAGTGGAGCAAGAGTGTAGATTTTTGATGTCGGAATGAGGGTTAAGGTTTACTTAAAAGCAGCGAAAGTTTGTTAAGCGCCTGTTTGTAATTAAGCACTGTATATACTGTGCTTTGAGAGAGGAAGGAAAAAAACATTAAGATATCCTCCCAGGGTTGAAGTCACTTTTAAGGGGGAGATAAATGGACACAACTAACTACAGTAGGTACACAGTAGCTAATTTTAGAAGCACTTATTGGATGTCTGCTGTATACCAGGTACTGTGTTGGAGGAATTGGGAATGTAGAGATAAAAGATAAGAATTTCCTTCAAGGGACAACCCAATATAGTGAAGGGTGAGAGCATTAACCAGACAGACAGTGGTTGTCAGAGTATGATGAACATGCTTAAGAATGCTATGGGACTGAAGAGAGGTGGAGCATCTACTCAGACAGGTAAGGGAGTGTCAGCGAAGCCTCCCAAGAATATGTAATAGCTGAGTACTTTTTTTTGACGCACAGTCTAGATCCATCACCCAGGCTGGAGTTCAATGGCATGAACATGGCTCACTCAGCCACTACCTCCTGGGTTTAAGGGATCTTCCTGCCTCAGTCTCCCAAGTAGTTGAGACTACTGGCATGTACCACCACACCTTATTTTTAAATTTTTTGTAAACACAAGGTCTGGCTATGTTGCCCAGGCTGGTCTCAAACTCCTGGGCTCAAGTGATTCTCCTGCCTCGACCTCCAAAAGTGCTGGGATTACAGGCATGAGCCACTGCACCTGCTCCCCAGAGTTTATTCATGAAAGATCGTCGTGAATTAGTAAGGGGAAGCGCATTCCTAGCCAAGGAAGTTTGTGGAAAGGTAGAGATGTAGGCAAGCCTGACTGGTCCCACTAGAGCCTGGTAACTAGTGTGATGAAGTCATAAAGATGATCAGGAGACAGATAATGAAAGGCTTTAGATGCCATCCCGAGGAGTTTAATCCTAAAGACATTAAGAAGGAAGGCCCATTGAATTGCATAAGGAATGATTATGATCAGTTCACCCTATAGCACTGAGCAATGGAGAATGGCCTTGAATTGGTCAAGATGGAGGCAGGGAGACCATTTAGGGGGCTCTGGCCATGATCTAGGTGAGAAGTGGTAAGGGGATAAGCCAAGCTCTGAAGAATAAAGAGTTACTAAGGAGGTGGCATTGATCGGAACTGAGAACTGATGAAATTAAGGGAGGAGAATTAAGGATGACACTTAAGTAACCCAGTGACTGGTAGACTGTTAACTGAAAGCAATAATGGGCAGGAGAGTAAGAAGTGAAAAGAGATAAGATCAACTTTTGAATGCTGAGTTGGGTATTTCTGAGGAATTTCTAAAAGGAAATGGCAAGAAGAGAGTTTGTTTAGTCACTGTGGAGAGACAACTAGACTAGGAGTAAAGACACAGGCAAGTATAGTTGAAGTGCTGGATGTGGAAGTCTCCTAGAGAGTGTTTGCAGATTGAACAGAAAAGAAGGTGAAAGGTGGGAACCCTAAAGAACTTCAGCAATTGCAAGAAGCAGGTAAGGAAGGAGGCTGAAGAGATGAGACTGAGAAAGGCAAACAGCCAGTGAAACTGGAGGCAAACCAGGAGTGGGCAAGATCCGGGAAGTTAAATAATGATAGAAAAGAATTAAAAAAGGTGTGGAGGTAGGCAGCATGGAACGCTGCAGAGAAGTCAGGCAAAATAAGAACCGAAAAATACTTTGCGTTTTGAGGAGCTAAGGGATCAGTGGCAACTTTGGCAGAAGTAGTGTTCATTCGGAGATGATACCAGATTGCAGTATGTTTCAAAAGGTATGGGAGGAGAGAAAGTGAAGTTCGTGTGAATTATAATTTTGAGACCCAATGAGGACAAGAATACAAAACAGTAACGGGAGAGAGGGGTATAAGGGTAAGGAAGGCTTTCTTTTTTGCTTTGAAGGAGCAGCTTAAATGATACACGAAAGGAAAGAAGACACAGTATATCTCTAGCCACACTTAACTTTTTCAGTTCCTTGGGGATTATACTTTCTCACAATGAACCTGTTCAGAGGCTCTTCCTGTCCCTATGATCAGGTGGATAAGAGTGATTAAAGTACAAAAGATTTTTTTGGTTTTGGTGGGGTTTTTTTTGTTTTTTTTTTTTTGTGACGGAGCCTCACTGTTGGCAGGCTGGAGTGCAGTGGCGCGATCTCAGCTTACTGCAGCCTCAATGGCAGGTTCAAGCCGTCCTACGTAGCTAGGACTACAGGCACACACTGCCATGCCGGGCTAATTTTTTGTTTGTTTTTGTTTTTTGTTTTCTGTAGAGATGAGTTCTTGCTATGTTGCCCAGGCTAATCTTGAACCTCTGGCCTCAACCTTGGTCCCCAAAATGTTGGGATTACAGGCATGAGCCACTGCGCCTGGCCAGATTTAAAGGAAGGAGAGATGGTATGGCTGTGTTAGTCCTTGGGGAGAAATTCATGTCTGGGATGAGTCAGTCCTCTGTGTTGATAAGATGAGCTGATCGTGTTTTTCCTTCTTAGGTACTTCAGTGGATCCTTCCTCCTAATGTCTTTAGGATTAAACTCCTTGGAATAGCATATAAAGCCTTTTATTAATCCCACACAACTTTTCAACTCTCACATTAGTCACCCAATACTGGGCTCAGATGTTTTTTTCTTTGATTTTTTTGTTTGTTTGTTTCTTTTTTGTGGTTTGGTTTTTGGGGAAGAGGAGGGTCCCAAATTTTGAAATGTGTTCTGGATGGAGGATGCAGATTAAGCAGACGGACATAAGCATGCCTGGGACTTCATAAAGGATCAGAAAGAAGCCAGTATGGAGACCATAGGTGTGGGTCAGGAAACAGAAAAGATAGGGTAGGGCCCTTTTAGTCTGTGAAGCCTTTAACTATTGGGATTGTCTCTCACTACCTCCAGTTTTTTGGAAAAGTAGATGCACCATAAAACTTTCCTGAATAAATGATTACTTTGGAATACATGAAATTCTGGTTTGAGAATATTTTAATGTAGTAGATGGCGGATACCATTGACTTTTTTTTTTTTTATACTTTAAGTTCTAGGGAACATGTGCACAACGTGCAGGTTTGTTACATATGTATACATGTGCCATGTTGGTGTGCTGCACCCATTAACTCGTCATTTACATTAGGTATATCTCCTAATGCTATCCCTCCCCCCTCCCCACAGACTTTTTTTTTTGAGACAGAGTCTCGCTCTGTCACCCAGGCTGGAGTACAGTGGTGCGATCTTGGCTCACTGCAACTTCCACCTCCTGGGTTCAAGCGATTCTCCTGCCTTAGCCTCCCAAGTAGCTGGGACTACAGGTGTGCTCTACCACGCCCAACTAATTTTTGTATTTTTAGTAGAGATGGGATTTCACCATGTTGGCCAAGCTGGTCTCAATCTCCTGACCTCATGATCCACCTGCCTTGGCCTCCCAATGTGCTGAGATTACAGGCGTGAGCCACCACACCGGGCTAATTTTTTTTTTTTTAATGTTAAATACTGAAATGCTTATGGGTAGAATTAGATAGCAGTGGATGGAAGGGATGTTTTGGAAGGGAAGATAATAAATAGGCCTAAGCCTGAAGGGAAATCATGAGGTTGCTGGCTGCTCCAGTAGGGGAGGGAGTTGGACATGGTCCTCCACCTTCAGGGAAACAAGGATGGACGGAGGGGTAGAGCTAGAATCTGTTGAATCAGTTTTGGCTTTCCTGGGAACACAGGCTAAACAGTCTCTCAGGTTACTCTCTAGAATGAAAGCACACAGGTTAATATGACACAATGTGATTTGTGCTATAATATTCAAGCAGAACAAGTAAGGCATAGACCCAGGTGTTCATTTGCTTACCAGATAACTCTATTTACATGGCCTGTAGGTTTTACAAACAACATGTCCCCCTAGCCAGGCACAGTGGCTCAGACCTGCAAGTCCAACAGTTTGGGAGGCTGAGGCAGGAGGATTGCTTGATGCCAGAGGTTCGGGATTAGCCTGGGCAACATAATGAGACCTCCTCTCTAAAATATATATATACTTTTTAATTAACCAGGCATAGTGATGCTTGCTTGTAGTCCTAGCTACTCAGGAGGCTAAAGCGAGAGGATCACCTGAGCCTAGGAATTTAAGGTTACAGTAAGTTATGATCATGCCACTGCATTCCAGCCTGGGTGACAGAGCAAGACCCTGTCTCTTAAAAAAAAAAAAAAAGGAGGGTGTGGTGTGTGTGTTGTATACATGTGTATGTATACATACGTATCTCCCAAATTGAATTTATAATATCTTCTTCCTTCCTATAAGATCTTCTCTTCCACTGCCTCCTTAATTAATAAATGGTACCACTTAGCCCAGCTAATTTTGCCGGCTAAAAACAAAGGAGTCATCTCTGAGTGCTTTTTTTCTTTTTTTTTGAGACGGAGTCTTGCTCTGTCACCCAGGCTGTAGTGCGATAGTGCAGTCTCAGCTCACTGCAACCTCCGCCTCCTGGGTTCAAGCAATTCTCCTGTCCCAGCCTCCCGAGTAGCTGGGATTACAGGCGCCCGCCACTATGCCCAGTTAATTTTTTGTGTTTTTAGTAAAGACTGGGTTTCACCATGTTCACCAGACTAGTCTTGAACTCCTGACCTCTAGTGATCCGCCTGCCTCGGCCTCACAAAGCGCTGGGATTACAGGCGTGAGCCATCACACCCAGCTGGGTGCTCTTTATTCCCCACCTCTAGCCCCATCCTGTGAATTCTTCTTTCCTCTTGTCACCACCACCCAGACTGCTCTGACAGCCTCCCCAACAGATTTCCCACTATGCTTATTCCCTCCCATTCTTGCTCTACTCTGAAGCCAAAGTGAAACTTTAAAAGTGTGAAAGCGATCATACCAATAAAATCCCCAATCCTTAACCTTACTACAGGGCCCTCACTCCAGCCTTCCCTTGCACCATTCTCCCCTCAGTCTGTAAGCTTAGCCATACCAAACCTTTCCCTGTCTCTCAGTGTGTGTGCTTTCTCACAGCTGGGCCTGCGCACAGCACTGGAATTGCACCATGTCTCTGACGAACTTCTCATACTCCTCATTACTTCAGTTATTAGCTTAAATATCATCTTTTTAGAGAGGCCGCCACCAGAGATGAAGCCAGCCTCTCCTCAACCACCAAGTAGGCTTTACCTTTTCTTTTGGAACCTTCAGTACACCTGGAATTACCTATTTAAAAATCTCTCTTCCTGGCCGGGCGCGGTGGCTCAAGCCTGTAATCCCAGCACTTTGGGAGGCCGAGACGGGCGGATCACGAGGTCAGGAGATCGAGACCATCCTGGCTAACACGGTGAAACCCCGTCTCTACTAAAAATATAAAAAAATAAGCCGAGCGAGGTGGCGGGCGCCTGTAGTCCCAGCTACACGGGAGGCTGAGGCAGGAGAATGGCGGGAACCCGGGAGGCGGAGCTTGCAGTGAGCTGAGATCCGGCCACAGCACTCCAGCCTGGGCGACAGAGCGAGACTCAGTCTCAAAAAAAAAAAAAAAAAAAAATCTCTCTTCCTATAGCCTGTAAGCTCCAGAGGAGACCACGGTTGTCTTGTTCATTGTTATAATCCCCTATGCTAGCACAGTATCTGACATGTGGTAGCTGTGTAGTGAATAAATACTTATTGGATGAATGAATAGAGATGGGAATGATTATTTCTGCTGGAGTTGTGAGACAGTAAAAATATTTAGGGAGTGATAGTTAAGCTAGAAAAATAATAAAATAGGATGGAAGCTACAGAGATCTTGCAGGGGAGATCAGACTGCATTGGAATTTGTAGATAAGCATTCACGATCTCTGCTTAACTTTCTAGACAAAGTGGTGAAGAAAGGGAAGAAGGACAAGAAGATCAAAAAAACGGTGAGAAAATGAGGGTCGAGGATAAGAAATGACTATGGGTGTTTCCAGGCTAAATAAATGGCCATGTGAAGGAGGTGGGAGGTCCAAGGGAGGAGAGAAGATCTTGTCAAGAGAAGAGTTAGGCTGGGCATGGTGGCTTACGCCTGTAATCCCAGCACTTAGGGAGGCAGAGGTGGGAGGATAGCTTAAGCCCAGGAGTTTGAGACCTGCACACTCCATTCTCCACTAAAAGAAAAAGAGAGACAGGAGGTAAGGTGAGGATGGAGTGGAGGGCCAGTGGGCCCATGTGTGGCAGAGCACAGCTTGATTGGATTGCTCTTGGAACCATGTTTACCTGTATCTTAACTCCCTTGATAGTTCTTTGAAGAGCTGGCAGTAGAAGATAAACAGGCTGGGGAAGAAGAGAAAGTACTCAAGGAGAAGGAGGAGCAGCAGCAGCAGCAGCAGCAACAACAGCAACAGCAGGTACAAGTGCCACAGGGCCCACCAATCCCTTTGCAGCCCATGTTGCTCCACTCAGCTGATGGGGAACCTTCTGTGAGGCAGAAATACAGCAGGGGCCTGGGCTTCAGTTTCTCATTCTTCTTTTGCTCTCAGCAGCAAAAAAAGAAGCGAGATACCCGAAAAGGCAGGCGGAAGAAGGATGTGGATGATGATGGGGAGGAGAAAGAGCTCATGGAGCGTCTTAAGAAGCTCTCAGTGCCAGCCAGTGATGAGGAGGATGAGGGTAAATGACCTGAGGGGGAATGGGTACCTGGAATCCATGAGTCATGGAGAGTGATGCCTCATACCTTGATCTTCAAGTTGGATTAAACTGGAGGGCCAGACATTGTAATTGTTTCCTATCTCATGTTCTCCCCTTGTCATTTCAGTACCTGCCCCAAAACCCCGCGGAGGGAAGAAAACCAAGGTAAGCCATCTGTGTGGTAAACAGACCCCAAGGATGCAATCTTGACCATCCTACTGACTTCTGTGGCCCTTTCATTCTCTAGGGTGGTAATGTTTTTGCAGCCCTGATTCAGGATCAGAGTGAGGAAGAGGATGAGGAAGAAAAACATCCTCCTAAGCCTGCCAAGCCAGAGAAGAATCGGATCAATAAGGTGACAGTGGTGGCTCGATCAGTCATTCTCGCTCCATTTAGCACCTTCTGGCCATGGTGGAGTAATTTCCTGCTTTTAAACTAGCTCTCCTCGATCTGTCTTACTTATACTGTTAAAATCATCTTTTTAAAATACATGCCCAGGCCAGGCACAGTGGGTCACACCTGTAATCCCAGCACTTTGGGAGGCCGAGGCGGGCAAATCACGAGGTCAAGAGATCGAAACCAGCCTGACCAACATGGTGAAACCTCATCTCTATTAAAAATACAAAAATTAGCCAGTCATGGTGGTGTGTGCCTGTAATCCCAGCTACTTGGAAGGCTGAGGCAGGAGAATCACTTGAACTTGGGAGGCGGAATTTGCAGTGAGCCGAGATTGAGGCACTGCACTCCAGCCTGGGCAACAGAGCAAGACTCCATCTCAAAAAAAAAAAAAAAAGCCCTTTTTATCACTCAGACATCTTCAGTGATTCTGTTGCTTTAAGCACAGAACCTGAAACAAAGCCCCAGGTCCTTGCTCTTCTACTTGTGACTCTTCTGCGTGTGCATCTTAGTCCATGTCCATTTGCCCTCTCAAGAAAGCCTCCAGTGCTAGTGCCATCCACTCCGGTTGCGCACTTGCCTGACTTATAATCCTTAACCTTGCTGATGTTCGCTAGTTGTCTCTTCACTATCTAGTCTCAAGCTGGAGGGTAGGGTTTTTCTGGGTCTCATTTTTCGTCAGCAGCACTCAGTACAGATGGTCTCCAACTTATACTTAGGCATACGGTTTTTCTACTTTATGATAGTGTGAAGGTCATACTCATTTAGGATACTCCTCAATTCATGATGGGGTTATGTCCAGATAAACCTATAGTAAATTGGAACTATCACTTTTGATTTATGATACTTTCAGTTTCTGGTGGGTTTATCGGGACAGGATGCAACCTGATCATAAATGGAGGAGCATCTGTATGGGTAACACAGGAGACTCTCTAGAAATGCTTATTACACAGCAAAGTAGCACAATAATTTGTACGTATGTGTTTAATGTGTATGTGTGTCTCCTCCAGGCCGTATCTGAGGAACAGCAGCCTGTGCTCAAGGGCAAAAAGGGAAAGGAAGAGAAGTCAAAAGGGAAGGCTAAGGTGAGAGAGTAACTAGCAGGAGGAGGTATTGGGGCCCAGGAATTAAAGCATTTCATCCCACCTGTCTTTTCCCATTAGCCTCAAAATAAATTCGCTGCTCTGGACAATGAAGAGGAGGATGAAGAAGAAGAAATAATAAAGGAAAAGGAGCCTCCCAAACAAGGGAAGGAGAAGGCCAGGAAGGCAGAGCAGGTGTGTGTATTTGGTGTTGGGGGAAGGTAGAATGAGGGACTAGGGCTCCAGGGTTCTTATGGGAGAGTCACGATCTGGGGATATAGTTACTATCCCAGCAAACCTTTTTTCTTTTCTTTTTCTAGGGGGAATGGTGGGGTTGTTGTTTTGTTTTTGTTTTTATTTACACAGGATCTTACTCTGTCCCCCAGTCTGGAGTGCAGGGGTGTGAACACGGCTCACTGCAACCTCAACCTCCTGGGCTCAACAGATTCTCCTGCCTCAGCCTCCTGAGTAGCTGGAACTAGAAGTGTGCACCACTACCCCTGGCTAATTTTTTAATTTTTAGTATAGAGACGAGGTCTCACTATGTTGCCCAGGCTGGTCTTAAACTTCTGGGCTCAAGCAGTCCTTCTGCCTCAGCTTCCCAAAATGCTTACAGGTGTGAGCCAGTGTGCCCAGTTAGCAAACTTTTTCTTTTTTTTTTTT
This sequence comes from Macaca mulatta, assembly GCF_049350105.2. Taxonomy (NCBI): domain Eukaryota; kingdom Metazoa; phylum Chordata; class Mammalia; order Primates; family Cercopithecidae; genus Macaca; species Macaca mulatta. The sequence continues at coordinate 152,466,640 of NC_133409.1, read as the reverse complement.
TTTTTTTTTTTTTTTTAGACGGAGTCTCGCTCTGTCGCCCAGGCTGGAGTGCAGTGGCCGGATCTCAGCTCACTGCAAGCTCCGCCTCCCGGGTTCCCGCCATTCTCCTGCCTCAGCCTCCCGAGTAGCTGGGACTACAGGCGCCGCCACCTCGCCCGGCTAATTTTTTGTGTTTTTAGTAGAGACGCGGTTTTGCCGTGTTAGCCAGGATGGTCTCGATCTCCTGACCTTGTGATCCGCCCGTCTCGGCCTCCCAAAGTGCTGGGATTACAGGCTTGAGCCACCGCGCCCGGCCAGCAAACTTTTTCTATAAAGGGCCTTGTAGTAAATGTTTCTGGCTTTGCAGGCCACATATAATCTCTATTACATATTCTTTTTTTTTTTTTACCAACTCTTTGAAAATACAAAAACTATTTTTATAAAGTTCAGGAGCTATGTAAAAACAAGTGTGAGGTCAGCCTTGGCCCATGGGCTGTGGTTTGCAACACCTGATCCAGTGAGGAAAGGGCCTGGAATTTATCTCAGATGATCTGGGTCCTGGCTCTGCGTTCACTGGCTATGACCTTAAATACATCTTCCCATCCCTTTGGGTCTCACTTGTCTCCTTTGTGTGATAGAAGGAGGAATCTGGAGATCTCTAGGGTCCCCATGCCTCCGGCACTTCCTAGTTCTGTGATTCTGCTTGGTTCCTCTGACTGTACACTAGAGATTCCTGATGTTTTCTTTTCTTTTGTTTTCTTTTTTTTTTTTTTTTTTTTTTGAGATGGAGTCTCACTCCGTTGCCCAGGCTGGAGTGCAGTGGCATAATCTCGGCTTACTGCAACCTCTGCCTCCTGGGTTCAAGCAATTCTGCCTCAGCCGCCTAAGTAGCTGGGACTACAGGCACATGCCATCATGACCGTCTAATTTTTTGTGTTTTTAGTAGAGACAGGATTTCACCATGTTAGCCAGGATGGTCTCAATCTCCTGACCTTGTGATCTGCTCGTCTTGGCCTCCCAGAGTGTTGGGATTACAGACATAAGCCACCGCACCCAGCTGGCTACCTGATCTTTTCTTTGCATGTTAACAGGGAAACCACAGAAACTCATTTTATGCAAATGAAACTCTTGAAATCCACTTAACTCCACCTTCAGTTACTTTATATTGGGAGTTACGTTTATAGGGACATACGCGTTGTCACATTTCATACATATATATTCGTACCATTTGTTTTGTACCATTCCTGGTAGCAGAAATTGGTAAAGGACTACAGGGAGACTAGGGGCTGGATATGAGAATGAGAGAGGATCCCAAGATATTTTAGGACTCTGAGTAGTGAAGGAAAGAGCTGACTGCGGAACTGGGGCAGGGACAGGATGCAGATGACATGAAATCTGAGTTCTAGAAGGAGTCCCTGGGTTTTTTTGTTTGTTCGTTTGTTTGTTTTTGATATGGAGTCTCGCTCTGTCACCCAGGCTGGAGTGCAGTGGCACAATCTCGACTCACTGCAAGCTCCACCTCCCAGGTTCACACCATTCTCCTGCCTCAGCCTCCCAAGTAGCTGGGACTACAAGTGCCCACCACCATGTCCAGCTAATTTTTTGCAATTTTTAGTACAGATGGGGTTTCACTGTGTTAGCCAGGATGGTCTTAGATCTCCTGACCTCAGGATCTGCCCGCCTTGGCCTCCCGAAGTGCTGGGATTATGGGCGTGAGCCACCGCACCCAGCCGGGGTCCCTACTTTTGACCATCCCTGGGTTCTCACAGGGTTCAGAGGAAGAAGAAGGGGAAGAAGAGGAGGAGGAAGGAGGAGAGTCTAAGGCAGATGATCCCTATGCTCACCTTAGCAAAAAGGAGAAGAAAAAGCTGAAAAAACAGGTAAGACCTTGGTTCTTAGCGGTCAAAAGTAGGGGATTTTTAAATACTTCAACTAGGGGACATGCGATTGGGAATAGGAAGGACAGCTTTGGGGGCTACTCCAGGTAAAACAATCGGAGTAGGAAAATAATTGTGTTCTGTGAGCCTTATCTCAATGTCTGATGACATGGGGTGTTTCACTTTGGGGTTTTTTGTTTGTTTTTTGAGACAGGGTCTCACACTGTTCCTCAGGCTGGAGTGCAGTAACGTGATCTCTGCTCACTGCAGCCTCAACCTCCCAGGCCCAAGTGATCCCCCCACCTCAGCCTCCCGAATAGATGAGACTATGGGTGGCACCACCATGCCCGGCTAAATTTTGTATTTTTTGTAGAGACGGGATTTTGCCATGTTGCCCAGGCTGGTCTCAGACTCCTGAGCTCGAGAGATCCACCTTCCTCAGCCTCCGAGAGTGCTGGGATTACAGGCGTGAGCCAGCATGCCCAGCCAGCATGGGCTGTTTCATGGTGATGGAAAACTGATAGACTGTGGCTTCAAATGTAGTTTTTCCTTCCTTCTCAGATGGAGTATGAGCGCCAAGTGGCTTCATTAAAAGCAGCCAATGCAGCTGAAAATGACTTCTCCGTGTCCCAGGCAGAGATGTCCTCCCGCCAAGCCATGTTAGAAAATGCATCTGACATCAAGGTAAGGTCTCAGGGGGCCCCTTCCAGTCCACTTGCCTAGGGAAGAGCCAGTTCTCTCATCTTCCCTGAGTGGCCATGGTGTGTGAATGGCTTAGTTTAGTGGGAAGAAAGATTGGAGGCATTTTCCACACCTTGGGTTCTGCCAACTTGAGCAAGAAGATAGAAAAACCAGTAGAAGTAGGGTCCACCCTCGGCAGAAAATAGTGTGGGACAGACTACACTAGCTGAGGACGCATGGGACTCCCATTACAGGCAGTGGACAGGGCAGGGACTGGCTGTGGGGAGAGGAAGGGGATTATGCTGGAGGTATCGGTTTGTCAGAGGCTTCCCTGCAGGGAGAAAGTGACCACTCCTGTCCCAAAGGGAGAATTTTCATGTGATCATCCCTTCCCTCTGCCACCTCTTTCCTGATGGCTGCAGCTGGAGAAGTTCAGCATCTCCGCTCATGGCAAGGAGCTGTTCGTCAATGCAGACCTGTACATTGTAGCCGGCCGCCGCTACGGGCTGGTGGGGCCCAATGGGTGAGAAGAGGAGGGAGCTGGAGGCCAAAAAGGGGAGCAGCCTGGAGGGATAAGAAGAGATTTCTCAGTGGTGGCCAGGTCCTAATAGCTTTTATTCCCCAGCAAGGGCAAGACCACGCTCCTCAAGCACATTGCCAACCGAGCCCTGAGCATCCCTCCCAACATTGATGTGTTGCTGTGTGAGCAGGGTGAGGCCAAGGGGCTTGGTGGGGTGGGCAGTTGGGTAGAAAAGCCAGCCAAGAATAGAAGAAATTGTGGCCATGGTGTTGGAAGGGATGTGGAGCGAGACTGGGGACTGGGAAAGGGATGCTAACGAAAGGAGGGGAGAGTTAATGAGGAACTTGTTTCATTTGGAATGAGTACAAAAAGCTGGGCAGGGTCAGGCAAAACAGAAATGCAGTTGAAGGGAAAGAAGGATGAGACTCTTGGCTCTTGAGGCTGCCTGACTGTTCTCCCTCTGCCTCCCAGAGGTGGTAGCAGATGAGACACCAGCAGTCCAGGCTGTTCTTCGAGCTGACACCAAGCGATTAAAGCTGCTGGAAGAGGAGCGGCTGCTTCAGGGACAGCTGGAACAAGGAGATGACACAGCTGCTGAGAGGCTAGAGAAGGTAGAGGAGATGGCGCAGGGGACACGGGCTAAGACTCGGGGGTTCCTGGGACCCTCAGACATGTGTCCTCTTCTCCCTCCTCCCAGGTGTATGAGGAATTGCGGGCCACTGGGGCAGCAGCTGCAGAGGCCAAAGCACGGCGAATCCTGGCTGGCCTCGGCTTTGACCCTGAAATGCAGAATCGACCCACACAGAAGTTCTCAGGGGGCTGGCGCATGCGTGTCTCCCTGGCCAGGTGGGCCATTCACCTCACTGCCCTCCCTTCCAACCTCAGACCACCAGGGCCCTTTCCCTCTATCCCTTCTCATTCTTCCAAGGCAATAGGGAGGCTCAAGGCTTACCTCTCCCTCCTTACTATCTGTGTTGTGAGAGCTTAGGGTCCTTCTGTTTCTCTCTACCTGGTGGTGAGTTCTCACCAACATACCCTGCAGCTGGGCGCAATGGGTCACGCCTTCATGCCTGGAAGGCAGAGGCAGGAGGATTATCTTGAACCCAGGAGTTTGAGACCAGCCTGGGCAATATAGCAAGACCCTATCTTCACAGAAAGGGAAAAAAAGCATATCCTAGCCTGGGCAACATAGGGAGACACTGTCTCTACAAAAAATTTAAAAATTAGCTGGACTTGGTGGTGCACGCTTGTGGTCACAGCTACTCTGGAGGCTGAAGTAGAAGTATCACTTGGACCTGGGAGATTGAGGCTACAGTGAGCCCTGACTGTGCCATTGCATGACAACCTGGGCAACAGGGCAAGGCCCTGTCTCAGAAAAACTTAAACCATAGCCTGCCCAAGAACTTCTCTGAGGAGAGCTTGGGAAGGAGTGTTCATGGTCTCAGGCTCTATCTCCCTGAATTTTCTCTGGGGTTGTCTGAGCAAGGATCTTTCTCTCCCTGACCCTGCCCTCTGCTCCCCACCCTCTAGGGCACTGTTCATGGAGCCCACACTGCTGATGCTGGATGAGCCCACCAACCACCTGGACCTCAACGCTGTCATCTGGCTCAATAAGTGCGTTACGGCCTTTGCATCATTGGTTCCCATTCTGCACTTTCTTCCCCTTCCTGCCCTGTTTTCCTTTAGCCGTTCTCCACTGTGCCTGTGACAGCTCTATCCAGACCCCCCCTTTCCCTCCCAGCCCCCATTGTCTGGCTGCTTCCCCTGACTTCTCTCTCACTTGACCGCTGTGACACTTACACCCTGTTCTCTGAAACCCAGCTACCTCCAGGGCTGGCGGAAGACCTTGCTGATTGTCTCCCATGACCAGGGTTTCTTGGATGATGTCTGCACTGATATCATCCACCTCGATGCCCAGCGGCTCCACTACTATAGGGGCAATTACAGTAAGTAGGATTGTGTGTGGATGCAGGGAAGAGATAGAACCTTGAAAAGAGGTCTGAATGGGAGGGCCTATTTAGATAAACTGAATCCTGTCAGAATTCCAGACAGTGATGCCTACCCCGTCACCACCAATCCCTGGTTGTCCCTTTGCTGGGGAGAGGAGCAACCACTGATGCCCAGTCCCCTCTTCTGCCCCAGTGACCTTCAAAAAGATGTACCAGCAGAAGCAGAAAGAACTGCTGAAGCAGTATGAGAAGCAAGAGAAAAAGCTGAAGGAGCTGAAGGCAGGCGGGAAGTCCACCAAGCAGGCGGTGAGCACCTGAGGGACTTCTGGGCTGGGGACCACTGTTCTCTCCTGACAGTGGAGGAAGAGGGAGACTCTGGAACGCTGGCCTACATTTCGAGGACTGCTGTGCAGGACACAGATTTCTCTTTTTTCGTCTTCCTCTCCAGGAAAAACAAACGAAGGAAGCCCTGACTCGGAAGCAGCAGAAATGCCGACGGAAAAACCAGGATGAGGAATCCCAGGAGGCCCCTGAGCTCCTGAAGCGCCCTAAGGAGTACACTGTGCGCTTCACTTTTCCAGACCCCCCACCACTCAGCCCTCCTGTGCTGGGTCTGCATGGTGAGTGCCGCGGGCCTCTCCTGCTCCACAGGAAGCACCAGAAGCATGTATGTGCGCCCCAAACTCTCCACCAAGGTTGAGATTGCTCCTGTTCTCCAAGGCCAGCACATCAGAGGAACTTTACAGGGACTGAAAATAATATAAATTGCTGCTTTTCCTGGCTTTCAGGTGTGACATTCGGCTACGAGGGCCAGAAACCACTCTTTAAAAACCTGGATTTTGGCATCGACATGGATTCAAGGAGTGAGTTGGCGGGGTTGGCTCAGGGATGTGTGGCAGGAGCCACAGGGAGAGTCTCTGGGGACCTCTTTGACCACCTGTCTTCCATCTTGCAGTTTGCATTGTGGGCCCTAATGGTGTGGGGAAGAGTACACTGCTCCTGCTGTTGACTGGCAAGCTGACGCCGGTGAGTCCTGGAGCCAAGAAGGGAGAGCATGAGAAATGTGAAGACACAGCTGCTTGCCAGAAGCTGGAATCAGGGAGCTTCTCGAGAATGTAGAGTTAAATACAGAACTCATCATAGATGATTCATTTCCCTAAGAGGAGCAGTAGAGGAGGAGAAGAGCTTAGATCAGTTCAGGGAGGAGAGCTAAGAGAATTGGGATCGAACTAGGGGGCACACCCACGTGTTTTTGTTATACAAGAAATATATGTCTTTTATAGAACAATTAAAAATTGCATAAACGGGCTGGGCACAGTGGCTCACGCCTGTAATCCCAGCAGGGATCACTTGAGGTCAAGAGTTCCAGACCAGCCTGGCCAACGTGGTGAACCCCGTCTACTAAAAATACAAAAATTAGGCGGGTGATGGCACGCACCTACATCCCAGCAGGAGGCTGAGGCAGAATTGCTGGAACCTGGGAGGCGGAGGTTGCAGTGAGCTGAGATTGCACCATTGCACTGTAGTCTGGACAACAGAGCGAGACTCCATCTCCAAAAAAAAAATGGCCTGGTGTGGTGGCTCACACCTCTAATCCCAACTCTTTGGGGGAGGCTGAGGGTGGCGGATCACTTGAGCTCAGGAGTTAAAAACCAGTCCAAGCCCGATGCGGTGGCACACACCTATAATCCCAACACTTTGGGAATCCGAGGCGGGTGGATCACCTGAGGTGGGGAGTTCGAGACCAACATGGAGAAACCCCATCTCTACTGAAAATACAGAATTAGCCAGGTGTGGTTGCGCATGCCTGTAATCCCAGTTATTTGGGAGGCTGAGGCAGGAGAATCACTTGAACCCAGGAGGCAGAGGTTGCAGTGCACTGAGATCAGCCAGGATGGTCTCGATACCCTGACCTCATGATCTGCCTGCCTCGGCCTGCCAAAGTGCTGGGATTACAGGCGTGAGCCACCGCGCCTGGCCAAGTCTACCGTTTTATTTGAACTTTTGTAATATATTGCCATCTAGTGTGTTAGAAAGTTTGTAGCCATTTCTGCTCCCTCCAGCGAAGTGTTGAGAGGCCATATTCTCACATCCAGAGATTAGATCTTTAGAAAGGTATTAGATCCTCCCCAAAGCACTAAACTTGTCACCTGAGGCCCTTACGACGTACCATTCGTGAGTCTCGCTGTGTGGAGAGCAGGTGTTCTTTGGCTGTGGTTAGTCCCTCCTGCTTGTCCCTGTCGTCCTCCCTCTATTTTGCTTAACTCCCCTTTTGCCCCTTACTCTTTTACTTTGCTCACCATGCCTTTGTCATATTAGGGGAACATCCCTGTTCCTTTTCTTTTTTTCTTTTTTGAGATGGAGTTTTGTCCTGTCCTCGAGACTAGAGTGCAGTGGTGCAATCTCAGCAACTTCAACCTCCTGGGTTAAAACGATTCTTGTGCCTCAGCCTCCTGAGTAGCTGGGATTACAGGCATGTCCCACTGTGCCCAGCTAATTATTGTATTTTCAGTAGAGACAGAGTTGGCCAGCCTGGTCTCGAACTCCTGACCTCAAGTGCCTCCTGACCTGCCCTCCCTGGCCTCCCAAAGTGCTGGGATTACAGGCATGAGCCACTGTACCCAGCCCTTATTCCTTTTCTTATGCATACTTGTCCCTGGCCCATTTCTGATGTTTGTCTTCCCTTCAGAAAAGTTGGTGTATGGTTGAGGTCAGGACATTGAGACCATCCTGGCTAACACGGTGAAACCCCATCTCTACTAAAAAAACAAAAAATTAGCCAGGCATGGTGGCAGGCGCCTGTAGTCCCAGCTACTCAGGAGGCTGAGGCAAGAGAATGGTGTGAACCCAGGAGGCGGAGGTTGCAGTGAGCCGAGATTGCGCCACTGCACTCCAGCCTGAGTGACAGAGCTAGATTCCGTCTCAAAAAAAAAAAGTTGGTATGTGGAGCTGCAGTGCCTTTTCCCCTTACCCTCCTCTTAACTACTTTCTCTTCCCTTGCAGACCCATGGGGAAATGAGAAAGAACCACCGGCTGGTAAGTTGGTATTGGGATTTATGGTAATCTGATGGAGGAAGTGTGACTTTAACTGACCACCTCCTTCTCTTCTCGGGCAGAAAATTGGCTTCTTCAACCAGCAGTATGCAGAGCAGCTGCGTATGGAGGAGACGCCCACTGAGTACCTGCAGCGGGGCTTCAACCTGCCCTACCAGGATGCCCGCAAGTGCCTGGGCCGGTTCGGCCTGGAGAGTCACGCCCACACCATCCAGATCTGCAAACTCTCTGGTACCACTGCAGGGGCTGGGGAGGGCACACTTCACCGTATCATTCATGTCTACAAACTACCTAGAGGAACTGGGAATGAGGGAGCCTCAGTTCACAAACTGGCTTATCTTGAGGGTTTGCCTTCAGACTGTGAGGTGCTAGAAGGTGTGACAGCCCTCCCCTTCCTTTGCTACAGGTGGTCAGAAAGCACGAGTTGTGTTTGCCGAGCTGGCCTGTCGGGAGCCTGATGTCCTCATCTTGGTGAGTGAGCTGGGCTGTAGGAGAAGGGATAAGGGTAACAGTATGGAAGATGGGAGTTGCAGTGCTCAGTCATGGAATTCCTTCTCTGTAGGATGAGCCAACCAATAACCTGGACATAGAGTCTATTGATGCTCTAGGGGAGGCCATCAATGAATACAAGGGTGGTAAGTCAGCTGAGAGTATGCCCTCCTCCCTGCTCCATGGGGACCAAGCTGTAGTGTCCTTCACTGCAGCAGGGCCTAGGACTCCCTTATTTCATGTTCTGATTTCCCTCTTCCTCCTTTCTTCCTGCCCTCTGTTCTTACTATCTTTCTTCAAAGCTGTGATCGTTGTGAGCCATGATGCCCGACTCATCACAGAAACCAACTGCCAGCTGTGGGTGGTGGAGGAGCAGAGTGTTAGCCAAATCGATGGTGACTTCGAAGACTACAAGCGGGAGGTGTTGGAGGCCCTGGGTGAAGTCATGGTCAGCCGGCCCCGAGAGTGAGCTTTCCTTCCTAGAAGTCTCCCGAGAGACATACTTGTGTGGCCTAGAAGTCCCCTGTGGTCTCCCCTTCTCATCTGAAGACTGCCTCTGGCCTGCAGCGGACCTGGCAACCACTCAGGCACATGAAAGTGGAGTGTGACCTTGATCCCACTCTGACTGCATCCATTTCTCTGAAAGACTTGTTTGTTCTGCTTTTCTTCATATAACTGAGCTGGCCTTATCCTTGGCATCCCCCTAAACAAACAAGAGGTGACCACCTTATTGTGAGGTTCCATCCAGCCAAGTTTATGTGGCCTATTGTCTCAAGACTGTCATCACTCAGAAGCCTGCCTCTGGTTTACCCTACAGCTTCAGGCCCAGCTGCCCCCGGTCTTTGGGTGGTGCTGTTCTTTTCTGGTGGATTTAATGCTGAGTCACTGGTACAAACAGTTGTTGAAGCTCAGAGCTGGAGGTGAGCTTCTGAGGCCTTTGCCATTATCCAACCCAAGATTTGGTGCCTGCAGCCTCTTGTCTGGTTGAGGACTTGGGGCAGGAAAGGAATGCTGCTGAACTTGAATTTCCCTTTACAAGGGGAAGAAATAAAGGAAAGGAGTTGCTGCCGACCTGTCACTGTTTGGAGATTGATGGGAGTGTTGGAACTGTTCTCAGTCTTGATTTGCTTTATTCAGTTTTCTAGCAGCTTTTGATAATCCCCTCATCCCCACTAAATGGATCTTGTTTGCAGTCTTGCTGACGGTGTTTGCTATTTGAGGATCATGGGATTCCTTTCCCCCAACCCTTCACGTGAGGAAAAAGCAAAGTGATTCATACCTTCCGTCTTGGAACTTGGGTCTCTTTTTTTTTTTTTTTGACAGAATCTTGTCCTTTCACTAAGGCTGGAGTGCAGTGGCACGATCTTGGCTCACTGCAGCCTCCACTTCCCAGGTTCAAGCAATTTTCCTGCCTCAGCCTCCCGAGTAGCTGGGATTACAGGCACACACTACCAGGCCCAGCTAATTTTTGTGTTTTATTAAAAACACAAAAGAGACAGGGTTTTACCATGTAGGTCAGGCTGGTCTCGAACTCTTGACCTCAAGTAATTCACCTGTCTTGACCTCTCAAAGTGCTGGGATCATAGGGGTGAGCCACTGCGCCCAACTTTTTTTTTTTTTTTTAGACAAGGTCTTGCTCTGTTGCCCAGGCTAGAGTGCACTGTACCCTCAACCTCCTGGGCTCAAGCAGCCCTTCCGCCTCAGCCTCCTGAGTAGCTGGGACTGCAGGCATGTGCCACCACACTCAACTAATGTTTTGAAAAATTTTTTAGTAGAGACAGTGTCTTGCTATGTTTCTTAAGGCTGGTCCTGAACTCCTGACCTCAAGCAGTCTTCCTACCTCGACCTCCCAAAGTGCTGGGATTATAGGCATGAGCCATCACGCCTAACCAGAATTTGGGTCTCATTGTCCAAGCTAATCTCATGAATGAGGAAGTGCTCTGCCCTGTGGTCAGGGACCAGGGTATTGATCCTCTCAAAAATTATTAAATCGGCTGGGCGCAGTGGCTCACGCCTGTAATCACAGCACTTTGGGAGGCCAAGGCAGGCGGATCACGAGGTCAGGAGTTCAAGACCAGCCTGGGCAACATAGTGAAACCCCGTCTCTACTGAAAATACAAAAATTAGCTGGGAGTGGTGGCAAGTGCCTGTAATCCCAGCTACTCGGGAGCCTGAGGCAGAGAATAACTTGAACCCAGGAGACGGAGGTTGCAGTGAGCCAAGATTGCACCACTGCATTCCAGCCTGGGCGACAGAGCGAGATTCCATCTCAAAAAAAAAAAAAAATTAAATCGTCCAGCCAACATGTACAGTACTGTGGGATATATAAGAAGGGAAGGGACAAGATCTGCCTTCATTAATAGTCTGGTTAGAGAAGACTTAAAAGTAAGCGTGAATAGGTAATGTAATTTGATCAATTGTCTAACATGTAGTACTCTAGATTCTAAGTTGCCACATACTCAAAAGGAAACATTATCCACGGCTTGATTATTTGACAGGGTCACTTGAGGATAGACCTTGAAAAATAATGATTTGAATAATCAGGAAACAGGGAGCCATTTTTTAGAAGTAGGAAAAGAGCAGAGCTAAGGCTTGGGAGGAAGAACAAGCTAACCTGGGAGTTCATGGATGATAGCTGCTGTGGCCATTTTTCTTAAGAGTTAGACTGGGGAGATGGGTTTGGAAAGTAAAATACAGGTGGTGGGTAGTGGTATTAGGTGGTGATAGGCAAGGCACGCTATAGAAACCTGAAGGGTGAAGCCCATAACTTTTGTTACAGGAATGGGGTAACTGAATCCTGCACTAGCTAGGGGAGATAGGGAGGGAAAGAAAAGGGCAGATGGAAAGAACAGATGTGGAGGCTGGGGAGAAGGGAGTGATAGGAGATGTATCCAGTTCCAGAGGGAATATGGAGAGCTGTGTGGCTAAGATTTAACTGTTTGGACATTTAATTTGGGGAAATTGTTTTCCAGCCAAGTGAATAATAAATAATACTGGACCTCAGGTACAAGCTTCATACAACAAGTGAAGGTTTGGTGTGGAGACAGCTGCATAGTGAGGGAACACTCTAAATTAGAAATGAGACCAGGCGTGGTGCCTGATGCCTGTAATCCCAGCACTTTGGGAGGCCGAGGCAGGTGGATCACGAGGTCAGGAGTTCGAGACCATCCTGACCAACGTGTTGAAACCTCATCTCCACTAAAAATACAAAAAAATTAACCGAGTGTGGTGGTGCACACCTGTAGTCCTAGCTACTCAGGAGGCTGAGGCAGGAGAATCGCTTGAACCTGGGAGGCAGAGGTTGCAGTGAGCCGAGATCGCACCACTGCACTCTAGCCTAGGCAACAGAGCAAGGTTCTGTCTCAAACAAAACAAAAAAAAAGGCATGAGGAAACATGCCTCTTATGGAATTTGAGGGGGAGAAGTCAGGGTCTTGGCCGTGACCTTGGACAAGCCATTAGCCTCTTGATACCTCTTTTCTCATCTGTAAAATGAAGGTGGTAGTACCTACTTCACAGGGTTATTAGGGGATAACCTAGCCTGGGCAAAAGAGTGAAATTCTTGTCTGGAAAAAAAAAATAACAGGTTCTTTGTTTTGTTTTTGAGATGAAGTTTTGCTCTTGTCAGCCAGGCTGGAATGCAATGGCACGATCTTGGCTCACTGGATTCACTGCAACCTCTGCCTCTTGGATTCAAGCGATTTTCCTGCCTCAGCCTCCAGAATAGCTGGGATTACAGGCAACAGTCACCATGCCCAGCTAATTTTTTTGTATTTTTAGTAGAGACAGGGTTTCACCATTTGGTCAGGGTTGGTCTCAAACTCCTGACCTCAGGTGATCCACCCGCCTCAGCCGCCCAAAGTTTTGGGATTACAGGCATAAGCCACCACGCCTGGCCAAATTTTCATAAATGATTTGAAAGAAAATGAGCTCTTTTTTTTTTTTTTTTTTTTTTGAGACAGAGTCTTGCTCTGTCGCCAGGTTAGAGTGCAGTAGCATGATCTCGGCTCACTGCAACCTCCACCTCCTGGTTCAAGCGATTCCCCTGCCTCAGCCTCCCAAGTAGCTGTGACTACAGGTGCGTGCCACCATGCCCAGCTAATTTTTGTTTGTTTGTTTTTGAGACAGAGTCTCGCTCTGTTGCCCAGGCTGGAGTGCAGTGGCGTGATTTCAGCTCACTGCAACCTCTGCCTCCCAGGTTCATGCCATTCTCCTACCTCAGTCTCCTGAGTAACTGGGACTACAGGCGCCTGCCACCTCGCCCGGCTAAGTTTTTGTATTTTTAGTAGAGACAGGGTTTCACTGTGTTAGCCAGAATGGTCTCGATCTCCTGACCTCGTGATCCGCCTGCCTCGGCCTCCCAAAGTGCTGGGATTACAGGTGTGAGCCGCTGCGCCTGGCAATTTTTGTATTTTTAATGGAGACGGGGTTTCACCATGTTGGCTAGGATGCTGTCCATCTCCTGACCTCGTGATCTGCCCGCCTCGGCCTCCCAAAGTGCTGGGATTACGGGTGTGAGCCACCGTGTTTGGCCGAGCTCATTCTTAAAATACAGTAAAAACTTTAAGCTCTCTTTAAAGGTTCTTGTGGCTTGTTGCAGGAGATAGAAGAAAGAGGGTGAGAAGTAGGCAGTAGATGGAACCAGAAAGAAAGAGACACAAAGTTGTGACCACTAGGCTGTGACATGTTTGGGTTTTTTCACTTGAGCTGTATACTTCTTTGGTATTTCACGTCCTAGCCTGGTCCTTAGATTATGTCTTCTCAGGTCTTCTCCCAGTGCACAGAGCAACAACAGACTGACCTGAACAACCCCCACACACACCAAGCCTGGGCAAGGGGAAGGTATAACTACCCACTTTGGGCCTAAATGCAGTGAGGCCTTTGAGAGAGATTAATAAAACATTGTTGCCCCCTCATGTGGCCAATGCCAGAAATACAGCTGAGACACGTGTTCCAGGGCAATGTAGCAGCATCAGCAACTGGGAATTTGTTAGAAATGCAAATCTCAGGGTCCATCCTGACCTACTGAATCAGAATTTTGCTGGACCCTACCCCCAATTTGTCTTTTTTTGCTTTTGTTTTTGAGATAAAGTCTCACTCTGTCACCCAAGCTGAAGTGCAGTGGTGTGATCTCGGCTCACTACAACCTCCACTTCCCGGGTTCAAGTGATTCTCCTGCTTCAGCCTCTCAAGTAGCTGGGATTATGCGCGCAAACCAACATGCCTAATTTTTGTATTTTTAGTAGAGATGGGATTTCACTATGTTGGCCAGGCTGGTCACAAACTCCTCACCTCAGGTGATCTGCCCACCTTGGCCTCTCAAAGTGCTGGGATTACAGGCATAAGCCACTGCATCCAGCCCAAATTTGTTTTCTAATAAACTCTTCAGATGATTCTGATGAATGCTAACAGACTTGAAAACCACCGTTCTCAACCCACATTAAACATGTTAATATCTTAAACTGCCCCATATCTGCCACACACACTCCCCCCTCAAGTGATAGATCCTTTTTTCTTTTTTCTTTTTCTTTTTTTTTTTTTTTAGATGGAGCTTCACTCTTGTTGCCCAGGCTGGAGTGCAGTGGTGACACGATCTTGGCTCACTGCAAGCTCCGCCTCCCAGGTTCATGCCATTCTCCTGCCTCAGCCTCCCGAGTAGCTGGGATAACAGGTGCCAATCACCACGCCTGGCTAATTTTTGTATTTTTAGTAGAGATGGGGTTTCTTCACGTTGGCCAGGCTGCTTTTGAACTTGTGACCTCAGGTGATCCACCCGCCTCAGCCTCCCAAGGTGCTGGGATTACAGGCATGAGCCACCGTGCCCAGCTTTAATTTCTGGTTTTAAGAAGAGTGGGGGCCAGGCACGGAAATGGGGAAATGGAGTTTCCCTATGTTGCTTAGGGTAGTTTTGAACTCCTGGGTTCAAGTGATCCTCCCACGTTGGCCTCTCAAAGTGCTGGGATTACTGGCATGAGCCACTGTGCCTGGCCAGAGCCACTTTGGGAAGAGCAATCTATACTTACCCTTTTGTTTTTTGTGACAGAATTTTGCTCTGTCACTCAGACTGGAGTGCAGTGGCACGATCTTGGCTTACTGCAACCTGCACCTCCTGGGTTCAAGCGATTCTCCCGCCTCAGCCTCCCAAGTAGCTGGGTTACAGGCACCCAGCTAATGTTTATATTTTCAGTAGAGACGGGGTTTTATCACGTTGGCCAGGCTGGTGTCAAAACTCCTGACCTCAGGTGATCCACCCACCTCGCCCTCCTAAAGTGATGGGATTACAGGCATGAGCCACTGTGCCTAGCCTTTTTTTTTTTTTTTTTTTTTTTTGAGAGGGGGTCTTGCTCTGTTGCTCAGGCTGGATTGCAGTGATACTATCATAGCTGTGGCCTTGAACTCCCAGGCTCAAGTGATCCTCTCGCCTCAGCCTTCCAGGTAGCTGGAACTAAAGGCATGTGCCACCATGCCTGGCCTTTTTTTTTTTTTTTTTTTTGCATTTTTTTGTACAGACCTGGTCTCCCTATGTTGCCCAGACTGGTCTGAAACTCCTGGGCTCAAGTAGTCTTCCCACCTTGACCTCCCAAAAGTGCTGGGATTACAGACATGATCCACTGATACCCAACACTAACCTGGCTAAGGTCACCCAGACTGTAGAGAGATAGAGCTGGGACAATGGCCTTGATCTGACTCCAGCATCCTCAGGTTTTCCTCCCTTATCTGTAGAATGTGGATAAGATGACCAAGAACACATCCTAGAGGGCATGATAGCCAGGACAGGACTGTTCTAGGAACACACACGAGGCGTGTTAGGGAAGACTCAGAGAGATGAGAACCAGGAAAGACCGCTGTGGCTGAGATCTAGTCTGTATCCTAGAGTGTTTTATGTACTTTTTGAAGTATTTTTTCACCAGTACTTAATAGCAACTCTTAGATCAAGCATTAGCTCCAGAGGAGTAAAAATCAGATTCCACAGATTTATACTAATGTACCTAACACAGGTGGTAATGGCTTTTTTAAAAAAACAGTCCAGGCCAGGCGCAGTGGTTCACGCCTGTAATCCCAGTGCTTTGGGAGGCCGTGGTGGGCGGATCACGAGGTCAGGAGTTCGAGACCAGCCTGGCCAACATGGTGAAACCCTGTCTCTACTAAAAACACAAAATTAGCCAGGCATGGTGGCAGGTGCCTGTAATCCCAGCTACTCAAAGAAGACTGAGGCAGGAGAATCCCTTGAACCCAGGAGGCAGAGATTGCAGTGGGCTGAGACTGCACCACTGCACTCCAGCCCAGGCAACGGAGCGAGACTCCGTCTCAAAAAAGTCCAAACACACCAGGGGTTAAATAAGCTGCTTCTCTTTCCACTGTTTATTATTAATGTACAAAATATACAAAACCAAAAAAAAAAAAATACTCATCCTCAAATCCATTTTGGCTCTAACCCAAGACCCTGCACAAAACCCAACCAATCCACTGTTTTCATAGAAAACAACTGATGCCAAGGTGAAGGAGAGAACTGGGAAAGGGCAAAATCATCTTGTCGAATCCACCCAGGAAGGCACCTGGTGGGGATTCAGAGGTGGTTGACAGGGTGAAGTAGCTGGAAGCCTCCTTCACACTGGCAAGGTTCCAGGTGGGAGCAGGGAGTGAGCTAACTCCCCAAGGCAGTGCATGTAGTGTGACTTTCAGGCCCAGCATGCCAGGCCCAAGTTGATGAGAAGCTGGTCTCACTGAAGTATTTTATCAAGTCTCCAGACTGGCTGTAGTTGGCAAAGGCACACCAGCACCACTGGCCTCACCTTTGCCAGCTAAAACTTGCACCGGATGCAGATATGAGTTCACCATCATCGAACCTAGCAGACCCAGGACGCAGACTGGGTGTTCACAGACAGTTCAAGGTCCCACTTGAGAAAGGACTCAGAATGGAGAGCCCACGCTGGGGGAGGAGTGGGGATGATGTGTGTTCCAGAACTCAAATCCAGCTGATTGAGCCCTCTCAGTGCAGTGGGATATACAATACCCCTTCACCATCTCCCCACCCCATGAGGAATAATGAACTGAGCTGGGATGATTTCTTAAGTGCAGCTGATCCTGTGTCAGAGTTCTGTGTGCATGTGGGGACCCGCAATAGAAGGGTAGGGGTGTTCTCCAGGATAACCAGCTTTAGGTTCTCAAGCATTAAGGGTAATACTGGAAAGGGGTTTGGGGTACAGGGTGAATCTTCTCAAAAAGTGAAGCCAACTGGGTCTCCTCTTCAGCAGTCCAGGAACGTTTCCAGTCTCTCTCCTCCCCAGACTGGAGGAAAATATGTACATCAATGCGCACCAGTGATCAGAAAACCCCCAGGAACCCAAGCAAGTGGGAACTGAGGGGGCCGGCTCCTCATCAGCTGGGGAAAAGGGAAAATGGGCCTCACAGAAGCCATAACAGGGTAGAAGGAGCGAGGCTGCAGTCCACAGGGGTTGTGTGAACGGGGCAGGCAAATGGTCCCTAGGGCAGTGGGGGCCCATTGACACCCGGGTGGTAGAAGGCACAGTTGTTCTCATAGCGGCAGTTGCCCTTCATCATGAAATGTCGGCAGACAGGGCGGTTTGACATGTCTGTGGGAATGATGGCAGAACAGTTAGACAGGAAATGGCTGAGGGCAATGCCACCATCACCACCCCAGTCCATGGCATCCTAAGAACTTTCAGAGACACAGTCTTAGGGATTTGGGGGAAGGGCATAGAGTAGGAACTGCTATGCATACTGGGACATCAAAGAGACGGGTACCTCACGTTCTGCCTAGCTACCAACAGTAGTGACTCTCACCCACTCCCCAAAAGCTTGTATGGGACACCAAAAGGCATATGGGGGACAGGGAGCATCCTCACCTCCTCCATGGCTGTGGCCTCCATCGTGCCCTCGGTGGCCCCCTCCCCCGTGGCCAGGGCCATCATGGCCACGGTGCTCATGAGGTGGTCCTCGATGGTCATGGCCTCGGTGACCAGGGACATCATGAGGCCGGTGGCCATGGGGCCCCCCGTGTCCAGGACCTTCATGGGGACGATGTCCACCACTTCCACCCATGCTTCCGCCAGGGCCTTCGTGGGGGCGATGTCCACCACCAGCACCCATTCCTCCACCAGGGCCTTCATGGGGACGATGGCCACTGCCACCACTGATGCCACCACCAGGGCCTTCGTGGGGACGATGTCCTCCACCCCCACCCATGCTACTGCCAGGGCCTTCATGGGGGCGATGCCCACTGCCCATGCCACTGCCAGGGCCTTCGTGGGGACGATGTCCACTGCTGTTGCCCATGCCTCCACCAGGACCTTCATGGGGACGATGCCCACCACCTCCAACCATGCCCCCACCAGGGCCCCCTCGTCCATTTGGGGGTCCTCCTCCAGAGCGACCTCCTCTGGCGCCTCGGAATGGAGGAGGAGGAGGAGGAGGAGGTTCATTTCCTCCTCGGCCACCTCGGCCTCTATGGTATGGTCCAGGACCAGGTCCTGGACCCCCCCGCATTGGGCCACCCCGCATAGGGTCGCCTGGGCCATCCCAGAAGGGATCACCCCCCCGGGGAGGAGGTGGAGGACCCAGGAGACGTGGACCCACTGGCCCACCAGGGCCTCCATGGGGACCTGTACGGGGAGAAAAAAGAGAAAACAGTATCAGCTACCAGGAACTGCCATCTCCCAACCTAAACCACCTCACCTCCCACCTTCCAGTCAATCCTATACTATTATCAGACTGAAATTAAGCAGATAAGCCCATTCCAACCTTGTACTCACCACCTACCTGGCATAGGTCCCCCAGGTCCAGGGGGAAAGTGCTGCATGCCCTTGGGGCCCCCAGGACCCCCTGGTGGGAAACCATTGGCTATCGGGCCAGGGCCTAGGAGTCCATGTGGCACTGTTAATGAAAACAAGGATAACACAGCATGAGCACTCTAGAAGACAGGCATGGTTTCCCATTTAGATGCACCCAACTGACCCTCTCAAACCAACCTGGCAGAGCAATGCTCTCTCTGTCCAGTCTTTCCCTCCCATTTCTTGCCTAGTGTCCACAGCCCTGTACTCTTCTGCATCTGTGAAACCCTGCTTCCCCCAACTCCACTGCAGGCTTCCTCCCCCAGTCCCCTGGGGCTGGCCCTGAGGATTACCCAGCATCTGCTTGATCTTGTCTGAATAGTCTGGTTGTTTCAGTAGTTCCTCTGAAGGATGACTGTTTGGGCTACCCTGTGAGGATGTAAGAAGGCAAAGTAAACAGACAGACAGGGTAACAACCATGGCGAAAGGGAGAGCCAAAGATTAGGGTAAGTGGGTAGATGTGGAGAACTGGGGTAAGGCGAATGGGAGACAGAGTGAGGAGACAGCACTTAAGGAGGCTCCACAGAGGTGGAAAAGGGGAAAGAGGGCGCATACCATGATGGAAGTGAGGATCTCCTGGACATTAATGCCTCCTCCTCCAGGGCCTTGGGGGCCCTTTCCAGCACCCATGCTTCCCATAAGATTGGCCAGAACTGGAGGCAACTTGGAGCCTCCTGCCCCATCAGGTGAGCCACCTGACCCCCCAGGTTCCAGGGTCTCAACATACGGAGTCTCATCCATGGAACACTCCTGAAAGAACAACAAAAAAATTAGGACTGACAGAACAGATACATTCTCACATGAAAGATGCACTGAATTCAATGACCATCACAACTTCCATCATCACATAACACTGACTTACCTCATCTAGGGGGATGAGTTTAGGGGGTATGGGCTCGTAGGGCTCAGGATCAGGCTCATGAGGACTATCAGGAACAGCACAGGTGAGGGAAAATAGTAGAATGATAGTCAAGTTATTAATTCAGGCCCTGAAAGTAATTTCTAACCTCCACCCCTTAATTACCCCAGCTCACGTTCCCCTCAGGAGTGTCCAAGCACTCAACATCCCAGGGCAGGAATCCCACTCTGCTCACCTCTCCTTGTTCAGGAAGAGCTCCTGAAGGATTCCCTTCTCCCGCTCAGCCTGGATATATCGCTCCTGGCTATTGCTTCCAGGGGTGACAAGCGGTGACGGCAGAACCAGGGGCCGGGGGCACACCCAGGGCACCTTCTCCTCCATGTTATCATGGCTCAGACGCCGCGCTGTCTCAAATGCATGTCGGTCTGACAGTATCTCTCGCTTAGCTGCCTCACCAAAGTCCTTGATCTTATTCACATTTACTATCGGCAGAGGAAGAAAAGCAAGAGGGAAAGTAAGCACAACCAAGTTCTTTTAAAATCCCTTAAATACACCTATTCCATAGGAAATGACCTCTTACCTCGTTCAGTTTCATCCAATTCAAAATAGAAATATTCTCTCAGTTTGCCTTCCTCAGGCCACGTCACACTTTTCCTCTTCCTGCCTTTCCGGGTCAGTTGGTTAGGATCTCCAGGACTCTCCACTGGCTTGGCATCCAGAGCTCCTGGTTCCAAAGAGGCTGGAAGCAGAAGAGGTTTCAGACCCAGATCCCTCCTTTCAGAAAACCCCCCAAACTGAACCAGTTTCTAGATTACCTGTATCCATGAGCTCTGGAACTTCAACAGGGGGAACCGGGGTGCCTGGACGGTCTATGTCCATTGCCTCAGACGGCGGTGCTGGTTCTGGGGAAGAAGGTTTGGCTGTGCTTGGTTCTGTGCTCGTTTTCCCTTCAAAGGGGCTCGGCTATTGTGAAAGAAAAGGAAGTGAACTGACTGGAAAGCCAAGGGCAAGGCAATTAGTCCAGGGTCCCAGGCACAATCCCCCAACAGTTCCTATATAAAGGAAGACTCTGTCTCCACACCGGTCTCACCTGCACAGTCTATATCCAAGGCAAAACGCCTCTTGTCCTCCCGGACAACTCCTAGCTGCTGTGCCCTTTCTTCTACTTTACCTTTTATACTCTCACTGAAACCTACTTTTGGGAGCCCATACCTTGGCAGCTGTAGGTGACAGCACTTTTTTCTTCTTCTTAATTTTGATGCCTGGAACAGGGGCTGAATTGAGAGCATCCAGGAAGCCCAGGCCCTCCATAGCTACAAAAAGAAAGAGCATCAAATGGCATCATCAGACCTCCTTCACAATCCTACACCTGCAAACACAGTCTAGGCATAAAATGAGCCAATGAAGAGCCTGCCTCAACTTAGGACACGACAAGCTCAAGAGGACCAGGAAGCACATGCAGGAGGATTCACACACGATATTCTTCTTGTTATTCTAGGTTTCCTGTGGCAGGCAAGCCATAGCTTTGAATGTGAATTATAGCTCAGGTAACTGATGAAGTGAGCCCCTGTGAACACGACAAATCACCTTGCCAGGCGCCCCTGACCAGTCACAAAATGGCACACCTCCCTATCTTATCTCTAAAATTACTCCTAAGTGACACCGGAAACGGGAGTTCCAGAGGTACAAAAAGTAAAGGGTACCAAGAAATCAAAGGAAAATGGAGGGAAATAATAAAAGAGAAGGGAAAAAAACTTCTCGTTCCCAGAGACATTCGTTCCCATAAGAGTTTGCTCCTGGCCAGGCACGGTGGCTCACGCCTGTAATCTCAGCACTTTGGGAGGCCGAGGCGGGTGGATCATGAGGTCAGGAGATTGAGACCATCCTGGCTAACATGGTGAAACCCCATCGCTACTAAAAATACAAAAAATTAGCCGGGCATGGTGGCGGGCGCCTGTAGTCCCAGCTACTCGGGAGACTGAGGCAGGAGAATGGCATGGACCCGGGAGGCGGAGCTTGCAGTGAGCCAAGATCGTGCCACTGCACTCCAGCCTGGGCAACAGAACGAGACTGTCTCAAAAAAAAAAAAAAAAAAAAAGACTTTGCTCCTAATTCAAAGTACATCTCCCCACTTTAGACTCACGCTGTGGCGGAATGATCTTCACTTTGATCTCTTTGGTGGCATTAGGTGTTGTGTTGAGTGGCTTGTATTTCTTTTCTGCAGGGGGGGTAGCATCTCCTGGAGCAGCTACGTTGCTGTCAGAAGAGGAACTGTCATCAACATCTCTGACTCACCCCCTCTTGCTCCCTTGTGTCCACAGATCCACCCCATTCAGAACCTGAGAATATGGTCCATACCTCTGACGTTTGAGGGGGATAGGTTTAAGATTGTACTTGTCAGAAACCACCACTGTGCTGGCGTTCTTCTTCACAGGCACCAAGGATGGTGTCTCCAGCTCTAGTCCTGGGGAAAGCAGCATGGTGTGGGCAGCTGAACTCAAACCCCTAAACCCCTGAATTTTCCTCCCGTTCTCACCCGCAAATGTTCTTCTAACCTTGTAACCAAAGCTTCCTCTGCTAATCTTCTCTCTTCCTTACGATTAACATATCACACATCAAATGATTCCCCCATAAGGCTCTGGGTGTGCACATGCACACGAACCCTCCAGAGGCCAGCCGCCAGTCTTACCAGTGGAACGGAACTTGGCATGACTGGGTGCTGTGGTTCGAAGAGACTTGGGCTTCTCCCTCTTCTTCTCTGGGGCCTCCTCGGCCCGGGTCTCAGCCTTCACCTCTGTCAAAGGTCGCTCAGGAGGGGTAGTTCGACTTTTCCCCTCATCTTTACGTTTCTTCTTATCTTTCTCTGTCGTGAAAAAACAAAGCAGAAATGGATTTTATTTAAACACTGTCAGAGGTGAAGCAGACTGGGAGTACCGAAAGGCCACATCCCAGTAGGAAAGAAATAAATACAAAGGATAAAGGACTAAGGAGCTTACCAGCGGGCTGAGTACTGCTCTGAGAGCGGATGACAGCCATCCAGTCGCTGACAAGGACTGAGGCCAATTTCCGGAGCTCTGCAGGTGAGAGAAAGGGGAAATGCCTAATAATGTAAAATATTCTTCCAGGAACAGAAAATGGGAGGTTTGAGAAAATATTGTGAAAATCTATGTAATGGAGAAAGTAATCCAAAGTTTTAAGAAGAACATGAGATATGCTTAAAAACCAAACTCCTAAAAAATGGAACAATGAATTAAGAGTTGTGTTCTACTCAAATAACTTTCAACTCTGATGTCATCACACCACTCTGGAGTAAAAAGACCTAATATTTATTTCAGAATATGTGGTTAAAATCTGCATTAGTAAAAGACTACACATTGGGTGCCATGTACACTGCTCGGGTGATGAGTGTACCAAAATCTCAGAAATCACCATTAAAGAACTTATACATGTAACCAAAATCCACCAGTTCCTCAAAAACTACTGACATTTTTTTAAAAAGCTACATTAGTTGCTTTACGTATAACACACCTAATTGTTACAACAATCTGAAGACTTTTTATTTTCCTTTATAGATGTAAAAACAAGCATAAAATTTGTTTCTAAATGAAAAAATACTTTTGTAACTCTTTCCTTTTGTACTTGGCAAATAACATCTCTGATCTATGGCACCTCTCTTCTGGCCAACATTTCCACTTAGAGACGTATTTCATAATTTGTCATTTAACAGTAAGATTTTCACAGAACACTAAAACATAACTTTTTGAAACAGTCATACAATTAGCAATTTCTATACCTAAGCCAACATGAACCTCAATGCAGGAATATCCTAAAATCTTTCTGGAGTAACTGATAACTATGGTTCCGGTGAGACTTAACTACAACCGACAGGGAATATACAAATTTCAATATCTAAAGGCATGATGGTAATTAAATATATATTTAAAGAGAGCAACACAATTAAGCCAGTTGGAAATAGATCACTGCTCACTTGGTGGGAAACTGGTATCTTGTGTGCCCGGGTAGAGATAAAGGAAACTCTAAATTTCTAAAGGAGACAGGCTTTGTCTTCAAGACAGAACTATATGGTCCTTGCCAGAAGCTCCACAACTCTTTTAGAAAAGGAAAGAATCAGAGCTTTGATATATTTCTTTTTTTTTCTTTGAGATGGAGTCTCGCTCGGTTACCCAGGCTGGAGTGCAGTGGCGCAATCTCGGCTCACTGCAAGATCCGCCTCCGGGTTCACGCCATTCTCCTGCCTCAGCCTCCCAAGTAGCTGGGACTACAAGCGCCCACCGCCACGCCTGGCTAATTTTTTGCATTTTTAGTAGAGACGGGGTTTCACCTTGTTAGCCAGGATGGTCTCGATCTCCTGACCTCGTGATCTGCCCGCCTCGGCCTCCCAAAGTGCTGGGATTACAGGCGTGAGCCACTGCGCCCGGCGCTTTGATATATTTCAAGAGTCAAGATTTTGCCCATGTCCTACAGGAATATGTTTATTGGTAGAACTAGTACATCTACTGTTAGGAAAACAGTTATTAAAGTTCCCAGAATATGCTATAGTTAGAAAAACAGAAGTGAAAGATGATGAGACACGCTAGGATGATACTATTTCCCACAGTGAATTTTAAGTGTATGTGTTTTATAACAAGCAATCTTAGGAATCAGCTTCCAGTTAAAGTATGGCGCCTTATATTCAGCAACAGAGAAATGAACAACTTTGGAATTGAGAACAGGAAACAGGGTACAGGTTAGAGGAACTTTCTCTTTAAAAGAAGGAAAAAAAAAGCAAGGTGACACAGAAAGAGAAAAGTGAAGCGACAATCCAAGGATGGGAAAAGATATTAAGGTAATGAAGTGGAAGTAATAGAGAAAAGCCCATGAGAGAGCAGGAGCGGCACCTACCTTCATCCTCACTTGACTTGCTCAGCTGCTTCACCAGTTTAGCTGTGTTGTTCTATGAGAAATGGGAGCAACAGAAAGGTAAATGCCAGGAGGCAAATAATTCCACTTAGAGCTAAAAATGACAAAAGTTACAATGCTCCCCCCCACCTTTTTTTTTTTTTTGAGACGGAGTCTCACTGTCTTGCCCAGGCTAGAGTGCGTGGAGCAATCTTGGCTCACTGCAGCCTCAATCTCCCAGACTCAAATGATTCTCCCACCTGAGTCTCCTAAATAACTGAGACTACAGGCATGCACCACCACCACCACATCTGGGTAAATTTTAGTTTTTGTAGAGACAGGGTCTTATCATTTTTGCCCAGGCTGGTCTTTAACTACTGGGCTCAAGCAATCCACCCACCTCAGCATCCCAAAGTGTTGGGATTACAGGTGTGAGCCACCACACCCGGCTGACACATTCTTTTTTTTTTTTTTTTTTTTTTTGAGACGGAGTCTCGCTCTGTCGCCCAGGCTGGAGTGCAATGGCGCGATCTCAGCTCACTGCAAGCTCCGCCTCCTGGGTTTACGCCATTCTCCTGCCTCAGCCTCCTGAGTAGCTGGGACTACAGGCGCCCGCCACCACGCCCGGCTAGTTTTTTGTATTTTTAGTAGAGACGGGGTTTCACCGTGGTCTCGATCTCCTGACCTTGTGATCCGCCCGCCTCGGCCTCCCAAAGTGCTGGGATTACAGGCGTGAGCCACCGCGCCCGGCCTGACACATTCTTTTTTTTGGGGGTGGGGGATAAGTCTCGCTTTGTCACCCAGGCTGGAGTGCAGTGGTGTGATCTTGGCTCACTGCAACCTCCACCTCCTGGGTTCAAGCGATTCTCCAGCCTCAGCCTCCTGATCAGCTGGGACTACAGATGCATGCCACCATGCCTGGCTAATTTTTTGTATTTTTAGTGGAGACGGGGTTTCATCGTGTTAGCCAGGATGGTCTCGGTCTCCTGACCTCGTGATCTGCCTGCCTCGGCCTCCCAAAGTGCTGGGATTACAGGCGTGAGCCACCGCACCCAGGCGCCACACACCTATTAAAGGAGATAAATTCAAACCAAGTCTTCTTATTCTAAATTATTTTTCTGCCATTCTATCTCACAGGCCCAAGATCACAGCCAACATCAGTCAGTGTGAGTTTTCATCTGTTAGACGAAACCAAAAAAAGAAGAATCAGGGTTTAAAGACTAAAGGTACCTGCTTGAGATGGTCTACAGTGAGTGGTAGGTGCTGCAGGGTCAGTAGTATTTGCTGGAGGAGGGGAATGTTGTTGGTTGTCTTTGAATACGTCAGCCAATTGTTAAGAAGTTTGTAGCCACCAACGTCAATAAACCTGCAGGCAGGCAGGAGAGTCTATCAGTAACGCCCTTTCTAGGTTTTGAAAGTACCACATCCCACGATCCCAGTCTCCCATCAATGCCCCTGGAACCCCATGCCTCACCACCCCATCTTTTAGCTACATCTTCCCATTCCAACCATCCAGATCCCCACTTACTTGATCAGTATTTCTGGTGAACGGGTCTGCAGGAGAATGTTCAAGTAAGTGCATCGACTCACCATCTTTCGTGCTTCCTTCATCAAACTGCAGGATATGAGTGAGGGTTAGAAATGAAGCAGCCAGTATCTCTTCTCTTAGCAAAAGCGCCTCTCTAATCTGTGAACTGCCTAGAGATTCCTGATGATTTGGGACTTTGCTCCAGAGAGGGGGAGTCACATATACCTCTAGGAGGATGGGATGGATCCAGTGTAACATGGAAACTTATGGGAGAACAGAGACACCGAAGTCCCTGACCTGGGGAGGAGAGCATCACTGCCTCCCTAACACACAGGATGAATGTCATTCTGCCCCCAGGTGATACGGCTAGCCCTCAACAACTGTCCCTAATAATCTGTTCAAGACTGGCTTATTTACTCTCCCCTGAACCTGAGAATCCCTGAAAGAAAATAACATTATAGGTAGGTGGAACATGAACCTAAACAATCTAGAATTCTGTTACCAGGCTACCCTGCTCTCATTCCAACATATGACTCCCTTGGGACTGTGGACGTCCAAATCTCCAGCTTCCGCTATGGTCAGAAACCAAGTGATCATCTTTTCCTATCCCTTACCCTAAAATTGTTAGATTTTAATCCTATTGCACTGACTGTCTTTCCCTTTCCTTTCCAGGATCATTCCAGTCTGCCTCAACTGCAGCCATATTTTAACACACAATATTCTCTACTCACAATGAATCCAAAAAAGGGTAAAGACTCACCTGAAGATCTTGGAAATCCCATCCACACTTTTGACTTCCCCATCTCGGTTAAGGAAGCTGTCCAGGCCCTTGAGAAGTTCTTTGGGGTCTATGGGACCAGAACCCATGATGGTGGTTTCTATGGTAAGAGGACAAAACAAACAAACCCACAGAATAAATGGGTGGCAAGGACTACCCGAGTAGGCCCTCTAATAAACCACATCTCTACATCTGACAAAGTATAGTGACTATTCAACTATGCTATTTTTTAGATATGAAAAATCAACACAGACCACTTGCCACTACCGAGAAAATAGCCCTAGCAAGTTAAACATGGGGAGCATATGTGACTGAACAGGAAAGCAATTCGATTGGAGGACTAGAGCAGCACACCTGTCCCTCCCTCCCAGTAGCATCCTTCCTAGGATGGCTGAACTTCACTAGATCGTACTAGAGCTAAGATTCAGTTCTCATAACAAGATGTTCAACTCTCCAGGGCATTTGTACCTATTGTTAAGTCCTGTCTTCCCTAGTTGCTGAAAAATCTGGCTTGAAAAACAGCCTATAGCTTGACAGAAATTGGGCCAAATCTTGGGTGTTTGAGCTAAATGTCTTGTAAGAGTTGATTCCTTTTTATCTTAGCCCATTAAGAGTCATAATCACGACATAAGGCAAGATATCTATCAGCTGAAGTGGTAGATGATAGAGAACAAAACAAAACTTGAAAACAGAATCCTTCCCTAAGGAGATCTGGAGGTAGGTGCCAGATATTGAGACAAATGGATGCAAGGAAATCAAGCAGGTCCTCCTAGGCCTTGAATAGACTGTCACTCATTAACCAAACACTGCACAAGTTTTTACTGTCTCCATGTTAAACGGAAGCTAGTGGTTTGTGCTTTCAAAAGCAAAGATGTAAATCTGGTCCTCTCCTCAAAAATCACGCTGTGGATCCCCTAGGAAAGCCTAAAACTGAAAACCATGGAAACTAAAGAATGGAATAGATAAAGTCAAATGCTAGAAAAATTCCCTTTTAAGCAGCTGTTTTAGACCAGGTTGGAAAAGGAATTAGTTAAAAGCTAAGCTCCTTTTATGGGACAGGGCAGAACTGAAGTTCCAGAAAGGTAATTTACAATCAATATTGTTCTGATTGGGATTTGTATCTACACTGCCTCTAAATACTTGCTTCTAAGAACCAAAAAAGAGGCCAGGTGCTGTGGTTCACGCCTGTAATCCCAGCACTTTGGGAGGCCAAGGTGGGCAGATTCCTTGAGCATAAGAGTTTGAAACCAGCCTCAGCAACATGGCGAAACCTCATCTCTACAAAACATAAGCTGAGTATGATGGTGTGCACCTGTAGTCCCAGCTACCCAGGAGGCTGAGGTGGGAAAATGGGAGGACCGCTTGAGCCCAGGGACATTGAGGCTACAATGAGCTGTGATTGTGCCACTGCACTCCAGCCTGAGCGACAGAGTAAGACCCTGTCTCAAAAACAAACAAACAAACAAAAAACCACCAAAAAAGCAAGCCATTTCAGCAATATCTGCCTTTGGGCAATAAGGCCAACACTGGGTAGCAAGGAAGAGGCAAGAACAAAACCTTCCTCATCCTACATCTAGCACAGAGGTAACAGACACAATCCCCGCAGAAGGGTAGAAAAATCAGTATTTTACAAAGATGAGTATTTTTGTGCCGGAAAAAAACATAGGTTTCTTGTGAGATAATGCAAATTAATTCTATTTGTTCTCAAACAAAAGAAAAAACATAAGCATAACAATCTCAGCCTTTTAGTCCTCCCAACAAAAAGGTCAATAAATTTCCAAATGTGGAGGTCCTAACAACCTAGGCGAGCAGCAGCAGAAGCAGGGAGGAGGCAGCCAGGAAGGGAAGCAGTATAATCTTGGCTCTGGCGGTCATAACCTGTGGGCCGAACAAAGGGAGAGATGAGGCAAGAAATGTTGAGAAGTCACTGCTGCCCTGGAACCTCTACAAGTACAAGTGGAACCTGAGGTCAGAGAAAAAACATTCAAGGAGAATACTGGAAAAGATTAGACGTTCGTGGGCCAAATCCACTCAAGTATGGTGATCCTTACACAGACACAGAAATAAAGGTATTCTTCCCATGTAGTGAGATAATATAAAGTGATCTATAGAAACTATAAAGAGATATGATAAAGGGACATATAAAACAGATATCACATCTGTTGGAGACTGGAAAAGCAATGTATGGGTTCCAATAATAACATAAGCAATCAAGAGACTAAGAAATTTTTAAAACTCTATATATACACACACATACCTACCATTAGATTCCCAAAGCAAAATATATGCAACTTGACAAAAGGCCTTGAATTAAACATCATTTCAAACCAGTTCCCCTTGACTTGACTGGTTCAAACCCAGGGCTGAATATATACAACCCTGGAGAATTCCCTTTGGCATATCCAACTGCAAGCTAAACCAATAAATAGACCAGCTACCTCTATTTCCTTCAGACACTAAATAAACTGTCATCTGAGCTCAAGTGTTCCTTCAGAGGATGGGAGACAAGACAGAAGAGCCAGTCTTAGAAAAATGGACCAATGAGTACAAAGCTAAATTCTGTCCAGAGCCCTCTGCTGGGAATGGGATCCAAGGACTTTTTTATTCCCATTTGTATAAACAAGAATAAAAAACATTAATAGTCAAAGGAAAGCTAAGAGACAAAGCAAAATTAGTGTTAAACATTCATTTTCCACTACTTATATTTTGGAAATATAAGTGAAATTTTGTCTCATTAGCACCAATCTTGATAAAATATAAGTGGGTTTTCTCATGATGGCCTTCCTTTAGGCAGATTCATTCTTATTTAAAATTAAGGACCCTAAGTGTCTTATAACCTAGTTTCCTTACTTGGAAGTCAGTATATTTTGGGAAAAAACCAAACAAGCTCCAAGGCACTGAAGTGGGAAGGAATGTAAAGTCCAACATTCCGGGCACAGGGCTACAGCTGAGAAGGCAAACTGAGTTGATGAAGGAAGGCAGGGGCTGTGACTAAGTGTTGTAACATTACCTACTCAGGATCTGGAGTCTAGAATGAAAGCTTGAGAAAGCTTTCTGGAACCACGAATAATCCAGGGCATGATTATGTCTTTTTTTAGTGAGCTGCTATTTCCTTGACTGCAGAACATACAGAAGGTGGGGAGTGAGGGAGCAACCCCCTGGCCTACGTAGGTCCACCTCATCCTAAGCTATGCTTTCCTTATGGAGATGTTTCAGGCAGAGCCATACTCTACTGGCACAAGGCACTGGGGAATTTTCTACCACTTTTACCAGAGATAAACGTCTGTGACACCAACTCCTGCCTTCAAAATGAATTTTACTTGAGGGCTATTCAAATAAATAGGGTGAAAAAATATCCAGCATAGCTAAAGTTATTCCACATCCATCACCAATGAACAGGACTGAATTGGTTCAGGATAAAAATTCTGTGCAAGTCAGAGTTCTTTAAAAAATAACTGTCTTCTAACAAAAGGAGAAAAAACTCCCAAATTTACCTTAATTTAGAGGCACTTCTGGAAATGAAAATGATTTGTACCTAACTCATGTTCCCCTTCCTTTCTTCAGTGTTTTAGGCATTTCCTAGTTTGACTCAATAGTGGACTGAATTATGTCTCTCAGGTGATTCATCACAAGGTCATAGCTTGCTTCCAAGTAGTAAGCCCCTACCCCTCAAAGTCATTTTGCAAACCTGATACATGAGCTCCTCAAAAGCTTATCTGCCTTTCAATAAAGATGCAAAATGATACACCACCCCAACTCATAGAAAAAGACCCCAGACTGGAACTCTGGCCACAAACTACAAGGATCAGCTTTTCCAAGATTCTCTGAATGGATGTGGTTCCCCTAGTAGACCTTGCTTCCCATCTCCCATGTTAAGGAAGATCTTCTTTATTAATCCCCTGGCTCACTAGATATCAGGAACCCCAGTGGGTAGAATGTTCAGCTCCCAAGGAAGATATGCTGCAGAGGCACATGGCAAACTGCTTAAAAGAAAAAAAACAACAAAACAAAACAAAAAAAACTTGTGGTCAATAGACATGTGGAAGAGTCCCTCCCATCCAATCCAGAAGTTTAAGTAATAATTTGAGAATCTGTACCCAGTAGAAAATTAGCCCTAAGTCTCACCCACATCACCACAGGGCAGTTGTGCTTTCCAATTCTGCCTAGAACCTCCACGCTTCAGTGCAGGACTTTTAAAAATTAAAATTATATGGAGAGTCTGATAAAGATTTGGCTTTGAAAAAGTTGGGGGAAGGAACCAGACACCCAATACCACCCTCAGATAGGGCATGGCTTCTGAACATGCACCAACTGCCACAGCACTGCATGAGTTGAAAAATGAAGAGGACATCATTTTTTCATTAATGCTTTCAAGGAATTTCTTTTAGAAGGGAAGGAAAAAGAAATTCAAAAAAGGTGGCTCTTTGGGAAAAAAAAAAATGAAAGTTGTGAAATGTAATACCAGAAAGGTTTTGCTTACCAGAAACCGTAGCTTGATTCCCCCTG
The DNA here is from genome assembly GCF_049350105.2 of Macaca mulatta. Taxonomy (NCBI): domain Eukaryota; kingdom Metazoa; phylum Chordata; class Mammalia; order Primates; family Cercopithecidae; genus Macaca; species Macaca mulatta. Next base: position 152,435,671 of record NC_133409.1, on the reverse strand, counting down.
CCTTGAGTTTACAACTGCCGCCTCCTTTCCTAAAGATTCACTTCTTATCCTAGTACCAATGTACAGGAACTAAGCAAGTGCAGAACGTGATACAGCACTGAATACAGTTTATCCCCAAACTGAGAGGTGGGAATGAGGGCGATTTAGAAGAAAGTCCTAGAAGTATCCACCTTCCCCCGATTCTCATTACACAAAGCGACCAAATGCAGGAGGCCCAAAGACTGGTTCCTGAGCAGAAATGGCACATTTCAGTGTCATCAGGCCCGTTTATCTCGAAGGGACTCTCGCAAGCCCTTGTGTCTTTCCCATCTCCCTCTACACACATATATACATACACACACGCTCACACACATCCTCAAAGCTTCCCAGTCTTGGGTTTGCCTGTTTTTTCACCCCTGGCAGCTGAAGTGGGGAAAAATTACAAGCAGTTGTGATGAGTGAAAGTGAAAATAAAAACTGGTTCTATAAAAACTAGAACTACCCAAGGAGATGGACAGCCTTAATACTTAATTCCTATAAGCTCTCATCCCTTTAAGGTATTTTATATAATGAAAATTAGGAAAATGTCTTCTCCCTAGCAGCCACGAGCACAGGGAGTGCAAAGGCATCTGCTCAGGGGTGGAGCTTCAAGAGGGTGGAGAAAAGAGGAAGAAAGCTGATTACATCACCTTTCAAGGCTGCTCCTCCCCCTTGACCAAGTTTCTAGGGCGGCCCTAAGCTCAGGATGGCAAAAGGGGAAGAAAAACAACAAAGACGGAGGGACGCCATTTTGTAATGGAGAAAGAGGACTCGAACTTTAAAAAGCCACCCAGCTCTGCCGGTAGCTTCAGTTACATTATAAAAACACCTTTTTAGTAAAAAAGCCAAAAGCCAGTTCCCCATCGTGAATAATCTTTGACCTATTTTGATCAGTAAGAGCGTAGTGAAAATTAAAGCAATCAAAATATTAGAACAATTTTCTGCAGGGAAGAACTGAATTTGCAACGGAGGTTCAACCGGCTACCATCGACCACCCCCATCCTCCCTATAGAGGGAAAGGGGGAGGAAGGACTTGGACCCCTCTCAACAAATAGGGTTGAGGTGGGAGGACAGGAAAAAAAATGGGTCAAGACACAACCTGCAACGCCGCTTGGAAGACAAAAGGACAAGGAAAGTCGCCATATTGAAGCAGGGAAGAAAAAAATTCCTTTTAACGACACAAATCTTTTAGAAAGCTAGCATTCAATTGCACTAAATGGCTTTTAAAATTATACTCCTAAATTCCACATTACCCAACCTTTCCACCCTCTATTTAACTGTACCTCCCCCACCAAAAAATATCAAGTTAAAATGTTAATCACTCTTTTGCTTTTAAATACCTATGCAATCTGCAACAATTATAAGACATTCTTTACCTCCCCAACTATTGTATGTACTGGCACTAAGATTATATTTTGTCCTAAGTGTCTTGCAATCTTTATTCCTAGATTGCCACCTATTTTAACCACACAAATATACCCCAAACAAATTACATTAAAATTGAGAGGATTTAACAGTCATTTAAAAAGTTATAGCGAGCTATTATTTCTCTCTGCCCATCTCCTTACCCTGCAATCTTTATGTACAGATTGCTTATTAATCTGGCAAATTGAAAGGCACCCTGCTTGTCTCACACACAAAGAAGTGGTACTTCTGGGCCACAAGATCCACCATCTCTTGTATGTGAGCTCATTAACCCTTTCGAAGACTGCTGCTAACCAGAGGAAGGTAACCATTCCTCCTTATATAAACACGTATGGCTTTGGCAGTCTGGAAATTGGCTGGATTACCAAGGGTTAACCATCAAAATCCTCACTTGCTGGCCCTCCCTCCACCCTCTCTTTGCCTGCAGCAGGGCAGGGAAGAGATAGGTGGTAGGGGAGAGAGAACAAGACTGTTTAGACCCACAGGCCCTTTTTAATGGAGATTAAGTGACCAGATTGGTCCTTCTCCAGTTCTCTATTTGTTCTATGGTCTCATTTCTTCCTCTCATTATTTTTGGTTTCACAACGGGAAACGTTGACTTCTTGTTGCAAGGCTGGTTTTTGAAAATTCGACACTTACTATCCAATTTTTTTGCGACGTCAGCACCTCGGGCTCAGGGGGGAGGGGGTAAAATTTTGGAGGAAAAAAAATAAAACAACCAACCAGGACCCAAAACTCAATTATTTAGGGGGCCTCATTGGATCAAAAAGTCTTTTAAAAAATAAAGGCCAACTCAGTATTCATTTCCCCCCCCACCCAACTCCATTTAGGGAGGGGGGTCGCAGAAAAAAGTTCTGAGTGGATTCAAAAAAGTAAACGCTGGATGAGTGAATTTGGGTGGTTTGGGAAGGGAGGGTGGTTGATTATTTTTCAAGTTATGTGGTGACGGTCCTTCGGCCACAGATTTCAAGTCCCAAGCAGCGTGGGCTGGTGGGGTGGGCAAGATAGGTGGGAAGGGGCAGAAGACACAAGTGGTTGGGCTGGTGGCTGCTGTTTTCCCTTTCCCCCCTCTCTCAGGATCCTTTCAAGGGCTTAGATGTTGCTGCGGCTTGTTTCTGTTTTCCTCGTGGTCGGCCTGTCTTTCTCCGAGAAAATTCAAACCTGGGATAAAAGGAACACAAGGGAGAAAGATGTAATCAGTACGGGTTGCTTCAAAACACCCAGAAATGCCATCTTTGCTGTCCCCAAACAAACCTCTGTGTCCCATCCTGATCGCAGCCGCTTTAAGCCGTGGCTCTCAAATGAACCCATCCCTACCCCGCTTCCCAGATCCAACGCTCTCCGCAAAATTTTACCCACTAAACAACAAGGTAGGTAAACTTACCTCTAAACGAACCCCAGAATGGCGGCCGCCCGCTCGGGTGGAGTCTTTTATACCCGGACGCCGCCCAACGCGCCCAAACGTGCTAGTGAAACGCCCTTGTCGCGAGACATTATACGCGAGGCGTGAACTCATTGGTCAACCTAAACGACAATTCGCCAGCTGATTGGCTAGTCTCACTTCACCTTTGCTCCGCCCCTTCCCCGGCACTCTCTTCCGCCTCCTTTCTGCCTCCCTGTTGCGTGCGCGTGACCAGAGAGCCCAGCACCTCCCTTTCCTCTGCTTCCGCCACTTCCGCCCTGGAGAACATTTCTCACCCAGGGTTGGTAGAAACGTGCCGGAGCATGCGCACTGAGAGGATCTCGATAAAAATCGCCTTCAAAATTGCTTAAAAGGCAAACTCTAACAAAGAGATCTAAGAGTCGTAGTGACTAGCCAAGAAAAAATGCAATTTTGAGGTCTAATTCGATTGTGACGCAGTTGAAATTAGCTTCTCCGCCCATGCCTTCCCTTTCACGCTTCCGTCCTGACGCAAACGTGCGGCCGCCTTCCGCACTGCGGGCTTGTCCTTGGCCCTGCCCTAGTCAGTTTCCTGAAGCATGCGCAGTTGCCTTTCCTTCCATTCCTGTGCTGGGCGTACGTCAAGATGGCGGCGTCCGTATTAAACACCCTGCTGAGGCGGCTTCCTATGCTTTCTCTCTTCCGAGGTGCCCACAGAGTTCAGGTAACTTCTCGAAGGACATTTTGCACAACCCCAAGTTGGTTATACCTTCTCTAGGTCGTCGCTCCGCTGTCAGGAATCCACGAGTGGAGACCTTCCCACGTGTTTATATCTTAGCTGTCTAGGCAGTACTTCCAGCAACCCCCTCCCATACACCGCGCGTTTTCTAATCCCGAGCCGAGGACTAAGCCCCAGGGTTAGGTGTCATCCTTCTTCCAAAATGCCATCTCAGTAAAATAATTAAGTGATAGAATTGACCCCCGTCCACCCTCAGTTATGCATAACCAGCTTTTTGAAAATTATTTAAATAAGGGGCTATGCTAATGTTGTATCGTTGCAATTTTAGCGTAACATATGTGCTCCCCAAGCGAGCGCCACAACCAGCTCTTAACTGTGCAGGTCATGTCTAAATCTGTGTTGCTCAGGAATGTCCTTAGGGAAATTAGGGATCCTAATTTCTACCCACCTTGCTATTTCCCAGTAAGGTCAGGATCTATTCTTACGACCTGAGGACAGTTTCTCAGCTCTCTTTATTAAATCAGTTTCTTATCAGAGTTATGAGAGCTTAACTCCGTCCTTTGAATTGAGGTTTCCCTCCAGTCTTGTGTACTCACCTCTCTGGAGGTTCTTGGTGGGGCACGGTGAGATAGAAAGGCTTGCCCAGCTGCCACTCCCTAAAGTGGGACTGAAGAGTGGTGACAGAGGTCAACACAGACTTAATAACAGCCTTGGTAGCTTTAAAACTAGCGTTAGGACTCAAGTTTGTTCTGCCCTGTAGATTGTTGACCTTCAGCTTTTATGAAAATGGGCAACTCAGTGACTTCATTGGATTGATTTGGAGACTCACCTGTCTTCAGCATCCCCTCCCCACCACACATCTTGGTTCCGAGAACCTAGATATCCTTCCTCTTTATTCTTCCACCAGAATCAGTTCATTTCCAAAAAGCAGGACTACCTTTTATGTACTAGATTTTTTTTTTCTTTTTTCTTTAGATGGAGTCTCACTCTGTTGCCAGGCTGGAGTGCAGTGGTGCGATCTTGGCTCACTGCAATCTCTGCCTCCCAGGTTCAAGCGATTCTCCTGCCTCAGCCTCCTGAGTAGCTGGGACTACAGGCACATGCCACCACGCCCAGCTAATTTTTTGTATTTTTGGTAGAGATGAGGTTTCACCATGTTGGCCAGGATGATCTTGATCTCTTGACCTCATGATCCGCCCGCCTCAGCCTCCCAAAGTGCTGGGATTACAGACGTGAGCCACTGCGCTGGGCCTTGTACTAGACTTTTTAATTGTCTTCTGAAATAAGATTGTTTTTCAGCATATATCCGCTAACTTAGCTTTTCTTTCAGGATCCAGTTGTAGAAAAGGAGCGTTGTTGTTGATTTATGTCAGTTTAAACCCAACAAAAATACTTAACTTACATATGTATTCCTGTTATATTCCATTAATGCAATATGTATGCATTCCCCCTCTTTCCAAAATGTGATAAGCAAACCATTGAGTTCTTTCCTTGAACTCATTATTTTATTTTTTTCTGCTCCTTTATAGGTTCCCCTCCAGACTCTTTGCACCAAACCTCCCTCTGAGGAAGATTCTTTGTCCCCAGTTCCCATTTCTCCTTATAAGGATGAACCCTGGAAATATCTGGAATCAGAAGGTACCTCTAAATGGGGAAAGGGAGGGTCAGATAGGATTTAAGATAAGTGGATAGAGCCACCCACTACACTCCCACCCAGGAATAACTTGTATGATCTTTCATTTCAGAATACCAGGAGCGATATGGTTCTCGCCCTGTCTGGGCTGACTACCGCCGCAACCACAAGGGTGGTGTACCCCCACAGCGGACTCGGAAAACATGTATTGTGAGTTTCTGAGAGTGGGATGTGGAGTAGGGGTAGAGGCCACAAGTAACAGTAACAGCAGCACTTTTTCTGATGGGTTTGAACATCCTTAACTGCTGGTTTTTTCTCTCTACAGCGTGGGAATAAAGTTGCTGGGAATCCCTGCCCCATCTGCCGAGATCACAAGTTGCATGTTGACTTTAGGGTAAGGAGAGTCTTTTCTTTTTATGGTAAGAAAAATAAAGATTAGGAGCCCCTTTGCAGTGCCAAAGAGATTACTGTAGGTGCCCCACACTTCGTATATCCTGGAGGCCCTACAGTTTATTTTGTAGTAACTGTTTCTGGCATTATAAAAACATTTCTCTCTCCAGTCTTTTACCTTCTACTATGGATTGTACTGCAAGTTTTATCCTATGCCTATGAAATTTACAGTCTAAACTGGCAGGTAAGAGAAATGACTATTTCTTTTGAGACTGAGTCTCACTCTGTTGCCAAGGCTGGAGTGCACTGTCGCGATCTCAGCTCACTGCAACCTCCGCCTTCCGGGTTCAAGCGATTCTCCCACCTCAGCCTCCCAAGTAGCTGTAACTACAGGCGTGTGCCACCATGCCTGGCTACTTTTTGTATTTTTAGTAGAAACAGGGTTTCACCATATTGGCCAGGCTGGTCTCAAACTCCTGACCTCATGACCCGCCCGCCTCGGCCTCTCAAAATGCTGGGATTAGAGGTGTGAGCCACCATGCCCAGCCAGCAAAATGGCTATTTCTAGTGGGAGAGCAATATCCAAAGATTCGTTTGTATTCTTTACAGTTATTACAAAGTATATTGGCCCACTTTCTTCCTGAGGTTTTTTTATATTTCCTTGTCAATGTTCAGTGGCATGCTGGGACGTGAGGCCGGAGGGCAAGATAGAGTCTAGTATTTTTCAGAAAGCCTTCAATATGTGAGAAGGACAGGATTTGCTCCTTTAAAGAATTTGGAAACATATTGGCTGGGCGTGGTGGCTCATGCCTCTAATCCTAGCACTTTGGGAGGCCGAGGAGAGTGGTTCACCTGAGGTCAGGAGTTCGAGACCAGCCTGGCCAACATGGCAAAACCCTGCCTCTACTAAGAATACAAAAATTAGCCAGGCATAGTGGCAGGCGCCTATAATCCCAGCTACTTGGGAGGCTGAGGCAGGAGAATTGCTTGAACCAGAGAGGTGGAGGTTGCAGTGAGCTGAGATTGCACCACTGCACTCCAGCCTGGGCAAAAGAGCGAAACTCCTCAAAAAAAAAAAAAGCAAAACAAAAAAAACAAGAATTTGAAAACATTACATTAATAAAATAGGTAATAGGAAAGTGTTCTTCTGAGCTTGCAGCAAAAGTATTAGAGCAGAAGCTGTATGGCTGGTCATCAGGGAAGCAGTAGAGCATTTGGATAACAGTCAGAAAATGGGGGTATTTGACTGCAATAAGAACCCTTCTGACACAGGTTATTCAGGAGTCCCATAGATAATTCCCCAGTTTTGACTGCATATGATTAGTTATAAAAAGAGATTATGGCCAGGTGCGGTGGCTTATGCTTGTAATCCCTTGGGAGGCCAAGGTGGGTGGATCACTTGAGGTCAGGAGTTCGAGACCAGCCTGGCCAACATGGTGAAACCCCATCTCTACTAAAGATAACAAAAAAAATTAGCCAGGCGTGGTGGCGGGTGCCTGTAGTACCAGCTTCTTGGGAGGCTGAGGCAGGAGAATCACTGGAACCTGGGAGATGGAGGTTGCAGTGAACCAAGATTGTGCCATTGCACTCCAGCCTGAGCAACAGAGCAAGACTCTATCTCAAAAACAAAACAAAACAGAGATTATAGTTAATTATATAACTGAGAGAGAAATGTTACAAATTTAGTAGCACAGGTGATTCCGCTTGCATTCTACTCCACAGTGTATCTGCTTTTTTCTCAAGAGTCTCATTTCCTACAGTTAATTTGCTGAGTGAGGGTTGTTCTATGTAAACTGTAAAATTATTCTTACTATATAAATTATATTCAGTATGCTATTAAATACATTAGTTGTTTATACATACACATTACAATATCATTTTTTGGGTGATTTCTGGGATTTCCAATGACCAGTCCCAGTTTTTCACCTAAAGGCTGACTTTAGAACTTAACTTCTGCAGGCTGGGCATGGTGGCTCACACCTGTAATCGCAGCACTTTGGGAGGCCAAGGTGGGTGTATCACCAGGTCAGGAGTTCAAGGCCAGCTTGGCCAAGATGGTGAAACCCCGTCTCTACTAAAAATACAAAATAATTAGCCAGGTGTGGTGGCGGGCGCCTGTAACCGCAGCTACTCGGGAGGAGTAGCAGAGAATTGCCTGAACCCGGGAGGCGGAGGTTGTAGTGAGCTGAGATTGCGCCACTGCATCCCAGCCGGGGCAACACAGGGAGACTCCGTCTCAAAGAAAAGAAAAAAGAACTTAACCTGTGCATAAGAGATTTCTTTGGGAGCACAGTGACAGAATATGGGATGTGCAAGGATGGATTCAGTGAATTGATGAAGCCCAAATGGGACATGAAGGAAGATAGCACCTGGAGAGCTGTAGAGGGGTGAGAGGATAGCATCTGGAGAGCTGTAGAGGGGTGAGAGGATAGCATCTGGAGAGCTGTAGAGGGGTGAGAGGATAGCACCTGGAGAGCTGTAGAGGGGTGAGAGGATAGCATCTGGAGAGCTGTAGAGGGGTGAGAGGATAGCATCTGGAGAGCTGTAGAGGGGTGAGAGGATAGCATCTGGAGAGCTGTAGAGGGGTGAGAGGATAGCATCTGGAGAGCTGTAGAGGGGTGAGAGGATAGCATCTGGAGAGCTGTAGAGGGGTGAGAGGATAGCATCTCGAGAGCTGTAGAGGGGTGAGAGGATAGCATCTGGATTGCTGTAGAGGGGTGAGAGGATAGCATCTGGAGAGCTGTAGAGGGGTGAGAGGATAGCATCTCGAGAGCTGTAGAGGGGTGAGAGGATAGCATCTGGAGAGCTGTAGAGGGGTGAGAGGATAGCATCTGGATTGCTGTAGAGGGGTGAGAGGATAGCATCTGGAGAGCTGTAGAGGGGTGAGAGGATAGCATCTGGAGAGCTCTAGAGGGGTGAAGGTGGTCCATGTGGGTATGTAGGGATTGTGTACTTGCAGTGTCCAAAGATCTTGCTGTTCTCCCTTCCTTTTTCCTCACGTTTCTCTACCACTTTCCCCTACAGAACGTGAAGCTCTTGGAACAGTTTGTCTGCGCCCACACGGGTATCATCTTCCATTCTCTATACACAGGTTAGCCCATCATCCCTGCACCACCAGAGAGCTTTTCCTTGTGGCATGTTTTGTTTATGTAGTTGTTCAATAGTTACTCGTTCAGTGGCTCCTACTTATGGCTTAAAAGGTCTGGCTGAACCTTTTGGAAATCTTGGTTTACTGGGGGCTAAAGCAATTAAATGTGGACAAAAGAAAAGGACAAGTACAGCCGGGCGTGGTGGCTCACGCCTGTAATTGCAGCGCTTTGGGAGGCCAAGGCGGCCGGATCACCGAGGTGGGGAGTTCGAGACCAGCCTGACCAATGCCTGACCAACGTAGAGAAATCCTGTGTCTACTAAAAATACAAAATTAGCTGGGCGTGGTGGTGCATGCCTGTAATCCCAGCTACTCAGAAGGCTGAGGCAGGAGAATCGCTTGAACCCAGGAGGCAGAGGTTGCAGTGAGCTGACATTGCGCCATTGCACTCCAGCCTGGGCATCAAGAGTGAAACTCCATCTCAAAAAAAAAAAAAAAACAAGGAAAAAGAAAAAAGCAAGTGCTTCTGTAAGCAAACTATCTAAATGTAGTTTTTATTTGATGAACAGTGATTAATTCCTTTCTATAGGGTCTTTTCACTTTTACAAAAGACTTCTCGCAAATTATCACATAAGTTATTTTATATCATTGTCAATTGAATTAGATTTTCCAAACTTGGAGTTGTAAATTTAACAATTCAAGATTATATCTATTCCCTAACTACAGTCACAGGGCAAATCTGGCCCACTGCCATGTCCATTTGTTTTCATATTGTCTACAATTGCTTCCATGCTACAATGGCAGAGTTGAGTAGCTGAGACAGAGACCACAGGACCTGCAGAGTTTAAAATATTTACTATATGACTCTAGACAGAAAAATTTTGCTAACACTGCTCTGAAGCAAGACAAATTTGCAGAGAATTTTTTTTTTGTTTTTGAGACGAAGTTTCACTCTTGTTGCCCAGGCTGGAGTGCAATGGCAGGATCTTGCCTCACTGCAACCTCTGTCTCCCAAGTTCAAGTGATTCTCCTGCCTCAGCCCCCTGAGTAGCTGGGATTACAGGCGCATTCCACCATGCTTGGTGAATTTTATATTTTTAGTAGAGATGGGGTTTCTCCACGTTGGTCAGGCTGGTCTCGAACTCCCGACCTCAGGTCATCCAGCCACCTCGGCCTCCCAAAGTGTTGGTATTACAGGCGTGAGCCACTGTGCCCGGTGGAGACTAATATATATATATATTTTTTGCAACGAAATCTCATTTACTTTGTCACCCAAGGCTGGAGAGCAGTGGCGTGATCTCGGCTCACTGCAGCCTCCACCTCCTGGGTTCAAGCAATTCCCCTGCCTCAGCCTCCCATGTTGCTGGGATTACAGGCACGTGCCATTGTGCCTGGCTAATTTTTTTTGCATTTTTAGTAGAGACAGGGTTTCACCATTTTGGCCACTTTGGTCTTGAACTTCTGACTCAAGTGATCCTCCTGCCTAAGCCTCCCAAAATGCTGAGACTATAGGCATGAGCCACCGTGCCCAGCCTTGCAGAGAATAAATCTGAATTCACCATTATTGGAGGTGGCAGTACAATCAGTGTTCAGTTTGTCAAGAGTTTCTTATAGTCAAGCTGTAAAGGCTGAAGGGACTATTATTGTTACTCTCTCAGATTGCCTTCCCCAACTCTGAAGTCTCTTCTCTCTTTATTGAATCTTTCTCTGTGGATTGTTCAAGTCAACCCTCTAATTAACCACACTTGCCCATTAAATTGTGTTCTGCTCCCTGTCTTGGAGGCTTTACCATTAAATAGCTTCTCTATAGTGGCTAGACCCTCCTAAATCTTTATCCCAGCTCTCCAAGAGATGGGAGAGATTCTTTCCATTGGGCAGTTGGGGAAACTGAGGTCCTTGGAGAGGTCAGGGGAAAGGGGTCATTAGGTAAAGCCAGTCCTTCCCAGTCTACTCCTCTGTCACCATACGGAAGCAGTTGTGTTCTATTATTTACTGTGCCTTAAAGAACAAGTTATTTTTCTCCCCATAGGAGTCTGTGTGAAGCAGCACAAGAGGTTGACCCAGGCCATCCAGAAAGCCAGGGATCATGGTGAGCATGAGACGGGGCACATGGCAGTTTTGTTTAGGTATAAGGAAGGTGACTTAGGGCTAGATTATGGATATAAATGCTCACACCTGTTCAAGATGGTAGCAACCAGCATGTTCTTCCTGAGTCTCTTCTGACATTCCATTGTCCCCTGTCCCTTCTCCTGAGTGTCTTACTTTATCATAACCCTGTCTCCTTGGTCTTTGTCTTTCCATCCCTTTCCCTCCTATTTTACAACTGCTGGTCTCAATGCCATAGCAAGATCATAGGAAGATCTTTATATAAATGTCTGGCCCTGGACTACATGGCACTGCTGCATAAATTAGTAAAAGGTATGGATGCAGCTTCATAGTCCTTGTTCAGGGCTGCATAGCTTTGTAAGCAAGAGCCCCAGCAGTATGTCAGCCCACATTTGCCTTCTGGGCCAGTCTCACCTGTTTGCAGTATACAACATACATAAATGTACCCAGTGGCTCTGACTGGTCCCTCCCTTTATAATCCTTTTTCTTCATCTAAACCACCCTCCTCATTCCCTCTTAAATTTCTCTTCTTTTTTAATCCCTTAGGTCTCCTCATTTACCACATCCCCCAGGTTGAACCACGGGACCGTGACTTTAGTATCTCTCATGGGGCTGTGAGTGCTACTCCACCAGCCCCCACCCTGATCTCAGGTGACCCCTGGTACCCATGGTACAACTGGAAACAGCCACCAGAGAGAGAACTGTCACGCCTTCGCCGGCTTTACCAGGGTCATCTCCGAGAAGAGAGTGGCCCCCCACCTGAGTCAATGCCCAAGATGCCCCCTACAGCACCAGCGGAAGCCTCCTTCACTGGGCAGACAGACCCTCAGAGTGCTCTGTAGGAGCCGTAGACTGGGAAGAGAGGCTAGGCATGGTGGCTTACAAAAAAATACAAAAATTAGCTGGGTGTGGTGCTGCACGCCTGTAGTCCCAGCTATTGGGGAGGCTAAGGGAGGATCACTTGATCCCAGGAGGCGGAGGTTGTTGTGAGTTGCAGTTGCACCCCTGCACTCCAGCCTGGGTGACAAAGCCAGACCCTGTCTCAAAAAAAAGGGAAGAGAGCCAGAGGGACTAGGAGATATGTGTATGTAGGTTTATATGATGGGATATCACCCTGAAGAGTTGTGTCTTTTGTAGCCAATGACAAATCCAGGAAATAATGTTGCTGATAGGGATAAATCTTGAGGCTGAGGGAGGGCAGGACAGATGTGTATGGGAAACCCCAACCCCTATATATTGTAAATAGATGGGCTGGGCTAAACATTGTTGCTGTTTCAGACTTATACCAACTCAGCTTTTACACAATAAAGCTCTACTCTCCTGTCTCTAGTTTGCTTTGGGCTGTTTACCGTGAATACCATTAGCGGGGGTGGGCTGAGTGATGTTCTTTTCATATAAGCAATTGGGTGGTGCTGTGGGGAGATGAGTGGTCAGGCTTAAGCCAGCCTTGCCAGTGACGCCTGGGACTAGAAGCTGGGGATGGGCAGCGTGCCACTCTGTCAAGATGCCTTTGTGGGTCGCCATTCCACATTCACAGCATAGCCCACTTCACTGAGGGGCTAAAAGGTTAGTGAGACACTGGGCCTAGGAAGACTGCGTTGCCATGGCACTCACTGCCGTGGGATGCAGAGATGGGAATGAGTGGCACTGCTAGGGATACAGCTGGTTTGGCAAAAAAAAGGGGGGCCCTGGCAGTTGCCAGGATGCTAGGAGCAGGATCTACAGGCGGGGCTCCTGGAAATAAAGACTCCCAGAGGCAGTGCGGCGAAGGGAGGGGCGGAAGTGACGTCGTGTGGGGCGGGTCCAACCGCGCACAATGGGCCATGGAGTTCCCGTTCGATGTGGACGCGCTGTTCCCGGAGCGGATCACGGTGCTGGACCAGCACCTGAGGCCCCCAGCCCGCCGACCCGGAACCACAACGCCGGCCCGGTGACAGCTCAAACCCACCCCCTGCCCCTTTTCTCCCGGTTCCTCTCCAAACCTGGTCCAGGCACCACGCCCCCTTCTCACTGACTAGTGATCGCTCCTTTTGATGTCCTGGCCTGCCTTTTTGGTGACCTCTGACCCTGGGCCTAGTGGGATTGATCAGCGCTTGGATCTGTGACCTTTCACCCCGGCCCAAAATGTCCCAACCAAAGGATGTGGTTGACCCGGCCTTTCTGCTTCCTCACAATAACCTTAAGGGAGGAGGGAGTGTACCACCTTGAAAGGTGTGACAGAAGTTTGGGTTTCAGAAGCGTGGGGTGGGAAATCAGATTGGGAGACTTCCAGGCAAAGGCAGGGAGCGTTCAGTGTTAAACTTTGGTTGGAGTTGTGGCCCAGGTTCCCAGGACTGACTGCCCAGGACCCGCTAATTCAGTGAGTATCTGACTCTTTTATTTCTTCTCTTTCTCTAGTGTTGATCTACAGCAGCAAATTATGACCATTATAGATGAACTGGGCAAGGCTTCTGCCAAGGTACTGGAGAGGTTTTAGATGGAGTAAAGGGAGGACCTCTGTGGGGATGGTAGATAAGGGAGGCCTGGGTCCTTTGGAGGGACTTGCAGAAAGTCTGACTTAATCTCCCCTGCAGGCCCAGAATCTTTCCGCTCCCATCACTAGTGCATCAAGGATGCAGAGTAACCGCCATGTTGTTTATATTCTCAAAGACAGTTCAGGCCGACCGTGAGTGCCACATTCTCTTCCATCCCATTCTCTTAATTCCTTCCTCCCTCAGCCCTTCCCCCATCTTTGACTATCTCTTACAGATAGTTACCACTAGCCTGTTCATTATTTTCCCCGTTCTACAGGGCTGGAAAAGGAGCCATTATTGGTTTCATCAAAGTTGGATACAAGAAGCTCTTTGTACTGGTGAGTGTTACTGGAAGCCAGGAGTTCGTATACCTTGGTTCTTGAGAACAAAAGTGCTGGAGGTTAGGGGGCAGCAGAGATGCCGGGGGTCCTAAAACATTTTTATTGTTTCTCTCTTAGGATGATCGTGAGGCTCATAATGAGGTAGAACCACTTTGCATCCTGGACTTTTATATCCATGAGTCTGTGCAACGCCATGGCCATGGGCGAGAACTCTTCCAGTATATGTTGCAGGTATCACTTACCTCTTCACTGGTTCATCCAAACTAGGGACTCCTTTGCCATGAGCCCTTCCAGAAGCCCTGCCTCCCACCCCCATATTCCTATGTCCTCCTATTCCCTTCCCAGGCTTCTGGCTTCCTGTTGGCATGCTTTCCCCATACTTCCTCCTACCTTGAGTCTCCTGTTCCCTGCAGAAGGAGCGAGTGGAACCGCACCAACTCGCCATTGACCGACCCTCACAGAAGCTGCTGAAATTCCTGAATAAACACTACAATCTGGAGACCACAGTGCCACAGGTTAGAAGTTTCAGAGAACAGATCCCCACTGAGCATTCCCATTGAATTTATTATTTATGGCAAAGAAGTAGTGACTTATTTCCTATCACATAGGTTTCATTTTCTACAACCAGGCTCTTTGTCTTGTGGTACCATCTCTCATCCTGTAGTGACTTCTTTCTCGTCTATTTTGAGATTTTTTTTTTTTTTTTGAGATGTAGCCTCGCTGTGTCGCCCAGGCTGGAGTGTAGTGGCGCAATCTCAGCTAACTGCAACCTCCACCTCCTGGGTTCAAGCGCTTCTCCTGCCTCAGCCTCCTGAGTAGCTGGTACTACAGGCATCTGCCACCACACCCAGCTAATTTTTGTGTTTTTAGTAGGGACGGGGTTTCACCATATTGGCCAGGCTGGTCGCGAACTCCTAACCTTGTGATCTACCCGCCTTGGCCTCCCAAAATGCTGGGAGTACAGGTGTGAGCCACTGTGTCTTTTTTTTTTTTTTTTTTGAGGCAAAGTCTCCTGCTGTTGCCCAGGCTGGAGTGCTGTGGCAGGATCTTGGCTCACTGCAGCCCAACTTCTGGCTCAAGCGATATTTCTGCCTCAGCCTCCTGAGTAGCTGAGGCTCCAGGCGCGCACCACCATGCCTGGCTAATTTTTTATTTTTTGTAGAGATGAGGTCTCACTATGTTGCACTGGGTGGTCTTGAATTCCTAGGCTCAAGAGATCCACTTGCCTCAGCCTCCCAAAGTACTGGGATTACAGGCCTGAGCCACTGTACCCACAAGTTGTTTCCTACACCAAATTTTTCTTTTTCTTTCCTTCTTTTTTTTTTTTTTTTTTTGGTGCATCACCCAGGCTGGATTGCGGTGGCGCAATCACAGCTCACTGCAATCTCTACCTCCGGGGTTCAAGTGATTCTCATGCCTCAGCCTCCTGAGTAGTAGGGATTACAGGCATGCGCCACCATGCCCAGCTAATTTTTGTATTTTTAGTAGATACAGGGTTTCACCACGCTGGTCAGACTGGTCTTGAACTCATGGCCTCAAGTGATCTGCCCACCTCGGCCTCCCAAAGTGCTGGGATTACAGGCATGAGCCACCGCACCCGACCCTTACCACTTTTTTTTTTTTCTTTTTTTTTTAAGATGGAGTCGCTCTGTCGCCCAGACTGGAGTGCAGTGATGCAATCTCAACTCACTGCAAGCTCCGACTTCCAGGTTCACGCCATCCTCCTGCCTTAACTCCCCCTGTAGCTAGGAGTACAGGCGCCCACCACCACACCCAGCTAATTTTTTGTATTTTTAGTAGAGATTGGGTTTCAGGGTGTTAGCCAGGTTGTCTAGATCTCCTGACCTTATGATTCGCCCACCTCGGCCTCCCAAAGTGCTGTGATTACAGGCGTGAGCCACCGCGCCTGGCCCCTTATGACTAATTTTCAACCCAAATATAACCAGCTCATTTTCACTGCCTTGTTTTCACATAGTCCATTACTCATGTGGTCAGTCAGTATTTATTAAGGGTCCAGAATAATATGCATTCCCTGTCCTCATGGAACTTTGGCCTAATATGGGGAAGGAGGTCTTGTTTATAACTAAGTGCAGCAAAATGTTACTAATGCTACCCATTCATCCAATAAACATCGAGTGCCTAGCAGTGTTCTGGGCACTGGGAATGCTTTACTCAATGAAACAGACAACAGCCTGGGCAACATGGCGAAACCCTGTCTCTACAAAAAATATAGAAAAAAAAATTTAGCCAGGCATGGTGGCACGTGCCTATAGTCCTAGCTACTTGGGAGGCTGAAATGGGAGAATCGCTTGAGCCTGGGAGGCAGAGGTTGTAGTGAGCCACAATTGTGCCACTGCACTACAGCCTGGGCAACAGAGAGAGACCCTGTCTCCAAAAAAAAACAAAAACAAAAGGCCAGGTGCGGTGCGATGGCCCACGCCTGTAATCCCAGCACTTTGGGAGGCTGACGTGGGCAAATACTTGAGGTCAGGAGTTTAAGACCAGCCGGGTCAACATGGTAAAACCCCATCTCTTGGCCGGGCGCGGTGGCTCAAGCCTGTAATCCCAGCACTTTGGGAGGCCGAGATGGGTGGATCATGAGGTCAGGAGATCGAGACCATCCTGGCTAACATGGTGAAACCCCGTCTCTACTAAAAAAAAAAATCCAAAAAAAAACTAGCCGGGCGATGTGGCGGACGCCTGTAGTCCCAGCTACTCGGGAGGCTGAGGCAGGAGAATGGCGTGAACCCGGGAGGCGAAGCTTGCAGTGAGCTGAGATCCGGCCACTGCACTCCAGCCTGGGCGACAGAGTGAGACTCCTTCTCAAAAAAAAAAAAAACCATCTCTATTAAAAATACAAAAATTAGCCGGACACGGTGGCTCACGCCTGTAATCCCAGCACTTTGGGAGGCGGAGGCGGGCGGATCACCTGAGGTCGGGAGTTCGAGACCAGCCTGACCAACATGGAGAAACCCTGTCTCTACTAAAAATATAAAATTGGCTGGACGTGGTGGCACATGCCTATAATCCCAGCTACTAGGGAGGCTGAGGCAGGAGAATCGCTTGAACCTGGGAGGCGAAGGTTGCAGTGAGCCGTGATCGTGCCATTGCACTCTAGCCTGGGCAAACAAGAGTAAAACTCCGTCTGAAAAAAAAAAAAAAAAACAAAAATTAGCGAGACGTGGTGGCGGGTGCCTGTAATCCCAGCTACCCAAGAGGCCGAGGCAGGAGAATTACTCGAACCCAGGAGGCAGAGGTTGCAGTGAGCTGAGATTGCACCACTGCACTCCAGCCTGAGCAACAGAGTGAGATGCCATCTCAAAAAAAAAAAAACCAGGAAAAAGAAAAAGGGCTAGGCATGGTGGCTCACACCTATAATCCCAGCACTTTGGGAGGCCAAGGTAGGTGGATCACCTTATATCAGGAGTTCGAGATCAGCCTGTTCAACATAGTGAAACCCTGTCTCTACTAAAAATATAAAAATTAACTGGGCATGATGGCGTGCGCCTGTAATCCCAGCTACTCAGAAGGCTGAGGCAGGAGAATCGCTTGAACCCCGGAGGCAGAGGTTACAGTGAGCCGAGATCGTGCTGCAGCACTCCAGCCTGGGGGACAAAGCGAGACTCTGTCTTGGAACAAAAAAGAAAAAGAAAGAGACAAAAGTCCCTGTCTTAGTGGTGGAGCTTATATTCTAGCTGGAGAGACAAACATAATAGACAAGAATATGGTTAATAAGTGCTCTGGAAAAATGAGAACAAGTAAGGGTTTGGGAATACTCAGGTGGGCATGGGAGTATGTGGGATTGCAGGTTGAAAGGGGATCATCACTGAGAAAGTGTCATTTGAGCAATAACTGAAAGGAAGTAAGAATAAAAACCAAGGCTGGACGCGGTGGTTTACACCTGCAATCCTAGTACTTAGGGAGGCCGAGGTGGGTGGATCACTTGAGCCCAGGAGTTTGAGACTAGCCTAGGCAACATGGTGAAACCCCATCTCTACGAAAAAACAAAAAAATTAGCCAGGTGTGGTGGCAAGCACCTGTGTTCCCTACTTGGGGGTCTGAGGCAGGAGGATTGCTTAAGCCCAGGTGGCGGCTGCAGTGAGCCGAGATGGTACCACTGCACTCCAGCCTGGGTAACAAAGTGAGACTCTGTCTCAAAAAATAAAAAAAATTAAAAAAAAATAAGAGCCAAGAAATATCTGGAGAGAGAGCATCCCAGACAGAAAGTACCACCAGTGTATGGCTGTGAGGTGGGATGTACCTGAAACAGCAAATGGGCTGTGTCCAGAGCAGCATGAGTGAGTGGAGGAATATGGTAGGAGATGAGATCAGAGAGGTAATGGGGAAGGAAGGGCCTTATAGGCTACTGCAAACACTAGCTTTTATTTTAAGTAAAAAATAAGATCAGGCCAGGGGTGGTGACTCACACCTGTATCCCAGCACTTTGGGAGGCCAAGGTAGGCAGATCACCTGAGGTCTCTACTGAAAATACAAAAATTAGCTGGGTGTGGTGGCAGGTGCCTGTAATCCCAGCTACTTGGGAGTCTGAGGCAGGATAATCACTTGAACAAGGAGGCAGGGGTTGCATTGAGCTGCTGAAATTGTACCACTGCACTCCAGCCTGGGCAACAGAGCAAGACTCCTAAAAAAAAAAAAAAAAGAGCCAGGTGTGGTGTCTTATGCCTGTAATCGCAGCACTTTGGGAGGCCAAGGCGGGTAGATCACAAGGTCAGGAGTTTGAGACCAGCCTAGCCAATATGGTAAAACCCCATCTCTACTAAAAATATAAAAATTAGCTGGGTGTGGTGGTGGGCACCTGTAGTCCCAGCTACTTGGGGGGCTGAGGCAGGAGAATCGTTTGAACCCAGGAGGCAGAGGTTGCAGTGAGCTGAGATCGCACTATTGCACTCCAGTATGGATAACAGAGTGAGACTCCATCAAAGAAAAAAAAAAATCACTTTGGCTGTGATCTTGATTTTTTCTTTTTTAACAAGATCACTTTAGCTGTTAAGAACAGGCAATAGCCAGGCGCAGTGGCTCACATCTGTAATCCTAGCACTTTGGGAGGCAGAGGCGGGTGGATTGCCTGAGGTCAGGACTTCAAGACCAGTCTGGCCAACATGGTGAAACCCTGTCTCTACTAAAAATACAAAAAAAAATTAGCCAGGCATGGTGGTACGCGCCTGTAATCCCAGCTATTCGGGAGACTGAGTCAGGGGAATTGCTTGAACCAAGGAGGTGGAGGTTGCAGTGAGCTGAGATCGCACAGTTGCACTCCAGCCTGGCAACAGAGTAAGACCCTAACAAAAAAAGAAAAAAGAAAGAAAGAAAGAAAGAAAAGGCAATAAGGGAGCAAGAGTAGAAGCAAGTAAACTAATTAGCCAGCAACAATCCTGGTGAAAAATGATGGTGGCTCAGACGAAGGTGGTAGCAGTAGTGAAGGTAAAGAGTGGTCAAATTTTAAATATTTTGAAGGTAAAGCAAGTAAGATTTTCTGACAGATTGTATGTGGAGAAAGAGCACTTTAGGACAACCCCAAAGTCTGAGCAGCTGGAAGAATGAAGTTGCTTTAACTGAGATGGTAGGTAGACCAGCTTTGGAGGAAAATATTAGGAGTGCATTTTTAATATGTTAATTGGAGATGTCTGTGATATGTCCAGGTTTGACTAGACAGTTGGATACTTCCCCAGAGATCAGGGAGGAGGTTTGGGGAGGAGTGTTTTCAGCATACATCTGGTATTTAAAGCAAAGAGACAGGATGTGATCACCATAGAAAGATTACAGATAGAGAAGCTACCCTGGCCGGGCACGGTGGCTCACGCCTGTAATCCCAGCACTTTGGGAAGCCAAGGCGGGTGGATCATGAGGTCAGGAGATCGAGACCATCCTGGCTAACACAGTGAAACCCCATCTCTATTAAAAATACAAAAAAAATTAGCCAGGCGTGGTGGTGGGCGCCTGTAGTCCCAGCTACTCGGGAGGCTGAGGCAGGAGAATGGCGTGAACCTGGGAGGCGGAGCTTGCAGTGAGCTGAGATCTTGCCACTGCACTCCAGCCTGGGCGACAGAGCGAGACTGTCTTGAAAAAAAAAAAAAAAAAAGCTGCCCCTTTGGGCCCTCCCCTTGGGCCCTCTTTAAGAAGTGAGGACCCCCAACTGGCTGCTCTGAAAAGCCATCTTTGCATTGTTCCTGGTTCGGTGTCCTGCTCGTGGCAGCCACCTCCGCCATGCGCTTCCTCTGCTGTCTCACAGTCTGGCAGCTTAATCGACATAGTCCCCAAACTCTTGCTTTCTTCTTAATCCCTTGCATCGGATCACCGCTGTGCTCCACCATGTCAGATGCAGTTGTGGACACAAGCTCCGAGATCACCACCAAGGACTTCAAGAAGTTGTGGAGGAGGCAGAAAGTGGAAGAGATGCCCATGCTAACAGGAACGCTAATGAGGAAAATGGGGAGCAGAAGACTGACAATGAGGTAGATGAAGAAGAGGAACAGGGTGGGGAGAAAGAGAAGGAAGAGGAAGGTGATGGTGAGGAAAAGAACAGAGATGAAAACGAAGCAGCTGAGGCGGTACGGACAAATGGGCAGCTGATGATGATGAAGATGACGATGTTGATCCTAAGCAGCAGAAGGCCGATGAGGATGATTAGACAGCAAAAAAAGAAAAGTTAAACTTTAAATTAAAGCCACTGTGATCTATTCACCCTCCACTTCCCATCTCAGAATCTAAACGTGGTTGCCCTGGAGAGGCCTGCTTGCCCTCCAAAGGCAGTGTCACTGCAGATGACAGGCACTCGCCCCCACCCAACCCAACGCAGAGAATTTGCAACAGAGGAGGAAAAAAGAACCAAAACTTCCAAGGTCTTGCTTTTTTAGAAGTACTTTAAAAAGGAAGTTTGTATTTTTTATTTACATTTTATATTTTTGTACATATTGTTAGGGTCTTTTTCTTATTATTTCTTTGAGATGGAGGCTAGCTCTGTCACCAGGCTGGAGTGCAGTGGTGCGATCTTGGCTCACCGCAAGCTCCGCCTCCCGGGTTCAAGCGATTCTCCTGCCTCAGCCTCCTGAGTAGCAGGGATTACAGGCACCCGCCACCACACCCAACTAATTTTTGTATTTTTAGCAGAGACAGGGTTTCACCAGGTTGGCCAGGATGGTCTCGATCTGACCTTGTGATCCGCCCACCTCGGCCTCCCAAAGTGCTAGAATTACAGGCGTGACCCACCACGCTAGGCCAGGTCAGTCATTTTTAATGATCTCAGATGACCAAGCCAGCCTTTGGAGGGTTCTCTGTCTTACTTCTGACTTTACTTGTGGTATGACCATGCTTATTATAATCTCAAAGGAGGAAAAAAACCTTGCTTAAAAAAGAACAAAAAAAGAGTCTTATTCTGAGCATTCCAGTAGCTTTTTTAGTGTATGTAGTTAGCTGTACCATACACAGTTGGTTTGTGTGAGATGGTTAAAAAGGCCAAAGATAAAATGTTTCATTTATTTGCCTTTTTTGTCTATGAAATAGCTGCTTATTTATTTATTTAGGCCTATTTGATGTATGCGTGAAACAATATTGTCCAACAATAAACTCAAATTTTATTTTGCTGAGTTGTTCTAACAGCAACAAAAAGAAGTGAAGGAAGAGAAGACCAGCAAATGCAACCACAGAGTGACTAGTGAAGTAGATGAAACCTGAGGCCGGGTGTGGTGGCTCACACCTGTAATCCCAGCACTTTGAGAGGCCAAGTCGGGTGGATCACCTGAGGTCAGGAGTTCAAGACCAACATGGTGAAACCCCATCTCTACTAAAAATACAAAATTAGCCAGGCGAGGTGGCTCATGCCTGTAATCCCAGCTACTTGGGAGGCTGAGGCAGGAGAATCACTTGAACCTGGGAGGCGGAGGTTGCAGTGAGCAGAGATCATGCCATTGCACTCCAGCCTGGGTAACAAAAGTGAAACTCCATCTCAAAAAAAAAAAAAAAAAAAAGAAAAGAAAATTGAAAAGTAAGGTGACCTAAAAGGCCACTGAACAAAGTGTTCCCAGGAGGAAGGAATAGTTTACTGGGTCAAATGCTGCTGATCAAGGAGCAAAGAGGTCTGAGAAGTTACTATTGGATTTATCTGCCTTAGGCTATTGATGATCTTGATGAGCAGTTTTGGTGCAGCGGTGTGTGCAAGCCTGGACGCAGTGGGTCTTGTAGACTGAGAAGCTAGGAATGCAGCAAGAATAAGCCACTTTTTTAAATCCTGCTTTAAGAGGAATAGAAATAGAGCAAGAGCTGGAGGGTGAAGTGAATCAAAAGAGTTGATCCTTTTCAGATGGGAGAACAAATAGCATTAGAATGATTCAATAGAGAAAAATATTATTATTATGTCAGAGGAAGTGGGGAGAACTGTTGAAGTGATGTCATTGAGTGGGCAGGAGGGGTTGGGATTTGGTTGACAAGTTAGCCTTGGATAGGAACATGGACAATTAATCCATTGTAACATGATTTGATAGACGTGATTACAGAGGAGGCAAAAGGACATGGATTTGAGTGCTACCTTGGGCTGGGGGTTGGGTAAAGAAAGACGACATGTCTAATCTTAAAGGGCAAGTGTTTGTCAGGTGGACAAAAGGCTAAGGTGCCTTTTACGTAGAGAACTGGCATGAATAACGGCAGAAAGGTATTAAACTACCTTTCAGGCCAGGCACGGTAGCTCACGCCTGTAATCCCAGCACTTTGGGAGGCTGAGGCAGGTGGATCATGAGGTCAGAAGATTGAGACCATCCTGGCTAACACAGTGAAACCCCATCTCTACTAAAAATACAAAAAATATTAGCTGGGCCTGGTGGCGGGTGCTTGTAGTCCCAGCTACTCTGAGGCTGAGGCAGGAGAATGGGGTGAACTTGGGAGGCGGAGCTTGCAGTGAGCCGAGATCGCGCGACTGCACTCCAGCCTGGGCGACAAGAGTGAGATGCTGTCTCAAAATAAGTAAGTAAATAAATAAAAATAAACCACCTTTCAGGGTACTACAAGCAGTATGGTGCGGTTGGAGTGCTAAGCATGTGCTTGTTGGGGGAGGATGGGGATGGGTTGGTAGACATCACAGCAAGGTCAAGGCAAGGGATAGGCAGGGTCTTCCTACAGTATATTTTTCCATTAAGAGGCAGCAGAGAGCAGTGGAAGGAGCACAGTATTTTTTTTTTTTTTTTTTTGAGACGGAGTCTCACTCTGTTGCCCAGGCTGGAGTGCAGTGGCGCAATCTCGGCTCACTGGAACCTCTGCATCCTGGGTTCAGGCAATTTTCTTGCCTCAGCCTCTTGAGTAGTTGGGATTACAGGCGCCCACCACCACACCTGGCTAATTTTTGTGTTGATGAGGTTTCGCCATGTTGACCAGATGTCTCTAACTTCTGACCTGAAGTGATCCGCCCACCTCGGTCTCCCAAAGTGCTACGATTACAGCCATGAGCTGCCACACCTGGCCCTGGAGCACAATATTTGATATGAAACACATTACCCAGTTAACATGTAAGGCCAGAGCAGTGTAGAGTGTAAATAACAACTCATATTTCATGGGCTCTATGTGATATCTATATGCATCATCTCAGTGGATTCTTGCACATCTTTTTGAGGTGGGTACTATTATTAAACCTATTTTGGGTTTATGCAAATTAGTGACTTAACCAAATTCACA
The DNA here is from genome assembly GCF_049350105.2 of Macaca mulatta. Classification (NCBI taxonomy): domain Eukaryota; kingdom Metazoa; phylum Chordata; class Mammalia; order Primates; family Cercopithecidae; genus Macaca; species Macaca mulatta. Next base: position 152,412,359 of record NC_133409.1, on the reverse strand, counting down.
CAGCCAGTAAATAGTAGAGTCCACATTTGAACCCATAGCCATTTGCACCCAGTGAACTTTTTTTTTTTTTTCTTTCTGAGGCAAGGTCTTGCTCTATTGCCTAGGCTGGAGTGCAGTGGCAATATCATGGCTCACTGCAGTCTCTACCTCCTAAGCTCAAGAGATCTTCCCTACCAGCCTGGCCAACATGGCGAAACCCCATCTCTATTAAAAATACAAAAATTAGCTGGGTGTGGTGGCATGTGACTATAATCCCAGCTACTCAGGAGGCTGAGACAGGAGAAGAGCTTGAACCTGGGAGGTGGAGGTTGCAGGGAGCCAAGATTACACCATCGCACTCCAGCTTGGGCGATTCTGTGTTTAAAAAAAAAAAAAAAAAGGCCGTACACAGTGGCTCGCCCCTGTAACCCCAGCACTTTGGAAGGTCAAGGTGGGCGGATCATGAAGTCAAGAGATCAAGACCATCCTGGCCAACATGGTGAAACCCTGTCTCTACTAAAAATATAAAAATTAGCTGGGTGTGGCGGCGCATGCCTGTAGTCCCAGCTACTCAGAAGGCTAAGGCAGAAGAATTGCTTGAACCCAGGAGGTGGAGGTTGCAGTGAGCTGAGATCTTGCCACTGCAGTCCAGCCTGGCAACAGAGCAAGACTCCGTCTCAAAAAAAAAGAGATCTTCCCACCTCAGCCTCCCAAGTAGCTGAGACTACAGGTGTGAGCCACCATGCCTGGATTTTTTTTTTTTTTTTTTTTTGAGACAGAGTCTCGCTCTGTTGCCCAGGCTGGAGTGCAGTGGCGCGATCTTGGCTCACTGCAAGCTCCGCCTCCCAGGTTCACGCCATTCTGCTGCCTCAGCCTCCCAAGTAGCTGGTACTACAGGCACCCGCCACCACGCCTGGCTAATTTTTTGTATTTTTAGTAGAGATGGGGTTTCACCATGTTAGCCAGGATGGTCTCAATCTCCTGACCTCGTGATCCGCCTGCCTTGGCCTCCCAAAGTGCTGGGATTATAGGCATGAGCCACTGCGCCCAGCTCATGCATGGCTAATTTTTAAAAATATTTTTGTAGAGATGAGGTCTTGCTATATTGCCCAGGCTGGTCTTGAACTCCTGGGCTCAAGCTATCCACATGAGCCACCATGCCCAGCCCCCAGTAAACTTTTTTTTTTTTGAGATGGAGTCTCACCTGTCACCCAGGCTGAAGTGCAGTGGTGCAGTCTCAGCTCACTACAGCCTCTCCCTCCTGGGGTCAATCGATTCTCCTGCCTCAGCCTCCTGAGTAACTAAGATTACAGGCGTACGCCACCATGCCCAGCTAATTTTTGTATTTTTAGTAGAGACAGGGTCTCGAACTCCTGACCTCAAGTGATCCACCCACCTTGGCCTCCCAAAGTGTTGGGATTACAGGCGTGATCCACTGCACCCGGCCCCAAGTAAACTCTTAATGACTACACTATTTTCCTGGCTGAAACACTGCAACTGGAATCAGAAGTCTGAAAGTTGAGGCCCAGCCCTGCCACTTGTACCTACTTGGCATTGGCCAAGCGAAGCCATGTCTCCAAGGCTGTATTTCCCCCCATCTTTCTTTTTTTTCTTTTTTTTTGAGATGGAGTCTCACTCTGTCGCCCATTCTGGAGTGCAGTGGCGCAATCTCGGCTCACTGCAAGCTCCACCTCCTGGGTTCACACCATTCTCCTGCCTCAGCCTCCCAAGTAACTGGGACTACAGGTGCCCGCCACCATGCCTGGGTAATGTTTTTTTTTGTATTTTTAGTAGAGACGGGGTTTCACCGTGTTAACCAGGATGGTCTCGATCTCCTGACCTCGTGATCCACCTGCCTCGCCCTCCCAAAGTGCTGGAATTACAGGCGTGAGCCACCACGCCTGGCCTGTCTTTTCACTTTCTTAGTGAAAAATGAAGCATTAGATTTTTTTTTTTTTTTTTTTTTTTTTTTTTGAGACGGAGTCTCGCTCTGTCGCCCAGGCTGGATGGAGTGCAGTGGCCGGATCTCAGCTCACTACAAGCTCCGCCTCCCGGGTTCACGCTATTCTCCTGCCTCAGCCTCCCGAGTAGCTGGGACTACAGGCGCCCGCCACCTCGCCCGGCTAATTTTTTTGGTATTTTTAGTAGAGACGGGGTTTCACCGTGTTAGCCAGGATGGTCTCGATCTCCTGACCTTGTGATCCGCCCGTCTCGGCCTCCCAAAGAGCTGTGATTACAGGCGTGAGCCACCGCGCCCGGCCTTTTTTTTATTTTTTTTTATTTTTATTTTTTTTGAGACATAGTCTCACTTTGTCTCCCAGGCTGGAGTACAGTGGCACGATCTCAGCTCACCGCAACCTCCACCTCCTGGGTTCAAGTGATTCTTCTGCCTCAGCCTCCTGAGTAGCTCGGACTACAGGTGTGCACCACCATACCCGGCTGATTTTTGTATTTGTAGTAGAGACGGGGTTTCGCCATGTTGGCCAGGCTGGTCTTGAACTCCTGAAATATTTTTATTTTGATGGAGTACAGTTTATCTTTTTCTTTTGTTTCTTGTGTATTGGTGTCATATTTAAGAAACTTGCCAGCCGGGCGCGGTGGCTCACGCCTGTAATCCCAGCACTTTGGGAGGCTGAGACGGGCGGATCACGAGGTCAGGAGATCGAGACCATCCTGGCTAACACGGTGAAACCCTGTCTCTACTAAAAATAGAAAAAAATTAGCTGGGCGTAGTGGCCGGCGCCTGTAGCCCAGCTACTCGGGAGGCTGAGGCAGGAGAATGGCGTGAACCTGGAGGCGGAGCTTGCAGTGAGCCGAGATCGCGCCACCGCACTCCAGCCTGGGTGACTGAGCAAGACGCCATCTCAAAAAAAGAAAAAAAAAAAAAAACCTGCCAACTGGGTGCAGTGGCTCACGCCTGTAATCCCAACAGTTTAGGAGGCCGAGGTGGGCGGATCATGAGGTCAAGAGATCAAGACCGTCCTGGCCAACATGCTAAAACCGCGTCTCTACTAAAAGTACAAAAAATTAGCTGGGCTTGGTGGCGCACACCTGTAGTCCCAGCTACTTAGGAGGCTGAGGCAGGAGAATCGCTTGAACCTGGGAGGCGGAGGTTGCAGTGAGCCAAGATTGTGTCACTGCACTCCAACCTGGCGACAGAACAAGACTCCATCTAAAACAACAAAAAAAGAAACTTGCCTAATCCAAGGTCAAGAAGACTTTCCCCTGTTTCATTCTAATAATTCATAATTTTAGCTTTTATTTATTTTATTTATTTATTTATTTGAGATGGAGTCTCACTCTGTGGCCCAGGCTGGAGTGCAGTGGCATATCTCAGGCTCACTGCAACCTCCGCCTCCCAGGCTCAAGCGATTCTCATGCCTGAGCCTCCTGAGTAGCTGGAATTACAGGCATGCGCCACCACACCCGGCTAATTTTTGTATTTTTAGTAGAGATGGGGTTTCACCATGTTGGCCAGGCTGGTCTCAGACTTCTGACCTCATGATCCACCCACCTCGGCCTCTCAAAGTGCTGGAATTACAGACATGCCACTGCACCTGGCCAGTTTTAGCTTTTACATTTAGGTCTTTGATCTCTTGAGTTAGTTTTTGCCTATGGTATGAGGTGTAGAGATCAAAATAAATAATCTTGCACATGGATATTCAGTTGTCCAAGCACCACTCGTTGAAGAGGCTGTTCTTTTCCCATTGAATTGTCTTGGCACCCTTGTCAAAAGTCAATTGACCAGAGATATATGGGTTTATTTCTGGATTCTCAATCCATTCTTTTGATCAATATGTTGATCCTTAGGCCACTACCACAGTTTTGATTACCATAATTTTGTAGTAAGTTTTGAAATCAGGAAGTGTCAATTCTCCAGCTTTGGTTTCTCTTTTTCTTTTTTGAGACAGGGTCTCACTCTGTCACCCAGGGTAGAGTGCAGTGCAGTGGAGCAATCTCGGTTCACTGCAACCTCTAGCAATCCTTCTACCCCAGCCCCTTGAGCAGCTGGAACCACAGGCATGCGCTACCAGTTCTGGCTAGTTTTTGTATTTTTGGTAGAGATGGGGCTTCACCATGTTTTGCAGGCTGGTCGCAAACTCCTGAATTCAAGCAATCTGCCTGCCTTGGCCTCCCAAAGTGCTGGGATTACAGGTGTGAGCCACCATGCCCAGTCTGTTCTTTTTCAAGATTGCTTTGGCTATTTGAGGTCCTTTGCAATTTCTTGTGAACTTTAGGATCAGCCTTTTGGGGTCTGAGTTTTTTATTGAGTCTATTATCAAAGACAAGAAGGTTGGCTTTTGTTCCTCCTCCTATGATTTTCCTAACACAGGTTTCTGTACCTAAGTATGTGCTGAGTGGCCAGCAGACAGCTATACAGTCATGTGCTTATCGTGACATTTCAGTCAGTGGCAGACTGCGTATGTAACAATGGCCCCATAAGATGATAATACCGTATTTTTACTGTACCTTTTTATTTTTTTTTTGAGATGAAGTCTCGCTCAGTCGCCTGGGTTGTAGTGGCACGATCTCAGCTCACTGCAACCTCCGCCTCCAGGGTTCAAACGATTCTCCTGCCTCAGCCTCCCAAGTAGCTGGGATTACAGGCGGGCACCACTACGCCCAGCTAATTTTTGTATTTTTAGTAGAGACAGGCTTTCACCACATTGGTTGGCCAGGATGGTCTTGATCTCTTGACTTCGTTATCCGCCCGCCTCAGCCTCCCAAAGTGCTGGGATTACAGGCGTGAGCCACCACGCCTGGCCTTTACTGTACCTTTTCTATGTTTAGGTAAGTATAGATACATCTGCTGAACCATTATGTTAGAATTGCCTACAGCTGGCTAACCATGGTAGCTCATGTCTATAATCCCAGGACTTTGGGAGGCTGAGGCAGAAGGATCGCATGAGCCCAGGAGTTTGAGACCGGCCTGGGCAACATAGTGAGACCCCCATCTCTACAAAAAGTTTAAAAAAAAAATAGTAGCCAGATGTGGTGGCATGCATCTGTGGTCCTAGCTACTCGGGAGGCTGAGGTGGGAGAATCATTTAAGCCCAGGTTGATGCTGCAGTGAGCTGTGATGGCACCACCGCACTCCAGCCTAGGCAACACAGTGAGACCCTGCCTCTCAAAAAAAAAAAAAAATTGCCTCCAGCATTCAGTATAGTAACATGCTGTACAGGTTTGTAGCCTAGGAGCAATAGGCTGTACAACATCGTCTGGGTGTGTTGTAGGCTGTAGTGTCTAGATTTATGTAAGTACACTCTGTGATGTTCACACAATGAAATCACCCAATGACGTATTTCTCAGAATGTATCTCCATCGTTAAGTGATGCTGATTATATTTTGTTTGTTTCATCTTCTAGGTGAACAACTTTGTGATCTTTGAAGGCTTCTTTGCCCATCAACATCGTAAGTTTTCTCACCTTTTGTTGGTCATGTAGTCGGGGTGAGGGAAAGGAAAGAGCTGGACTCTTGGTCCTGCCGGCCCCTCACTGAGGGACCCCGCCGCTTCCTTCCTCACAGGGCCCCCTGCTCCCTCTCTGAGGGCAACTCGACACTCTCGTGCTGCTGCAGTCGATCCCACGCCCACTGGTAAAGCCTGTATTGAAGGGGTGGAACTGTAGTGCAGTGATGGCTACTTAATCTAGACACCACGGGGTACAGTGCCATCTGTGGGCAATTTGGGAAAATTCTAAAGCAACCCAAGTCTCCAGCAGTCATGCCTGTTTGCCTTTGCCCTCATGGGAGCTCAGTGCATTTTATATTTGGCAAGACTTTTAACTAAGCAAGCTCACTGGGAGCCTGTTTGACAACTGATATCAATGGACCCTCTTGCTAGTTCAGATCCATCAACATAGGCCAGAGTCAGGCTCCTTTGTAAACCCCAGGCTTCTGTCAGCCAATGAGGGACATGCTGGTGCAAACAGCCCTTCCATATGCAGTCAAATAGTGACACAAATGGCCCAAAATTTAAATGTTAGTTTTAGAAGATAACACTCAGAATTTATAACATTTCCAACCAGATAATGAAATTGATATGGAGAAACCAAACCTCAGAGGCACTAAAATGCTGTCCAGATTCCCCATCCCATACACACACACACACAGGCACATACTTACTGACAGTCGGAGCCCCACTCCTTCCTCTTCCTCACCACCTCCACCTTACCAACTTCTGACGGCCGTACAGTGCTTGCTTGCACAGAAGAGCCCCCTTCCTGGGCTGGCTCTGTGGCCAGGAATGGGAGTAACCACCATCCAAAGAACAGTCTGTAACCAGCTATGAACATCACAGTGTCAGGCACTGAGAGGCACCTCAACTCGCTTTGGTTTCCAAGGCTTCTCCCATTTAACTCATGCAGAACCACAGGCTGTGAAACAGAGTGAGGGCCAACAAGGATGGTGAGGACTCAGGCCTGCAGGGGAGGGTGCTGTGGATAAAGCTTAAGTGAATTTGCTGAGAAGTCTTTCATTTGCCACACATACATGGTAGAGAATCTCTTGAGAGGGAAAGCCGGGAGCAAGCAGAAAAGTGAGGAGGGGGAGGCTGAACTTTGGACATAATGTCAGCCTCCTGTTTACTCTGATAGCTCCTTTTCAGATGCCCATATTTATTTTCTCCTCATCCTTTTTTTTTTTTAACCTAATAAAACTTCAGTCTCTTCCCATTTTCGTATAGGAAGGAGAGATTCTGGCCTCCTTCCAAACCTCCCTTGAACTCTCCAGAGCAATTCCTGATTAACCAAGGGCTTTGTCCATCTCATCCAGAGGAACCCAGGGTCCTTGTTGGCCCGGCTGGGACCATTCCACTGCCCCAGAATCCCAGGGGGCCGTGACAGCACCCACTGACAGTAAGAGCTTGCTCCCCTTTGCTGCCCTTCTCCTGCATCTCCCAGGCCCCCAGAGTCTCCCCTTAGATCTTTCTCCCTAGCTCTGTGTTTGGCCTACTCCTTCTGGCTCTCCTCAAAAGTGTTCCACATTCCCCTCAAATTCCCTTTTGGTGTGCTGGCATTGCCACGGTGCTGCTCCTGCAAGTTCCCAGGAGGAACTATGGTGTCAGGGAGCACAAGTTTGGGGTTGTGGGCTAGTGGCTGGGAGGAGGGGTGCAAAGTATGTCTTCTTACACTTACCCTGTCTGTGTCCCCTCCACTACCAGCTCCAGCAAGGAAGCTGCCACCCAAGAGAGCAGAGGGAGACATCAAGCCATACTCCTCTAGTGACCGAGAATGTAAGAGGGGCAAGGGTTGGGTGTCTGGGCCTGGGAGACCTTAAACAAGGGAAGAGAATGTTCAGGGGACCCAGGGGAAGGATTCGTTCTTTCTAAAGACTCAGATTTCTTGGGCCAGGTGTGGTGGCTCATGCCTGTAATCCCAGCACTTTGAGAGGCCAAGGCGGGCAGATTGCCTGAGTCCAGGAGTTCAAGAACAGCCTGGCCAACATGGTGAAACCCCATCTCTACTAAAAATATAAAAATTAGCTGGGCGCGATGGCACGTGCCTGTAATCCCAGCTACTTGGGAGGCTGAGGCAGGAGAATGGCTTGAATCTGGGAGGCAGAAGTTGCAGTGAGCCAAGATTGTGCCACTGCACTCCAGCTTGGGTGACAGAGCGAGACTCCGTCTCAAAAAAGAAAAAAAATAAAAAGACTCAGATTTCTCTTTTTTTGTACCCAAACCTTTACTGTCATGACCCTCTGTCTTCCCTCTTTTTTCTTCTTTTTCTGTCTTGCTCTTCATTCTCCCTGTCCCCAGTTCTGAAGGTAGCTGTGGAGCCTCCTTGGCCCCTAAACAGGGCCCCTCGCCGTGCCACACCTCCAGCCCACCCACCCCCCCGATCCAGCAGCCTGGGAAACTCACCAGAACGAGGTCCCCTCCGCCCCTTTGTGCCAGAGCAGGAGCTGCTGCGTTCCTTGCGCCTCTGCCCCCCACACCCTACCGCCCGCCTTCTGCTGGCTGCCGACCCTGGGGGCAGCCCAGCCCAACGGCGTCGTACCAGGTAATAGGAGTTGAAGGGGTAAGGAGCCTCACAGCTATCAAAGAGGATGTTAGAAATGACAAAGGTTAATTTGAATCCATCAGAGAGATGGATCAGTAAGATGGGTGGATTGGGGAGGTCCTGAAACCTTTCACGAAAAATATTTGTGCAAGTGATCTGGGAAAAAAACACAGTGAAGGAGCAGAATAGGACCTTATATGGAGCCTAGGGACCCTGGCTTTAATGTGAAAGTTATGTGGAACAGTAGGAAGAACACCGAGATCCGTCGAGTTGGGGGAACGGAGCCTTCTAAGATTGGGGAAATCTTTGCTTAATACTTGCTGGGGAAGGGGCAGTGCCTGACACAGAGTGGGGAGCCACTGGCTTGTGTGCCAAGAGTCCATCGCAGCAGGCTGGGAGTGGGCATTTCCTTTATTTCTCTCCCTAGCTTTCTCTTCACCTCTGACTTCTCTGTTTTTCTCTCCCCCCCTCCCCCGCCCATTTCTCCTCTCCCTTCCTCCCATCCATAACATCCTTCCACAGCTCCCTTCCCCGCTCTGAGGAGAGTCGATACTGACAGCTACCCTCTCCCTTCCCTGGGAGACCTGGGGTGGGCAGAGACCCCCTCCCTGAGAACCTCACACCTACTCTTCCATTGCATCCTGTAGGACCCAGTGGAACCTGACAGAGCCCACAGGATTCCCTCTTCTACTTTCTTAGACAATAGGGATGTCAGGGTCTCAAATTGCCTAACACTTTGTAGCTTTTCTTACCACAAAAGCACCCCTTCTGTCCTAACTTGGGCTCTGAATACTTTCCCCACAGACAGCCTGATCTGTTGCCAGACCTCTTGGTTGGATGGCTCATACATTTATCTAGAGAAGCACACTCTTGCTTGCTGTCAAACTTCAGAACACCATAGAAGGTCTAAGGGCGTCCTGTGTCAGGGAAACTTTTTAAGGAATTTCATCCATGGGATAAACCCCATATTCCCTCTAGTGTCTACGGGTGGCTCTAATACTGCTTTGTGCTGCCTGCCACACTTGCCCTTTGAGCCTGTGAATGGCCGCCAGTGAGCAAGCTCTGCTTCAGAGCAGTCTAGTTAGGTAGAACAGGGACTTACCAGCTTCCCAAAGGGATCTACTCAACATTGCCAAACTCTTCATTTCCACACTTTGTGTAGGTGTCAGGGAACCCCAAACTGGTATTGCTTTGGGGTCTCTAAAGGAGACTGGCTGACACCACCATTTCCCCCAGATCCAGATTCTCTGAGGGAAGTTGTTTCTTGAGAGTAGATCCAGAGTCTCAAGGATCTGTTAGATCCTGGAATCCCGTCTTGCATCCATCCCTCCCTGGTAGCTAGATGCCGATATACTCCTGTCTTGTGAGATTGTCGAGATGAGATGGGGGACCACTCTTCCTCTGTCCTTCCTCTCTCCTTTTCTCCATAGCAAGGATGACCTTCCCTGCTCCATGCCCAGAGTATAGCTAGATCCCTTCCCCTCCCTACCCTCTGAATGTGTGCTAGATCAGGTACCCCACTGTGTTTCCTGAAATCCTTGGGAGCCGGATCTCCCCTTCTCCCCTACTCACTCTTCCCTTTTCTTCTCCCTCTCAGTGTTGTCTGAATAAAGTGTGAATTCTTTTGTGTTTTCTAAATTGACATTTTCAATGAAAAAAAGAATCACAAAAAAAAAAGTTGTCAGCCTCATTTGTGCGTCACCCCTTATTTTCCTGGGACCTCAGGACCTCCGTCCCTCTCATTTCTAGATCTGCACATCTTTTACCCAGGAGCCTCAGAGCTCCCGGGTCTGGTGTCTGCCTATCCCCATCTGCACTGTTAGTCCTCCTGCAGATTCTGTGTCTCCTTTCATGTAGGTGCTGGATCCCTGTGTGTGGGCTTCTGTATCTACTCCCTCATTCCCTCCAGGAACCTCCAGCTCTCCCCAGTGACTTCTACCCTTTACTCTGGGCCAGGCTTTGCCGAGATGTCAACATCTCTGGATCCACTAATTACCTCCTGCCTACTGTATTCCTCTTCCCTCTCTGATTACTGCTCCACTAAACTGCTGGATCTCTCTCAAGACAAACCCTTACCTCCACTGAGAGTGTAACACAATCTGTCACCCTATTTACAGAGGCCCCCTTCCTTTTCCTCCTAAATTCAAAATTCAGCTTGTCACTTCCTATTTCCCTCTGGTCTAAGGAATCTTTTTTTTTTTTTTTTTTTTTTTTTGAGATGGAGTCTTGCTCTGTTGCCAGACTGGAGTGCAGTGGCACAATCTTGGCTCATGCAACCTCTACCTCCTGGGTTCAAGCGATTCTCCTGCCTCAGCCTCCCGAGTAGCTGGGATTACAGGAGTGCACCACTCTGCCCAGCTAGTTTTTGTATTTTTAGTAGAGACGGGGTTTCACCATGTTGGCCAGGATGGTCTTGATCTCCTGATCGCGTGATCCGCCTGCCTTGGCCTCCCAAAGTGCTGGGATTACAGGCATAAGCCACTGCACCCAGCCTGGTCTAAGGAATCTTATACTTAAGGTAACCCTGTTTTCCAAACCAAACACCAGAGTACCTGATCCAACACATTTTTGACCACATGTGAGTCTATTCTTATGACATGATTTGGATCATACCTAGCCATATATTTAACACATTACATCAACTAGAAAGAATAGAGCAATAAATCAGAAGCACTCCAGAAAATCCTGGGTATAAAATCAACTTCCCCTGCCCTTTTCTGGGACACAGCTTTGATTAAAACCCGTTAGGAATGATAATTACCCCCTTCTCTTTGTTCCTGTGCTATTCCCTTTACTCCTCTCCTCTGATTCTTACATACCCACCCATTTTTCATCCAGTAGCCTCCTTCCCATCATCTCCCATTTCTTCTACAGGGGGACTCCCCCAGGTCTGGTAGCCCAAAGCTGCTGCTACAGCCGCCATGGGGGGGTGAATTCCTCATCCCCCAATACAGGTAAGTATTTACTCCTCCCTACCCTCAAATCAAGTAGGCCGCATTCACTATCTACTCCTGCCTTCCCATTCACATGCCTGGTATTTCCACAGGCAACCAAGACTCCAAGCAGGGAGAACAGGAAACAAAGAATAGGTGAGGTCTAAACCCCTCCCCTAACAGCCTCCCACCACCATCTGACTCCCTAACATCACTCTTAGCCACTTCATTGCCTACTCCTAAATCTTACTGTATTAACTGGACACCAGCTCCTCCCACAATTCCTTCCACCTTACATCCTGCAAGCCCCTTTCCCCCACAGGTTCAACTCTGGCACTTCCCTTTGGAATACAGGTTCTCTGGGAGGTTTTAAATTTGGACATAGCACTAATGGTTCCAGCCTCATACCCATCATGTGTCCTACATTAAAACTTGCCCCGAGACCTTGAAGAGTCTGTAATCTTAATTTCCTCTTTAGTATTCCTATAACCCAGTCTCCATCTCCCCACCTACCAGGTCTGCCAGTGAGGAGCAGGCCTTGTCACAGGACGGGTCTGGGGAGAAGCCTGTGCACACAGCTCCTCCACAGGCCCCGGCCCCGGCCCCACCAGCCCAGTCCTGGACAGTGGGTGGGGACATACTCAACGCCAGGTTCATTCGAAACCTGCAGGAACGTCGCAGCACCAGGCCTTGGTGACCGCAGCCCCGTCCCATTATCTTCAAAGTGTTATTTCTCCCTCACTACAGGAAAGAGCCAAAGCCCAACCCTCATAACAGATGGATTCATTCATTCATTCATTCATTCAGCAGCCTTATCAGATTCAAGTCATTTGTATCTTTTAACCAGACCAATAAAAGTATTTATTTTTATCACAAGAGCGCTTGGAAAACTTGACTCATTATTTCAGCCACCTCACCCCTCACTGTCGTTGCACCCGGTTCAGGCTTCAGCCCTGTTTTTGCTCAGCGTTTTGTTCAAAGGCGTCAGCTGTGAATACAGCGTTGGGGGAGCTGCTAACTTGCGCAAGCGCACTCAGGCAGCCTCCGAGCCCGCGGGCGCAGGCGCGCTTACTGCCGACAGAGCGCTTCAGCCGCTTCCCTCGAGCCCGCGGAGTGCGCAAGCGCGCGACATCTCCGTTTCCCTCCCTCAGCCCCTTCCCCCCCTCCCCCCCCCGCCCCGGCCTCCTTTCCCCTTCACGAAGCCGGCTCCGGGGCGCGCTCACCCCTGTGAGGAGGCCGGAGGTCGGACTCAGGAGGCTCCCTCTCCACTCCCGGAAGATCATGTACCAGCCCAGCCGGGGTGCGGCCCGGCGTCTCGGCCCTTGCCTCCGCGCCTACCAGGCTCGACCCCAGGTGAGAGCGGAGCAGAAGCGGGAGGGAGGAGAGGGGGCGGGGAGAGACCCTCCTCAGAGCCGGTGCGTGGGGCGGAGCGCGCGCTGGGTTCCGCGCAGGCGCAGAGACACCCGCCGCCCCTTCCCACCTGTCCCCTGCAGCGCGTGGACGGGCTAGGGGTCGCGGGAGCGGGCGGGAGGCGCTGCCAGGCCTGGCGCGTAAGGACTTCGGTCCTCCCAGGTTTGAGGGCGGACAGGCGGGGTCAAGGCCAGGCAGCGGGGCGCGTCTGCGTTGCGCCCGACTCTCCGCGGTTACCTGTGCCTAGAGGTGATTTGAAGGGCAGGGGCGGAGAGATTCGCAGCCCGGCCGCGGCGCCGTCCCGGAGTTCCTCGGCCCAGACCAGACCCGCGGGGCGCCCTCAGCAGCCCGCGCGTCTTGCACTCGGAGAGCGGTCCTGGCAGGAAGGCCGGCCAGTGTGCACCCGCTTCGGGCCCCTGCGCCGGGGCTGGCAAGATGGCCACGCCCCCAGCAGAGACGGCGCCTCTGGGACACCGTTGGGGACCGAGGTACCCGAGCCGGCCGCCCGCCTTCCCTGGAGTGAGACGGTCCCCTGGGTGGTTCCTTGGGAGCGGAGGGACTCGGGTGAGGCCTGACTTTGGGTGACCTCCCCTTGCAGTTTCAACGTCGGTAAACCCAGGAGAATGAAGGCCAGCCTTTAACTGTCTTCTGAGGTTGTGTCTGTCGTTAAAGGGGCCCAAAATGATAATAGCTTCCATTTATGTACTGCTTTCTAGGTCGCTACGTTTTGTTTACATTCATTATTTCATATAGGCCTCATAACTCAGTGAGGTTTTATTGTCCTGGTTTATAGGACATTTGTAGGAAGCGGAGGCATAGGGAATGAGAATGCCTAAAGTACGTGATAGAACTAGAATTCAGATTCCTAGTTTCAGCTGGATATTCTTTTTTCTCTGTACATTTGCCTCGCACACTTAATCATGGAGACGTACAGGCCACAGCATTTAATCCACAGTACAATAAAACCTGTTATTCGTTCGCTCATCGAGTATGTATTACATGATTCTTGAGATAAGAGAGGTGAAACTGCCCCCCGTTTTGGAATCTTTTTTTTTTTTTTTTTTTTTGAAACGGAGTCTCGCTCTGTCAACCAGGCTGAAGTGCAGTGGCACCATCTCGGCTCACTGAAACCTCCGTCTCCTGGGTTCAAGCGATTCTTCTGCCTCAGCCTCCCGAGTAGCTGGGACTACAGGCACGAGCCACCACACCCGGCTAATTTTTTTGTATTTTTAATAGAGACGGGGTGTCACCATATTGGCCAGGCTGGTCTCGAACTCCTAGACCTCGTGATCTGCTCGCCTCGGCCTCCCAAAGTGCTGGGATTACAGGTGTGAGCCACCGCGCCCGGTCCAGTGTTGGAATCAAGGAATTCTGGCCGGTCGCGGTGGATCACGAGGTCAAGAGATGAAAACCATCCTGGTCAACATGGTGAAACCCCATCTCTACTAAAAATACAAAAACTAGCTAGGGGTGGTGGCGCTTGCCTGTAGTCCCAGCTACTCGGGAGGCTGAGGCAGGAGAATCACTTGAACCCGGGAGACAGAGGTTGCAGTGAGCTGAGATCGCGCCACTGCACTCCAGCCTGGCGACAGAGCGAGACTCCATCTCAAAATAATAAAATGGTTTCCTCCTGTTTTCAGTAGAGATGGAGATGAATCCATCCCTTTTTTCCTATAGTAATTCCATCCATTCTGTCAGGAGGAATAGGTATTGGAAACCTGTTGAGCATCCAAGGGATGAAGGGGTGTTAGGCAAGTGGATTCTTATCTTTTTCCCTTTTGTTCTGTCTCCTTAGGACCAGCTTTATCCAGGGACTCTACCATTCCCACCCCTTTGGCCCCAGTCCACGACAACCACTTCCCCATCTTCTCCTCTACTCTGGTCTCCCCTGCCCCCGCGCCTTCCCACCCAGCATCCTCCCCAGGTTCCCCCACTACCTCTCCCTCAGATCCAGGCCCTCAGCTCAGCATGGGTGGTTCTCCCTCCAGGAAAGGGGGAGGAGGGACCAGGACCTGAGTTGCATAGCGGCTGCCTGGACGGGCTTAGAAGCCTTTTTGAGGGACCTCCCTGCCCCTATCCTGGGGCTTGGATACCTTTCCAAGTCCCTGGAACTGCCCACCCTTCCCCTGCCACCCCGTCAGGAGATCCTAGTATGGAGGAACATCTGTCTGTCATGTATGAGAGACTGAGACAAGAGGTAAGTCAGTGCAAAAGTGGCCGACATCTACAGTGGGAAGGGATATCAGTAATCCTTGGAGGTAGGGGGTTAGTCAACTGGATTCTTTTTTGGAACCATGAGGCAGGCATAGAAATGTATTATAAACGTTTTCCTGAGAAAATGATGTTCCAGCCAGGCACGGTAACTCAAAGTGCTGTAATCCCAGCACTTTTGGAGGCTGAGGCCGGTGGATCATCTGAGGTCAGGAGTTCAAGACCAGCCTGGCCAACATGGTGAAACCACATCTCTACTAAGAATACAAAAATCAGCCAGGCATGGTGGCAGACAGGAGGCTGAGGCAGGAGAATCACTTGAACCCAGGAGCTGCAGTGAGCTGAGATAGCACCATTGTACTCCAGCCTGGGCAACAGAGTGAGACTCTGTCTCAAAAAAAAAAAAAAAAAAGAAAAAGAAAATGTTCCTCATTTTGAGTTAAGGGAGGTTAATCATGGGATGAGATCTTTCACTCCAAGACGGGAGTAAGGAGGCCTTAAAAATAGAAAACTGGGCCTGGCACAGTGGCTCACACTTACAATCCTAGCACTTTGGGAGGCCGAGGCAGGCAGATCACGAGGTCAGGAGTTCAAGACCAGCCTGGCCAACACAGTGAAACCCCATCTCTACTAAAAATACAAAAATTAGCAGCTGGGCACGGCAGGTGCCTGTAATCCCAGCTACTCGGGAGGCTAAGGGAGGAGAATCGCTTAAACCTGGGAGGCGGAGGTTGCAGTGAGCCAAGATCACACCACTGCACTCCAGCCTGGGTGACAGAGCTACACTCCATCTCAAAAAAAAAAGAAAAAATAGAAAACTGAAAAATAGGATTATCTTTTCTTTCCCACTGGATTGATGCCATCTTCTTCCACCTAGCTTCCCAAGCTCTTCCTTCAGTCCCACGACTACAGTCTGTATTCCTTGGATGTGGAATTCATCAATGAGATCCTCAACATACGTACCAAGTGAGAATTGGGGCACAGGTAGGGCCTTGGGGAGGAAAAGCACCCAAAGCTATACACATGACCTTTTCCACTTCCCAGAGAAGTTCCTAGATTGCTTCTCACGGCTCTTCCCCATTTCTTAGACAGAAGCCAGTTTGTTTTTCTAATTCTGCCATCATGAGATTTATTTCCCATCCCTTCTTCACAGGGGCCGGACATGGTACATTCTTTCACTGACCCTCTGCCGTTTCCTGGCCTGGAATTACTTTTCACAGCTTCGTTTGGAGGTTCTACAACTGACCCGCCACCCTGAGAATTGGACCCTGCAAGCACGGTGGCGGCTCGTAGGGCTGCCTGTCCACTTGCTCTTTCTGCGGTTCTACAAGCGTGACAAAGACGAGCTTTACCGGTAAGAGAGAAATGAGAAAGGACCCAAACTATAATCAGTTCCCTCTTTTTTTGTCTTTTGAGATGGAGTCTCACTCTGTCACCCAGGATGCAGTGCAGTGGCGTGATCTCAGCTCACTGCAGCCTCTACCTCCCGGGTTCCAGTGATTCTCCGGCCTCAGGCTCCTGGGTAGCTGGGATTACAGGCGCACCACCACACCTGGCTAATTTTTGTATTTTTAGTAGATACGGGGTTTCACCATGTTGGCTGGCTGGTCTCGAACTCCTGACCTCAGGTGATCTGCCTGCCTTAGCCTCCCAAAGTGCTGAGATTACAGATGATCTAGTCTCCCAGACAACCCTTGACCTATCCTGACTTGACTGTATAAGGACAGGGATCTTGTTTAGTTTATGTTAATGTTAAAAAAAAAAAAAAAAAAGAGAGGCTCAGTATATTAGAAAAACATCTGAGCTTCAGTTTCTTCCTATACAGTACCTAGCATATGGTAGGTACTCAAATACTTACTGAACAGGCTGGGTGTGGTGGCTCACGCCTGTAATGCTAGCACTTTGGGAGGCCGAGGCAGGCGGATCACTTGAGGTAAGGAGTTGGAGACCTGCCTGGCCAACATGGTAAAACCCAAAAAATACAAAAATTAGCCAGGTGTGTGGTGTGCACCTGTAGTTCCAGGTACTTGGGAGGCTGAGATGGGAGAATTACTTGAACCCGGGAGGCGGAAGTTGCAGTGAGCCGTGATCACATTACTGCACTCCAGCCTGGGTGAGAGTGAAACCGTCTCACCAAAAAAAAAAAAAAAAAAAAAGTACTGAACAAATGAAAAGTCCTGTCTCTTATGTTGAGCCTTACAACCTGGTAAATTTCTGCCTGGGAGTAGAATCGCAATAAAATGTTAGGCTCAGCCACAAACATTGGATATAAGTTTTTAAACCAGCAGTTCCCAAACTGCTGCATGGTAGAAATGCCCAAGGATCGTTAAAAAATATTGATGCCAAACACTGATTTAATTGAGACGGGACAACCTAAGCACTGAGATGTTTGTAAGTTGCCCAGGTGATCTAATATGTAGCAGAATTTAGAGACTACTCGTTTAAACAAATGCTTGAATTCAGCTTTGGGACCAGTCACCTTCTCCCTCAGTAAGCCTCCCTGTATTCCCCAGGACCTATGATGCCTACTCCACTTTCTACCTGAATTCCAGTGGCCTCATTTGTCGCCATCGTCTAGATAAAGTGAGTCCTAGGTAGGGCTGGGTGGGGTGAAGGGTAGAACATCTGTGTGCCTCCCGCAACTGGCATTAACCTTTCTCCTTGCAGTTGATGCCTTCACACTCACCTCCAACACCTGTGAAGAAGCTGCTAGTGGGAGCCCTGGTGGCCCTGGGGCTGTCAGAGCCAGAACCTGACTTAAACCTGTGTTCCAAGCCCTGCTTTGAGTGGGGGCAGCACTGAAGACTGCTAAGCCCAAGAGAAGGAGGTGGAGGCAGCCAAGAATCTCAGGAGCCAGCTTCCTCCCTTTCTCTCCTGCCTGCCTTTCCATCTCATGCTGTGTAAAGCTGCTCTGTAATTTAACTTGTAAATAATAAAGTTTAACTGACTATATGAGATAGAATTTCATGTATCACTTTCTCTAGATCCCAAATATTCCCACAAGCTTTATTCCAAAAATAATTTTATTTAATAGGTATTAAATAATGTATAGAAGGAAGAGGAGCTGGTGTCACAGGTTCTGTTTACGTCCTTCTCTTACCCTAGCTCTTCTCGTGTTTTGCCTATTTTTTTGGGCATTTTCTTAGCATGGGGATCTTCTAGCTCCTTGGCCTTATAATAATGGGGAGCCACCTCCAGAAGCCAACTGCTCTCAATCTCCAGTACCTAGGAGGAGAGAGAAAAGATCAATGGAGTTCCCTTCTTTCCAACATAGATCTTTTGTGTATTATTATTTTTTTCTTAAATTGAAACAGGGTCTTGCTCTGTTGCCCAGGCTGGACTGCAGTGGCGTATCATGGCTCACTGCAGCCTCGACCTCCCAGGCTCAAAGCAGTCCTTCTGCCTCAGCCTCCCAAGTAGCTGAGACTACAGGCACACATCACAGTGCCCCATTAATTTTTTGTATAGATGGGGTCTCAGTATGTTGCCTGGGCTGATCTTGGCCTCCCAAAGTGCTGGGATCCTGCCTTGGCCTCCCAAAGTGCTAGGATGGTTTACAAGAATGAGCCACTATGCCCAGCCCCAACCTAGATCCTCATGTGTGTGGTCAAAAGTTATCTTTCCTCTTTGACTGCAGGGCTAGGGGTAAAGGTGCCTGGCTCTATTATTATATATCCAAAGGGCAGATACACCTCTATGTGTTATTCAAGATACCAAATAAGCTATTCCTAAGAAAAGTCTAGAACATGCCGGGCGTGGTGACTCACGCCTGTAATCCCAACACTTTGGGAGACTGAGGCGGGCGGATCATGAGGTCAGGAGTTCGAGATCAACCTGGCCAACATGGTGAAACCCTGTCTACTAGAAATACAAAAATTAGCTGGGCGTGGTGGTGGGCACCTGTAATCCCAGCTGGAGGCTGAGGCAGGGGAATTGCTTGAAACTGGAAGGCAGAGATTGCATGAGCTGAGACTGTGCCACTGCACTCCAGCGTAGGCTACTAGAGTGCGAAACTCTTGTCTCAAAAAAAAAAAAAAGAAAAGCCTAGAACATAGACAAAGTACTCTGTGAGACGAGACACTCTGCTTTGTTCATTATAGCCCCAGCACCTATACAGTAGCCATTCAAATATGTATTGAATAAATGTCTAGTTCTCAGATCTTGGAAGATGCTGACACCTGTTAGAAAGGATGTCTTTGGGCTGGGCACAGTGGCTTACAACTGTAATCCCTGCACTTTGGAAGGCCGAGGCACACATTTAAGACCAGCCTGGCCAACATGGTGAAACCTCATCTCTACTAAAAATACCAAAAATTAGCCAGGCATTGAGGCTTGCACCTGTAATCTCAGCTACTTGGAAGGCTGAGGCATGAGAATATCTTGAACCCGGGAGGCAGAGGTTGCAGTGAGGCTAGATTGCGCCACTGCACTCCAGCCTGGGCAATAGAGCGAGACTCAGTCTCAAAAACAAAAACAAAACAAAGGATGTCTTTCTATTTTACCCTACCTTCCTCTTTCTGTACCAGTCCCAGCAACTTGAACCTGGGTTCTTAGCTTGTCAGGATACCATCTCTCTACATAGTCTCCACCTGTGTGGGCACAGGATGTTGTCCTCACCTGTCTCATGAACTCTTTGGTAGTCAAGACAAGTTCGTGGTAGAGCAGCCAGCGTGGCTGTTGCTCAAAGAGGGAGGAGTTGGGATGAATGAAGACCGTCTGCTGCTGTTTTACTGTGCGGTAGCCGCTCCGAGTCAACCGTGCCGTGTGGTAAAAGTAACCAGCAGTGATGGCCTAAGGAGCAGGCAGGAAAGAAAATCAATGGAAAAGGCAGACATCTGGGGACCCTAAGAGCTCACTACCTTTTTAATTCCAGCTTCAGGAAAACTAGAGAGGTAAGGAATGCATGAAGAACTTCCCAGGAATGAACCTCCAGTGGTCTGGGGAAGAAAGGGCCCTGGGAGGACACCGTCATACATAAGGGGAAGAGGGCATGCTCTCAGGCTGGAGGAACTGCTGCATGCCCCTAGAGAAGCTTGCTCCTGGGAAGGTACTGGGGGTGGAGAGCAGGAGGCTGAAGAAATGCTGACCTTGCGTACACGGATATAGTCCCCCTGGCAGGAACTGAGACCAACTTCCACACGTTCCAAGAGCCCTTCCAGCTGTTCCCGCACATCCCGGGCTCGGCGCATTGATCTGAACTGTACAAAGTTCTCATAGCACCACTGGGAAGAGTAACCACTCTCGGCCCACTGGGAAAAGGATTAAAAAGAAAGGAGAGACAGTTAAGTATACAGTAGGACTAAAGTCCCCCGGTGTCTCTCATTCCCACTCACCCAAGCCCAGTGACCTGTGTGTAAACATTTAGCAGAACCAGGTGGTCACCACCAGGGAGAAAGAAGTTGACACGGGCGTTGTCAGCATGGACGACCTTGTCCTTTGGTCGGTAGAAGATGGAGTTGTTGACAGAGAGCATGGCAGCCACTGTCAGGATCTCCTCTGAACAGCTGTACCTGGGACAGGAAGGGGAAAGCATGAGTTCAAAGCAAGACACATAGGAACAGATATGGTGGAGTGGGGAGTGATCACTGTGTGATGGATGTTCCCTCATGTGGAAAAGGCTGGTTGGCCTAATGGCTACAAAGCAGCCAGCAGATAGATTCTGGCAGCAGCCTGGGGGTCAAGGAGGTAGGGGCCATAGATGAAACACAGTCACAAAGGAGGGACATCCATGGAGGCAGGAGCAGGAAACACTGGGGACTTCTGAGGCTTCTGCAGAAAGTGTGCATTCACTATGTGCATTTGGAAAAGATCTCTGACAGCAGAGGAATGGCATTTAAAGGTCGTCCCTCCACAGCTACATTAAATGTTTTAGTTTCAAACCTTAGGAACGAGTAAGTTCCTCAAGGGGCCAGGCACAGTGGAATCAAGGATAGGATCAAGTGTCTTACCCTCAAAAGAGGGCAATCAGAGTTATCTAATACTTTCTTATGTGTTAAAGGATAATATGATGAAGAGAAAACGACAAAGAGGACCCCAGAGACAAGAGGAGGCCTGGCCAGTATGTGTGCTGGGAGACCAGGTGGAGGGGAGGGCTTACTTCTCAGAGGCTAAGATCATTTTGGACAGCATGGGGTCCACCGGCAGCTCTGCCATCTTTCGACCAGACTAGGGAGAGGAGAGAGAGAGTTGAGCTCAGTCCTCCCTCAGGTTTCCCACTACTACTACAGGGGCCCCTGGAGCCATCCTGACCCCTATCATCCTGCCCCAAGCCATGCTGCCCCCCAACTCACCGTAGTGAGCTCCCCAAGGTGGTTGAGGGCTCCCAGAGCATACAGCTGCTCCAAAGCCAGCAGCAGTGTCTCATATGGTGGAGCGTCCAGGAAATCAAAGTGCATTAGGTCATGGATCCCTAGACAGAGGTGTGACAGATGGAACACAGTCCCTTCAAAGGACAGTGACTCCAGCCCCTCCCTCCTCTCTCAGGTAGCCCAATCACCTAAGCTCTTGAGCAGCAACACGACATTGCCCAAGCTGGTCCTCTGGATCTCAGGCACTGTGGTTTCCTCAAGCTCGTGCTGATAGGCCCAGGCGGTATACAGGCGGAAGCACTTCCCTGCAGCCACTCGACCTGCCCTGCCAGCTCGCTGATTGGCTGAGGCCTGGAAAGAAAGGACAGCAGGCTGGCTGACAATTTGGTCAGGGAAAAGAGAAAAGGCAGTATTTACGCAAGAAATCTGGAAGGATGCAAACTGCTCATCCCCGCTCCCTAGGAAGGCCCCACTCTGCTTCTGAGTTGGACCTTCTCTGTGGGCCAACTCCACCTCCCCCACCCCCATGCGTTCCCAGGCTGACCTTGCTGCAGGGTGTGACAGTGAGCGATTCCATGCCTGTGCGGGGGTTGTAGCTCTTCTGCTTACAGAACCCCGGATCCAGCACATAAATGATGCCCTCGATGGTGAGTGATGTCTCAGCAATGTTCGTTGCCACAACCACCTGAGTGAGAGGATATGGGGTCACCCAGTGACTCCACCTACCTAGTTACCCAGAAAAAGTAATCTTGGAAAGTTAGGAGTAGTGAAGCAATTGCAGTAAGGGGCAGGAGCTGAAGGAATTAGTATTCAAGGTCAGGAGCAGGGGACAAGTCCAAAAGACAGGGGAGAGGGAAGTGGGGGCTGGGAGATAGCAGGGCCATAGGAGGAAAGAAAATGGAGAAGAGGATTTAGGGTTTTTTTTGGGGGGGGGGTTGGGAAATGGGGGTATTCAAGTTCCTGCCCCATCTTCCCCACCACTGCTTTCATCTTCACACAACACTTCCTGTAAGAGCCTCCTAACACGTCTCCCTGCTTCTGCTCCTACCCTCTGTCACATGGCATCCAGGACAGTCCTTTTAAAATACAAACCTGTCACATCACTCCCCATCCTTCAGTGGCTTCCTATCCTACTCTAGAATTTAATCCAAGCCCCTTAAAAGCCTGGATCACCTACCCCCGCTGCCTTTCTGACCTCATCTGCTAGCACTCCACCACCTCCCTCACTCCTCTCGCACACTGCTTTGCTCTGCCCACGTAAGTGCACTCCTCACTGGATTATTTGCATCAGCTGTTCCCTCTGTCTGGCACACTCTTCTCACAGGTATCAGCCTGGCTTCCTCCCTCACCTGATTTGGGTCTCTGTTCCACTTTCCCCTGACTGAAGAGGCCCTCACTACACCTCAAGGAAAATACCTTCATGCCAGTCCTCACTCCCACCCCTCAGAGTCAAGTTCCATCCTGCTGTGCTACCTTGTATCTCTTCATAGCACTGGCCACAAATTGACATTATGTATTTATGCATCCACTGTTTCCCCAATAGACCACAAGTGCAAGTTTGTTAGGCTAGGGACTTGTTTTGTTCATCACTGTATCATCAACCCCTGTGTACCTGACACACAGAAGGAACTCATTAAATATTTGTTGAATGAAAGTTAAATCTCTCCTCAAAATCCTTTGATTGCTACTCAGCTGTCTAAAGTCCAAACTTCGCTGGGCACAGTGGCTCATGCCTGTAACCCAGCACTTTGGGAGGCCAAGGCAGGTGGATCACTCGAGGCCAGGAGTTCAAGACCAGCCTGGCCAACATGGCAAAACCCCATCTCTACTAAAAATTAGCTGGGTGTTGGCCGGGCATAGTGGCTCATGCCTATAATCCCAGAACTTTGGGAGGCCAAGGTGGGTGGATCACCTGAGGTCAGGCATTCAAGACCAATCTGGCCAAAATAGCGAAACCTCATCTCTACTAAAAATACAAAAAATTAGCTGGGCGTGGTGGAGGGCGCCTATAATCCCAGCTGCTAGGGGGGCTGAGGCGGGAGAATCGCTTGAACCTGAGAGGCAGAGGTTGCAGTGAGCAGAGCTGGCGCCACTGCACTCCAGCCTGGGCAAGAGTGAGACTCCATCTCAAAAAAAAAAAAAAAAAAAAATTTAGCTTGGTGTGGTGGTACACACCTGTAATCCCAGCTACTTGGGAGGCTGAGGCACAAGAATCACTTGAGCCTGGGAGGTGGAGGCTGCAGTGAGCCGAGATCTTACCACTGCACTTCAGCCTAGGTGACAGAGCGAGACTCTGTCTCAAAAAAGAAAAATAAATAAAGTCCAAACTCTCCTGTCATCAAAGGCTCTCCCTAATCTTAGGCCTTGTCTCCTACTCCTTCACCATATGAACCTCCCACTAAGCCTATTAGCTCACACTGACTTCAAACATACTTTGGGCCTTCCTCTGATAACTTCTCAGCCATTTTTCTTTTTTGAGACGGAGTCTCGCACAGTCACCAGGCTGGAGTGCCGTAGGGCAATCTCAGCTCACTGCAACCTCCTCCTCCCAGGTTCAAGCGATTCTCATGACTCAGTCTCCTGAACAGCTGGGATTATAGGCGCACGCCACCACGCCCGGCTGATTTTTGTATTTTCAGAAGAGGCAGGGTTTCACCATGTTAGCAAACCTGGTTTTGAACTACTGACCTCAAGTGATCCGCCCACCTCGGCCTCCGAAAGTCCTGGGACTACAGGCGTGAGCCACCATGCCTGACCTCAGCCTTTTCTCTTCTTTTTTGAGACAGAGTCTCACTCTGTCGCCCAGGCTGGAGTGCAGTGACACGATCTCAGCTCACTGCAAGCTCCGCCTCCTGGGTTCATGCCATTCTCCTGCCTCAGCCTCCCGAGTAACTGAGACTACAGGCGACCGCCACAATGCCCAGCTAATTTTTAAAAAAATTTTTTTAGTAGAGACGGGGTTTCACTGTGTTAGCCAGGATGGTCTTGATCTCCTGACCTTGTGATCTGCCCACCTCGGCCTCCCAAAGTGCTGGGATTATAGGTGTGAGCCACTGCACCTGGCCGACCTCAGCCATTTCTCTTAAAGGTCCATATCAAATCCCACCTCCTGGCACATCAAGGACTTCCCTTCTCCACTGAATCTACTGTGCTTACTTTCCAGATCACATATTTGGCTCTCTCTTGGTTCACACCATATTTCTCCTCCCTTCAGTCCCAGGGACAAAGGACTGACTGCTCCTCAGCTGTGTGCAGCAGTGCCCAGGGCTCACCTTGCATGGGGCAGGCACACAGCTTTTTCACTACTAGTTGTGGGAAGCACAGGGGTGAAGAGTGTGGGTTTCTCCAACCGACCTTTCGTGCCCCAGGTGGCGTGGGCTGGAAGATGCGGGCCTGCATGTCAGAGGGCAGGTTGGCATAAATGGGCAGCACCAGGAGCTCCCGGATTTTGGAGCCCAGGCGGCGGCAGCGATCCTGGAGCATCTCACAGGCAGCCTCAATCTCCTCCTGGATAGAGGGCGGGGAGAGCAGCAGGGATCCCAGAGTCACAGAAGGCCAACATGCCGGCCCCGTCTTCCCCTGAGATACACCCTCCCCTCTCCCAACCATGTCAGGCACCTGTCCTGTCAGGAACACCAGGATATCCCCAGGGGGCTGGGTCACGTGGATCTGCAACACAGATACAACACAAGCTTCCAAGTAGTCAGCCTCTGGAGCCTGGAGAGCAGAAAGAGATGGGGTCACAGGAGGGCCACCTGCTTAGGCAAACCTTTCCTCTCCTCCCAGTTCAACATATACTTTATCCTAGTTCCCCTTTGGACCTTCCACTCCATCTTTCCCTCCTTGGGATAACTTTCTCCAAAGGCCTCAGCTTTTCTGCCACAGACTTAAGCCCATCCTCCCTGAGGTAGCACCTTGGTGTAGAAGATGTCCACAGGAAACCTGCGTCCGGGGATTCGAAACACAGGGGCGTCATCAAAGAAGGTGGAGAAACGGGCAGTGTCCAGTGTGGCTGAAGCCACCAGGACCTTGAGCTCAGGTCGGAAGCGAGCAACATCCTTGATCAATCCAAAGAGAATGTCTGTGTGTAGGGTCCGTTCGTGAGCCTCATCCACCATCACCACACTGGGGAGGGAATAGGGCAGCAATGAGGGAGGAGCGCTGGGCAATGCAGTATCAGACACCAGGGTTCCCTGGACGAGAGGGGAGTGATGGACACAAAGAGCTCAAGAATGACTGTTGACGGAGGGGGCTCTAAGGAGAACTCAGCCATCCCAGTTATGTAAGACCAACAGAAAGTCAGAGACGGCCAGGGACCCATGATCTGCAACCTATCCCAGCCTCAGCAGACAATAGAAGCCAAGATGTAGAGGCTGCACTGAGGCCAGGACAAGTCAGACATACTCTCTAGTTCAGTCAAGAGTCTGCTTAGACTCAGTAGCTGCTCTTACTAGAAAAAGTTGAACGAGGCTGGGCGCGGTGGCTCAAGCCTGTAATCCCAGCACTTTGGGAGGCTGAGACGGGTGGATCACGAGGTCAGGAGATCGAGACCATCCTGGCTAATACGGTGAAACCCCGTCTCTACTAAAAATACAAAAAACTAGCTGGGCGAGGTGGCGGGCACCTGTAGTCCCAGCTACTCGGGAGGCTGAGGCAGGAGAATGGCGTAAACCCGGGAAGCGGAGCTTGCAGTGAGCTGAGATCCGGCCACTGCACTCCAGCCTGGGCGACAGAGCGAGACTCCGTCTCAAAAAAAAAAAAAAAAAAAAGAAAAAGAAAAAAAAGAAAAAGAAAAAAAAAAAAAAAGAAAAAGTTGAAGGATATGCTTTAGGCTGGGCACGGTGGCTCACACCTGTAATCCCAGCACTTTGGGAGGCCAAGGCAGGCAGATCACGAGGTCAGGAGTTTGAGATCAGCCTGGCCAATATGGCGAAACCCTGTCTCTTCTAAAAATACAAAAAAAAATTAGCCAGGTGTGGTGGCGCACACCTATAGTCCCAGCTACTCAGGAGGCTGAGGCAGGAGAATCGCTTGAACCCGGGAGGCAGAGGTTGCAGTGAGCCAAGATTGAGCCACTGCACTCCAGCCTGGGTGACAGAGCGACACTCTATGTAAAAAAGAGGCCAGGTGCGGTGGTTCACGCCTGTAATCCCAGCACTTCGGGAGGCCGAGAAGGGTGGATCACGAGGTCAGGATATTGAGACCATCCTGGCCAACACGGTGAAACCCCGTCTCTACTTAAAAAAAAAAAAATTAGCCGGGCGTGGTGGCGGGCGCCTGTAGTTCCAGCTGCTTGGGAGGCTGAGGCAGAAGAATGGCATGAACCTGGGAGGTGGAGCTTGCAGTGAGCCGAGATTATACCACTGCACTCCAGTCTGGGTGACACAGCGAGACCTGCCAAGAAGGATTCTTCTTTTGCAGAGAGGAGCAAGTTAAGCCTTTCTACCCCAACTCTCAGAGGACTCTGCATGCTCCCTGGTTTCCTCCTAACTCAGTTATGTGCATGACACCTTCTTTCTCTTTGCTTTATTTTTTGGCTTTTCTGGGTGGCAGCCAAGTCCCAGGAACTCATCCTCATCTTCCCCTACCCACCTCTCTGACCTCAACTCTTTGTCCCTAACCCTAACTGTGATGGTGAAGCCCCCAGTCATTCCACAAAGCAGGCTGGCTCGATGGGCAAAAATATCTGCATCAGGCCCTCTTGCACTGGCTGGCTCCCCATGGGTTCTCAGAGATTTTTTGCAAGGGATATGAAGGATAAAATCCTATCTGTCCAATCACTCCACTGTGATCTTCCAGGGCCAGAAATTCACAGCCTCTGAAGAGTCAAAAGGGCACATATTGTTCAGCTGGCCTGACCCCAACCCCAGCACATTCATGAATCCCTTTTCCCCCTCAACACATGTTCAACCAACCTCTGCTTGGCCATTTCCAGCACTAAGAGCTCATTATTCACAGACCAAGCTACCCAAGACTTGTGTGGAGGGCCAAGATCCAGAGTCCAACCACTGTGACAGGCCCTGCAATCTCCAACACTCTGAGGGTTACTCAGCCGTCGGTATTGAGTTGGAATCTGTCTCCCTGTAACCTCCCCATGGCTCCTAGCTATATCCTGTAGGGTTACATAAACCAAGTCTCATCCTTCTTTCCATGTCACAGCCTTCACATATTTAGAGGGAACCAGGATGCCTCTCCTGCTTCTCCCTCTGAGCTGAGCATTCCAGGTGTTTTCAAATGGTCTCCACATGGCATTTCAAGCCTCCGCAGCAATGCTATGCTATCCTGGTTGTTTCCTAACCCTGGAGATGAATGGGGAAAGAAGAAGAGGCTTTCTCTACAATCTCTTCTATCCTCCAGCCCCATCTCAGTGGTACCTGGAGGTCAGTTCAAGGACCGTTTGAACCATAACGATATAAGAACTGGTGGATTAATCAGAAGACAATGGCTGAATTGGCTGGGTGGCAAGAAATGAGAGAAAAGCCAGAGATTAGAGATCCAGGAGAGAACTGAGTGGGAGGGAGGCGGCAGCACAGGGGGAAGAGAATGTGGGCAGCTCTCTCATGGGAGATGAGGGCCCTGTATGTACCTGTAACTCGCAAGGTCAGGCTCAGAGAGGAACTCCCGGAGAAGCATCCCATCTGTCATGTAGCGGAGGACAGTTCGCTCTGACGTGCAGTCCTCAAAGCGGATGCTGTAGCCAACCTGGTCAAGGGAAATCATTAGCAACCAAGTGTTGGATGGTGTGCCCTGAAAGGAACCTGGGGAAAGGTGAAGTGGGGCAGCACCAAGACTTCTGCCGTAGGGACCTGAGGGCAGTGTAGACTGAGTCACAGACCCCAGTCTCTACCCCCCAGTTCCCTAGAAATCTCACCTCATTCCCAAGCTTCACACCCATCTCCCGGGCCACTCGGGCGGCTACACTCATGGCGGCCACTCTCCGGGGTTGGGTGCAGGCAATCTTCATACCCTTCTTTGTATAACCCTGAATGACAAGGAAGAAAGAAGAGGTTTACCCTTTGCTAAATATGCCCCCTGAGACCAGGTACAATTCAGAGAAAGAAGTTGTAAAAGCCAGACAGGAGAAAAGGAGGAAAAGACAGATGCTGAATACCAGAAAAGAAGGGCAAATAGATAGGATGACAGACCTAGGGCCCTCAAAGGGGGTCCTCACCTAGCTCTGGGTAATTAAGTTCATGGCTCTGCTAGACTTGAGCTGGAAAAGAACAGATTAGCTGAGGCAGAGTCAGCTAAGGTAAAAAGCAGGAAGGCTGGGCACAGTGGCTCATGCCTATAATCCTAGTACTTTGGGAGGCTGAGGTGGGAGGATTGCTTGAGCTCTGGAGTTCGAGACCAGCCTGGGCAACGTAGTGTGACAAAAAAATTAAAAATTAAAAACTTTGGCCAGGCCCAGTGGCTCACGCCTGCAATCCCAGCACTTTGGAAGGCCAAGCCAGGCGGATCTCCTGGGGTTGGGAGTTTGAGACAAGCCTGGCCAAAATGGTAAAACCCTGTCTTTACTAAAAATACAAAAAAGTAGCCGGGCATGGTGGTGCATGGCTGTAATTCCAGCTACTTGGGAGGCTGAGGCAGAAGAATCGCTTGAACCTGGGAGGTAGAGGTTGCAGTAAGCCAAGATCATGCCACCGCACTCCAGCCTAGACAAAAGGGCAAGAGTCTGTCTCAACAACAACAAAAAACAAAACAAAACAAAACAAAACAAATTTCAGGCCAGGTGTAGTGGCTAACACCTGTAATTCTAGCACTTTGGGAGGCCAAGGTGGGCAGATCATGAGGTCAGGAGATTGAGACCATCCTGGCCAACATGATGAAACCCCATCTCTACTAAAAATACAAAAATTAGCTGAGTGTAGTGGTATGCACCTGTAGTCCCAGCTACTCGGGAGACTGAGGCAGGAGAATC
The DNA here is from genome assembly GCF_049350105.2 of Macaca mulatta. Taxonomy (NCBI): domain Eukaryota; kingdom Metazoa; phylum Chordata; class Mammalia; order Primates; family Cercopithecidae; genus Macaca; species Macaca mulatta. The sequence goes on along the minus strand of NC_133409.1, from coordinate 152,383,600 downwards.
ACTTGAACCTAGGAAGCGGAGGTTGCAGTGAGTCAAGATCGCACCACTGCACTCCAGGCTGGCGACAGAGCGAGACTCCACCTCAAAAAAACAAAAAATTTTTAATATGGGCATGGTGGTGTGCACCTCCCAGATACTCAGGAGGCTGAGGTGGGAGGATCTCTTGAGCCCAGGAGTTCCAGCTTGCAGTAAGTCATGATGGTGCCACATCACTCCAGCTTGGGCATCAGAGCAAGGGCCTCCAAAATAGGGCAGGGGCCAGGCACAGTGGCTCATGCCTGTAATCCCAGCACTTTGGGAGGTTGAGGCGACTGGATCACTTGAGGTCAGGAGTTCGAGACCAGCCTGGCCAACATGGTGAAATCCCTTCTCTACTAAAAAATAAGCCAGGTGTGGTGGCGCATGCCTGTAATTCCAGCTACTTTGAAGACTGAGGCAGGAGAATTGCTTGAACCCAGGAGTAAGAGGTTGCAGTGAGCCGAGATCGTGCCACTGCACTCCAGCCTGGGTGACACAGCAAGACTCCCATCTCCAAAAAAAAAAAAAAAAACGATCAAAAAGACAAGAAAATAGTCCTTTACCTTCTTGTTTTTTGGCCAGGCTGGAGTACAGGGAGGTCCACATTTACACACATGTCCCACTCCACCTATCCACCTACCCGTGCTTCTAACCTGAATGAAATGAATGCAAGAAGTGAGAACAGAAATGTGAAAAGGGTATGGTCTTTATTCTCAAGAATTTCACAATTTAGTGGAAAAGATGGGTAAGTGACTACTAAAAATGCAATGTAAAAGGAGCACTGATAGGAATGAGGACATTGATGCCAGGTGCCCTGGCAAGCTGAAGGGTGAGATGACTGTACCTCCTCAAAGAGATACTGCGGGATCTGGGTGGTCTTCCCTGAGCCTGTCTCGCCTTCAATGATGAGGACTTGGTGATTTGCAATAGCAGCCAGGAGCTCCTCTCGAAATGGGAACACCGGGAGGCTGCGGCGGACAGCCTGGATGGACTCTTTCTGCTGGGCCTGAGTTGAGGTGGGTGGAGCTGATGGCTCCTAAGGAAAGAGGAGGAGATGTGAGCTAAATAGCTTGCTTCGGGTCCTCCTCAAAATATCTCCCAGCTCTCCTCTTACCTCATCACCCTGGAGCTGAGTGGCCCGGACAAACTCAATGGTCTCCTCCTCCTCCAGCACCAGTTGATACTTGGGCTCCTGAGAGGCAGCATCTCGGGCCCCAAACTTCAGGGATGCTGCCCCAAGCCGTGCCTCTTCCCAGCGCCGCTGCTCCTCCCCAGGGGCTCCTGATTCCTCCTCCACTAGATCCACAGCTCGGGCTGGCTACAGAGAACGGGGATATGTGAAGACTCGAAAACAGAGGATGTCCTCTCTGCCCGCCCCCCTCCTCCCATAACTACCCCCGCCCACTGCCCACTGGGAAAGGCGAGGCAAGAAAGGGGCTGACCCAGGGGTTGCCCAATCCCCTGAAGCCTTCCCCACAATTTGTCTTAGGGACCAAGGCTGAAGCAGATGCCGCTTCGCCTCACCTGTCCTCGGGTTTCCTTGGGCATGTGGTAGCGATTGGTGGCCTCCAGCTTCTCCTGCTCCCCAGCTGCCCGGTACTCCCGGGCGAGATCCCGCACTCGCCGCTTATATTTGAGCTCCTGCCGCTCATGCCGGCTCAGCTCGACATCCCCAAAAAGGAACTCCTCATCAGCCAGCTCCGCCTCCAGGTCCTCAAGCTTCTCTCGCTCCCGCTTAGCCAGGTACTCTCGGCGAGATTTCTTCCGCAGCTCAGGGACCTGAGTTGGGAAAGGACAGTCGAATCCTTATCTTGCTGGAGCAGCAACCCCTTTCTCTACCAATCCCTAAAAAGGAAAAATTCCCTGACAGGCGGCCATGAGAACCTAAGGATGCACCCTCCACCTTCCCTCTGCAATGCACAACCAAAACAATGACATACTCAAATCTGGGCCTCTTTGGATGCTACATACTGACGCCACACCCTATCTTCCTGCAGCCGAATCCAGCTGGAAAGTCCTCTCGGGCAGCATTATCATCTTTATTAAAACAGATATATCAGGGAGATGTCTGCATAGCTTTATTTTACTCTTGCCATTTTATTCAAATTAGTGGAAAGGGGGAAAATAAAAGGCTAATCCAGTATTTAGCAGCACAGGACTCAAACTGAAAACAATTCAGACAAAGATAGAAACCAGTGGGGGTGCCAACAGGAGGCAATCTTCAGCCCCAGTTAGATGTTCCTTGGTCTTAAACTGTATGACTATAGTTTGAGGAAGAGAGAAAAACTGATTATAAAAAGGTAGGACTACAGCATCAGAGTGTTTCCGTAAGGCAAATGTAATCAGGGATGTTTGGCTCTCTGGTACTAACCTCTCTTCACCATGCTATGTGTCACTTAGTTTCTACACATTTACCTTTGATACAAACTTTTCAGCACACATTATGGATGACAGCAGAAAACTGGCAATATCTGTTAGGCCCTTTCCTGCCAGGAGTCCTCCCACTATGACAACATCATCTTCCCTGTGATCCCAACTTCCTCTACTGCAAGGTCAAAGCCCCTCTGGTGGTCGGGCGGGCGCAGTGGCTCACACCTGCAATCCCAGCACTTTGAAAGGCTGAGGCGGGTAGATCCCCTGAAGTCAGGAGCTCGAGACCAGCATGGCCAACATGGTGAAACCCCCGTCTCTACTAAAAATACAAAAATTAGCCGGGCACGGTGGTGGGCACCTGTAATCCCAGCTACTTGGGAGGCAGAGGCAGGAGAATTGCTTGAACCCGGGAGGTGGAGGTTGCAGTAAGCTTAGATCACGCCACTGCGCTCCAGCCTGAGCGACAAGAACAAAACTCCATGTTAAAAAAAAAAGCCCCTCTAGTGTTTTACCCTTAAGGGGCCTGGTTCTACTTAGTTGCTTGGCTTTTCTTGTTTGTTCTGTAAAGACTTAAAATGCAGTTTATGATCACGACCTAATCTAAGTACCACAGTCAAATATTCCTTCAATGGAAGAGGAAGATAGATTTTTTTTTAATATGGGTAAAAAATCAGAGCAATTTGAGCACTAAAAAGAATAATGATGTGAGATTATAAAATACTGAAAAATAAAAATTCTTGGATCCAACATGACACACACAAACAAAAAACAAGGGAAAAAAAATCTGTCTCCAGTGAAATGACTGTTACACCAAACTCCTTACTCTAAAAGTTGGTATTTAAAAGGAAACAAACATTTACCCTGGTTTTTAAGAAGGAACTGTAGCTTGTTCCTAGTTGTTAAGGAAAAGCTCTTCTTTATAGACAAATTCTAGCCAATACATGTAACAGGAATGACAGAATCAAAAAATCACCATTTTGCAATCCCCAACAAAATAACATGTTCAGGAAAGGATTACCAGTGGCTGCTAAAAGCATTCGATGAAAGGCTATTGGTAGAAAGGATATCAATACTAATAGATACACAACTGGATAGTATGTCCCCGTGATATGACATAATATGAAGTGCACATCACCGCCCAAGAAGTGTTCCTGCCACAACTGTTTAATCTGAGTGTAGACAAGCTTTAGACCCAATTGCCGCTTTAAAGAAAGCACAGGGCAGAGAAGTACTTAACACCATAAGATAAGGATCAGACAAATCCAGAATGTAGGACACTGCAAGGTGAGACAGAGAGAAAGAGAAACAAACTTAAAATCTAATAACCAAATGCAATGCATGAACCTTGACTGCATTGTTAGGAAAAAGCAGTCATTAAAGTTATTTTGGGGGTAATGAGGGAATCTTTGTTTGTACAGAGATCTTAGTCGATACGTAAGAATTGCTGTTCAACTTCCTGACTGTGACAAGAGCATTCTGATTTTAGAGGACAATGTCTTTATCCTTAGCAGGTACATACTGATGTACTTAGAGATAAAATGCTATGATGTCTAAGACTCTTTTAAATGATCTGAAAAGAACATACCACATTTACAAAGACAATGCAAATATTGCCCACAGTATTAACCATTTTTCAAACTGAATAGTGTATATGAGTGTTCTTTTTTCTATTCTTTCAACTTCCCTATGTGCTTAAATATTTTTGTAATTGAAAAAGAAAAATTACAGCTGGGCACAGTGGCTCACGCCTGTAATCCTAACACTTTGGGAGGCCGAGGGGGATGGATCACCTAAGGTCAGGAGTTTGAGATCAGACTGGCCAACATGGCGAAACTGCGTCTCTACTAAACATACAAAAGTAAGCCGGGCATGCTGGTGGATGTCTGTAGTCCCAGCTACTTGGGAGGTTGAGGCAGGAGAATCACTTGAACCCGGGAGGCAGAGGTTGCAGTGAGCTGAGATCATGCCACTGCACTCCAGCCTGGGCAACAGAACGAGACTCCGTCTCAAGAAAAAAAAAAGAAAGAAAAAAAAAGAAAAATTAAATTCAGGCCAAAACAGTACCACCACCACCACCACTACAACTGCATTGAGATGTCTCAGAAGCCTAACCACAGTCAATTTCAGGAAGAGATATGAGATAAATTGGTCAGGAGAGACCTCCAAGAGTAGGCCAGGCACACGGTGGCTCACGCCTGTAATCCTAGCACTTTGGGAAGCCGAGGCAGGTGGATCACCTGAAGTCAGGAGTTCAAGACCAGCCTGACCGACATGGAGAAACCCTGTCTCCACAGAATTAGCCAGGCGAGATAGCTCATGCCTATAATCCCAGCTACTCTGGAAGATGAGGCAGGAGAATCGCTTGAACCTGGGAGGCAGAGGTTGCAGTGAGCCAAGATCACGCCATTGTACTCCAGCCTGGGCAACAAGTGCAAAACTCTGTCTCAAAAAAATAAATAAATAAAAGGCTGGGTGTGGTGGCTCACGCCTGTAATCCTAGCACTTTGGGAGGCCGAGGTGGTCGGATCACGAGGTCAGGAGATCAAGATCATCCTGGCTAACACGGTGAAACCCTGTCTCTACTAAAAAAATACAAAACACATTAGCCGGGCGTGGTGGCAGGCGCCTGTAGTCCCAGCTACTCGGGAGGCTGAGGCAGGAGATTGGGATGAACCCGGGAGGCGGAGCTTGTAGCGAGCCAAGATCACACTTATGCACTCCAGCCTTGGGGACAGAGAGAGACTCCGTCTCAAAAAAATAAATAAAAATAAATAAATAAATAAATAAATAAAATTTAAAAAGTAAAAAGGGCCAGGCGTGGTGGCTCAGGCCTGTAATCCCAACACTTTGGAAGGCCAAGGCGGGCAGATCACAAAGTCAAGAGATCAAGACCATCCTGGCCAACATGATGAAACCCCCTCTCTACTAAGAATACAAAAAATTAGCCGAGTGTGGTGGTGCGGGTCTGTAGTCCCAGCTACTCGGGAGGCTGAGGCAGGAGAATCACTTGATTCCTCCACCAGGGAGGCAGAGGTTACAGTGAGCTGAGATCACGCCACCACACTCCAGCCTGGCAACAGAGTGAGACTCCACCTCAAAAATAAATAAATAAATAAAAATTAAAAATAAAACAAACAAAAAGAAGGCAGGGCACGGTGGCTCACGCTTATAATTCCAGCTCTTTGGGAGGCCAAGGTGGGTGGATCACAAGGTCAGGGGTTCGAGACCACCCTGGCCAACACGGTGAAACCTCGTCTCTACTAAAGATAAAAAAAAATTAGCCAGGTGTGGTGGTGTGCTTCTGTAATCCCAGCTACCCGGGAGGCAGAGGTTGCAGTGAGCCGAGATCGCGTCATTGCACTCCATCCTGGGCGACAGGACAGCGTGTGCCCCTCTCCATTTCAAAAAAAAGAAAAAAGGTAAGAAAAAAAAAAGGAGCTCGAAGTGTCTCAAAATTCTATTGGGGAATCTAAGTGTGACTTTACTTGACAAGACCAGGCCTTTGGAAAACAGCTTACCCTACCTAGTTTCATACCATAAAAAATCCAGTTTATGAATTATGAGGGCTCTGCCCCTGTCCAGTGAGAAGACACAGGGAGATCACAAAGCCATATAAGGGGTGCAAGAATTAGGTGGTGGGAAGGTATTTGGAGATGGTGTACCTAAGCTGAATGGTTAGCATATTCCTGTACAGTGGGACTGCCGCCCTGCCCTTGTCCTCCAGCAACCTTCTTGACAACATTCCAGCTGCCTCACATCTCATTAGGACTCAGGAATAGGGAAAGCTCACAACTTCATTCACTAATAGAGTATGTTTGATCCTAAAGTTAAGAGTCAAGGAGGACTTATGGGTAGCCTCCTTTCCCCTACAACTTAAGAGGGCTCCTTCCCTCGACAACATAAGTCTGTCCTCAGCTGGCTCCTGACAACCAAGCCCCTCCTCTAGAGACCTGACCACTCCATCAGCATCCACACCGTGCTTCCTCTGTATTCTCTCTCCCTATACGTAACCACTCTATCAGACGGTCTTCCCTTTTGTCTTCTGATCTTGGCTCCCTGGGCCCTGGGACTCACCATGGCCTTCCGGTCCTCCTCGGCCATCTTGAGGCGCTTCTGAGCTTCTTCATAAGCCTAGAAAAAAAAAAAAAACAAGAATGGAGGGGTGTGAGGCCAAAGAGCCCCCACACTGACAGCTGCTCCTCTTTAGAATCACAAGGATCATTCAGATGTACCCTAACACAAAAAATGTCCCCTCTCAGTGAGGGATCTGTACGATTGCAGATACAGTAGAGAGTTGCCTTAGCCACAGGATGCACAGGGCTTCTCTCACCTCATCTCTCCCCACAGAGGTGAACATCTCACTAGAGAAAGCCCCTTGTCTTCCCAGAGATCACCATCTCTGCAATCACAGCCAACCTCACATTTCACCCTGGGATCTTGGGGATTTACAGAACGTGCTGCTCCTGTTCACCTTCTTGTCTGACCGCTCCAGGACATTTCGAGTCCGATCCTTGTCCCGCTGTCGAACCCTCTCAGCAAAGGCATCACGCTCCTCCAGGTCCTGAAGGCGCTCACGCTCTGTCCGTTCCCACTCATCTTCTGACTCTGGCTTCTCTGTCTGCTGTTTACTCCCCCTGCAGCCCATCCAGGGGATTAAATAAGGGCATCGAGCACACTTCAGCCTGCCCCATCCTCCCTCGCCCTGCTTCTGACTTACCCTGTTTTCTTCTTCCCTTTCTCAGAAGCCTCTTCCTCCTCTTCTTCCTCCTCTTCCTCACGCTTCTTCCTGAGGTGTTTCCGCTTTTTACGTTTCTTCTGGAGGCTGCTTCCAGCCCTACTCACAGTCTCCTCACTGCTCTCTTCACTGTCTTCCAACAACCTATAAGATCGGTTCTTCTCCAGCAGGGCTCGGGCCTCTCGCTCTGCTGCCCGCGCTGGCTTTTCTACCACTGCCTTTCGTGGTACCTGTCAGTAGAGGGGAAGATAAGGAGGTCTGAGCAACTCCTGATCTCTGCCCTCCCACTTAGCTCTAGCTCTGTTCCTAATTTAAGCAATTACTTAGTCTCCCCCCGCCCGCCGAGATGGAGTCTTGGTCTGTCACCCGGAGCTGGAGTGCAATGGTGTGATCTCGGCTCACTTCAACCTCCACCTCCTAGGTTCAAGCAATTCTCCTGCCTCAGCCTCCCAAGTAGCTGGGATTACAGGCGCCTGCCACCACACCTGACTAATTTCTGTATTTTTAGTAGAGATGAGGTTTCACCATGTTGGCCAGGTTGGTCTCAAACTCCTGACCTCATGATCCAGTTGCCTGGGCCTCCCAAAGTGCTGGGATTACAGGCGTGAGCCACCGCACCCGGGCACAATTACTTAGTTTTAAACCAGCTAACCAGCCTTCATTCTGTCTTCCTCATGGCTTCACCCCATGTTTATCATCCTGAATGGGGCCCACAGCTTTTTGGCTTTTTTTACAGACAGGGTTTCACTCTGTCCCTCTTGGGCTCAAGTGATCCTCCCACCTCAGGCTCCTAAGTAGCTGGAAACACAGGTGCACACTACAACGCCCAATTAATTTTTAAATTTTTTGTAGGGAGGTTTCACTATGTTGCCCAGGCTGGTCTCGAACTCCTGGGCTCAAATGATCCTCCTGCCTCAGCCTTCTGGGGTGCTGGGATTACAGGTGTGAGCCACTGCACCGGGCCTCCTCTGTTAATTAAACGGCTGAAAGGAAGTTCAGAAGCTGAGGGGGGACGGGCAAGGTGGCTCACGCCTGTAATCCCAGCACTTTGCGGGGCTGAGAGAGGAGGACTGCTTGAGCTGAGGAGTTAGAGACCAGCCTGCGCAACACACCAAGGCCTCGTCTCTAAAAATAAAAATAAAAATGAAAGATATTAGCCGGGGGTGGTGGCGCATGCCCATAGTCCCAGCTACTGGGGAAGATGAGATGGGAGGGTCGCTTCAGCCAGGGAGATCGACGCTGTAGTGAGCCGTGATCTTATGACCGCACTCCAGCCTGGGCGACAGGGCGAGCGAGGCTGTGTCTCTCAAAAAAAAAAAAAAAGGAAAGAAAGAAAGAAAAAGAAAGAAATGCAGAAACTAAGATCCCTACTGAATCGCAATCTGCATTTTAACAAGGGCCCTGGATGCATGTTAAGAGTTCGAAAAACACCGTTCTATTGCGTTTAACCCGACACACCTAAGCCCTCCTCAATCTTCTCCACTGAGCTGGGCGTCCAGCAGCTAGCACAGTACCTAGGCGACAACGGACAAAGAATAAGTGCTTGTGAACTGAGCTTTCTTAACTCCTCGATGGACCGTTAGGCCAGCCTCATCGGGACAAATCACAGGACCCCTCCCCACCCTGCCGACACCTTGTTCCAGAGTCTCAGGGCGAAGTCCCGGGCCGGCCCACTGAGATCCAAAGTATCAGTGTCTCGTAGGCGCTGCACGAACTCCTCGGCCGACGTGCAGCGCTGTGCAGTACCGATCAGGAACTGGGCGACGTGCCGCTCGCTCAGCCCCAACACCGAGTGCAGCTCGTCCTGAACCCAGCGCTCCAGCCCCGCCGGCGTCGCCATGGCGACCCACGCTCCCTGCTCCCAGCCCTGAAGCGTCGGGCAGCCCCGTTCACTGCTGGGCCAGTCGGAGGCCTGGAGCCCTCGGCTGGAGCCTCAGCTTCGCAAGGCGGCTACCTTGGGACCTCTAGGATCAATTTCCGACATCCCAAAGCCGTCGTCCGGTACCGCAAAGCCCGGAAGGGGCTGCACTTTTTCCGGCCTCTAAGCACTACGGTGGCCGAGCGAGTTCAAACCTCGCGGAACCATGCCTGAAAGTTCGGAGTAATTCTTTTTTCTTCATTTCCGCCTCTATCCAGTTTCTCTGACGCCCCCTGATGGTCAGTCCGTGAGTGCTTCCCTAACGCATTCATTCAACAAGTGAAATCAATTTAATGGAGGCCTAATGTGTGCTCATTGCTTTCCGTCGCTGGGATCTAGCAGAGGACAAATCAAAAGTTCCTTACCAAATTTACATTTTGCGGTGGGGGAGGGACAGGATACATAATAAATAAAGTATGGAAGTTTTATAGCGCCAAAAACTCTGCAAAGTAAGGGACAACCGAAATTCTATTTCAGATTGGAAGATGGGGTCCATGCTCATGAAGCATATTAGCCGTGTTGGCCGGGCGCGGTGGCTCACGCCTGTAATCCCAGCACTTTGGGAAGCCAAGACGGGCAGATCACTTGAGGTCAGGAGTTCGAGGCCAGCCTGGCCAAGATGGCTAAACCCTGTCTCTACTAAAAATATAAAAATTAGCCGGGTGTGGTGGCGTGCGCCTGCAGCCCCAGGTACTCGGGAGGCTGAGGCAGGAGAATCGTTTGTACCTGCGAAGCGGAGCTTGCAGTGAACCGAGATCCCACCACTGCACTCCAGCCTGAGCGACAGAGGAAGACTCTGTCTCAAACAAACAAAAAAGTGACCTTTGCTAGGATTGGTTTGCCTGCAGCAGGAGTGAAGACAGGTCAGGCATAAGGGAAGACCTCTAGGCAGGAAGAAACTGGGGAACTGGGGAAAATTTTTTTTTTTTTTTTTTTTTTTTTTTTTTTTTTTTTTGAGACGGAGTCTCGCTCTGTCACCCAGGCTGGAGCACAGTGGCCGGATCTCAGCTCACTGCAAGCTCCGCCTCCCGGGTTCACGCCATTCTCCTGCCTCAGCCTCCCAAGTAGCTGGGACTACAGGCGCCCGCCACCTCGCCCGGCTAGTTTTTTGTACTTTTTCGTAGAGACGGGGTTTCACCGTATTAACCAGGATGGTCTCGATCTCCTGACCTTGTGATCCGCCCGTCTCGGCCTCCCAAAGTGCTGGGATTACAGGCTTGAGCCACCGCGCCCAGCCCAGGAAAATTGTTAAAGACAAAATCTCCAAACTAAGGAACAGGCAAACTGTTTTCTGCATTTTTGCTAACATCTTGAGAAAATCACTGGTGGCTGCTTATTTAAAAGTAAGCAAGGCCAGGTGCAGTGGCTCTTCCTATAATCCCAGCACTTTGGGAGGCTGAGGCAGGAGGATCTCTTGAGAACAGGGGTTTGAGACCAGCCTGGGCAACATGGTGAGACCCTGCCATCTCTACAAAAAATTAGCCAGGTGTGGAGGTGTGCATCTGTAGTCCCAGCTACTCTGGAGGCTGAGACAAGAGAATCTTTTATTTTTTATTTTTATTTTTTTGGAGACGGAGTCTTGCTCTGTTGCCCAGACTGGAGTGCAGAGGCACGATCTTGGCTCACTGCAACCTCCGCCTCCCAGGTTCAAGTGATTCTCCTGCCTCAGCCTCTGGAGTAGCTGGGATTACAGGCGCAATAGGCACGTGCCATCACGCCCTGCTTACTTTTGTATTTTTAGTAGAGACGGGATTTTACCATGTTGGTCAGGCTGGTCCCGAACTCCTGACCTCATGATCTGCCTGCCTCAGCCTCCCAAAGTGCTGGGATTACAGGTGTGAGCCACCGCGCCGGGCCTGAGACAGGAGAATCTCTTCAGCCCAGGAGCCAGAGATTGCAGTGAGCCGAGATCAGGCTCTCCAATCTAGGCGACAGACCAAGACTATGCCTCAAAAAAAAAAAAAAAAAAAAAAGCTGAATTTGTCTCTTGATGCTCTGCTGTCTGATTTGTTTGACCTTGCATCACACTTTTATGATTAATTGCAGTTACCAGGCATTACTGTTAGGAAATGAAACATTGTTCTTATTAATAGTCACAAGTGGATCTACATCACTGACTTTTTTTTTTTTTTTTTTTTTTTTTTGGAGAGGGAGTCTCAGAGTCTCACTCTGTCGCCCAGGCTGGAGTACAGTGGCGTGATCTTGGCCCACTGCAACCTCCACCTCTCAGGTTCAAGCGATTCTCCTGCCTCTGCTTCCTGAGTACCTGCGACTACAGGCACGTGCCACCACATCCAGCTAATTTTTTGTATTTTAGTAGAGACGGGGTTTCACCGTGTTGCCCAGGCTGGTCTCGAACTCCTCAGCTCAGGCAATCCACCCGCCTTGGCCTCCCAAAGTGTTAGGATTACAGGCGTGAGGCACCACGCCTGGCCTGACTTCTTGAATGCATTGTTTTCTGTTTCTGAGATGGACTGTGGGCACTCCTGGCATCTCAGAGCTTCCTAACTCTGTTTTCCTGGGTCACAACTGGAAACTTATTAAGACCTTTACCTAACAGGCTGCTAATATAATCATTCTGTTTCCTTCCCTTCCCAGACTTCCTCCCAACTGGCTGTCTTTTGACACTGGGCTCGTTCTCTTGCTAGTAAATTGAAACCCTTTGGCATATGCTTAAGATCAATTTGTCTGATACATTTTGTTTTATAGTAAAGGCCTGGAGCCTCCTCTGACCAGTCTGAGAGTAGCAACTTATAGTGGTAGAAGGACTCTAACTATTCAACCATATCTTTCTTAGCCTGGAGAGCTAACAACTAACAAATAAAAATACCTGATGAATAAAATATTGATGTTCCACATTTGTATAAGATACTCTTTGAAATGGGAAAATCCCGAATATCAACTATATGGGCACCAAAGCCATGCATTATCAAGGCTTTTTAAACCTTTTTTTTTTTTGAGATGGAATCTCGCTCTGTCGCCCAGGCTGGAGTGCAGTGGCGCGATCTCGGCTCACTGCAAGCTCCACCTCCTGGGTTCACGCCATTCTCTCGCCTCAGCCTCCTGAGTAACTGGGACTACAGGTGCCTGCCACCATGTCCGGCTAGCTTTTTGTATTTTTTTTTTTTTTTTTTTTTTTTTTTTGAGACGGAGTCTCGCTCTGTAGCCCAGGCTGGAGTGCAGTGGCCGGATCTCAGCTCACTGCAAGCTCCGCCTCCCGGGTTCAGGCCATTCTCCAGCCTCAGCCGCCCGAGTAGCTGGGACTACAGGCGCTGCCACCTCGCCCGGCTATTTTTTGTATTTCTTAGTAGAGACGGGGTTTCACTGTGTTAGCCAGGATGGTCTCGATCTCCTGACCTCGTGATCCGCCCATCTCGGCCTCCCAAAGTGCTGGGATTACAGGCTTGAGCCACCGCGCCCGGCCTGCTTTTTGTATTTTTTTGTATTTTTAGTAGAGATGGGGTTTCACCGTGTTAGCCAGGATGGTCTCGATCTCCTGACCTCATGATCCACCTGCCTCGGCCTCCCAAAGTGCTGGGATTACAGGCGTAAGCCACTGCGCCCAGTGATATAAAATCCATTGTCTTTCAGAGAACCTTTTCCAGGAAACCGACTCTTGTACATAGTTACTTCATTTTGCAGTAATTTCAGATTTACTATTCATAGCCCCAACTCTTGAAGTACATATCCCTGGATTAGCCACATGGGTTGTGTGTCATATACTACCTAGCTGCCTGCATGGCGCAGGCTTCTAAATCCTAGAATCCTTCAACTCGAAGTGTCCTCTGCAATATTTTAACCCTTTTCTTCTATTCATTCGTTGTCATTCATTCTAGAAATAATTTCGTGTCTACTAGTTGACAGGTATGGGATGTTGCAGTGAACCCAGCTGATGTAGTCAGTCCTCATGGCACTTCCAGTCTAGTGGACACTTCAACTGCCCTTTCTCATGTCACCTGCTTGTCCTGCGTGAAACCCATGCGCAGCTTCCCAGACCCCTTTTGACATGTCAGTGCCGAGTTCCTGGTTCATCCCCCATCATTTTCCTCTCCCCCAGCCACCAGAACCTCCCCTCACATACTCGTGTTTTTTTTTTTTTTTTCTAAAGGAGAAGCAGACGAGTTGGAGAGAACTCCATTTTATTATGGAAAGTTAAAAAACAAAACAAAACAAGACAGGCAATTGATAAAGGCGGCACAATGGGGGAGGAGAGGTGAGGGGTCTCCTTAGCCACCCGACACCATCTCAATTCAGTTCAATTGTGAACCACTAGGAGAAACAGAATTAAATAAGTATCAACAGGTACAGAGTTAAGATTTCCAGCCTTCCCTCTTGGGGAAAACTAAGGCAAAGTAATACTGAGAAAAAGTGGAGGAAGCCACACCTTCAGGTCACTCCAATGAGAAGACTGGAGGGGAGAGAGGAAAGAATTCCACGCAGACACAGCAAGTAAGCGTGGCTTGTAAACCTGGGACTTTGGCAGGTGGGGCTGGGAGCTGGTGGAATTTGTAAACCAGGCTGTGGTCAAGGAGGAGGCAGGAGCTGTAAACAAAGGGGCAGTGACCTAGGAAATGAGGGAGATGTGCCTATAAATGGAGTGGGCTCTGGGCCTCGAGAGACATGAGTGCTTAAATCCCAAGAGTCCCCACGGGATGGTGGGGAGGAAGGCTGTGGGGAGAGTGTACCCTGCCATGGAGGGCAGGTGCTCCATCTCCACCCTCCAGGGAGTTCTGTGCTCCTTCTCAGCACTTGGCGCTCACTCTTAGATCACCCAGGATGTACCAGCACGTTTAACCCCACCCACACCAGGGACTTTGGATTAGGGTAGAAATTGGGCAATTGGCTCTGCCCCCAGAAACAGGGTGGGGAAAGCAAGTTACAAGATGTTGGTTGTTGCCCTTCCCTGCCAGGCTCATTATCAGGGTCTGCTGCCCTGAATCTTCCGGGATCCAGGATCTTCAGTTATAAGAAGGAAGGAGGTATATCCCTATGTTGAAGATGGTCACCGCCGGCAGGACTCATCTGTGGGAGAGGGGGCAATAATGACAGAGAATGAGTGAGAGCCTCTGCCTTCTGCCCACCCTTCCCCCACACACAAATTGAAGGGCAGTTGGCATGCAGGAAGTCCTATAATATCTTCCACATCTAAAGCACGTTACCATCAGTAACCACATCCATCACTCATTTAGCTCGGATTTTGTGCCAAGCATCCTCATAACTGTTTAATGTCACCATAACTCCAGGAGAGATTAAGTAATTTGATATCCAGCTGTGGCTCTTGGTGCTTCACAAAAACTACTTAATCTTGGCCTGGAGCCCCTGTAATCTGAGCAATTTAGGAGGCTGAGGCGGGAGGATCACTTGAAGTCAGGAGTTCAAGACCAGCCTGGCCAACATGGGGGAACCCTGTCTCTACTAAAAATATAAAAACTAGCCAGGTGTGATGGTACACATCTGTAATCCCAGCTACTTGAGAGACTGAGGCATGAGAATCGCTTGAACTTGGGAGGCAGAGGTTGCAGTGAGCCAAGATTGTGCCACTGCACTCCAGTCTGGGCGACAGAGGGAGACGCTATCTCAAAATAAATAAATAAATTAATTAATTAAATAAAATAAATTACTTAATCTTTTCTACAACTCTAGGAGGTAGTTTTTGGTTTCTGTTTTTTTGAGACGGAATTTCACTCTGTAGCCCAGGCTGGAGTGCAGTGGCATCATTTCCGCTCACTGCAACCTCTGCTTCCCAGCTTCAAGTGATTCTCCTGCCTCAGACTCCCGAGTAGCAGGGATTGCAGGTGTCCACCTCCATGCCTAGCTAATTTTTGTATTTTTAGTAGAGATGGGTTTTCACTATGTTGGCCAGGCCGGTCTTGAACTTCTGACCTTGAGTGATCCACCTGCCTCAGCCTCCCAAAGTGCTGGAATTACAGGCGTGAGCCACCGTGTCTGGCCTGTTTGTTTCTTTCGAGACAGGGTCTTCCTCTATTGCCCAGGCTGGAGTGCAGTGGGTGGTGCAATATCGGCTCACTGCAGCCTCCAACTTCTGAGGTCAAACGATCCTCCCACCTCAGCCTCCCAAGTAGCTGGAACCACAGCTTTGCACTGCCACGCCTGGCTAATTCTTTTATTTTTATTTATTTATTTTTTTTAGAGATGGAGTCTCGCTCTGTTGTCCAGGCTGGAGTGCAGTGGGGTGATCTCGGCTCACTGCAAGCTCCGCCTCCCAGGTTCACACCATTCTCCTGCCTCAGCCTCCCAAGTAGCTGGGACTACAGGTGCCCACCACCACGCCCGGCTAATTTTTTTTTATTTTTAGTAGAGATGGAGTTTCACCGTGTTAGCCAGGATGGTCTCAGTCTCCTGACTTCATGATCCGCCCGCCTCGGCCTCTCAAAGTGCTGGGATTACAGGCGTGAGCCACCGTGCCTGGCCCACACCGGGATAATTTTTGTATTTTTTTGTAGAGACAGGATTTTGCCATGTTGCCCAGGGTGGTCTTGAACTCCTGGGCTCAAGCGATCCACCCGTCTTGGCTTCCCGAAGTGCTGGGATTACAGGCATGAGCCACAGGAGGTAGTTATTATTAACTTCATTTCATAAATAATAAACTAAAGCCAGATATCGGATGGTTTCCCTGAGATCACACAATTAAGAGACAAGCTGCAATTCCAACTCAGGCCTGTCGACCCACCCTGTGGTTTTGACCAGATTACGGTACTCAGGAAGAGTTCTCGTTTTGAAACTTGAAGACTCAATGTGTACTTCACTGCCCGGGACCTCAGTTTGCCCATCTATTGAAGGAGCAGGTTGGACCAGAGGACCACCAAGCCCCTTCCAAGCGCCTACATGCAATCCTCCCTCCTCTTCTCTCCTGGACCGCAGCGCCAGCTCTGACAGCAGGGGGCGCTCTCGAGCCGGCGGAGCCTCCGCTTACCCACAATCAGGGCCTTGGTGCGCAGCCCGCCCTGGAGCTCTGGCTGCAGCAGCAGCAGCTCTTCCTCATCCTCTTCGTCGTCGGGTTGGGCTGCTGGGGGGTTGGGGGCACTGGGGACCTCAGGCTCCGGGCCCAGCTCCTCCAGTACCGAACTCTCGGAGGGGTATTGGTACGTGGTCTCCAGGGCTGTCTCGCTGAAGGAGATCTTAAGCTGAAGGAGGGAGAAAAAGGGGGCAGGAGGCAAGGTCAGCAGGGGTGAGGCCCGTGGGGGTTGAGGGGGAGAAAGCGGGGGGGCGGGGGGGGGAGTCTGCAAGGGAGCAGGTGGGGCGGGGGAAAGGTGGGGGTGGGGGTTGGACTTAGGCGCCCCCCCTCACTCTCTCCCATCCACTCTGGGATCCAGTTTTCCTTTACACACTGGCTTTCCAATCCCAGAGTTTCCTTCTTCGATCATATAATTTCAAAACATCAGACTTTGCCCTGTAGGTTGGCAGGGGCTTGGGAGGCAGAAGTGAATAACATAAGACCAAGGTCCCTGCTCTTTCGAGTGTGGGAGGCAGAGGGGTAAAAAGAAATTAAAATACGTGGCGATTAGTCTTGTGATCAGAACCGAGTCTTTGGGCACCTTGGAGGCAATAGAGTAAACTTCCCAGAGGAGCCCAGCAGACTGGCCAGTGGGGAAAGAGTAAACTTCCCAGAGGAGCCCAGCAGACTGGCCAGTGGGGAAAGAACTGGCTGGGGAGCCAGTCTCAACCAAAACCATGGTTTTCATACCCACAGCCCCTTGCTGTCCTATGCGAAACCCAGGAGCCTGGGCACCTGTTCCCTCCCACTCCCCTCATTCCTCTCCTATCCATAGCAAAGGGGGTCTAGGGCCTGGGAAGAGATGGGAGATGAATAGAAAGGCCTAGAGGAACCAAGAGACTCCCACAACACACAGGGGAAAGATTAGCCGCTGACACCTTGAAAGGTTGGGGGAGATGACAAGGGCAGAAAGGAAAGTCCACACAAACCTGGGGTGGGGGCCCACAGTGTGCTCAAAGGGACAGGCGCAGAGACAAAATACCAGACAGGGCACAGAAAAATCACACTGTGCCAAAAGCAGGTGAGTCCCAGCTGTTCTCACTGCCTTTCTACCCTTCCCCTTTGCCCTCTTAAGAAGCTCAGGGGGAAGGGGCAGGGTGGGATTAAGTCTAGGAGCCAAAGGGATTAGGCAGACAGCAGGAGGATTCCATGTGGACTACTTGGAAAGGTCCAAATGATCTACTCAGGCCTTCCCTGGCATCTGTTTGGGAGGACTTGGGGCCAGTCGAACATCCCTGAGTCCCCAAATGGACTGAGGTATGAAAAGGGAGAAGCCAGAAGGGTGGCTGGGCAGGTGGTTGCTAAGAGCTGCATCAGATATGACACCAGTCGGGCACGGTGGCTCACGCCTGTAATCCCAGCACTTTGGGAGGCTGAGGCAGGATTATTTCTCGAGCCCAGGAGTTGGAGACAAGCCTGTGCAATAGAGTGACACTGTCTCTAAAAAAGAAAAAAAAAAAATCAGATATGACACCTGGGTCCCCATGGGAAAATGGAACTCGGGAACTGTGTATGTTACTCCTTGTTGGCTCCAAACCCCACATTGTCTCCCCATCTCACTTGGAGCAAAAAGTCTACTCGAGGCTGGGCGCGGTGGTTCATGCCTATAATCCCAGCATTTTGGGAGGCCGAGGCGGGCGGATCACAAGGTCAAGAGATTGAGACCATCCTGGTCAACATGGTGAAACCCGTCTCTACTAAAAATACAAAAAAATTAGCTGGGCATGGTGGCGTACGCCTGTAGTCCCAGCTACTCGGGAGGACAAGGCAGGAGAATCACTTGAACCCGGGAGGCGGAGGTTGCAGTGAGCCGAGATCACGCCAGTGCACTACAGCTTGGGCAACAGAGTGAGACTCCACCTCAAAAAAAAAAGTCTACTTGATTGCCCCAAAGGTGCCCAGAGCCTGACCAAAGCCTACAGGGTGCTCCCAATGTGCCACCCTCCCCTTGCCTCTCTGGCCTCTTCCTTCACTCCAGCCACACTGGCGTTGGTCCCTCCACGCACTCCCACCTCAGGACCAGAAAAGTACTAGCTATTCCTTCTGCCTAGAACACTCCCCTGAAATATCCCCATGGCTCTGACCCTCCTGATCACCCCATTTTGAAGTCTCCATATTCACTCCCCCTGCTTCCTGACCCTCTAAGTTCCACTGTTCTATTTTTTTTTTCATAGTCACTTACCACCTTCTAACTTCCTAGATAATTTACTAATTTATTATACTCGTGTCTGCTGTTGAAAGGAGCTTGGGGCCGGGCGCAGTGGCTCACACCTGTAATCCCAGCACTTTGGGAGGCCAAGACAGGGGGATTACTTGAGGTCAGGAGTTTGAGACCAGCCTGGCCAACATGGTGAAACCCCGTCTCTACTAAAAATACTAAAATTAGCTGGGCTTGGTGGTGTGCGCCTGTAGTTCCAGATGTTCAGGAGGCTGAGGATGGAGAATCACTTGAAGCCAGAAGGTGGAGGTTGTAGTGGGCCGAAATCTCACCATTGAACTCCAGGCTGGGAGACAGCAAGACTGTCTCAGAAAAAAAAAAAAAAAAAAGAAAAGAAAAAAGGAGCTTGAAAGTTGCTACAGTGCAAGAGTTTAGAGTTTGTTCAAACCTCAGATGAGGTGCCATCAGAGGACCAATGCTGGGGAAACAATCTGGGGGTGGTCCAGCCTATACATATTTGACCCCCCAGTTCATGTCTGTGGAACTGCTGGTACAATCTAGTTATAGCAGCCAGACTGCTTATATCCCAAGTTCTCAGAAGCGACCACTTAGTTTCTGTTACTGACAGATTTACCCACATTTCTGGGAACCCATTTTTGTTTTCTTCTCATATCCTCTTTTGGAATAATAACCTCTGTACTTTATTATCTATTCTGAAAAAGGACTTATTTTATTTGCTCTCGGTCTATGTTTGTATCTCCCCCCTACCCTGCCTCTCTCCTCACCCCCCACCAGCTTCTGACTGGACTTCTCAGGAATGCACAGCCTGCATGGGAGTGGGGGGGCGGGTAGAGAGAGGGTGACTCACTTGCTCCTCTCCCATCAGCTATATAAGGTCACAATAGGGCTGGTCTCTCAGCCCAGGAGGCCTCTGGGGTAGGGCACCAGCCACAGCCATCCCCTGGGCTCCAGTGGCAGGGCTGGGATTTCTCTCCTGATGGCAGGGATAAGTTTGATGGACTTAGCCTGCAAACGAGTTATTTAGGGAAGGTGAAGCGGGGGTTGGTGGCAGGGTCCTCCTATCTCCTATTCCTGAGCCAGTGTGTTGCAGCAGAGCTGGGACAAGGCACCCAGTCCCTGAAGAGCAGGGTGCTGAGAGTGGGGAGAGGGTGGAGGGTGAGGCATCTGGGTCAGAAGAACTCTGTGCTGCCTCTTCCCCACCCCCACCCAAGCAGTGGCTGCTTCCTTATTCTCTCACCACATCCTGAGCACAGCTCTGGCAGGCCCAGAGCCCAGGGTTCCCCACTCAGCCCCACCAGCCTTCCGGCCCCCACCCCAGGCTTCCTGTTTGGGCGATCTGCTTCCGGCTCCCCTGCTCTCTGGCCTAGGTATGGTCACCAGCATGGGTCCTGCCCTGCACTTGCTTCCTGGCTCCCCTGGGATGCTCCCTGGGCTTTGGGCCCCAAAGCTTCATGCTTCCCTCTGCTCATTCTTCCCCAGAGGCACAAGCCTCTCTCAGTAGGAAGTGACTTTTCTGAACACCTCACCCGGGTAGCATTTCCGGACTTCTGTTTTTTTCATCTGCCCAGCCCTGAGGGGAACAGGATGGTAGCAGTCAGAGGGCTGAGGGTAGGTTCCCAAGCACCATGGCTCAGGGGTGTGAACTTACGCTTCATGTGAAGATGAATTGGGCAATCAAATGAACCCCCCTCCACCCCAGGCTTAACCCATATCTTTAGTCCCTGTGGTTCCCCACTGACACTGAGGACACAAAAAAATCAAATCTGAGGATGTTAACACAGGGGATGAGAATGAGACTGGGCATCCCAGGCTCTGGGGAGATGTGTGTGACTGGAGGGACTTCCTAAGTCTGAGATGTCTGAGGTGGGACCTCTCTCTCGCCAGAGATTTTCAAGCTGGAAACAGGTGGGCGTGCACAGGGAAGAAATGAGGCCAGGGCCAGGGGGAGTTAGCCTAGCTGCCCCCACTTTCCTGCAGGTCTTTGTTGCAAGTCTAACCTCTGACCCTCTGCTGGCCTCAGCCCTGACCCCTATCCAGAACTCCCACTGTGCTCCCTGGCCAGTGCCTGCTCTCAAAACTGTCTCCAAATTCACTTCTCTCTTTCACTACCCTAAGGGGAGGGAGAGTCCAGGATGGCAGGAAGAGAGGGGAAAACCGAACCCTAAGCCAGTTCTTGGGAGGGAGGGGAAACCCAGGGAGGAAGGACGGGGGAGTGAGGGGCGGGAGTATTTTGGAAGAGGAGAAGGCTTTTCTTGTCCCAAGAGAGAAGGGAGCACTGTCTGAAGCAGTGGCCCAGCTGGGGGTGTGCAACCCCGAGGTCACCCACTTCAAATGGCCTCTCTGTGTCTCTCCCATGGGGCAGACTCAGGGTTCAAAAGCCTTCTCTCTGCTCTTTGGCCGGCCCAGTTCCATCTCCCCTCTCCCCTCCATCCTAAGATGTCCCTATTCAGCTCTGCCCTCTTTCCCATGGGGCAGTTGGACCTTCCTCCATTCACTTCTCCCTACAGTTTCTCCCTAGAACACAAACGCACCCCCTCCGCCACCCCAGGCTCCCTATCCCTTCTCCGCAGAAAAACTGCAAGTGCTTTCACCCTCGTGACGCTGCCCTCACTGATTCAAGCTTGTCAGTTTGGGCTTTCCCACTGGATGGGCTGGGGCGGGTCACACTCAGGAAAGGAAGGAAAGAAAAGGGGGCTGAAAATTCAGAGCCCAAGGGAAGGGAGAATGAGCAGCCGGGCACACCCTGAAAGAGACACACCCAGAGACGGCCTTTGCTGGGGCAGGATCTTTTGGGCTCAAAATGGAACAGGAGGGCTCTGAGAAGGAAGGGTGTATGTGCAGAGCGAGGAAGGGTGGTGGCAGGAATTAACAAGAAAGAAGAGAGGAAGACAAGAAAACAGGGGTATAAAAAAGAAATAAAGACCAGAGTCCAAAGAGAATTGACAAGTGGGCTTCTAAGAAGTCTGGCTTGGCTGCTTCCCTACCTGTTTGTGGTGTCTTTCGGGGGACCCCTTGGCAAGGCAGCTGCGGCTGAGACGGAGGTAGCCCCCCAGAACCAAGATCTCCTCGGCAGTTGGGTACCGCTTCTTCCCAGCTCCTGGGACTGCAGCATCAGCTGTGGCTGGAGAGGTTGGGGTGGCTGGGGTCGTAGGGGGCACAGACCGCCGGGGGTTGACGGTGAAGGTGTGTCCACTGCGGCGGGGGGCCCCCACCCCTGGCCCTGCCTTCACCCCATAGAACAGGCGGCTCATGAGGGGATCCCCAGGAGGTTGGGGGGCAGTTGGGGCTGGGGGTGGGGGAGACAGAGGGGCTGGTGGTGGGGGCTGGAGTTCCACTGCTTCCTCTTCCTGCTGTCTCAGGCCTCCAGTCCCAGCGTCCTCTGGTGGGAGGGGGGAGGGCACAGAGCAGCAGTTTTGCAGGGCTCTCAGAGGCCTGCCCTGAGCTCCCGCCTCCTCCTTCTCAGCCTCCCCTTCTCCAGCCTCCACACTAGGAGATTCCAGACGCTTCTCTGCTGACTCTGAAGGTTCTGGTTTCTGAGTTTGAGCCTCTATGTCCCTGGGTGTCCATTCTCGAGCCTTCCCGGAGTTCAGGGTCCATTTCCACCCTTCTGCTGGCTTCATGCCCCTCTCGCCATCTTCCACAGGCCTCTGCTCTGCTGCCTCCATTCCTGTGGAACTGCTGCCTTGGGCCTCCCTTGTCAGGGTCTCGGACAGCTCTGTAGTCTCTTCCGGAGCCACCCCTGGAACTGGCCACTCTTCTTTTCTGCCACATTTTTCCGAGTAGCCTTGTCTTTCTTCTCCTGACCTCAGCCTCCACTCTGTTGCCTCCAGTTGTACCAAACTCTGTTCCTGAGACTCTCTGGAGTCAGGTCTCCATTTATGGGCCTCTGTCAGGCCCAACTTCTGGTAGGCAGATTCCCCTGGGCTCAGTCTACTTTCCACCTCTTTTCTCCTGGGGCTTTGCTCTCGAGACTCTGCTAGTCTCAGACTCCGCTCTGGAGTTTCTCCAGGACTCAGCCTCCATTTCCATGGCTCTGACAGTCGGGAGCTCCTGTCTCCCACCTCTCCTGGGCTTTGCCTCCAGTCCCGAGCCTCCAGAGGCCTCAGGCTGGACTCTTGGGCTCCCCCTATCCCCAGTCTCCTCTCTCTGGTCTCCCTGGGACTTAGTCTCTCTTCTCTTGACTCTCTTCCCTTGGGGCTCTGATCCCGCATCTCCCCAGGGCTGGGTCTCCGCTCCCGGGCCTCCAGAGGCACAGGCTTTCTCTCTGCTAGCAGCTCTTCACTCCTTTGTTGCTGCTGCTGCTGCTGCTGCCGCTCCTGCCGGATGAATCGGTTCTGGTGCACTGGCCCAATAGCCTCCAGAAGGACCGAAGACTCATCTGGGTCTGGAGGGCCAGCCTCTGCAGTCCCCGGCACAGGGCTAGGCTCCCCAGGGGACAGCCCAAGCTTGGCCCGGCGGCGCTCCAGGAGCCCTCGCTTCCAGGCTGGCATCTGGGACAGGCGTTCCCGTTCTGCTTTCTCCCGGCCTCGAACGGACGCCTCCTCCTGCCGGCGCCTGGCTAGCAGCTGTAGCTTCCAGTCTGGGATGGTGGCCATGGTCGCCTTGAGGTGAGGGTAGGGAGCACTGGGGGCAGAGAACAGGAAGGAGAGGCTCCAGAGAGGCCCAGGGGGGAGACTGAGGGTGGGAGGAGAGGAAGTGGAGGGGGAGAGGTGGGACACAAAGCAGGGCAGGGGGGCTAAGGATGAGGACAGAGGGAAAGAGGGAAGGCAGAGAACTGGGGAAATGGAAAAAGTGAAGAGAAGTTGTGAGCCCAAGTTGGGGGTGGTGGGGGTGATGTGAGAGGAAGAGTCCAGATTGGAGGCAATGAGGGCAGGAGCCAGATGTGGCAGTCAGGGTTAATGCGTATTAAAGACAGTCTCTAGGATGTGAGACAGAGAGAGAAGGGCGAAAAGGAAAGTTGGTGTGAGGGAGAAGAGAGAAATGAGGCTGGGGTGAGGGGAATCTGGGTGCAGGCCAGACTGCCTCAGCGATACCCCAGGGAGACTAGTGTGGGAAGGAAGGACCAGGAATCCCTGGAAGGACCAGGAGGCAACGGGACCTGAGGGGGTGTTGGGGAGGCAAGGAGGAGCGGAAAGCGAAGAGGTCTAGGGGAGAAGGGAAACCAAGGAAGAGGGGAAAGGAGCGCGGCGGCAGCAACCCGGCGCGTCTCAGCGCGGGCCCCAAAGGTCCCGGCTCCCCTTCCAGCACCGCTCGGGCCACGCCTCTCCCCAGCCCCCACCCCTCTGCCCCGCACTCCGCCCCCGAGGCGGGTCGGGGGAAATACCCACCCCCGGGACTTTCGGAACCCGGGCGTCAGGGCTGCCAGCGCGTTCCCAGAACCCTGGCGTCCACCCCCACCCTGTCCCGTCACCACCGCCTGCCTCCCCCACCGGCTGCGCCACGCGACCCCAGAGTGCCGAGGGCCGGCTCCATGTCTCTTCTCCCCGGCGCCTGCAAGTCCTGTGCCCCGTCCCCGCTCTCATGGAGCCGTGACAGAGCCGGCAGTCTCCACCCCGCTCTGGACGCACAGACTGACAATCTCGGCACAAAGAGGAGACAGCCAAGATCCGGGCCAGGGATGGGAGCAAGGACCGGAGCGAGGAGACACCCACTCCCCAAGTCTGAGCCCCTCAGTCAACTCACACGCCGCAGGACCCCCGCGGGAGGGGGTGCCGAGGAGCCGGGCGTCCGGAGAGAGGAAGAGGAGGAGAGAGGGACCGAGGGAGATCCGGAGACTAGAGGGAGGGGAGGAGGGAAGGAGAGGAGGGAAGGAGAGGAGGGAAGGAGAGGAGGAGGGAAAGAGGCAGCAAAGGAGGTGGGACGGAGACAGAGACCAGGGGGCCGGGCGGGGGCGGCGACCGCTTTGTCTAAGGACAATGAGGAGAGGGATGGGGGCGCAGGGCGGAGCCGAGGAGGGGGCGGGGCCTAGCTCCCTCCCACCCCGCGTGGGACTCGCTCCGGGACTACCCTGTTCTTGTCCCAATCCCTGGCCCTCCGCTGTGTCCCCAGGGGCCCTCACCAGCTTCCCGCCCGGACACCCCAGGTGTCCAGATCCCTTCCCCCAGCTCGCCGACCCAGGGCGGTGGCCCGTGACTCAGGCCCCTCGTGGGACTTTGGGAGGAAGCGGCAGCTGCTCGGGGCCGGGCCCGCCCTTCCCATCTCCTGCAGCTCCTCCCTACGCTTTTGCCTTCTCATCTGGGTCTGGAGGTCCAACCTCTGCAGGCCTTTGTTTTTGCGGGTCGAGGGCAACCGCCAGGCTGTGGGGGGCCTTGTGGAGTGGGCGGCAGGAGAGGCGCTCAGAAACCAGAGGTTTTGGAAGCTCGCCCCCCTACCAGAGCTGCTGCCGGACTCTTTCTAGCTTCAACCTGTCTCCCTTGGGTCTCCGGGTCGGCTGCCAGGAAAAAGGGAATTTGAAGGAATGGGAATGGAGACCCGGCCGCTCTGGCAAAGTGGGCCGGGTCGGCGGGGGGTGGCCGAAGCCCAGCGGTTGCCAGAGGGCGTGGTGGCTGCCCAGACTCCAGTTCGGCGCTCCCAGGCTCCCTCTGGCTTTCTTTTCCAAACTCAGCCCTGCAGCTTGGGAGACACTGACAGACTGCATGCCATATGTAGAAAAATCAGGCTGACTTTTATTTTCCTGCAGAGCATCTTCCTCAGGAGAGCAGGGAGCCCCAAGTCATCGAGTTAAGAGCAGGAGAATACCCTTGACTAGGTTGGGGTCTAAGCACAGAGGCAGGGCCTAAGGAGGTGCAGAGACTAGGACCAGGAGTGGTGAGGCAAGGTGTGGGGCCTAGAGGGACAGCTATGACCATTGAACTTGCAGACCCTGGTCCAGCTTCTTGGAGTGGAAGCCGGAGGTGGAGAAGGGGACCCCTGAGGCACAGAGGCAAGTAACAGTGCCAGGGGAATGGTCAGGGCAGATCCTTTCCTTCTCAGGAGGCTGTTGAGGGCGAAAGTGTCATGCCCTAAACAGTGAGGGGACAGATGAGTTCCATACCCCGCTCTTCCTTGCTAGTGAGAAGTGGACCTTGGAGTTCAGTGGCTGAAACTCAGAATTTAGGGTGTGGAGCTGGACCCAGAGAATAAACTCTCAAGTAGTGGAAGGGGTAGCTCCTTCAGTCCATGAATTTGGGCCTCTGGCGTGAAGCAGCCATGGCCTGGATGTTAAGGATTTAGAATTCAGGGGGAGAGGAAGAACAGCGCTTGTAACCAGAGTGAGCTCCTCACTCTGCCTCCCCATCCTGGGGCCGAGAGAGCAGGTGGAGTTTTCTTTGTAGTTGGGCCCGGAGGTAGCGGAGGTCTTGCTGATCAAGCCCATGAGCCAGGCCCAGGTAGAGGGTAAGGAGGAGAGCAAGGAGGAGACGGTCCATGCCCAGGGTAGGCACCACCCACAGCACTGTCAGCAGCTCCACACACACTGGGTGGCGCAGGTGAGAGAAAAGTCTGAGAGCCCGGGGAGACTTCAGGGCCAGAGGCTCGCCCAGCCCCAGCACATGGTAGTATACCTAAGAGGGAGAAGAGTTTAGAAATTGAGTCAAGCCCTTTTCTCAGCTTGGGCGCTTCTTTCCTCCTCTTCCAGGCACCAGCCTTCTAGAACTCAGGCCCAGGAACCCCTCTTCTGAGACTTGGATCCCTGATCCTGACTTATGATCCATGTACCTTCCCCAGGCCCAGGAGGCCCATGGTTGCTGTCCTTCTGAGGGAAGGGTCATGAGGGAGAATCAAGGAGACAGTAGAAGAGCATGGGAGGAGGGAAACCCTTGAAAGGGAAAGAGTAGTTCTAAAACGGGTCAGAGGTCGTAGGTAGGGATCTCAGAGCCTCACCTGTTTGAGGCCCATGAGCTCAGCATAGTCAAAGACGAGAAGGATGCTGAAGATGAGAAGCCAGGAGATGACATGGAGCACAAAGCACAGGAGGGGCACCCAGGTGGCCCATGGCTCAGCCTGAGCTTCCCACAACACGGGGCCTCGGGGTACGGGCTCCCAGTACCGCATCACCAGCTGTGGAAGGATAAGGGGCTTCGTATCCCAGTGCCCTACCCTGCCCGACCTTGGGAGACCCGGATCCAGAGCTGCCCCCACCACAGGCTAGCCTGCAACTCTCCCCCACCTCTCACCTAAGCATCACCACCAAATATTCACCATGTGGAGGGTGCATGCTGGGTGAGGTCCCAAAGATGTAAGGATGGCCTGTCTCCACCCTGAGAATTTACAGAACAGATGGGGTGACCTGATAGCTACACAAAGTAGTAGCCTATGCCAACCACCCAATGAGAAGACAGACAAGGCCTCTTCAGACCTAGGGAAGTGGTTTTGAAGAAAGGGTAGGACTGAAGAGAAGGAAGGGATCTCAAGCAGGACATGAACAAAGTTGCAAAGGTGAGAATGCACGTATTGTGCTTGGGGAAGGACAAGTACACCCTTCTTGATAAAAACTAGGGTATGTGCTGTGGAGGAATGGAAGCTGAGATTAGTTCCTCAGTTCTCCTCCTGAACCCATATTTTGCCCCTCCAATCCAGGGCACCCCTCCCACACTTGGTCTCCCTTAGGGACTTCATACCTGCAAGGCCAGGGCCTCATACCTGCAAGGCCAGGGCAGTGCAGGCCACATACAGTGACCTCTGAAGGACCCCAAAGTACCGGGATGTCCATGCCTTCACTCTTTCAGCTGCCATGAGGCTGTGCTGCCCAACAAATAGAAGTAGGAGTCCCAGATCCCATGCCAGGGGGGCAAGGATGCTGCGGTCCTGCAGGGCAGCCAGCCATCCCTGGCGGGCATCTACAGGAAGTTGAGGGAGAAAGAGACAAAAGATCGAAAAGGTGGCAAATGTTTCCCCCATCCTCATCTCCTTTTGGAGCCCCAGGCCATGTCCCTACTGCTTTCAAGAGCCTTAATGCTTCCTCTCTAGGCTGTGCCCATCTCACTTTTCCATTCCTAGTTTCTGCCCTCTTCCCTAGGCCTCCTGCAAACCTAGGGGAGAGGATTTATAGAACAACGCATGTTAGGCAGTTGCAAAAAGCATGGCTGGAGAGGCCACCGCTGGATTGCCCCTCTTATTTCGGTTCTCCAAATGCTCCTTCTTTTTAACACTCTCAACAGCCCTCTCTACAAAACATTTTACTTAGAATACTCTGGTTATCGCCCTTTTCGGCTCCCTCAGTCCTCACTCTCCCACCTCTCCAAAACTGTAATCCTTGAGTTCCTAATTTAGAACTCAGGTCTCCCTCCCCTGTAGCTTCTCGGCCGCTTTCAAGATTCGAGTTCCCTCTCTGGGACTTCCCCTGTCATTTGTTTCCAAGCCCCGCCCTCGATCCCTCTCCTACGGCTCCACCTTCCTACTCCCAGTTCATCCCCGATCCCTCCCGCTCACCCGGACCACCAGACTCCGGGATCCCTCCAAGAAGTGGCCGAAGGGAGGTAAAGCGCACGAACTCCACTCCGGTACCAAAGGCCAGGATGAAAGAGGCGAGGGCAGCAGGGACCAGGAGCAGTGCAGGGGCCATGGCGAGAAATGGAGGGGTGGGGAAAGGGGCGGGGTCGGGATTCCCGCTGCCTCAGGCCCCGCCCCCGCCCGAATCCAGCCCAGGAAGGCGGGGCTCCTGCACGCCACCGCCCGGCTTCCGGCCCGCCGGGCGCAGCCTTCCCCACCCAGCTGTGGATCCGTCCCGGGATGCGTGTCCCAGCCTGCGGTCTCTCCGTCACGGAAGGGAATGTTAGAATCCCGAGAGAGAGCTGTTAAGGGTAGCGGCTCTGCAGCCGCTTACGTGGGTTAAATCTCAGCTCGTCTAGTTTAACCATCCAAAATTAAAAGTTACTATTTTACCACAAAATACATTAATGTATGGAATACATTGTACAGAATACACTGTACAGAATAAATTCTGTAACTTACTATAAAGTTGAGTTGTTGATTGGCTAGTTGCTAAGAAGGGCAGATAACTTCTCTGTAAATACTGAAAGGTTTGTTGTAATAGTGCCAGAGATTGCTGATTTGTAACCACGAGAGTAAAAATGTTAAAATGTTTGTGATAGTAACCTTTGTCAGAATTAAAGATCATGCAGCTAAGGACCTTGTCGCAGTAGCTGTGCACATAGTAGGGACCTTAGATATCATTAGACTAATTCCATCAACTTATAGATAGAATAAACAGGTCCAGAGAGATAATTGCCTGTTAGGAAGCTGCTAATCCTGTAGGCTAAGGGACCAGAAAACTGCTGAGCAGCCTCTCGCAGGCTTTACATTCCTTCTCCCTCTCCTGGGCTCAGTACTCCCACCCTCCTCTGAATGAATGCTGTTGTATGCTGTACCAGACATCATATGTTTTCCCTTGAATTCAGTCTCCACCCTGCTTTCTGCTTCAGGAAGTTGTCCCAAATGGACGGTATCAATGAAAGTCACAGTTTTTATTGAGAAAGTCCTCTTTACACGACTGCTCCACCCTCATCTTTTTGAGCTTGGAGGTGATCACAATAGAGCTGTGGGTACTAAGGCACTGCACTATGCTTTCTGATTTCCCTACACCCTGCCTACTTCTTTGTAATTATCATTTTATTAAACTCTTCCCCAAATTATCCTAATTTGACTGTGCTATTCATTTCCTGCTAGGACCACAAATAGAGACACTTACCACACAAAGCAATGTGCTACAAGCTGTGGGGTTCATTGGAAGTGTAAGAGGCCAGACGCAGTGGCTTACACCTGTAATCCCAGCACTTTGGAATCGCTTGAACCCGGGAGGTGGGAGTTGTGATAAGCTGAGATCTCGCCACTGGACTCCAGCCTGGGTGACAGAGTAAAACTCTGTCTCAAACAAAAAAAAAAAAAAAAAAAAAGGAGGCTGGATGCAGTGGCTCACGCCTGTAATTCCAGCACTATGGGAGGCCTAGGCGGGTGGATTACAAGGTCAGGGGTTCGAGACCAGCCTGACAAACATGGTGAAACCCTGTCTCTACTAAAAATACAAAAATTAACTGGGTGTGGTGGCACACGCCTGTAGTCCCAGCTACATGGGAGGCTGAAGCAGGAGAATCGCTTGAACCTGGGAGGCAGAGGTTGCAGAAAGCCGAGATCACGCCACTGCACTCCAGCCTGGGCAACAGAGCAAGACTCCATCTTAATAACAATGAAAAAAAAGGAGCCAGGCATGGTGGCTCATGCCTGTAATCCCAGCACTGTGGGAAGCCGAGGCGGGTGGATCACCTGAGGTTGACTAGCCTGACCAACATGGAGAAACCCTGTCTCTACTAAAAATACAAAATTAGCCCGGCGTGGTGGTGCATGCCTGTAATCCCAGCTACTCAGGAGGCTGAGGCAGGAGAATCGCTAGAACCTGAGAGGCGGAGGCTGCAGTGAGCCGAGATCACGTCATTGCAACCCAGCCTGGGCAACAACAGTGAAACTCTGTCTCAAAAAAAAAAAAAAAAAAAGGGAAAGAAAGAAATCAGGGCCTCATATTTATCTGGGTCATACTGTCTGCCACCCCCACAATGGCTGTGCTTAATGTATATTATGAGATTAGATATGTTTAATAGCCAGCACAGTGCTTGGCAAATCTCATGCTGTTTCTACTACACCAAAGTTTTCCAAACTTAAGTATTACTTACATACAGAAAAGTGTACACAAGTAATCAATTATTTTTTTTTTTTTCTTTTCTTTTCTTTTTTTTTTTTGAGACGGAGTCTCACTCTGTCGCCCAGGCTGGAGTGCAGTGGCCGGATCTTAGCTCACTGCCAGCTCCGCCTCCCGGGTTTAAGCCAGTCTCCTGCCTCAGCCTCGCGAGTAGGTGGGACTATAGGCGCCCGCCGCCTCGCCCGGCTAGTTTTTTGTGTTTTTTAGTAGAGACGGGGTTTCACCAGGTTAGCCAGGATGGTCTCGATCTCCTGACCTCGTGATCCGCCTGTCTCGGCCTCCCCAATTATTTTTAAAAAATTGAAATTCTGGCCGGGCGCGGTGGCTCAAGCCTGTAATCCCAGCACTTTGGGAGGCCGAGATGGGCGGATCACGAGGTCAGGAGATCGAGACCATCCTTGCTAACACGGTGAAACCCCGTCTCTACTAAAAAACACAAAAAACTAGCCGGGCGCGGTAGCGGGCGCCTGTAGTCCCAGCTACTCGGGAGGCTGAGGCAGGAGAATGGCGGGAACCCGGGAGGCGGAGCTTGCAGTGAGCTGAGATCCGGCCACTGCACTCCAGCCTGGGCGGCAGAGCGAGACTCCGTCTCAAAAAAAAAAAAAAAAAAAAAAAAAAATTGAAATTCATACAACATAAAATTCACCTTTTTTTTTTGAGTTGCGGTCCAGGCTGGAGTGCAGTGGTATGATCACGGCTCACTGCAACCTTGAACTTTTGGGCTCAAATGGTCATCTTGTCTCAGCCGCCTGAGTAATTGGGACTACAGGCATGTACCACCACATTCAGCTAACTTTTTATTTTTTGAAGTGATGGGGTCTCCCTATGATGCTCAGGTTGGTCTCAAACTCCTTGGCTCAAGTGATCCTGCTGCCTTAGCCTCCCAGGGTGCCACCATACCCTGCCTAACCACTTTATTTTATTTGTTTATTTATTTATTTTTGAGACAGAGTTTCGCTCTTATTGCCCAGGCTGGAGTGCAATGGCGCGATCTTGGCTCACTGTAACCTCCGCCTCCTGGGTTCAAGTGATTCTCCTGCCTCAGCCTCCCGAGTAGCTGGGATTACAGGTGCCCACCACCACACCTGGCTAATTTTTGTATTTTTAATAGAGATAGGGTTTCGCCATGTTGGCCAGGCTGGTCTTGAACTCCTGACCTCAGGAGATCCACCCGACTCGGCCTCCCGCAGTGCTGGGATTACAGGCATGAGCCACCACGCCCGGCCTACCCTAACCACTTTAAAGAGAATAATATAATGGTATTTAGTATATTAGTACATTAGTAATAGGTACAACCACCACCTCTATCTAGTTTCAAAACCTTTTTTTTTGAAATGGAGCTTTGCTCTTATTGCCCAGGCTGGAGTGCAATGGCTTGATCTCAGCTCACTGCAACCTCAGCCACCCAGGTTCAAGCAATTCTCCTGCTCAGCCTCCCAAGTAGCTGGGATTACAGGCATGTGCTACTATACTTGGCTAATTTTGTATTTTTAGTAGTGATGGGGTTTCACCATGTTGGTCCAGCTAATCTTGAACTCCTGACCTCAGGTGATCCACCTGCCCCAGCCTCCCAAAGTGCTGGGATTACAGGCGTGAGCCACTGTGCTGGGCTTTCAAAACATTTTTATCACCCCAACATAAAACTCCATACCCATGAAGTTACTCCCCATTTCCCCATTTTCTCATTCCCATCTCCCCACTCCCTGTCAACAGCCACTGGCAACCACAAATCTGCTCTTGTTCTCTGTGGGTTTACCTATTCTGAATATTCCACACATGTGTAATCATATAATATGTGTTCTGTTTCTGGCTTTCCTTCACTTAGCAAAGCATTTTGATGTTCATCCTCAAAATATTGTAGCATATATCAGTATTTCATCCTTTTTTATGGTCAAATAATATTTGATTATATGGGTTTATCACAATTGTTTATCCACTCATTTGCTGATGAACATTTGTGTTGTTTCCATCTTTTTGGCTATTGTAAAAAGTGCTGATATGAACACTTGTGTACAAGAATTTGTTTGGACAACTGTTTTCTTTTCCTTTTTTTTTTTTTTTTTTTTTGGAGACAGGGTCTTGCTCTGCTACCCAGGCTGGAATGTAGTTGCACAATCATGGCTCATTGCAGCCTCAACCTCCTCCCACCTCAGCATTCCAAGTAGCTGGGATTACAGGCGTGTGCCACCACAGCCGGCTAAATTTTTTTTTTTTTTTTTTTTTGAGACAGAGTCTCGCTCTGTCACCCAGGCTAGAGTGCAGTGGCATGATCTTGGCTCACTGCAACCTCTTCTTCCCGGGTTCAAGTGATTCTCCAGCCTCAGCCTCCCCATGCCCAGCTATTTTTTTTTTTTTTTTTTTTTTTTTTTTTGAGATGGAATCTCCCTCTACAGCCAGCTGGAGTGCAGTGGCATGATCTTGACTTACTGCAACCTCTTTTTCCTGGGTTCAAGTGATTCTTCTGCCTCAGCCTCATGGGTAGCTGGGACTACAGGCGCATGCCACCATGCCTAGCTAATTTTTATATTTTTAGTAGAGAGGGGGTTTCACCATGTTGGCTAGGATGGTCTTGATCTCCTGACCTCATGATCCACCCGCCTCAGTCTCCCAAAATGCTGGGATTATGGGCATGAGCCACCATGCACAGTTAATCTTTTTTTTTTTTTTTTTTTTTTTTTTTTGAGAGTTTTGCTCTTGTTGCCCAGGCTGGAGTGCAATGGCATGATCTTGGCTCGCCACAATCTCCGCTTCCTGGGTTCAGGCGATTTTCCTGCCTCAGCCTCCCGAGTAGCTGGGATTACCAGCATGTAGCACCAAACCCAGCTAATTTTGTATTTTCAGTAGAGACGGGGTTTCTTCCTGTTGGTCAGGCTGGTCTCAAACTCCTGACCTCAGGTGATCCACCCACTTCAGCCTCCCAAAATGCTGGGATTATAGGCATGAGCCACCACACCCAGCTAAGTTTTGTAGTTTTTAGTAGAGATGGGGTTTCACCTTGTTGGCCAGGTTGGTCTTGAACTCCTGACCTCAGGTGATCTACCCGCCTCGCCTCCCAAAGTGCTAGGATTACAGGCATGAGCCACCACACCTAGCCCATTTTGTATTTTTTGTAGTCACAGGGTTTTACCATGTTGCCCAGACTGGTTGCCCATGAACTCCTGGGTTCATGCAATCCTCCCGCCTCGGCCTCCCAAAATGCTGGGATTATAGGCATGAGCCACCCCACCCAGCCTGGACACCTGATTTAAATTCTTTTGGGTGTATCCCTAGGAGCAGAATTGCTGGATCATTTGGTAATTCCATGTTTAACTTTCTTTTTTTCCCTCCAATTTGAGAGCAGGTACTGTTTAAGTGCTTAGATTAGAAAAACAATCACGGTAGACACCTTAGTTCATTCTTCTAAGAAGTCTGTTGATCTGGTCCTCCCTGTTGCCAGCATGTCCACTTTCTACAAAATGGATGGTCTTTTTCTTCATTCCACCTTGTGGAGAGGATAATTTCAAGGGCCACAGGAAGTTATTTGCTTCTTTGAAGCATTTTCCAACAGTATAGATCTCAAGAATCAGATCCTCCATACAGGTGATGCCATATTTACCCAGCGATCAAGCAATCACAGTATCATCTGTCAAAGTAATACGGTTCTTACTGATTTTGCCATAACCACGCTGATAGATTAGTTCATTTACTGACTTCAGATTTGGGTACCCCCATGCCATATATGGTTCTACAATCCTCAGCATGTTCACTGAAGCCTTGTTGAGCTTCACAGAGGTTCCATTGAAGATTTGACAAAGGCGAAGAAGCTTCAACACCTTTTGGACCTTTGGGCTCACACCACTGATACTGATCCCGATGACAAATGTCAGTTTGGGTTTTGCAGGTACATAGAAGTTGCCAGCTTTTCTGGCCGTCCTAGCCGTTTGAATTTCAGTTCTGTATACCTGCCTATATTTCTTGTGATAGTGTTTCACTTTTTCATAGATAAGTTTCCTCCTTGCCTTTTGAAGCATCTTTTGGGCAAACTTCTTTCTCAGGCCTTTGATCTTCAACTCTGGGAAATTCCTTCGCTTTTTAAGGGTTTCTGGCATAGCAGGAACCTCATTCTTTTTTTCCTTTTTTTTTTCTTTTTTGAGAGGGGGTCTCTGTCTTCCATGCTGGAGTGCAATGGCGCGATCTCGTCTCAATGCAACCTCCCCCTCCTGCGTTCAAGCAATTCTCCTGCCTCAGCCTCCTGAGTAGCTGGGATCACAGTCACCTGCCACCACGCCCGGCTAATTTGTTTTGTATTTTTAGTAGAGACGAGGTTTCGTCATATTGGTCAGGCTGGTCTGGAACTCCTGACCTCAGGTGACTTGCCCACCTCGGCCTCCCAAAATGTTGGGATTATAGGTGTCAGCCACCACACCCTGGCCCTCTCCTTTTTCTTTACGACACCCTACACGGTTCCAGCCAGAAAATTACTTTTTTTTTTTTTTTTTGAGACAGAGTCTCACTCTGTTGCCCAGGCTAGAGTGCAGTGGCGCGATCTCAGCTCACTGCAAGCTCTGCCTCCCGGGTTCATGCCATTCTCCTGCCTCAGCCTCCTGAGTAGCTGGAACTACAGGCGCCCGCCACCACGCCTAGCTAATTTTTAATATTTTTAGTAGAGTTGGAGTTTCTCCGTGTTAGCCAGGATGGTCTCTATCTCCTGACCTCATGATCCACCCGCCTCAGCCTCCCAAAGTGCTAGGATTACAGGCATGAGCCACTGCACCCGGGCTTTTTTTTTTTTTTTTTTTTTTTTTTTTTTTTTTTTTTTTTTTTAGGTGGAGTCTTGCTCTATCACCCAGGCCAGAGTGCAGTGGCACAATCTCAACTCACTGCAACCTCCACTTCCCAGGTTCTAGCAATTCTTCTGCCTCAGCCTCCCAAGTAGCTGGGATTGCAGATGCCTGCCACCATGACCGGCTAATTTTTGTATTTTTAGTAGAGATGGGGTTTCACCATGTTGGCCAGGCTGGTCTCGAACTCCTGACCTCAGATGATCCACCTGTCTTGACTTCCCAAAGTGCTGGGATTACAGACGTGAGCCACCATGACTGGCCTTTTATTTTTCTGAGACAAGGTCTCACTCTGTTGCCCAGGCTGAAGTGCAGTGGCTTGATGTTGGCTCACTGCAGCCTTGACCTCCTGGGCTCAAACAATTTTCCTCTCAGCCTCCCAAGTAGCTGGGACCATAGGTGTGTGCCACCATGCCCGGTGAATTTTTGTATTTTTGGTAGAGACAAGGTTTTGTCATGTTGCCCAGGCTGGTCGTGAACTCCTGAGCTCAAGTGATCTGCCCGCCTTGGCCTCCAAAGTGCTGGGATTACATGTGTGAGCCACTGTGCCCATCCATATGTTTAACTTTTTGAGGAACCATCAAACTGCTTACCACAAAGGCTGAACCATCTAATATTCCTACCAGCAATGTATAAGGATTCTAATTTCTCCACATCCTTGTAATCAACTTTTACATTTTAAATTTGGCTGGGCACGGTGACTCAAGCCTGTAATCCCAGCACTTTTGGAGGCTGAAGTGGATCACTTGAGGTCAGGAGTTAGAGACCAGCCTGGGCAACATGACAAAACCTTGTCTCTACCAAAAATACAAAAATTCACCAGGCATGGTGGCACACACCTATGGTCCCAGCTACTTGGGAGGCTGAGAGGAAAATCGTTTTGAGCCCAGGAGGTCAAGGCTGCAGTGAGCTGACATCAAGCTACTAGACTTCAGCCTAGACAACAGAGTGAGACCTTGTCTCAAAAAAATAAAAAGCCAGTCATGGTAGCTCATGTCTGTAATCCCAGCACTTTGGGAAGTCAAGACAGGTGGATCACCTGAGGTCAGGAGTTCAAGACCAGCCTGGCCAACATGGTGAAACCCCATCTCTACTAAAAGTACAAAAATTAGCTAGGCGTGGTGGCATGTGCCTGCAATCCCAGCTACTCAGGAGGCTGAGGTGGGTGTGTCACTTGAGGTTAGAAGTTAGAGACCAGCCTGGGCAACATGACAAAACCTCGTCTCTACCAAAAATACAAAAATTTAACAGAGCCCCGTCTCTACTAAACAATAAAAAAAAAAAAAAAAAAAAAAAATAGTAGCCAGGCATGGTGGTGTGTGCCTGCAGTCCTAGCTACTCAGGAGGCTGAGGTGGGAGTACTGCTTGAACTGGGAGGTGGAGGTTGTAGTGAGCTGAGATGGTGCCACTGCACTCCAGCCTGGGTGACAGAGATGAAACCCTGTCTCAAGAAAAAAAAAAAAAAAACCTTAAGAAATGTTATAATTTGCCCTAAATAGAAAATAATGATGAATTAAATATAAGTCCGTGACTTTTTTTTTAAAGTTTGTGTCTTGAGACCTAGACATTTTAAAAAACTACACTACACCATAAGGCACAGAGTGAATATTTATTTATCACAGACGTCAAGCCTAAGCTCTAATTTTATAAATCCTGGAAAAGCAGGCCAGAAAAGTACAGAGACTTGCCCAAAGTCAAAGCTAAAGATGCTTCCAGAGGCCAGGAGAGAAGAAAATGTTTTAGTAGCACTCCATAACTGGACCCTCAAATCTACTCACTCCAAGCATCCCTTCAAGTTCCTGACTCCAAAGAATCTCAGTAAGAAAACAATAGAGATGGTTTCCAAATAGGAGGTAGGACACCATGAGTGGCATTGAGCAATAACTACAACAGTCTAGCTAAAGACACCTGCCACTTATGACATCTGAGCATGAAATTAATTTTAAAATGGCCATTTAGTATATACATGTAAGAAATCTTGTATCCCCTAAATCTATACAAATAAAAAACTACAAATAAAATGGCCATAAAAATGAAACAACAGGGCCGGGCGCGGTGGCTCAAGCCTGTAATCCCAGCACTTTGGGAGGCCGAGACGGGCGGATCACGAGGTCAGGAGATCGAGACCATCCTGGCTAACACGGTGAAACCCCGTCTCTACTAAAAAATACAAAAACCTAGCCGGGCGAGGTGGCGGGCGTCTGTAGTCCCAGAATGGCGTGAACCCGGGAGGCGGAGCTTGCAGTGAGCTGAGATCCGGCCACTGCACTCCAGTCTGGGCGACAAAGCGAGACTCTGTCTCAACAAAAAAAAAAAAAAAAAAAAGAAACAACAAAACAAAAACAACAACCACCTGTGGCTTCCAAACGCCTTATCTTTTCATTTATTCATAAAGATTTCTGGTCCCACACATGTTCCAGGACAAGTTGTATCAATATACCCCAATCCTTTCTAACGCCCTGAGTTCTTTCTTCCAAATATCTTCTAATTCGTGGTCTGGGAGGGAAAAGGGTAGCGGAGTTCTCAGGTAGATGACATCTCCAAAGGGGAAAGGACAAAGGCCTCTGGCTTGGCTTCCTGCTTCAGCACTCCAGTCAGCAGGAACTCAGGTGAGAGGAGGGGCAGCCCAACACGCAGTGGAACAGAGCAACGAGGGAAATCCTGAGGGCATGTGATCACAACTCTCTGAGGCTAGGGAAGACAGAGCAAAGACAAAATCAGGGGTGAAAAAGAATCCTAGAAATGGGTTCAGGACCCACTAACCAGTCTTAGCATCACTAAAATAATGCCTCCTAATATGAAGCCAAGTGAAGCACACCGCATACTGTCTATGAAATACTCTTGCTAGGCCAGGCACAGTGGCTCACTCCTGTAATCCCACCACTTTGGGAGGCCGAGGCGGGCAGATCACGAGGTCAGGAGATCGAGACCATCCTGGCTAACACGGTGAAACCCCGTCTCTATTAAAAACACAAAAAAATTAGCCGGGCGTGGTGGCAGGCGCCTGTAGTCCCAGTTACTTGGGAGGCTGAGGCAGGAGAATGGTGTAAACCCGGGAGGTGGAGCTTGCAGTGAGCTGAGATTGCGCCACTGCACTCTAGCTTGGGTGACAGAGCAAGACTCCATCTCAAAAAAAAAAAAAAAAAAAAAAAAAAATTAGCTGGGTGTGGTGGCGTGCGCCTGTAGTCCCAGCTATTCAGGAGGCTGAGGCAGGAGAATGGTGTGAACCCAGGAGGCGGAGGTTGTAGTAAGCCAAGATTACTCCACTGTACTCCAGCCTGGCGACAGAGCAAGACTCTGTCTCAAAAAAAAAAAAGGAAAAAAAAAAAAGAAACACACTTGCTAGAAAGATGAACCTGAATTCATTCAAGCTTTTACAATTATCTGCAGTTTCCAGGAAATATGGAATACAGAGGAACAAGATAAATGATGCAACAAGGAGGCAAACCCAAAATTCCACACTGAGGAACATTCTAAAGGACAAGTGACCCAGTTTCTGCAGGAAATTGATGGCATAAAAATAGCTGGGTGGGTTAAGGGATGCTGTAGAGTAAAGAGAATTAAGAGGATAATAGTTGTGGCAGTATGTAGACTTTATTTGAATCCTGATTTGAACAACTGCATAGAGAGATTTTTCAGTCAATGGGGGAAATTTTATTAATGGAGTGGGAGCAAATGACCAATAAACTACTGTTAATTTTGTTTAGGCTCAATAATGGCATTGTGATTATGAAACAAAATGCACATATTTCTTAGAGATGTATATTTAAGTATGTAGGAAGAAATAATATAATATTGGCAGTTTGTTTTAAAATACTTCAGTAAAGAAAGAGAAAGGAAAAAAAGAAAGAATAAAGAAAAATAAAAAGAAAGAAAATACTTCAGCAAAGAAAATCAAAGGAAAAAAGGGATAGATGGACCAAAAGTAGCATAATCTAAATTAAGCTGCTGAATCTCGGTGATTGTTATATGGGTGTATCAGCAGATCTGTCCCCTCATTCCTATCCCTTTCTATACCATAGGCCTTTCCCCACCCTCTCACTACTCTATATTCTTTTCTGTACCTCCATTTTTTTCCCCTCCAACCTTTGCCATTCCAGCCACCTCTTTAACTGCCACTGCCACCTCATCCAGACCCAGAACATCCTAAGCATACCTTATAGGACCGAGGCATGCTGGGTAGGTATGTGCCTCCACAGCAGCTAATGATCTCTCCCATCTGAGGTGGTGGTGGCTGGACTCCAGGGGTCACATAGATCTCATAGCCCTAAGAGAAAGAAATGGTGGAGACGGTATTGTAGGTTGGGAAGCACTGGAGGGAGGGCTGAAGCACAGGTCAAGAGATAGCCTCTCACCTCCAGCAGCCTTCGCTCCCGAGCCCGACTCAGTGCGTCTTGAAGGCTAAAGCCAAAGTTCTTCTCTTGCTCAGGGTCGGTCACCACATATTCATCCGGGGGTAAGAAGCAACCGGCCTTGCGGGACTAAGGACAGCAGCAGTCAGCATCAAAGCTCAGCCCAGCCCCTCACCCAGCTCTGCTGCCTAGCATTTAGAGAGAGCTCACAAAATGTCTTTTAAATCATTCAGGCTTCTGGCTCACTAATGCCCCTGTCTTCCTGTAACGCCTCTTCCCTTCCACAACTTTCTAGGGTACTACGTGAGCAGTCTTGCCA
The DNA here is from genome assembly GCF_049350105.2 of Macaca mulatta. NCBI lineage: Eukaryota > Metazoa > Chordata > Mammalia > Primates > Cercopithecidae > Macaca > Macaca mulatta. The sequence continues at coordinate 152,344,203 of NC_133409.1, read as the reverse complement.
CTATATTGGTCTGTCATCATCCCTTGGCCTCTCACCTGATGCAGCCAGTCCAGGGAGAGAATGGGGATTCCCCGCCCCAGGGCACACAGGAACTTGACTGTCCGGCGGATGCGATCAGTGACCAGGTGGGAAGCCTCTGCCGCTGAACCAGCCAGACTTCCCCCCAGTGCCAGCACGGCCCGCTCTCCCTGAGCATCCACCACTCCTGTGAAGAGCACCTGTGGAAGGGTTGACCTGAGGTGGTCACAGCAACCCACACCATCAGCACCCATCTCTACAATCCTCCAGGTCTCCTTGCATCCTCCCCTCATCTCTGTCTCCCACAAAGTCTCATGCCCTTGTCTCTTACTTTGGGGGCTGTTGACTCTTGGTTAAGTTTGGTCCGTCGGAGGCTGCGGTTCGGTATTCTGTTGGGCTCCTCCTCTGCCTGGTCTCTCTTTCTCTTGCCTGGTTTTGGAGTCATGACATCCTGAGATTGAGAAAAATCTTGGTGGGAGTTTCAGAGCCCCAAAGCCATTTTTCCCAGCTTTGTGGTCCTAGCCCTCTCCTCACCTCTTCCTTCCCTGGCTTCTCTGCAGTATCTTCTTCCTCTTCCTTGATAATCACTGTCTTCTGGGAGACTTCCCCTCTTTGGGGCTGTTTTTGATGTGGTGGTGAATCCATGATAGCTAAAGACCTCTTGCGGCTTTGAGAGGCCTTAGGCTGGAGCTCTGGGGTGAACCTAGATCTACCTGCTGGTTCCACTTTTTGGATCTGGGAGGCATGAGTTGGTATATCAAGAAGCTGGGGAGAGGCAGGCTCAGGAATGGCTGTAAGGGATTCATCTGCTCTCACTGCTCCCCATCTTTGGTTCCTTGAGGGCCGGGATTTAGGTTCCAGGGGTGCAGAGCAAGGCTTATGGTCAATGGGAGCTGTGAGGGAGCCAGGATTCCCAGTGGCTCTCTGCCTCTTGATGCAACTGGCTTGAGGAATAGGCTCAGGGGAAATGGGCTGGTCTGTGGTGACAGGAGATTGGAATTCAGGGGTAGTAGGAATTAGCATAGCACTTACTGTGGAAGACCTCAGTGTTTTGCTCTGACTACCCTGAGGTATGGCCTCAGGGGTGACAGGCTGGTCTGTGGGGGTAAAAGGCTCAAGATCAGAGGCTGCTGGTTCAACTGGTTCAGGAGTCTTGACAGAGGACCTATTTGTCCTTCCCCTAGTGGCCCTAGATGTGGGCTTGGGGGTGACAGGCTGGTCTGTGGAGGTGGTAGGATGGAGCTCAGGGGCTGTGGGGACAGCTGGTTCAGGGGTCTTGACAGAGGACCTATTTTTCCTGCCCCTAGTGGCCCGAGATGTGGGCTCAGGGGTGACAAGCTGGCTTCTGGAGGTGGAAGGGTGAAACTCAGGGGCTATAGGGACAATTAATTCAGGGGTCTTGACAGATGACCTATTTGTCCTGCCCCTAGTGGCCCGAGATGTGGGCTTGGGGGTGATAGGCTGGTCTGTGGAGGTGGTAGGACGGGGCTCAGGCGCTGTGGGCACAACTGTTTCAGGGGTCTTGACAGAAGACCTATTTTTTCTTCCCCTAGTGGTCCGAGATGTGGGCTCAGAGGTGACAGGCTGGTCTGTGGAGGTGGAAGCCTGGAGCTCAGGGACTGTGGGCACAACTATTTTAGGAGTCTTGACAGAGGTTCTATCTGTTCTTCCCCTAGTAGCCTGAGATGTAGGCTCGGGGGTAATAGGCTGGTGTGTGGAGGTGGAAGGCTGGAGCTCAGGGGCTGTGGAGACAACTGGTTCAGGGGTCTTGACGGAGGACCTATTTGTCCTGCCCCTGGTGGCCTGAGATGTGTGCTTGGCAGTGACTGGCTGGTGTGTGGAGGTGGAAGGCTGGAGCTCAGGGGCTGTGCGGAGAACTGTTTCAGGGCTCTTGACAGAGGACCTATTTGTCCTACCCCTGGTGGCCTGAGATGTGGGCTCAGGAGTGATAGGCTGGTCTGTGGAGGTGGAAGACTGGAGCTTAGGGGCTGTGGCCACAACTGTTTCAGGGGTCTTGACAGAGGACCTGTTTTTTCTTCCCCTAGTAGGCTGATATGTGGGCTCAGTGATGACAGGCTGCTCTGTGGAGGTGGAAGGTGGGAGCTCAGGGGCTATAGGGACAGTTGATTCAGGGGTCTTGACAGAGGACATATTTGTCCTGCTCCTAGTGGTCCGAGATGTGGGCTTGGGGGTGACAGGTTGATCTGTGGAGTTGGAAGGGTGGAGCTCAAGGGCTGTGGGCACAACTGCTTCAGGGGTCTTGACAGAGGATCTATTTTTTCTTCCCCTAGTAGCCTGAGATGTGGGCTCAGAGGCGACAGGCTGGTCTGTGGAGGTGGAAGGCTGGAGCTCAGGGACTGTGGGGACAACTGGTTCAGGGGTCTTGACAGAGGACCTATTTGTCCTGCTCCTAATGGCCTCAGATGTGGGCTTGGGGGTGACAGGTTGATCTGTGGAGTTGGAAGGGTGGAGCTCAAGGGCTGTGGGCACAACTGCTTCAGGGGTCTTGACAGAGGACCTATTTGTCCTGCTCCTAGTGGCCTGAGATGTGGGCTTGGGGGTAACAGGTTGATCTGTGGAGTTGGAAGGGTGGAGCTCAAGGGCTGTGGGCACAACTGCTTCAGGGGTCTTGACAGAGGATCTATTTTTTCTTCCCCTAGTAGCCTGAGATGTGGGCTCAGAGGCGACAGGCTGGTCTGTGGAGGTGGAAGGCTGGAGCTCAGGGACTGTGGGGACAACTGGTTCAGGGGTCTTGACAGAGGACCTATTTGTCCTGCTCCTAGTGGCCTGAGATGTGGGCTTGGGGGTGACTGGCTGGGCTGTGGAGGTGGAAGGGTGGGGCTCAGGGGCAGCAGAGGTAGCTGGAAAGGGTGTCATCCTGGAGGACTTCCGAGTTATGATTTTAGGCTTTGGGTGGAAAGGCTCCAGCTCTGAGGACAAGGGAGTCTCTGGAGCTTCCTGACTCCTATCCTGCCCGGTCTTACGAATGGTTGGCTCGATAGAAGGTGAAAGGGGAGAAAGAAGGGGCTGAGGTGCAAGATGTTTCTGGCTCTGAGAGTTAAGGGGCTTTTGGGGTGGGGCTGAGGCTTCAGGCACTGTAGGAGGCAGACAAGCATCTGGAGATTCCTGATCGCCCTAGGGAGAAACAGAAGCAAGTGAGGGGGAGGAGGTGGAGAAAAGAGATAGAACTTGGATACTGTTCTTGATACTTGTTTATGGTTAGATAGGATTACTGGATTTCGCCCAGGCGTAGTGGCTCACGGCTATAATCCCAGCACCTTGGGAGGCCAAGGTGGGTGGATCACGAGGTCAGGAGTTCAAGACCAGCCTGGCCAACATAGTGAAACCCCGTCTCTACTAAAAATACAAAAAAAATTAGCCGGGTGTGTTGGCAGGTGCCTGTAGTCCCAGCTACTTGGGAGGCTGAGGCAGGAGAATCGCTTGAACCTGGGAGGCAGAGGTTGCAGTGAGCCAAGATCGTGCCACTGCACTCCAGCCTGGGTGACAGAGTGAGCCTCTGTCTCAAAAAAACACATAAAAATTAGCTGGGCGTGGTGACACGCACATGTAGTCCCAGCCACTTGGGAGGCTGCAGCAGGAGAATCACTTGAACCCGGGAATTGGAGGTTGTAGTGAGCCAAGATCACGCCACTGCACACTCCAGCCAGGGTGACAGAGAGAGACTCTGTCTCAAAAAAGAACAAAAACAAAACAAAAAATATGCTCACTGGGCTGGGCGCGGTGGCTCACGCTTGTAATCCCAGCACTTTGGGAAGCCGAGGCAGGTGGATCACCTGAGGTCGGGAGTTCAAGACCAGCCTGACCAACATGGAGAAACCCCGTCTCTATTAAAAATACAAAATTAGCAGGGGTGGTGGCGCATGCCTGTAATCCCAGCTACTCGGGAGGCTGAGGCAGGAGAATCGCTTGAACCCGGGAGGTGGAGGTTGCGGTGAGCCGAGATCGCGCCACTGCACTCCAGCCTGGGTAAAAAGAGCGAAACTCTTTCTCAAAAAAAAAAAAAAAATATGCTCACTGGATTTCCCTTTCTATGATCTCTCCTCCATTAGACTGGGATATACCTGGGAAGCTACTTTTCCCCATGGACCTGTCTCCATAATGCTACTATAGTGTTCTCCACACATGGATGATGGTAATGAAAAGGATGGCTGGGGCAAAGAAAGAAGAAACACGAAGGATCTTTCTTCGGAGTCAGGTAGGAGATACAACTTGGGAAACAGATATGGAAAACAATGGGTGCCGAGGATAAAGGAATAGAAGCCAATCAAGGAGTGATAAAAATGGAAGAAAACTGAATAATGAGAAAGGAATAGATTAAAGTGAGTCTAGGTGAAGGAGCGTTGGAGAGGATATAGAGATGACTTGTGGAGTAGGAGGTAGAAAAAGCAGCTCTCACCCTGGAAGCCTTCTCAGCAGCTCCGATCCTGGAAGCCTTCTCAGTGGGTGGCATCTTGCAATTCAGGAGGCCTAGACAGAAAATAAACACAAAGGTGGCTGAGTTGCAGGCAGCTGGTTGCCCAGGGGTTGATTATTATGAGGCCTGTGTATCACCTTGAGTTCCCCTCTGCCTTCACTTACCTTTCTGATGCCTCCTGGGGCTCACTGGGGATCCCCTTCCACCTGACTGGCTCCCAGAAGGTACGGGGGCTGAGGTAGGTCCCGGAAGGTCCCCCGCCCCCACCCCAGGCTCTGATGTTGGGCTGGAGGCCTGCCCTTTCTGGTCCTGGCTCCCTCCCTTTGGCTCCCCTCTCTGTGCGTCTCTCTCCAGGATCACTTTGGGCACCTTCTCTTCTAACTCAGCTGGCTCACACTCTCTGTCTGCTACTGGTCTCTCTACTTCTCTCTCAAATGCTTTGCTTGGAAGGGTCTGCTTCTGTACTTGTTTCCCTTGTATTTCCTTGGATGTCTCAATTTCTACCTTCAAACTCTCCCTATCTCTTTCAGGACTTGCACTTTCCCCATTTTTGTCAGATTCTTGTCTCTGGGTGTCTCTAGCTAACAACTGTTTTTGTTCTCTGTCCTGTATCCCCCTGGTTAATTCTTCCTCTCCCGTCACATCTGTCTGTCTTTCCGGTAGCAGTTTCTCAGTTTCTCTCTCCAGTGGCCCTCTCTCAGGGCCCACCCTCTCTGCTGTTTCTTTTGGTATACCCATGCCTTTATCCACAGTCTGCCTCCCTCTGCCTTGAATCCCCATTGGCTCTGTGTGAACTGGGCTCTCTGGATGTTGGTCTCCTGGTATTGCCCTAGGTGGAGACAGGCAAGGTCCATAGGCCTCAAGGTGGGTGTCAAAAGGCTGGGTCTCAGAGTCCTCAGACTCTCTCAGACAGAATGGCTGTGTAGCCAGGACCTCCCATGGTTCATCTAGGGTACCTGGAAGGGAGGAAGGAAGAGAAAGAGAGGGAGAGAGAGAGAGAAAAGGAGAGGAGGAGGGAAAGGGAAGTACAGGTTGACATAATAAATATGATGAGAAAAGATTTAGATAAACTCATAAATAATAAATCTGAACAGGTTATTAAAGGAAAGCTGGGAATAAGGGTGGTAGTTACAACATTTAACGTTTGTCTCAAAAAGGTCATAGCCTTGGGCGGGCATGGTGGCTCAGACATGTAATCCCAGCACTTTGGGAGGCCAAGACATGAGGATTGCTTGAGGTCAGGAGTTTGAGACTAGCCTGAACAACATGGCAAAACCCCATCTCTACAAAAAATACAAAAAAATTAGCCAGGTGTGGGGGCAGGGACCTGTAGTCCTGTAGTCTCAGCTACCCAGGAGGTTGAGGTAGAAGAACTATTTGAACCCCAGAAGTCAAGACTGTAGTGAGCTGCGATCATACCACTGCACTTCAGCCTGAGTGACAGAGACCCTGTCTCAAAAAAAAAAAAAAGAAAAAAAAACCCAACAACAAAAAGAAAAACATCATAGCCTAATATGAGTTCCCTGAATAGTCTCTCATCATACCACTGCACTCCAGCCTGAGTGACAGAGACCCTGTCTCAAAAAAATAAAAAAATAAAAACATCATAGCCTAATAAGAGAGTTCCCTGAATAGTCTCTTTTTCTTTTTGAGACACAGTCTCACTCTGTCACCCAGGCTGGAGTGCAGTGGCATGATGTTGGCTCACTGCAACTTCCAACTGCTGGGCTCAGGAGATCCTCTCACCTCAGCCTCCTGAGTAGCTGGGACTATAGCATGTGCCAATGCGCCCGGCTAATTTTTTGTATTTGTTGTAGATATGGGGCTTGGTCTTGAACTCTTGGACTCAAGTGATCCGCCCATCCTAGCCTCCCAAAGTGCTGGGATTACCGGTGTGAGCCACCATGCTTGGCTGGAATTTCTTACTTTTTAAAGGCTGAATAGTATTCCACTGTGTATATATACCACATTTTCTTTTTCATCGACACATAATAATGGTACATATTTATGGGGTACCTGTGCTATTTTGACTCATGCATACAGTGTACAATGATAAAACCAAGATAATTGGGATATCCACTATCTCAAACATTTACCATTTCTTTGTATTGGAAACATATCAAATCTCTTCTAGCTATTTTGAAATATACAATAAATTATTAACTATAGTAACCCTACTGTGGAACTGAATACTAGAACTTATTCATTCAATCTTGACTGTATTTTTCTATCCATTAACCAACCTCTTTATGCATCCGGTCCCTCTACCCTTCCCAGCCTTTGGTAACCATCATTCTACTCTCTACTTCCATGAGATCCATGTTTTTAGCTGCCACATGAGTGAGCGTGCAATATTTGTCTTTCTGTGCCAACTTATTTCACTTAACATAATGTCCTCAGGGTTCATCCATGTTGCTGTAGATGACAGGATTTCATTCTCTTTTGTGGCTGAATACTGTTCCATTGTGTATATAAACACATTTTCTTTTTTAGATTGAGTCTTGCTCTGTCGCCCAGTTTGGAGTGCAGTGGCGTGATCTCAGCTCACTGCAATCTCTGTGTCTTAGGCTCCAGCAATCCTCCCATCTCAGCCTCCCGAGTAGCTAAGACTACAAGTGCATGCCACCATGCCCAGCTAATTTTTGTATTTTGAGCCACCGCACCCAGTCTATATACACATTTTCTTTTTTTTATTTGAGAGGAAGTCTCACTCTGTCACCCATACTGGAGTGCAGTGGCGTGATCTTGGCTCACTGCAACCTCTGCCTCTGGGGTTCAAATGAGTCTCCTGCTTCAGCCTCCTGAGTAGCTGAGACTACAGGCACCTGCCACCATGCCCAGCTAATTTTTGTATTTTTAGTAGAGACACGGTTTCACCATGTTGGCCAGGCTGGTCTCAAACTCCTGACCTCATGTGATCCGCCCACTTCGGCCTCCCAAAGTGCTGAGATCACAGGCATTAGGCACTGTGCCCCGCCTACGTTTTCTTTTCTTTCTGTTGTTTTTGAGACAGAATTTCACTCTTGTTGCCCAGGCTGGAGTGTGATGGCACAATCTCAGCTCACCACAACCTCCGCCTCCCAGGTTCAAGGGATTCTCGTGACTCAGCCTCCTGAGTAGCTGGGATTATGGGCATGCACCACCACACCCAGCTAATTTTGTATTTTTAGTAGAGACGGGGTTTCTGCATGTTGGTCAAGGTGTTCTCAAACTCTTGACCTCGGGTGATCTGCCTACCTTGTCCTCCCAAAGTGCTGGGATTAGAGGCATGAGCCACTGTGCCCGACCCCGGCCTACATTTTCTTTATACATTCATCTGTTGATGGACATTTAGTTTGGTTGCATATCTTGCCTACTGTGAATAGTGATGTAATAATGTGTTTTTTTTTAAGAGACATTGGGGGTGGGGGTTGAGGGAAAGGCTATTGCCCAGGCTGGGCTCAAGTGAACCTCCCATCCTGGCCTCCCATGTAGCTGGGACTACAGGTGCTCACTACTATGCTGGGCTAATTTTTTCATTTTTGTGGAGACCAGGTCTCTCTCTGTTGTCCAGGCCAGTCCCTAAATATTTTCAGTCTGTAGCTGGTTGAATTCACGGATGCAAACTCGCATATACAGAGGGTTGATTGTCATCAGAGTATGAAAGAAACATGTAGGAAGGCAAATCAAGAAAGAATGCAGGCCGGGCGCAGTGGCTCACGCCTGCAATCCTAGCATTTTGGGAGGCTGAGGCAGACGGATCACTTGAGGTCAAGGGTTTGAGACCAGCCTGGCCAACATGGTGAAACCCTGTCTCTACTAAAAATACAAAAAAATTAGCCAAGCATGGTGACAGGCGGCTGTAATCCCAGCTACTTGGGAAGCTGAAGGAAGAGATACCGCCTGGGAGGTGGAGGTTACAGTGAGCTGAGACGGCGCCACTGCACTCCAGCCTGAGTGACAAAGGAAAAAAAAAAAGAGAATGCAAAATTGGGGGCACAGAGGAGGTAAGAGTTTCTTGTACCTGTTGTCTGGAAGCTGCAATGGGAAGAGCCAAGTTCTTGGGGTGGAGTCAACATGAAGGCCTGGGTAGGTTCATCCTCCATGCTCTGGACTGCTGTATAGGAAAAGATGACCTAAGTACATCTCCTCCACACTACTGCAGGGTCTGATTCCTGGTCTCCTACCCTACCCACACTAGCCTTTACCCTTCAAGGACCACCAGTCTAATCTCCCAGCTCCCACTGGTACAGGATTCAAATAACAGAGAAGTCCTCACCTTCCAGGCCCTGATTTTCCAGAAAGCATTGGGTAGCTTGTAGGTCCGGATCTTCAGAATCTGGTAGGGGAGGAATATTAGATAATTAAAAAAAAAAAAAATCATACCTGACACTAAACTCCTTAAATAATCTCTACCTTTCTCTCCCCAACCCCAACTGTTAGAACCCTGGTTTATTTCAGAGGTCAAGGAAGGCAGGCCAGCACTTACCATCACAGTTGTCTTCAGAGTCCTTGGTCCTACCCACATGTTGTTCTCTCTCCCTTCCTGTGGGGACCTGGGCTCCCTCTCTCTGTGGCTGGGTGGATTCCCCTGGAGTGTCTGTGTCCACCACCAGATCTGTGAGGTTCTCTCTTGAGGTAGGGAGGTCCTGCTCCACTTGTGCCACAGGTGACCCACCCTGGGCCCCCACCTCATAAGCTCTCTCCTGCTTAAGACAAGCTGCAGTCCACTCTGCCCCAGCATCCCCTTCTGCTGGAAGCTGGCTCTTTCTTACATCTGCAACTGCTGAGGCTGCTAAGGAGGTGCCCTCCTCTGCATCTATTTCACAGTCCCCATGTGGAGGCGAGGCTTCCTCTAGAGATACCACAAGCAGCTTTGCTGGTCCCCCGTCTGCTTTCACATCTGTTTGATTTGTCCCCTCCATAGACACCTGATGCTTCTTCATATGTACAATGGCTGACCCTGGCGGGACTTCCTCCTCCACTTGTGTGTTGATGTCCACTGTGATGGAGGCTTGGCTTCTTTCCAGGTGGATCCCAGGTGAGCTCTTATCTGCTTCCACACTGTCATCACTGTCCCCAAAAGGAGGTTGGTCCTTTTCTGAATGTGCTCTAACAAGGGCTCTAATCTTTGTGTGAGCCTTGGGGACAGTTTGTTTATTTTCCACTGGGAGCTCTTCCTCCTCCACATCTGTGTCACTGTCTCTCCCAGTGGTGGTTTGGCTTCGCTGGAGAAGGACCGCATGGTGGGCCATGTCCTCTTCTGCATCTCTGTTCCATACAGCAGGCTGGCTCTCTTTCAGACGTGCCAAAGTCAGCGCTGCTGAGACTTCTTCCTCATCATCTGTATCACTGTTGATAACCATGGAAGCTTGGCTTTTCTCCAGAGGGACAGCCTGTGGGGCCTTGCCTTCCTCCACATCTGTATCACTACCAGCCTGGCTCTCCTGCAGATGGGACAGGCCTGGTGCTCCAGGACCCCTTGTACCAACTCCATGAAAGATCTTCCTCTTCTTCATAGGAACGACAACTGGGGTTGCTGGAATCCCCTCTTCTTCCGCATCGGTGTCGCTGTCGATGAAGCCAAAAGGCTGAGCCCTTTCCAAATGGACCTCAGCTGGCCTTCCAGGAGGCCTGCTGTCATCATCCACATCTGTGTCACTGTCCTCTCCAGGAGGTTGGCTCCTCTCCAGAATCATCCCAGCTGGAACCACCCCATTCCCTGCACCCCTCTTGACTTTTGTGTCATTGTCCCTCTCCTTCACCGAAGGCTGATCCTTTTCAAGCTGGATTTCAGTTACAACTTCAGCTTCAGACTGCTCTGCCTCTATAGTGGCACCTCTTCTGGCAGCTGAGGAGGCCTCCTCTGTGGCTGATTGCTGACCTTCTTCCGCATCTGTGTCACTGTTCAAATTGAAGGCAAAAGGCGGCCCAGGGCCACCTAGGACAGGGGAATGCCCCTCTTCATCACTGTGAAGGGAAGAAAAGAGAGTCGATAGAATTTACTTCCCTGGAAGGGATACCTCAACTCAACTGTGAGCTCCTTGAGGGGAGACACAAGGTAGTATTTCTTCTTCTGTTTCCCATTTGTTTTCCACTTGGCACATCAGAGGTGCTCCATGAACATTCAGCTGAGTGAATGAATATGTATGGTTCCCCAGCCCCAACTCTCATGATAATCATCTCTTTTAGAGATTGATCCTCTAGCCCCTGGTTCTTCCTCATTTTGAAGACTCAGGTGTCTGACTCTTTGGCACTCACCTCTCTGGAACTATCATTGCCACGGGGGAAGATGTGGTCCTTGATTTTTTTACCACATGCCTTTCAGAAAGAAAATCTGTCAAGAACAGAAAAGAATAAGTTGACAATTGTACACTCATTATTCCTGTCTCCTCGTTCACCCTGCCAATATACAAACTTACCTACTTCCTCCTCTGAGTCCTCAGCTAACAGAAGCCTCTGGGGTTGAGTTCCTCCCTGTACCCTGGGTGTCTCTTCTACAGTCAGAGGGCCCCGGGAGACAAAGGGCAGAGAGACATCCAGGCGATGGTACTGGCAGAGCAAGTCAGCAAAGAGAATCAATTCCTGGTCCCTCAGACGGTGACTCACCCCAGGGCTCAAAACCTTAGGAGGTCTCAGGATTTGAGTACCATTAAGGCTCCCACAGTCTCGGAGGATAGGTGCCTTGTCCCAGGCTAAGATTTCAATCTCTGCATGTTGTTTGGAGATAGATGGAAAGGGCAGGGCCACAGAGCAGTCAGGCATTCGGCCTACCACATTCTTCCCGAGGTGTAGTGGGAAATCTAAGAATTAGAGAGGCAGGTGAGTTCCAGGGTCAGAGTCCTGGCCTGTCATTAGGAAAAAGTGCCTATTAGGTACTCTACTACTCACTCAAGGCCTCCGTATGCATTAGAAAAATAGAAGGCCCTAGGACATCCAGGCACTGAAAAAGTGTATGTGATACCCCATCCATCCACAATGGATTTTTTTTTTACTGTTATAAAATATACATAACACAAAATGTATCATCTTAATAATTTTAAGTGTACAGTTCAGTGGCATTAAGTGCATTCACATTGTTGTGCAATCATCACTACCATCCATCTCCAGAGCACACAATTGGATTTTATTTATTATTTTTTTTGAGACAGGGTCTCATTCTGTCACCCAGGCTGGAATACAGTGGCATGATCATAGATCAGTGCAATCTTGAACTCCTGGGTTCAAGCGATCATCCTGGCTCAGCCTCCCAAGTAGGTGGGACTACAGATGTGCAATGAACCACCACACCTGGCTAATTTTAAAATTTTTTTGTAGAGACAGGGTCTTGCTATGCTACCCAGGCTGGTCTCTAACTCCTAGTCTCAAGTGATCGTTCCGCCTTGGACTCTCAAAGCCCTGGAAATACAGGTGTGAGTCACTGCACCAAACTTCATTTCAATCTCTTAATCTTCTCTTATCAAAGTAAAATCACTTCTAGTGAGTCCAGGGCAGTAGCCTACAACAATCAACTCAATCGGCCCCATCTCCTCCATTCATACAAAAAGAAAAATTCATATCTCATTGAAACATACATAAGCTTCTTGCAACCCTCCAAATACCTTCCCACAAAAATAAAAGACCTATATCTATACTTGAGCATCCAATACCCTCTGACCTTTTTCTGGTCCATGGGCACCACTAAAGATATGTAGCCGCCCTACTGGCTCCACATTACACCTCAAGGATTCACTGGATTGCTCTGTCTCCTCCTCTTCTTCAACATCCCAGTCAATAGCCTGGGTGTCCTCCATGATCTGGGAAGGATACACATTATCAATTATCCTCATTATTGGTTCACACAAACAACATCAGAGTTATCAGACTGAAAACTGGGGGGTAAACTGGATCATTATGAATGTTGATGCTTCTCTTTCCACCAATCTTTCTGTTGTTAACCTTCTGAAGCACTTAAAACATTTTTTTTTTTTTTTTTTTTTTTTTGAGAGAGTCTTGTTCTGTTCCCCAGGCTGGAGTGCAGTGGTAAGATCTTGGGCCCACTGCAACCTCTGCCTCCCGGGTTCAAGCAATTCTCTCACCTCAGCCTCCTGAATAGCTGGGATTACAGGCACCTGCCACCACGCCTGGCTAATTTTTGTATTTTTAGTAGAGATGGAGTTTCACCATGTTGGCTAGGTTTCATCTTGAACTCCTGACCACAAGTGATTCGCCTGCCTTGGTCCACCAAAGTGATGGGATTACAGGTGTGAGCCACTGGGTCCGGCCCTTAAAACAGTTTGACCATGATGCAGAACAAGAAATATTGTAGGCCAGGTGTGGTGGCTCACGCCTGTAATCCCAACACTTTGCTAGGCTGAGAAAGGCATATCACTTGAGGTCAGGAGTTCGAGACCAGCATGACCAACATGGAGAAACTCTGTCTCTACTAAAAATACAAAAATTAGCTGGGCATGGTGGCTTATGCCTGTAATCCCAGTTAGTTGGGAGGCTGAGGCAGAAGAATCGCTTGAACCCAGGACGTGGAGGTTGCGGTGAGCTGAGATCATGCCATTGCACTCCAGCCTGGGCAACAAGAGTGAAACTCCATCTCAAAAAAAAAAAAAAAAAAGTAATATTGTAATGTCCCAAGTACACAAATAGGTAAAAACATGTGCTTGTTTATAGAAACAAGTTTGGAGAAAGAGACAATGTTTATCCTTACTATGTACAATATACTGATATATTTCATTCTATTTTTTTCTGTTCTACATATTTTAAATGCTGATTTGTAACCTACTAAATTGATTTCACTATCCACTACTGGATTGCCACCCACAATTTGAAAAATGCTATTTTGCTAACACATGCCAAGCATGTGTTGGGCATTGTCTTATGGTCAGGCATAGTAGACATGAGGCAGGCATTTAGGAAACTAATACTAAACATATATTCAATAGTTTGCTCAGGATATCCCAGCAGGTTAAGTGAACAAGAATAAATGTGCTTCTGGCTGCAAAACCCATGCTTCTTTTTGTCTTTCTCCTTTTTTTTTTTTTTGAGACGGAGTCTTGCTCTCTGTCGCCCAGGCTGAAGTGCAGTGGCACAGTCTTGGCTCTCTGCAACCTCTGTCTCTTGGGTTCAAGCCATTCTCCTGCCTCAGCCTCCCAAGTAGCTGGGACTACAGGCACGAGCTGCCACGCACAGCTAATTTTTATATTTTTAGAAGAGACGGGGTTTTGCCATATTGGCCAGGGTGGACTCGAACTCTTGACCTCAGGTGATCTGCCCACCTTGCCCTCCCAAAGTGCTGGGATTACAAGCGTGAGCCACTGTTCCCGGTTGTTTTTCTTTCTTTTTTAGCCCATGCTTTTTATACTTTACCAGACCACCTCAGTATGATCAGATGCAACTGCAAAAAATGATAACAAAAGATGACATATATAGAGGCTTCCTATGTGTCAAGCACTGTTCTAATTACTTTATATTGACTCTGACTCATTTAATCTTCACAAGAACCTTGTAAAGTAGGTATTATTATTATTATTATTATTATTTTTTTTTTGTTTGAGACGGAGTCTCACGCTGTTGCCCAGGCTGGAGTGCAGTGGCGCGATCTCGGCTCACTGCAAGCTCCGCCTCCCGGGTTCCCGCCATTCTCCTGCCTCAGCCTCCTGAGTAGCTGGGACTACAGGCGCCCGCCACCGCGCCCGGCTAATTTTTTTTTGTATTTTTAGTAGAGACGGGGTTTCACTGTGGTCTCGATCTCCTGACCTTGTGATCCGCCCGCCTCGGCCTCCCAAAGTGCTGGGATTACAGGCTTGAGCCACCGCGCCCGGCCTGTAAAGTAGGTATTATTATCTTCCATTTCTTCAGATAAAGAAACTGCAACATAGCTGGGTTAAGATTTTCAGATCTCCTTGAAACATATATAAGCGTATATAACGTTAAGATATGCCCCAGATCACCCAGATAATGTCTCTCCTCTAAAATCTTCTGATGGTTTTTCGTGCACACAGAATAAAATCTAAACTCCTTAACAAGACTCTCCATGATCTGAAATTCACATCTTGTAATGCCTGCCCCTCACCTGCAAAAGCCTATGGTTCAGCCAGACTTTTTCCCCAGTCTTCGAACACACTGTTCTTGTCCCCTCAAATCTTCATGCCTTAGACCAATTCCTTGGCTTTTTCCCACCTAGTTTTCTGGTCCAACTTCTACCTATTCTTTAACATTCAGTTCAAATGTCACTTTTTTTTTTTTTTTGAGACAGAATCTCGCTTTGTCATCCAGGCTGGAGTACAGTGGTGCTATCTTAGCTCACTGTAACCTCTGCCTCCCGGGTTCAAGCGATTCTCCTGCCTCAGCCTCCGGAGCAGCTGGGATTACAGGCGCCCACCACCACGCCTGGCTAATTTTTGTATTTTTAGTAGAGACGGGGTTTCACCATGGTCTCGAGCTCTGACCTCAGGTGATCCGCCCACTTTAGCCTCCCAAAGTGTTGGGATTACAGGCGTGATCCACCGCGCCCGGCCTCAAATGTCACTTTCTCAGCAAACCTTTTCCTGGTGTCTTCCCTGCTTTCTGGTGTTCCTGGTGTATCCTGCCTGTTCCACAGTGGTCAATGGACTTGTGCTTACCCTAAGATCTCTCGCTACACTGTAACCATTACTTTCCATTTCTGCCTTCACACCTACCTCCAGGACTGGATTAGGGGAACTGTGTCTTTCCCCTGGGGTCCATCATATTCATTCAATGGTTATGGTATACCTAGAGCTGTTTCAAGTATTCGGCATACATCTGTGAACCAAACAGGAAATCAACCCTGCCCTCGGGAAGGCTCATCACCGAGCCTACTGATGAAGGAACAAATGAGATGAAAAGAAAATAGCATAAATGGAATTCACCTGAAAATATGCCACTCTAAAGGGAAACTGTTGACAGGTAGGGAAAGTAGGATGCCCCATGGACAAAGAGTCAACTCTGTCTTTATGACAGGCCAACTCAGCGGATGCCCACCACGCTTGGCTCCAATTCAAAGAGCCACCATCTTTGGTCCCCACCTCAGTGGGTTGCCTTGTGGCCCAACGTCTCCGTGTCTTCATACCTAAACTCGGAGCGGGGCGCCAGGTAAAGATGAGTATTATGGTCCGAGAAGCGAACTTCCAAGTCACCTTCGCCCAGTCGCACCCAAGACATGCCCCTCCCACCTTCTGGGGGAACCAAGATGGCTCCCGGGGAGCCGTGGGCGAGGCCCCTAGAACTCACCTACTTTGAGTCCCCGCGCGCGCCACCAGTAACGGTCGCGACCCGGGTGGAGCGAGTGCGTGTGCCGAAAAGAGCCGATTTGCTGATTGGCTGCTGCCGCTGTCTTTCACAGCTGCAGCCAGTCGAGCAGAGGCACACCCAAATCCCCACCCCCTCCTCCCCGCCCCCTTACAGCTCAAATGGGAGGTGTCTACCAGGCTGCTGAGATCAGTTAATAAGACGGTAATTGAAGGCCGCGGTGTGCCAACAGAATAATGCACGTCGATTGGGCAGCTCCAAGGGACAACCCACTACCGCTTGCCCGCCCACCACCCACTTCCCGCGCAGATTTCCAAACCGCGACCAGAGAGTCTGGCGCCAGCTGCCGGCGATGGATAGAGGGGCTCTGCCATAGACGTCCGACGTGTCCGGTACGGCCAGAGCGCCTTTCCTCGGTCCTCCCAGACATGGTGTCCGCTGACTCACGAGAAATGAAAGTGGGTTGCAGTCGTGGCTGGGGGCTGCAGTTTGGAGTCAGCCCGTAGGCGTGGCATTTCACTCCTTGTTGCAGTGGAATTTCATTTCCTTTTGATTTGGTTTGTAGTAGAAGTCATATTATTTCTTCCCGGGAATACATCTCTGACGGACATTTTGAGGTCATTTTCATAAATCCAAGATCCTAAAGATCTGTAGTCGAACAGAGAAAACTGGCTTGCACTCTGTCTTAAAGGCTGTCCCCACCTTTCGAGGGGCGAGGGAAGGATGATAAAATCATTTATTTTTATTTTTTAATTAATTAATTTATTTATTTTGAGATGGAGTTTAGCTCTTGTTGCCTAGGCTGGAGTGCAGTGCCGCGATCTCGACTCACAGCAACCGCCGCCTCCCGGGTTCAAGCGATTCTCCCTGCCTCAGCCTCCCAAGTAACTGGGGTTACAGGCATGCGCCACCACACCCAGCTAATTTGTATTTTTAGTAGAGACCGGGTTTCTCCATTTGGTCAGGCTGGTCTCGAACTCCTGACCTCAGGTGATCCGCCCGCCTGGGCCTCTCAAAGTGGTGGGATTACAGGCGAAAGCCACCGCGATCGGCCATTTATTTATTCTTTTTTGAGACGGAGTCTCGCTCTTGTTGTCCAGGCTGGAGTGCAATGGCGCGATCTCAGCTCACCGCAATCTCCACCTTCTGGGTTCAAGGAATTCTCCTGTCTCAGCCTCCCTAGTAGCTGATATTACAGGCATGCGCTACCACGACCGGCTAATTTTGTATTTTTAGTAGAGTCGGGGTTTCTCCATGTTGGTCAGGCTGGTCTAGAACTCCCAACCTCAGGTGATCCTCCCACCTGGGCTTCCCAATGTGCTGGGATTACAGGCGTGAGCCACCGCACCCGGCCCATTTTATTATCTCACAATAAGACATGAAGAAAATGGTAACTATAACACTTGCATAATTCATAAAGTCCTTTCTGTTGGTTATCTCAATTCTGTCCACAACAGTCAAATAAGCAGATTTTACAAACAAGGAGTTGAAGCCCTGCAAAGTAAAAGGATTTTCCTAGGATCCTACAGCTAATATAGAGACAAATTGAAACAAGTTATCTGATTGTGTATTTTGAGTTATTTCCACTCCCACAAAATGACTGTTTTCATTTCCCTAAAACATAGAGCATTATATTTTAAGTGGGAAGAGAGGGCTTACACAAGTTGATGTTCCCTTATTTAGAAGGCAACTTAGAAATACATTGATCTGCCCGCCGCGGTGGCTCACGCCTGTAATTCCAGCTCTTTGGGAGGCTAAGACGGGCGAATCACGAGGTCAGGGGATTGAGGCCATCCTGGCTAACATGGCGAAACCCTGTCTGTACCAAAAATACAATATATATATATATATAGATAGATATAGATATATATATATAGATATATAGATCTGTGTGTAATCGAATGTGAATGAACAATGATGTTGACTTGATACTACATTTCTGAGTGGCCAGACTGCAACATCCTGGAGGACAGGGAACTAATTATTAATCATTTTGTAACCATAGTTCCTAATTTGGTGGATACATAGTAACTATCAAATAAGTGAATAAATCTCTGGGAAGAAGCTGGTGGACTCTGTCTTGAGCCCATCCAATTTTCCCC
The DNA here is from genome assembly GCF_049350105.2 of Macaca mulatta. Taxonomy (NCBI): domain Eukaryota; kingdom Metazoa; phylum Chordata; class Mammalia; order Primates; family Cercopithecidae; genus Macaca; species Macaca mulatta. Next base: position 152,326,407 of record NC_133409.1, on the reverse strand, counting down.
CATCAATTTCCCCTCTCTCCTTTTTCAATACTGGGTATCTTGCAGAGTTGCAATGGCGGCCACCTGGTCAGTGAAATAAGCGAATTGAAAAACCACTGACTTCATTAACATGTCTAAAAAGGTAGGCTGAAAAAACTGAAAATCTATCAGGCATCTCATTCCATAGTTCCCTGTTTGACAAGAAGATCAAGGTGTCTTCAAAGTCTGCCCTAAGGCCCAGATCTCCTACGTGGATGGAGACTTCTAGTTTCACAAATCCCCGATGTCGGTTTCTCTAAACTATTTTATTCTTTGAACATACTCTCCAGACAACATCTCTATCCTGAAAAGCCCTTGCTGCAATTTTGTTTCTCTTTCAAAACAATGACTCGAAAATTTCCAAGGAAATAGCAAGAGGGCGATTCCCTTCTTGAAGTATTTGAGAGAGCAGAAGCTTACTTAAGTTCATGACTTGGGTCACCAAAGGCCAGAGGTAGCAGAGCACGGTGCCACACTCCTCCCCATTTTTCGCTGAGCTAAGCAATTCTGTCTTCCCTAGAGGTACTGCAGCTGGGAGCTTTTAGGGCGTACCTCACCACCCAACTTCTGGAACCCCAGACTTCTCAATCCCTGCATCCCCGAGAACTGCTCACTTTTTGTACAAAAACCTCAGGCACAGAGGAAAGGAATCTTGCGCAAGGTCGTTTTTCATTTACAAAACAAAAACCCAACAAAAACCAAACCGGTACCCACCCATTCGTCACTTCATTTTGCACCGTGAACAACAATAGGGGACTACAACTCCCAAAGAGGACTGCGCTCGTCCACTGGCTCAGAGGCCAATGGACGCCTGGTACATGACCGGCATCGACTAATCAGGGCCAGGCTCGATGAGGCTTTGTCTCCCGACCGCGCGCGGGGCCGATTCTCCCGCCTCCCAGCCCCGGCGCACGCGCGCCCCGCCCAGCCTGCCTTCCCTCCGCGCCCTCCCCTCTCCTTTCTCCCTCTCAGAACCTTCCTGCCGCCGCGTTCGCACCTCGCTGCTCCAGCGTCTGGGGCGCGTTCCAACCTTCCAGCCTGCGACCTGCAGAGAAAAAAAATTACTTATTTTCTTGCCCCATACATACCTTGAGGCGAGCAAAAAAAATTAATTTTAACCATGAGGGAAATCGTGCACATCCAGGCCGGTCAGTGTGGCAACCAGATCGGTGCCAAGGTAAGAATTTTACACCTCTTTTATTTCTTTTTAGAAGGAAAAATCCAGGTAAGTTATGAAAAAATGGTTGTGGGGCATTTGCACTCTCCATTCTTAATCAAGCTTTGCCCCTCCCAAGTTTGTTACATTTATATATATAATAACTAGCATTTGCTTTTGGAAAACTGGGAATCATTTTTCTTGGCAGGCACATTTTGGAGAAACTAGTAAAAGGGCTCTTCGGGTTTCGGGGGCGGGAAGACCAAGGACATATGTTACTTAAAAGGGCTTCTAACGGTCCAAGAACCGGGCAGGGAGAGAGATGCGGAAACAGTCGGAGACAAAGCGGGGCGAGGTTTTGCCCATGTGCATCCCGCCCAGCCCCCCCTGCGGGGTTCTTAGGGCCAAACGGGAGCGGGAAGGGGTGAGGCTGTCGGGCGGCTGCAGAGAGCTCCAGTGCAAAGGTCGGGGGGCGATGCGCCAGGGTGGGCTGCGCTGGGCGCTACCATTCACAAAAGATCAGGGACCCCAGCGCGCCCGCGACCCCGGAGGGCCGGTCCTGTAGTTGTTCCGGGGTGGAAGGAGAATAAGAACGGGATTAATTTTTCTTGCTTTCATGGCACCTAAGCGAGACCTCTTTAGGGCGTGAACTGATATGTCGAGAAAATGGGGGTGTGTGGTTTTCTTTAACGAGTCCTTCAGGACTTAATGGGAGAGAAAGAATGCTTTAAATCAAGGGGGAGAAATCTAGCAAAGGAATAAAATTCCGAGGCCAAGGGTTTTTTTTTTTTTTTTTTTTGCGCGCGGTTACAGTGTAGCGGGGGAGGGGCGGGAGGAAGTGCGGGTGCTACGTTGTAGCAGAAGGGCGGGGCCCTGCGGGGCGGGGCCAGGGCGCCGCTGGCGCGCGGGGACAATGCGGCGTTGCCCGCCGGGAGGGGCGCGCTACCCTGGGCCCCGCCCCTCGCGCGGAATTCTTGCCCCTGGCCCCGCCCACGTGCGAAGTCCTTTGTCGGCGGCTCGACCTGCGCGTGCGCCGCAGTCACGTGGAGGGTGGGGGGTGGTCGACTGCGGCAGCAGCTCTTCTAGTGCCCCGAGCCTTTTGTGCGCCGCGCGGTGGGGCGGTGCCCAGCTCGGGGGAAGAACAGCGGCGCTTATCCAAGTATGGTCGACCTCCATCCGCCCACCGAGCACTTGGGACCCGCTGCACATAATCCCGAGCCGGGAAAGCTGTGGCTTTCCCGGGGGAGCGAGTGTCTAGGGGAAGGGTGTGGCAGGCACACGGGATGCCAGGCCCTAGAACAACGGCCTGAGCGCGTGTGGGATTAAAATGGGAGATGTGGGGCTGAGGCGGGCTAATTGGGATCGCTCCCGCTCAGGGGTTTGAGACCATCCTGGGCAACAAAGCGAGACCCCTCCCCCCGGCCACATCTCTTCAAAAAAAAAAAAAAAAAAATTAACTGGGTGTGGTGGCGCGCGTCTGTGGTCCCAGCTATTCGAGAGGCTGAGATGGGAGGATCGGTTGAGCCTGGGAGTTTCAGGCTGTAGTGATCCGTGATTGCACCACTGCACTGCAGGCTGGGCAACAGAGGAAGACCCTGTCTTAAAAATTAAAAGAAGCTGGGCGCGGTGGCTCACGCCTGTAATCCCAGCACTTTAGGAGGCCGAGGTGGGCGGATCAAGAGATCTAGACCATCCTGGTCAACATGGTGAAACCCGTCTCTACTAAAAATACAAAAAATTAGCTGGGCGTGGTGGCGCGCGCCTGTAGTCCCAGCTACTCCGGAGGCTGAGGCAGGAGAATCGCTTGAACCCGGGAAGCAGAGGTTGCAGTGAGCCGAGATAGCGCCATTGCACTCCAGCCTGGCGACAGAGCGAGACTCCGTCTCAAAAAAAAAAAAGAAAAAAGTTAAGAAAAAGATGAAATAAAATGGTAGTTGGGGACGTAGTTGACTGGGACTTGACTTGTGGTCTCGTTGCTCCTGCCCGGCAGTTCTGGGAGGTGATCAGTGATGAACATGGCATCGACCCCACCGGCACCTACCACGGGGACAGCGACCTGCAGCTGGACCGCATCTCCGTGTACTACAATGAAGCCACAGGTAAGGGCAAGAGCCCGGGCAGCTCAGGTTCCCCTTCCCTGTCTCCCACTTCTCTGGGGTCTCTTTCCATTCCTGGCACGCCTTATCCCCTTTCGGTGAATCTATCATTTTCTCCCTTTTGTGAACCACCGTCGGGGCCAAAGACGTCTGCTGCCACCTGGTGGCAGGACCTGGAACAAGTCTTGGGTCCCTGCTGTCTTCCATTCCCAGTGTATCTATAAACCTTTCCCTCTGCCAGATCTCACAGCTCTTAACTTTATTCTTTGTAGGTGGCAAATATGTTCCTCGTGCCATCCTGGTGGATCTAGAACCTGGGACCATGGACTCTGTTCGCTCAGGTCCTTTTGGCCAGATCTTTAGACCAGACAACTTTGTATTTGGTAAGTTATACAGATGATATTAGCAGATGATATACTATCGTGTTCAACTTATTTGGGTGCAAGGACACAGCAAAAGTTAGGAGATGATTGTTGTACTGGAGTGCTAAGAACTGTATTCTGAAATCTAATGGAGGGTAGAGGTAGGGTAGAGGTAGTGCCTGCTGTTGCTGGTACATTATGGGGCAGTGGGGGGAGAATACATCACAGTGAAGGAGAAAGAAGATACATCCAAGGGAATTATTTCTAAAGTTGAAAGATGGAAACATCATGTATCTTCCATACCCTGTTAATTGAGCTTTTCTCCTGACTGCATTCCAGGTCAGTCTGGGGCAGGTAACAACTGGGCCAAAGGCCACTACACAGAGGGGGCCGAGCTGGTTGATTCTGTCCTGGATGTGGTACGGAAGGAGGCAGAGAGCTGTGACTGCCTGCAGGGCTTCCAGCTGACCCACTCACTGGGTGGAGGCACAGGCTCTGGAATGGGCACTCTCCTTATCAGCAAGATCCGAGAAGAGTACCCTGATCGCATCATGAACACCTTCAGTGTGGTTCCTTCACCCAAAGTATCTGACACCGTGGTTGAGCCCTACAATGCCACCCTCTCCGTCCATCAGTTGGTAGAGAACACTGATGAGACCTATTGCATTGACAACGAGGCCCTCTATGATATCTGCTTCCGTACTCTGAAGCTGACCACACCAACCTACGGGGATCTGAACCACCTCGTCTCAGCCACCATGAGCGGTGTCACCACCTGCCTCCGCTTCCCTGGCCAGCTCAATGCTGACCTCCGCAAATTGGCAGTCAACATGGTCCCCTTCCCACGCCTCCATTTCTTTATGCCTGGCTTTGCCCCTCTCACCAGCCGTGGAAGCCAGCAATATCGAGCTCTTACAGTGCCAGAACTCACCCAGCAGGTCTTCGATGCCAAGAACATGATGGCTGCCTGTGACCCCCGCCACGGCCGATACCTCACCGTGGCTGCTGTCTTCCGTGGTCGGATGTCCATGAAGGAGGTCGATGAGCAGATGCTTAACGTGCAGAACAAAAACAGCAGCTACTTTGTGGAATGGATCCCCAACAACGTCAAGACAGCTGTCTGTGACATCCCACCTCGTGGCCTCAAGATGGCAGTCACCTTCATCGGCAACAGCACGGCCATCCAGGAGCTCTTCAAGCGCATCTCGGAGCAGTTCACTGCCATGTTCCGCCGGAAGGCCTTCCTCCACTGGTACACAGGCGAGGGCATGGACGAGATGGAGTTCACTGAGGCTGAGAGCAACATGAACGACCTCGTCTCTGAGTATCAGCAGTACCAGGATGCCACCGCAGAAGAGGAGGAGGATTTCGGTGAGGAGGCCGAAGAGGAGGCCTAAGGCAGAGCCCCCATCACCTCAGGCTTCTCAGTTCCCTTAGCCGTCTTACTCAACTGCCCCTTTCCTCTCCCTCAGAATTTGTGTTTGCTGCCTCTATCTTGTTTTTTGTTTTTTCTTCTGGGGGGGGGGGTCTAGAACAGTGCCTAGCACATAGTAGGCACTCAATAAATACTTGTTTGTTGAATGTCTCCTCTCTCTTTCCACTCTGGGAAACCTAGGTTTCTGCCATTCTGGTGACCCTGTATTTCCTTCTGGTGCCCATTCCTTCCATCTGTCCAGTTAATATTTCCCTCTTAAAAATCTCCAAGACGCTGGGTCTCATCCAGATCCCATTTAGAACCAACCAGGTGCTGAAAACCCATGTAGATAATGGCCACCATCCTAAGCCCAAAGTAGAAAGTGGTAGAAGGTAGTGGGTAGAAGTCACTATATAAGGGAGGGGATGGGATTTTCCATTCTAAGTTTTGGAGAGGGAAATCCAGGCTATTAAAGTCACTAATTTCCAAGTATGTCCATTTACCATCTCAGCTTCAAGGGAGGTGTCAGCAGTATTATCTCCACTTTCAATCTCCCTCCAAGCTCTACTCTTTGGAGGGGTCTGACCCACTCTGTCAAGTGGAATCCTTCCCTTTCCAACTCTACCTCCCTCATTCGAACTCCTTTCCCCTGATCAGAGAAAGGCATCAAGGGGGCGGGGGCGGGGGCAGGGCCGGGGGGAAAGAGACCAGCCTTGGTCCCTAAGCCTCCAGAAACGTCCTCTGAATCCCCATCTTTTCTTATCCCCCAAAAAGAACAAGCATCCCTGACTGGAATGGTGTATACTGCCACATCAGTGTTTGAGTCAATCCCCAGAGGAGAGGGGAACCCTCCATCTTTTTTTGCAACATCTCATTTCTTCATTTTGCTGTTGCTTCCCCCCACACACACTTAGTTTTGTTCTTTCCTACATTTGAGATTTCTATTTTGTGTTGAACTTGCTGCTTTTTTTCATATTGAAAAGATGACATCGCCCCAAGAGCCAAAAATAAATGGGAATTGAAAAAAGCTACGAGATGTGTGCTTATTTAGGGAAACACTGCTGATGGAGGCCTGGGGCCTGAGTTCAGGTGCACTGCTCTCCTTAAATTGACACTTCACAATATTAAGTTCCTGTCCCATCTATGGGTTCTGCATCCATGGATTCAACCAACTGGATATTGGGAAAATAGTTGTACTGGACATATATAGACTTCTCATTATTCCCTAAACAATAATAGTATAAACTATTTACATAATATTTGCATTAGATTAGGTATTACAAGTAATGTAGAGATGATTTAAAGTACACAGGTTATATGCAAATACTACATTTTATATGAGGGACTTGGGCGTCTGCCGATTTGATATTTCAGGGAGGTACTGGTAAGGACACTACTGAATAGACCCTCACGTCATTATCTCTGGTACCCAAACTGTTCTCAGCACCAGTCAGTCTTTTTAATGGAGTCTGACAGCTCACTGCAGCCTTGATGTCCTGGGCTCGGGCAATCCTCATTCTCCCAAGCAGCAGGACTGTAGGTATGAGCCAGGTGAGCCAATGCACCAGGTCCACCAATGAGTCTTAACTGGGGAAGGCATAGGCTTAGATACAGGATCCAGGGCTGGAAAATGGAAGCTGAGAAGAATGACAAGTCATGCGTAACTGGTTTCCAGACCAGCATCCACATCCTCTGGAAACTTGCAGAAATAAATGGAAGTTTTTTGTCCCACCCAGATGTACTGAACCAGAAATGGTTGAACTGGCCTTGGCCACTCAGCCCAGGATTCCTTTGGGTTATGTGTACCCACGGCCGTTTCTTGTGATCCTATAGGCTTAGTCAACCTGTGACACCAAGATAACTAGTGAAGCCCTGGTATGGTGGCTCCCACCTGTAATCCCAGCACTGGGGGGCCGAGGCAGGAGAATGGCTTGAGCCCAGGAGTTCCGCACCAGCCTGGGCAACAGTGAACCATCTAACCAAAAAAAAAAAAAAAAAAAGCTGGGCATGGTGGCGCATGCGTGTAGTCCCATCTACCGGGGTAGGGGGTGGTGGTTGTTGGCCAGGGTGGGGGTTGGGTGGGAGGGTGAGGCTGCAATGAGCCCTGACCGTACCCCTGCACCCCAGCCTGGGTGACAGCAAGACCTTGTCTTTTTTTTTTTTGAGATGGAGTCTTGCCTTGTTGCCCGGGGGGAGCGCATTGGCGCGATGTTGGCTCACTAAACTTCTGCCTCCGGGGTTCCAGGAATTCTCCTGCCTCAGCTTCCCAAGTAGCTGGGATTACAGGCGCCCGCCATCACGCCAGGTTAATTTTTGTATTTTTAGTAGAGATGGGGTTTCACCACGTTGGCCAGGGCTGGTCAAACTCCTGACTTCAAGTGATCCACCCGTCTCAGCCTCCTAAAGTGCTGGGATTACAAGCATGAGCCACTGTGCCAGGCCCAAAGTGCTCGGATTACAAGCATGAGCCACCACGCCCGGCCCAAGACCTGTGTTTAAAAAAAAAAAGACAGTCGGGAATGCTACCTTACAGTCCCATTCTAAAACAATCTGTACCATCTGCTACCTCATACCTCATACTTTTAAGTTCTCAATGCAAGTCTCAAAGCTACCCTGAAAACAATAATTCCTTTTGCCATATTTTCAGGAATTCTGGGAACTAATACTATTCTCAACAGTCCTTCTATTTTAGCATGCTTTTCTGACTATAATACACTGTTGGGAAAAATTAACTCTAAAACTCTTGACAGTATATAAGTAACTTGCTTTTCTCCCATTCTAGAAAGCCTATTTTATGCAAAGGAGGAAGCTACATTCTAGCGTTCATTTTCTTTCTAATAGAGCCAGGATCTTGCTTTGTCACCCAGGCTGGAGTGCAGTGGTACGATCACGGCTCACTACAGCCTCAGACTCCTGAGCTCAAGTGATCCTCCCACCTCAGCCTCCCAAGTAGCTAGGACTACAGGCAAGAGTCACCACACCTGACTCTAGCATTCATTTTTTTTTTTTTTCAAACAGTCTCACTCTGTTGCTTAGGTTAGAGTGCAGTGGTGTGATCTTGGTTCACTGCAACCTCCACTTCCCAGGTTCAAGTGGTTCTCCTGTCTCAGTCTCCCAAGTAGCTGGGACTACAGGCACGTGCCACCCTACCTGGCTAATTTTTGTATTTTTGGTAGAGACAAGGTTTCGCCATGTTGGCCAGGCTGGTCTCAAACTCCTGACCTCAGATGATCTGTCTGCCTTGGGCTCCCAAAGTCCTGGGATTACAGATGTGAGCCACCATGCCGGGCCAAGCATTCATTTCCAGTTGCTTCTGTTTTATTAATTGTTGATAAGTATCAGTACTTACTTATAGCAATTTATTTGGGTAGCAAAGTTGAAAACCTCCAGCACATCCTTCAGTCTTGGTCAGGAAAGTATTCTAGACAACAGGCTCCAACAGTCTGATTTAATTAGGAATTAAATAAGTTGAGATGGGGTGGAGTGGGATCATCAGAAGGCTGACATGGGACCACTGGAGTTGGCAATCATAGCAGTGTGAGGTTGGCAAGGGGAGCAACCCCCTTCAAGACAAGGCACAAACTATTTGGCAAGGAGAGATGAGGGGTGGGACCTCACTGTCAATGGACATGCTCAGGGAGGCCAGTGGATTACATGCAACAGGAGGATCATTCAGGCAACTTCAGCTATGAGGCTGGGCATCTGTGAGGGCTGAAGGCTCAAGCTGTTCGCAAAGGCTTGTGATTCACCTGGCAAAAAGACAACAGCAGGTGACACTTGGGAACATTTGGGAGGTTGAGGCCCCTGCTCTCCTGGGCCCCCATTTAGATGAATGGGCTATAGGGAGAACACACACGGCCAGGAGTCTTCTTTCTGGTGCCTTACCTCATCCTGTTTCCCTAAACAAAGACATCAGGATCCACATACAATAAATCACTCAAGAGAAGAGAAGGGGCAGAGCCTTGTTTGCACTCTCCTTAGCTATGAATATTCCACTGCAGGCCTCCAGGAGGCTCCAAGGAACCCAGTTTGAAGGTCATCGGTATGATCCAGGGCTTTTATTTACATATGCTTTTTTTTTTTTTTTTTTTTTTTGAGATGGAATCTCAGTCTGTTACCCAGGCTGGAGTGCAGTGGTGCAATCTTGGCTTACTGCAACCTCCGCCTCCTGAGTTCAAGTGATTCTCTTTCCTCAGCCTCCCGAGTAGCTGGGATTACAGGTATGCGCCACCATACCCGGCTAATTTTTGTATTTTTGATAGAGATGGGGTTTCACCATGTTGGCCAGGCTGATCTCAAACTTCTGACCTCAGCTGATCCATCCACCTTGGCCTCCCAAGGTTATGGGATTATAAGCATGAGCCACAGCGCCCAGTCCAAATATGCATTTCTTTCTCTCTCTTTTTTTTTTTTTGAGATGGAGTCTCGCTCTGTCACCCAGGCTGGAGTGCAGTGGCGCAATCTTGGCTCACTGCAAGCTCTGCCTCCCAGGTTCTCACCATTCTCCTGCCTCAGCCTCCCCAGCGGCTGGGACTATAGGCGCACAACGCCATGCCTGGCTGTTTTGTATTTTTAATACAGACAGGGTTTCACCATGTTAGCCAGGATGGTCTCCATCTCCTGACCTCATGATCCGCCTGCCTCAGCCTCCCAAAGTGCTGGGATTACAGGCGTGAGCCACCGTGCCTGGCTTCTTTTTTTCTTTTTTGAGATAGAGTCTTGCTCTGTCACCCAGGCTGGAGTGCAGTGGTGCAATCTCAGCTCACTGCAACCTCCGCCTCCTGGGTTCCAGCAATTCTCCTGCCTCAGCCTCCCGAGTAGCTGGGATTACAGGCAGACACCACCAAGCCTGGCAAATTTTTTTTTTTGCATTTTTCGTAAAGATGGGGTTTCATTCGCCATGTTGGCCAGGCTGGTCTCGAACTCCTGACCTCAGGTGATCTGCCTACCTCGGCCTCCCAAAGTGCTGGGATTACAGGCATGAGCCACTGCACCCGGCACCATTTCTTTACCATACACATAATGCTTACTATACACCAGGCACTATTCTAAACACTGCAAATATTTGCTCGAGCCCCTCAACAATTCAACAGGGTAGTTTCTAATTATTAACCCAATTTTAAGGTGAGGAAACAGGTATAGAGAGGTTGATTACTTGTCCAAGATCACAGCTAGCAGGCATTGTAGCTAGGATTAACAAAACAGTGGTTCCAGAGCCTGTTTGCTGACCTCGACCATGATCTACAGGTGAATTAACTGGGGAACCAAGAAAAGCAGTGATATGCCCTGGAATTAATTAACTGTCAATAGGCTGCAACTAGTTCCCTATACTAGTGGGGTGACCACAAGCACAGGTTGCAGAGACAGTTGACCTAGATTTCACTCCAGCTGCACCAGCAGAATGAGTAGGAACATGCTGGAAGTTCAGTTTCTTGACTTTGTAAAACCCTATATACCCTAAGGGTATATAAAACAACTCATTTATGTAGAAGCTTAGCACCGTGTCTGGCACACAGAAAGTGATTAATAAACATCAGTGACTCCCAGGCCTGGATGCTGGCGAAATGCTACGCCTGCTGCGTTATACAACACAGGAACCTAGCAATTCTGCTCCTCAGCTCCAACCTGAGACCTCACCTGGGAGATGCTGACGCCTGTGAGTCTTTCCACACTCTCTGGCAGGCGGGTTAGAATGTCCAGTACTTCCCCAGTCACTTTGGCTGCCCCCATGGTCCCACTGCCGCTGGACACCAGTGTGATCTTATTGGCCGAAGTCAAGGGACCACTGATCTCCTCTGCCACCTGGCAGGAGAGAGATGCCCACTCAGTGCCCATGATCTGACCACACTCCTCATAAAACAACTTACCCTGGGTTTTAAGGTCCTCGTTCCATTGGTCATCCTTCCTTACTTTGGCCACTAATAATTCCCACCCCTAATTTAGGGTCCCCCTAGCCTGGTTCTCCCTAAGCCCCTCATTTCACCCCACCCCTTAGTCCCTGGTTCTATTTCCTCTTTTCTTGGTGCCCACACAACCTCCAGACCTGGGGCAGCTTCTCTAGCAGCATGTCCAGCTGAGCAGCCTCTTGGTACAGCTGGAAGGCTTCTGCCTTCTTGGCCATCTGCTCAGCCTCGGCTCTGGCTCGGGCCCCTATGGCAAAGGCCTCAGCTTCCCCACGCATCTGAGGGTTAAGGATGCTTGTGAGATTGACGGAAATCATTAAGAACAAGAAATCCCAGCTCAAGCAGCAACCCCCACCCTCTCCACAAGCCAGCAGGAGCTGCATCTTAACTCACCCGCACCGACTCAGCTTCTGCCTCCGCCTGCATAATTAGTTGGGACCTGTGGACAGAAGGAAAGTGGAGGGTGCAGCCCAGGGACTCAGTGTTGCAAAGGCAGAGGTTCCTGAAACCTAAAATCCATAGCAGTCCAGGTGGTGAAGGCTTCAGCCCTCCATCTTGGGGTGCCTAGGTGGCAAGTGGGCTAGGAAGGGTCAGGAAGGGGACATTTACTTCTCTGCCTCGGCTAGGCGCTCCAGCTTGTAGCGCTCAGCTTCTGCTGGCTTCCGCACACGGGCCTCCAGCTCTTTCTCCCGCCGGGCGATCTCCTGCTCCTGCACTGCCACCTGCTGGGCCCGCTCCACCACCTGCACCTGCACCCGCTGCTCCTCAATCTGCTGCTTAGTCTTGGCCACCTGGGTAGGAGGGGCGCTCTGAGTCAGAAGTGAAGAGGAAGTGCCCCGGAACCAGAGCTCCAGAGTGGGATATAAAAATAGGAGCTGGTGGCCGGGCGCGGTGGCTCACGCCTGTAATCCTAACACTTTGGGAGGCCAAGGAGGGTGGATTGCCTGAGTTCAGGAGCTCAAGACCAGCCTGGTCAACATGGTGAAACCCTGTCTCTACTAAAATACAAAAAATTAGCCAGGTGTGGTGGCACACACCTGTAGTCCCAGCTACCTGGGAGGCTGAGGCAGGAGAGTTGCTTGAACCTAGGAGGTGAAGGTTGCAGTGAGCCGGGATTACGCCACTGCACTTCACCCCGGGCAACAGAGTAAGACTCCATCTCCAGCCCGGCGCGGTGGCTCACGCCTGTAATCCCAGCACTTTGGGAGGCCGAGGCGGGCAGATCACGAGGTCAGGAGATCGAGATCACAGTGAAACCCCGTCTCTACTAAAAATACAAAAAATAGCCGGGCGCGGTGGTGGGCGCCTGTAGTCCCAGCTACTCGGGAGGCTGAGCCAGGAGAATGGCGTGAACTCGGGAGGTGGAGCTTGCAGTGAGCCGAGATCGCGCCACTGCACTCCAGCCTGGGCGGCAGAACTAGACTCAAAATAAATAAATAAATAAAAAAAGACTCCATCTCCCAAAAAAAAAAAAAATAGGAGCAGGTACATGAAGGTGGGTCCCCTCCTGCTTGGCCAGCCCAGTGGAGTCCAGTGTTCCTCTGATGAGCTCCTGTTTAATCTATTTTTCCCACCTGTGCCCCCTTCTAGAGTATAAATACCTGGAGGGCACTGAGCACATGGTGGCCTTCTGTTATCTCCAGTCTTGCTCAAATCCCCCCACTGTTGCTAGAATAACCTTAGTGCTAGCCTAGGCTACTGCAATAGCTGACTTATTTTTTGTGGGGGTGGGGACACGTGATCTTTTTTGTCTTTTGCATATGGTGCAGATTTAACAGGAAAAAAAAGTAAACCACGAGAAAGCTTCTTCCTACATTCTCCAAACCACGTGGGTCCCTTTCCCAGAAGTAGCCACCCAGACCAGCTTCTTGTGTATCCTTCCAGGGATACTCTGAACATCTACAAGAATGTGTGTATTCATAGAATTCCTCTTATTTAAGCAGATTTATTTATTTTCTTTTTTTTTTCTTTTAGGTAGAGTTTCGCTCTATTGCCCAGGCTGGAGTGCAGCGGCGTGATCTTGGCTCAGTGCAACCTCCACCTCCCAGGTTCAAGCTATTCTTTTGCCTCAGCTTCCCAAGCAGCTGGGACTACAGGCATATGCTACCACGTCTGGCTAATTTTTGTATTTTTTTTTAGTAGAGGCAGGGTTTCACCATGTTGGCTAGGCTGATCTTGAACTCCTGATCTCAAGTGATCCATCCACCTCAGTTTCTCAAAATGCTGGGATTTTGGGAGGCTGAGGTGGGAAGGATCCTTTGAGCCCAGGAATTTGAAAACAGCCTAGGCAACATGGTGAAATTCCATCTCTACAAAACATACAAAAATTAGCCAGGTGTGGTGGCATATGCTTGTAGACCCAGCTACTCGGGAAGCTGAGGTGGGAGTATCGCTTGAGCCTCGTAGTTGAAGCTATAGTGAGCTGAGATTGTACCGCTGCGCTCTATCTAGCCTGGTGGACAGAGTAAGACTCAGTCTCAAAGAGGAGGAGAGGAGAGAAGAGAGAAGGAAAGAGAGGAAGAAAGACTAGTCAAGTGCAGTAGTGAGAAGTAGGTAAAGAGCAGAACAAGGAGTTCAATCTGTAACTGACTGAACAATCAATTGAGATAACTCACTACCTTTGGACCAGCCTCTGTCTTTATCTTAAAAAAAATCATTTTGGCTTTAGTGAGGTTTTAGGAGAGAGTAAAATTAGCTACATTCGTTTAATCCATCATCTCTGAAAAAGAGCCCAACTCATCTCTTACTTCCTTTTTTTTTTTTTTTTGAGACAGAGTCTTGCTCTGTCACCCAGGCTGGAGTGCAGTGGTGTTATCTCGGCTCACTGCAAGCTCCGTCTCCCGGATTTATGCCATTCTCTTGCCTCAGCCTCCCGAGTAGCTGGGACTACAGGCGCCCGCCACCACACCTGGCTAATTTTTTGTATTTTTAGTAGAGATGGGGTTTCACCGTGTTAGCCAGGATGGTCTCGATCTCCTGACCTCGTGATCTGCCCGCCTCGGCCTCCCAAAGTGTTGGGATTACAGGCGTGAACCATCGCGCCTGGCCTTGCTTCCTCTCTTCATACAGTCCATTCTCCACAAGGCAACCAGACTGATCCCTATACAAATATAAATAAGACCATGGCACCTTTCTGATTGAGGTTCTCCAATAGCTTTCCACTGTGCTTTCAATTCTCTTCTATGTCTCCATCATGACCACACAAACCCTTTGTGATCTGGCCGTCAGCCTTTCCTCCTCATTCACAGCACACCAGCCTCCTCAGATCAGAAACCTCCTTTCTGTCTCCACCTCATGGCCTTTGCACTTACTGGTCCTCCTGCCTAGCCACTAGCCCTATCTATCTATCTACCTTAGACAGAGTCTCGATCGATTTATCTATCTATCTTAGAAGGAGTCTCGCTTGTCACCCAGGCTGGAGTGCAGTGGCGCGATCTCACTCCCACCTTCTGGGTTCAAGTGATTCTCATGCCTCAGCCTCCCGAGTGTCTGGAATTACAAGCTCACACCACCACACCCGGCTACTATTTTTTGTATTTTTGGTAGAGATAGGGTTTTACCATGTTGGCCAGGCTGGTCTCAAACTCCTGGCCTCAAGTGATCTTCCTGTGTCGGCCTCTCCAAGTATTGAGATTACAGGCATGAACCACCGCGCCCAGCCACATATGACTACTTAAAAAGTACAGGCTAGAATGTTCTTGGCCCAGAACTCTGTTCCTTCTTATCTACAGGTCTGATCTCAAACACCACTTCCTCATAGAAACTTTCTTTTTTTTTCTTTTTTTTTTTTTGAGACGGAGTTTCGCTCTGTAGCCCAGGCTGGAGTAGAGTGGTCAGATCTCAGCTCACTGCAAGCTCCGCCTCCCGGGTTTACGGCATTCTCCTGCCTCAGCCTCCCGAGTAGCTGGGACTATAGGCGCTCGCCATCTTGCCTGGCTAGTTTTTTTGTATTTTTTAGTAGAGACGGGGTTTCACCGTGTTAGCCAGGATGGTCTCGATCTCCTGACCTCGTGATCCCCCCGTCTCGGCCTCCCAAAGTGCCGGGATTACAGGCTTGAGCCACCGCACCTGGCCTTTAGAAACTTTCTCTGACCACCCGCTAACCTAATAACTCCCCTCCCACAGTTTTTCACATCACCCTGTTTATTTCCTTCACAGCACGTAAACAAGAATTATAGCCTGGGAAGGTCATTTACTTGCTTACTAGCTGTTTCCTGTGTCATAATGTAAGCTGCATAAGGGCAGGAATCTTTTCTGTCTCATTCGTATTTACAGCCTCACCTCCAAAATGATGTCTAGCACACAGGAGGCACTTAACAGATATTTGTTGAATAAATCCTTTCCTGAACACCTAGCACAGTGCCTGGTGCGTAAGAAGAAACTGATAAAAGTTGAAAAGAGCCCAACCAGCCCAATCTCTTAATCTGCAGACAAGTAAGGTCATGTTTAGAAGGTTAAGAACCTTATCCATAGCTTTACTGCAAGCTAGCAGTTTCCATTATGGTAATCCTTTTCAAACTCAAACTCCAATGTGCATACAAATCACCTAGGAATTCACCTCAAGATTTTGTTAAAATGCAGGTTCTGATTCAGTTGATGAGGGCCAGGGCCTGCAATTTTGTATTTCGAACAAGCTTTGCAATGATGCTGTAGCTGCTGCTAGGTAGAACACAGTTTGAGTTGCCAAGCTCTATGCCATGCTCAACCTGTCAAGTCACCCAGGAATTTAACATAATAACAAAAGATGTTTTGTACCTTCATAATGCTTTCAGCCTGTACCAACTCTTGGCAAAAACAAAATGCATAACATTGCTATCCTTTGGGTAAAGGTCTCAAAGTACAGTTGACTTTCATTATTCTTGGTAGTTCTGTTCTATGAAGTAGTCATGAATGCTGAATTAGTACCTAATTTGTTCCTAGAAGAAATACAGGGCTAGGTTTCTGTGAGCCTCTGGTCACAACATTTTCATCAACCGATCAATATAAAGCCTTGCTTTATATGTGTTTCTGTTTAAAGACACCTTATGTAAACTATATTATTGATTCATTAACACTGAACTCACAGCTAACAGCACTACAACTCCTGCATGAACGAAGCTTACCTAACACATGTATTTCTTCCATAAGGCACATCATAGCCTGCTTGCACTACAGGACACCAGACAGCACTCCAGTACTGATGCTTGGGGGCCATTTTAAAGAGCGAAATCACCAAGAAAAAGCACAAAAACGCAAAAAACATGGCAGTAAATATACTGCGAAAATAACATGGCTTATGATATGAGAGCTGAAACAAGGCGGCAGAGCATCTCCTTGCTGAACCTCACCTGGGCACTGCACATCAGGTGGCTCAGCTATCTCACCACTCTGTGCGTGTCTGCAAATGATTCTGAAAGTGCAGCGACTTTACTGGTAACCTTTTGAGGTTACCAACACATTTTAGTGAATAGGCAAATTCTCAGATACAAATAATGAAGAATGAAGATCAACTATATCTCCTGGCAATATCAAGGGCTGCCCATATCTCACTTTGCAGGATTCAATGTCCAAGTCCATGTTTTCCTTCTTCATACCCTTTTTTGATTAACCAGGGCTGCTGTTAGCCCACAGCATGCCTCTGTGCAAATTAGAAATTCCTCTGTGTAGATGCAGACCCATGTCAGCACTGCTTGATTAGAGGGGCATGGGCCGGATCTGAGCTCGGATCCATTTTCTCAGTCAGATACCCTTGCACAGACACAGTCTGCTCCAAACATATGACCAGCTTTACTGATCATATCCCTTCTTGAATTTTTTTTTTTTTTTTGAGATGGAGTCTCACTCTGTCACCAGGCTGGAGTGCAATGGCATGGTCTTAGCTCACTGCAACCTCCGTCTCCTGGGTTCAAGCAATTCTCCAGCCTCAGCCTCCCAAGCAGCTGGGACTACAGGTACGTGCCACCACACCTGGCTAATTTTTGTATTTTTAGTAGAAACGGGGTTTCACTATGTTGGCCAGGTTGGTGTCGAACTCTTGACCTTGTGATCCACCTTCCTTGGCCTCCCAAAGTGCTGGGATTACAGGCATGAGCCACCGCTCCTGGTCTTTTTTTTTTCTCGTTTTTTTTTTTTTGAGACAGGATCTCGCTGT
This sequence comes from Macaca mulatta, assembly GCF_049350105.2. NCBI lineage: Eukaryota > Metazoa > Chordata > Mammalia > Primates > Cercopithecidae > Macaca > Macaca mulatta. The sequence continues at coordinate 152,309,328 of NC_133409.1, read as the reverse complement.
CACCCAGGCTGGAGTGCAGTGGTGTGATCTCGACTCACTGCAACCTGCACATCCTGGCTCAAGCGATCCTCCTGCCTCAAGCAATCCTCCTGCCTCATCCCCCAAGTAGCTGTGACTACAGGCCCGAGCCGCCATGCCTGACTGATGTTTGTATTTTTTGTAGAGACAGGGTTTCACCATGTTGCCTAGGCTGGCCTTGAACTCCTAAGGTCAAGCAATCAGCCTGCCTTGGCCTCCCAAAGTGCTGGGATTACAGGCACGAGTCACCACACCCAGCTGGCCTTTTCTTTAAAGCTTTTCAGCTGTAACATCTGAGTCTTTTAAATCTCTCCTCATATAGGGGAGCTGGTCCACTGATGGAGAGCCAGAATAAGATCAGAGTTAGAATATGAGAAGTGGTGGTTCCTGAGACGGACAGCCTGAGAGGAATGGGGAAGGGGCAGAGAGCAGCCTGGCCATCTGCCCAGTGCAGTGGCTCTGACCTGAAGCTGATAGGCCAGGTCAGCCTGTGCTCGGCGGGTGTTGACCTCGATGTCATAGGCGGCCTTCTTCAGCTCGTAATCTCTCTGTGCCTTGGCCATCTCGATCTCACTCAGGTACTGAGCGGACACCTTTTCCTGCTTGGCTTTAGCTTCCTGTCCAAGCAGAGATCAGGTAGGAAATGTCAGGGCAGTGGGAGAAAGGCCACAGTGCGAGCCTGCTTCCCACCAAGGTTCTCTGTCTGCCTCAAGTATTTTCCCTGCTAACCCAGCACCCCTGCTTCTTCTCAGTTGTGCCACTTCTATCCCCTTTCCCACTAAGCAACCCCCATCTCTCTCACCCGGATCCCAGCATCTCTCTTGGCCTCTGCTTCTCCAATCCGTGCATCTTTTTGGACTTGAGCTGTTCGAGCCTTTCCCAAAGAGTGCAAATAGTCCTGTGGGAGAGATGTAGAAATTAGTCCCTTGGACGGCTTAAGAGATGGGAGCAAGGAAGTGGGGAAGGATCAATTGCCCAGTTTTACCTGGTCATCGTGAATGTCCTTCAGAGTGTAGCTAACCACACTGATGCCCATGTTGACCAGGTCTGAGGAGGCCACTTTGAAAACCTGCTCTGAGAATTTCTGCCTGTCCTTATAGATCTCCTGTGATAACAGGATGGTGGGGAGAGGGGATGTAAGATTTCTTTTTTTTTTTGGCTCACTGCAACCTCTACCTCCTGGGTTCAAGCGATTCTCCTGCCTCAGCCTCCCAAGTAGCTGGGATTACAGGCACCCACCACCATGCCCAGCTAATTTTTGTATTTTTAGTAGAGATGGGGTTTCACCAGGTTGGCTAGGCTGGTCTTGAACTCCTGACCTCAAGTGATCCACCCGCCTTGGTGTCCCAAAGTGCTGGGATTACAGGCATGAAGCACCCTGCCCGGCCGGGATGTAAGCTCTTAGATCCACTGTCTGTCACAGACTAGTGTGGTCCTTGGGTCCCCCTCATTTTGGCATCATTCCAGATGGTTCCCTGCCCCCAGGCCAACCTCCACAGTCATGTGGGCCATTATGGCCCTCTGGTGGCCCTCTAACGTCTCCAGGGCAATGTGGGCAATCTCAGCCTCCGTCTTCCCCAGGAACATCTGACAGGCGGCCGCCAGCATCTCCTTGTTCTGCCCCTGGATTTTTACCTGTAGCCAGAGTAGGGGTAGGAAAGGTGTGGTGGGGGCCTCATGAAGTCAGAGAAGAAGCAGAGAGAAGGGAGAGCCCTCAAAGAAATGCTTCTTCCATTTCAGGGAAAGAAAGGAGGAGGCAGCAAGTGCCTTGAGGGTGCCTGGAAAAGATGAGACTAGCAGAGGAACTTCTCTGCAGGCAAGGATCGAGAAGGCTGTGGCCAGAAGATGTCTTAATGTCTGGGTGAGAGGGTGATGGGGAAGTAGACTTTGGGGAAAAGGCTCTGAAAGCCTCACCTGGGCAATGCCAGTGACTGAGATGGGGACCCCATGGCGAGTGTAAACCTTTTCACTCTTGACATTGAGGGTCAGTGTGTTGAGAGAGATCCTAGGGGAAAAAGAAGGGACAGACAGTAAGAAAAGGAGGAAAAAGAGAAAATGGGAGGTTCCCCTTCCCTGGTTCCCTTCTTGCCTACCTCTGGATCTGCTGGATGCAGGGCAGGACAAAGACTCGTCCTCCAGCCACCATGACTGGGGGGCTTCGGCAGAACCCTGCAAAGTGAGGAGCAGTGAGGAACTGTGGCAGAGCTTGAATGTGGAAGACTGAGGAACTGGCGGGGGCTAGGGGACAGCAACCCACAGGAGAGAATCTGGGAGCTGGAGGGGAAGCAATCTGGGCCTTGGAATGGTGGGAATCAAACTGGGCAGTTCGTGGTCATCAAGGGGCAGAAGTCTGGGGCTGGGAAGCTGGTAGGGAGAGGGAGAAGGGGCAGAGGCCAGACTCACAGGGGTTCTGGGGTCACTGGCTGGGAAGGGTACAACAGTACTTACCGGAGACCACCATGGCCTCATTTGGGCCACAGGTGAAAAACATGGTTCAGGCTGGAGCTGGAGGAGAGGGAGGGAAAGCCATTGCGGATGGGGAAGGGGCGCTGTGGCGTCCACAGGGGCCCATCCTTTCCCTTTCCCGTCAGGCCCTCTCAGTCTGCATCCGCCACAGCCTGTCCCTTCCGCACCCATGGGTCCGCTAAAGCTTTTCCCTGCAAAATCCTGAAGATCCCCAGCGACCTCTTCCCCGCCTGCGTACGGTCCCTCCCTTCCCCTCGCCGCTCCCTTTGATAAAGGTCCCCTGCGCCCAGAGGCCTGAAGATCTTTCCCCTCCCTCCCTGCCTCTCGGCAGCCCCAGGCTCCATCTCCCCTCCCCCACTCACCTTCCTGGACACCGGCGGCGGCCCGGCTGGGGTCTAGGGAAGGGCGGGGGCGCGCAGGGACCTGCAAGCCGAGCAGGGGCCGGTAGCGGACCAGCCTTCCTGGGTCCGCTCCCGCGTTACCCACCCGGCCGCACCCTGTTGCTGCTGCAGCCGCGACCCCGCCCCCCGCAGCAAACTAAGCACCCCCACCTCGCCCCGCCTCGGCCCTGTGAGCTTGGCCCGCCCCTTTCCCGGCAGGCCCCGCTCGAGTCCGCAGCCGGCCCACCCGTTGGCTCCCGGGCCCAGCCGGGCTGCCTGGTTAGCCCAGGGGCGGCCACATCCCTGCCGCCCCAATCACCGCCCTTCTTGAGCCGGGCGACACAGCTCCACGCTCCGCCCCCGGGCGCGGGACTTGACCTCCGCGGCCCGGCACCCTGGCGTAAGGGTGATTGCCACATCTCGGATTCGCCGCGGGGCAACTACCTGGGAAAACCGCAGACTGGGCAATGAAAGACTGCATCGGGCAACCGGATGCTGGGTTCTGTTGACTCCACGAAAAGGAGCTCCGGGGCCCAGGGAAGTGCGCGGGCTGGGGACTGGGCCACGGCGCCTCCCGCCGTTCCTTGCCATCTGAAGGCGGGGAGGAGCGGGGAGTCGGCGCTTGCAAAGATACACTCAAGACTGCAGACAGTAAATCAAGTTTATTTGTGTTCACAGAACATACTGGGCAATCTCGACAGTCGCCCCGTGACAGCCCACCAACCCCCAACCCTCTACCCCGCAGCCTCTCCCTAAAGGCGACTTCAAGAAGATCAAAGGATCTCACGGATCTCATTCCCAATGGTCCGCCGAAGTCTCACACAGTAGACAGACGGAGCTGAGATGCTGGAGGATGCAGTGTCACCTCCTAAACTTACGACCCACCACCAGGCTTCATCCCAGCCGGAACGTCCTCCCCCACCCGGGTCCTCCCCACTTCTTCTCCTACTCTGCCGCAGTTCCAGGTGTCCTGCCTCCACCAGTCCCACAAAGCTCAATAAATACCAAGAGACCTGCATTTACAGCAGGGGGAACATCTCACACCCTTGCATAAGTTAAAATAAATATTACGTACACCCCTTCATCACCTAGGAGGACGTACATAAATACATATAAATATTAATTAGGAGCAATAAGAAATAAATTAACGACGCTCTAATTCCCACCGGGCTTAGCCCCAGCTTGGCTGTGCCTCGGTCTATGTGCGCCTAAGTCCCGCCTCAAGCACTGGGTGTCGTCTCCGCTGTAGTGTTCTGAGTTCAAGTTGCCTCGGAAGTCCCAGTTTGGGATACGCTCTCGCGCACCAGGTACGCCTGGTGTTTCTTTGTGGTTTTTCGTATTCTTTTTGGGGAGTGCGGGGAGTCAAAGTCAGAAGGCGGCTGGGTGTTGCTGGAGGAAAGTGCTGAGGTCCAAAGCGTAGTCCGAGGGCTCCGAAGTCAGATTAAAGGGCTCGAGGACCGGGGGCACAGGGGTGGGCGCCTGGGATGCGGTGCTGGGGGCGTCCTCCGGAGGCAGGGGCGCTGGCACACCCTCTTCAGCTATCAGGATCTGGCAGAAGACGATGGTGAGCAGCAGAAAGAGAAGCCTTTTGGCTGGGTTCGGTTCCTCGACTGGCAGCTGGCGCCGGACCTAAGGGGTGACAAAAAAGGAGACAGGTCATGTCGAGGCCTCTGGAGTCGAGTCATTCCCCAGTGACTCCAGGGCAGCACACCCCGCGAATGCCCACTTCGGCGATACTCACCACTCGAGGGTAGAGAACCCTGCGGCTGCGCTTTCGGTGCCCGCGAGAGGTGCTGGGGCGCCCGGCGGGGACCGCTGCGGGCTCCGGGAGAGGGTCGAAGGTGAAGATCTCAGGACCGGAGCCCCGCCGGGGTCCCGGGTTGGTGGAGGGGGCCGGGGTCGGGGCCTGCAGGATGGTCATGGTCGGGTGGCAGCTGCGAGAGTGACACATGGTGCCCTGAGCGGAGTGTAAGGCCAAGTGCAGGCCGGCTGCAGGCAGAGTTAATTTATGGGCTCCTGGAAATTGGGCGGGTCCTTCTAACTCCTCCTCCCGCAGCTGGGGAGCGGTTGGCAGCAGCGGTCTGGAAATTCCAACGATTAAACAAAGGGAGTGGGTGGAGACTTGGCGTGCGCAATCCTAGGCGCCCAACTGTACGTTGAGTGTGTGAGTCGCGAGTGGGGGTGGGTGAGATCCCGGGCTGTAGGCACATGTCGGGGCATGTGGCATCTGGAGAGGGGTTCGCGACAGCCTAGGAGATGGTTTAGCCACAGGATCCCTCACAGGCCCCACACATCCCTCACTAGGGACCCAAGAGGGCTTTTTTTTTTTTTTTTTTTTTTTTTTTTGGAGACGGGGTCGCGTTCTGTCGCCAGGCTGGAATGCAGAGGCGCGATCTCGGCTCACTGCAATCTCTGACTCCCTGGTTCAAGCGATTTTCCTGCCTCAGCCTCCCCAGTAGCTGGGAATACAGGCATGCACCACCATGCCCAGCTAATTTTTGTATTTTTAGTGGAGACGGGGTTTCACCATGTTGGCCTGGATGGTCTGGATCTCCTGACCTCGTAATCTGCCTCGCTCCCTCCGTCCTTCTTCTAGTAGTCTCAAGTTGCTATTGTTGCCATCTTTATGTCCATGAGTTCCCAATGTTTGGTTCCCACTTATAAGTGAGGATGTGTGGTATTTGGTTTGCCCGCCTTGGCCTCCCAAAGTGCTGGGATTACAGTCGTGAGCCGCCGCGCCCTGCCAATAGGGCTTTTTATTGGAGATCAGGCCGTCCTGCTACAACACTGACCCAGTTACATGTGCACATTCATGTACTTGTAGGTATCCTTAGAAAATACACTCCCCAAGAAGGAAATCGTTACAGAAATAGTCAAGATTAAGAGAGAAATGAACACAGTAGCACACACAGACACAAACCTGCCTGCCTGAGCACATATGAAGACACACACCGCATACCCATAAAAAAGAATGAAATTATGTGCTTTGCAGCAACATGGATGCAGCTGGAGGCCATTATCCTAAGCGGATTAACTCAGGAACAGAAAATCAAATACCACACATTCTCACTTTAAGTGGGAAACATTGAGAACTCATGGACATAAAGATGGCAACAATAGCAACTTGAGACTACTAGAAGAAGGACGGAGGGAGCAAGACAAAAGTTGAAAAATTATTGGGTACTATGCTCAGTACCTGGGTACTATGCTCAGTACCCCAAACCTCAGCATCATGCAGTATACTTAGGTAACAAACCTGCACATATACCCCAAAATCTCAAATAAAAGTTGGGGGAGAAAAAAGGACAGAAAGATTAAAAAAGTAATATACAATGGTGGGGCATGGTGGCTCTCGCCTGTAATCCTAGCATTTGGGGAGGCTGAGGTGGGAGGATCACTTGAGCTCAGGAGCCTCGGCAACATAGTGAGACCTTGTCACTATAAAATAATAACAACACACAATTAAATATTATTCAGCCATAAAAAAGAATGAAATCCTGGAAAAAAGGAAAACACATACCACATGCACACACCAACACACGTACACAGCAAAGGTGCAAAGACTGTATAGGGGCAGTTCAGCAAAACTACTCTCTTAGGAGTGTGCAGAAATATTCAAATAAAGGCTAGTGCAGAGGGCCACAAATACAAAGGCAATAGGTTAGTAGCCATCTAGATTTGCCCCTTGCTGTGAGTCAAACAACCAAATTTATGGGAAGAACATTCTAAATCGTGAGACATACAAATGTTACAGTAATGGTCATTACTCAACTTAAAGTAGATTCACATTTCCATAACTTCCTTACAGACAGCTGCTCATGGACACAGAATTTAACTTTTTATTTATTTATTTATTTTTGAGATAGGGTTTGGCTTTGTTGCCCAGGTTAGAGTGCAGTGGCATGATCTCGGCTGACTGAAACCTCTGCCTCTCGGGCTCAAGCTATCCTCCTACCTCAGCCTCCTGATTATATATATATATAATTTTTTGTAGAGCCAGGGTTTTGCCATGTTGCCCAGGCTGGTCTTGAACTCCTGAGCTCAACCAATCTGCCTGCCTCGGCCTCCCAAAGTGCTGGGAGCCACCGCGCAGAATTTAACATCTTTTGAGCATTCACCTATTTCAGGTGCCCTCTGTTGAGGGTACTGCTGTTGAGAATCCTGAGGCTAGTTTCAGTATAAGTGCTGTGTCATGCAGCTCCCCGAGGAAAGCCAGATAAAACTGATACTCCAGCTGTGAGGGCCTTACCCTCCAGCATGAAGAGGGAAACATGGCCAGGAGAGCTCTCTATCTCTCTGTCTCTCTGTTGGTCTCTCTCTCTCTCTCTTTTTTTTTGTTACATTGAGTTTCTGCCTGAAGGAAAGGCAAGCTTTTTTGAAGATCCTAAGAAAGGCCGGGCGTGGTGGCTCACACCTGTAATCCCAACACTTTGGGAGGCCAAGGCGAGTGGATCATTTGAAGTCAGGAGTTCGAGACCAGCCCGGTCAACATAGTGAAACCCTGTCTCTACTAAGAATACAAAAATTAGCCAAGCATGGTGGCGCATGTATGTAATCCCAGCTACTCGGAGGCTGAGGCAGGAGAATTGCTTGAACTCAGGAGGCAGAGGATGCAGTGAGCTGAGATCGTGCCACTGCACTCCAGCCTGGATGACAGGGTGAGACCCTGTCTCAAAAAACAACAAACAAACAAACAAACAAAAACTAAGAAAACTGAAGACTAAGTGTTAAGGGGGACCCAAAAGAGCTAGTGTTCACATCTGTCCAATCAATCAGGGAAGGCTTCATGGAAGAGTGGCACTGGTGGTGATCTTGAACAGTGGGTGAGATATGACAAATTCAGATGTGGAGGATGACTGTAAGAATGGAATTAGCAAAGACTTTGAGCTGGAAAAGTACAGGATGTGTTTGGGGAATCACAAGAAAAACAATCTCAGAGTAAGTTTCCTGTAAGGGAGTAGTGGGATGTAATAATGGCTGGAAAGGAGTGGAATTGGGCAGAGTGGGGAGAGCAGAGCTGCTAGGTCTGGAGCCTGGGTTTCACTCTAGACTGTAGAGCTTGTGGGTTGCTGGATGAGATAAAGGGAAGAAAATTCAAGCAGGTAACTGATTGGGATGAGGAGTGATGCTCTGGATGGGGAGAGACTAAGGCAGGAGACAGGAGGCTATTGGAGGGGCTCAGGTAGATGGTAACAAGAGCCTGAGAAGGTGGCTCTAAGAGACGTTCCTAGCATAAGATAATCAGAATTGGGCAATGAAGTGGATATCATTAGGGGAAGGGAGCATGGGGGAGGGAGGGTTGCCGACAGCAAGAGGATGAAAAGATCTGAGATTACTCCAGAGATTTGAAATACATCTGGCTCAGATCTTTCCACCATCATTTTAAGCCTGGTGCACAAAGTGAATACACATATGATGTCTTCCATTGGAGGCTGTGTCATACACGTCTTTGTGTCCTCCAGAGAACCCAGCATGGTATCTTGTAGGCAGCAGTTGCTCAATAATCTTGTTAAACACCAGGTGAAATGTACAACTGTAGGTGTGCATATAGTATCCCCACCTTGGCTGGGTCACACCAAGCTTCTGAGATGTGGTTACACTCCTCCAAACCACTCATACAAATGTACAACGTCTTTAGAAAAGCTGGGACAATTCTTACACAGACACCAAACAGCAAACACTTTTCCCATTTAGGAAACACTTACACGGATTTTTCAATCAAGAACATGTAGGAACACAAATAAGAGGACAGGCCACAACCGGCTAGAAATAGATACACTACTGCTGTGTGTACAATTCCTGGGCCTACAAGTCACTTTATTTTATACTCGCTACTCTTATCTAAATACACAAGATCCCTTCCACATTACACACTTCTTCCTGGCCTGCATAAAACACACCTCCTCTGTAAACAAAGGCGCATTGCTTTCCCATGCCTGCCTTCACACCTGCCATCATTCTTACATTTACACCCAAGCACAGGGAGCCCACCCCCACCCCCAACATCCTTATTCCAAGGCAACTCGGAACTCGCACGCTACACAATGACCAACATAAACCCATGACTACTTACACATGTGTACAGACCCTCACACTCACGCAGACATAAATTGGGAGTAGGGAGAGCTAGTGATGATGGAAGAAAACGAGTGGGTGGGAGAGAGAACACAGCACCAAAGTTTACGAATGCATTACTTGTTTATGATGGAAAATTTCTCTAGGGCATTAGGCAGAGGAGGGGAAATGAAGGGGATGCCAGGATCTTGTTTTGCCACTACCTCCCACATCTGGAATCTGGGCCTGCAGTTGGTCTAGTTATCCTCACTGTCCTCCTGGCACAGAGAGACCTTTCTTTGCGGCAACACCAGAACGGGACAAAGAGAAGACCTGAGAACTCGGACTGCTCACCATTCCCAACCAATCCCATTCCCATTCCTGCTACCCTCAGAGCCCCAGGGCTCTGCTCCTGCCCCTTCCTGCCACACAGGAAGCTAGGGAAAGGTTGGGGGTGAATCATTAAGCCAATAAGGGGGTGGGGGAGTGCAGGCTGGGGAATGAGTTAAGGACAGAAAGTGCCGGGGGCTGAGACGAGCAAACTGAACTGGCTCCCACTGCCCTGATCCTGGAGAAGCAGGCCCTTAGCCTCTTCCATTTCCAGCTCTCCTCCTCATTTCCTTCCCATCTTCCCCTAGATCACCATGTTCCTTCATTTCCCTCGTTTGACCTTTACCTTGATCCATCACCACTGCTAACCTCCTTCTCAGCCCCTTGTTTTTCTTCGTGACACATATCACGTTGGGGAATCATTTTATGTATTTACTTTTTGCTGTCGTTTGTCCCACCTACTGGAATATAATCTCCACGAGTGTACAGTGCCACATCTGACCTTTTTCTCATTAGATCTCTGTAGTGTCTCCAGTACTTGGCTGTCACCTAGTAGGAGCTTAATAAATATTCTTAAATCTATCTCCTCTGAGGAGCTAAACCTCATCTCCAGAGAGGTCTGTTTATCTAGCCATGTTCCTTTAGAGGCCCCCATGTTTGCTCTTCAAAGAGGAGGTTGGTGGTACTCAGGTGTGGCTCAGGTGATCTGCCGCTGAATCAGGAACAATCGTGCAGTGACGACAGCGACAGCAAAGCCTTGGCCCGCGCCCTTTACAGTGCCTGACACAGGAGTGAGTCAGGCCTGCTGCCCCACCTGGGTACTGCTGCACTGCTGACCACAGGCCCAGAATGGGGGACGGCAGGAATGGGCACTGGCGGAGGCAGAATGGGCAGGGGAAAGGGAGGCAGAGATTTGGAAATGGGAGCATCTGAGAAAGGAAAGCAGGGTGAAGGGACTGTGCCAGGGTCCTGGGGTCAGGGAATGACAAGTGAAAGCTTTTAGCTGCACCTGGTATTCAGTAGATCCTCAATAACTACTTGTTGTCTTGAGATGGGTTTGAGATAGAAAGAAAACATGGAATAGCAGAAAGAACATATTGTAACCTAGTGGTGTTAGAGGAAATTGGGTTTAAGTGCCAGCTCTGCTACTTATTAACTAGGCAATATTGGGCTAGTTACTTAATGTTGCTGAAAATCTGTTTCCTCAATTGATAAATGGGCAAATTGACCTCTAGGTAACTGCAAAGATTAAGAATATAAACGTACTCCTTCTGGGCACATAGTAGGTGCTTCTTGCATGGAGCAGGGGCATTATTATAATTATGAGAAGAGGGACTGCTTTGGAACAGGGATGGCCAGCAGTGAGCCAACCCAGGAGTAGGGGACTGGAATGAGAAAATAACCTCCAGCTGCTAACATCACCAGGAGACACAAGTTCTCTTTCTCTTTTTATTCCGCCCTCCCTCCCTCTCCATATCAGGCAGATTTTGTGGCTCTTTATTTTCCCCAGAGAAGCAAAGACTTCTGCATTTCTAGTTCCTGTTCAACTAATGCGAGTGATTTTGTTTTTTATGTATGTCTTTATTTAATTTTTGAGACAAGGTCTCACTCTCTTACCCAGGCTGGAGTGCAGTGGCATGAACATGGCTCACTGCAACCTCAACCTCCTGGGCTCAAGTGATCCTCCCACCTCAGCCTCTTGAGTAGCTGGGACTCCAGGCACGTGCCACTATGCCCAGCTAATTTTTATTTATTTTGGTAGAGACAGGGACTTGCCATGTTGCCCAGGCAGGTCTCAAAATCCTGGGCTCGAGTGATCCTCCCACCTCAACCTCCCAAAGTGATGGGATTACAGGCATGAGCCACAGAGTCTGGCCTTTCTTTATTTAAAAAATGTAGTTTAGCTGGGCACGTAAACTACGCGCTGATTCAGGCAATTCTCCTGCTTCAGCCTCCCGAGTAGCTGGGATTACAGGTGCACACCACCACGCCTGGCTAATTTTTGTATTTTTGGTAGAGATGGGGTTTCACCATGTTGGCCAGGCTGGTCTTGAAAACTCCTGACCTCAGGTGATCCACCCCCCTCGGCCTCCCAAAGTTCTGGGATTACGGGCGTGAGCCACCACACCCAGCCAAAAAAAAACTTTGTTTTTACTCACCACTATACTGACAAGGAACGGGTGATTTTAAACACCCCCTCCCACCTACATTTTAGCTGGAACAATTCTTTAGAGGCATGGGTGTAGAGTGGGGTGGTGAGTTCTAGGCAGCAAGTTAATAAATGACCCCTAAAGATGTTCATCTAAGCTCTAGGAGGCCCCACATCAGGCCCTGGCAGTTCCCCTGACGCAAAACCATGGCAAGAGTTCCGGGAGCACCAAGGCAAGGTCACAAAAGTGGCACAGTGACCCTACCCTGGGATGCAGCTCAGCCTGACCCAGCCCAACTCAACCCAGCTACCCCGGAGGCTGCTACGAGCTGAGCCGGGAGCTGGAAAAGGGCCCAGTATTCCTGTCCTCCTGCCAAAGCTGGCTTCCTAGGACCCCAGTGTTGTGGCTCCTCCTTTGGTCTTGGTTTCTTTCCCACCAGATTATAACTCCATCAGAGTAGAACTTTATCTATCTTGTGTACTGCTCGATTTTCAGTGCCCAGAACTGTGCCTGTCAATCAATACAGGCTGCTGAAAAGGCTAGAAATACAGGATCGTTGATGTTATTACTGTTACGGTGTTGTTCTCGTGGGAAGCAGCCTGCATCTCTCTGTAGACAGCTCCAATGTCAGCCATTGGCGAATTTGAGATTTAAGTCAAAACATAATCATAGGGGAAAACTGCACAACAAATAAAGTATTTCCCCTTTTGTCCGGCCTTTTCAGACACCCTGTATTTACTGGATGAGTCGATCTACAAAGTGAAAGGCATAAATTAAAGGCTCTCTAATGTTTTTCCTCCTCTGAAACCCCATGATTCAGCAGCGTCTCCCATGTGTGCTCAGAAGTTGGACGTGCCTCCGGCCTACCCTCCAAAGCAGCTGCCATAGGCTCTTTTCTTCCAAGGTTGGGAGGGACAGTTCATTCCCCAAGAGGCCTCTCCAGGGGCGGAGGCAGGTGCTGGGGCTGGCCCGTCTGCAGCTCCCTGGCCCTACCCAGTGGGGATCGCGTGTCAGTACTGGGGCTTGGTGGGCTGCCAAGGGGTGAGCCCTGAGGCGGTTTTCTGGGAAGGATAGATGCCATGTGTGACTCAGAACCAAGTTAGGGAAAAAACAAGCTCACTCAATCGCCAGCACCCTCTGCCTGGTCTGGCTTTGACCATGAGCTCATAAAAGAGGAAGCTGGGCCGGGCAGACAGTAGCTCTGCTTTCTCTCTGTTTTCTCTCCATGCCTCATGGATTCCCTAGAGTGTCTGGGCCTCAGGCCACCGTCATCCTAGCTCCCAGGGCCCTGGCTCTTTTATGACACTTTCCCTTCCCAGACACTTGGTCATTTCTTTCCCCAGGTTGGGAATCCCACCCACCACAGTAGGGGAATTGCACACAAGGGGAGGTTGCAAATGGCGCTGTGTTCCTCTGCCCTGCTGAGGCCTCCACGGTCAGCCATGACCGTGTGGGTTTGCGCGTGTGACTGCTGTGTCTCTGACACAGACCAAGTGTTGCTGGCCCTGGAAGCCTGAATTAATAGATTTCTTGAGAGCTGAGATTCCCTGGTTCAGGAAAGAAAAAGGGGGCACCAAATGACTGGGCAGCCGAGCCACCCTCAGGGCTGCAATATTCCAGTTGGAACCAACTGACCTGGTACTTTTGGCATTCAGAACAGTTCACTACCAAAAAGGCACATTTTGTTTTAGTGAAAATGGGACAATCATGGGCCACAAAGTACCTTCCTAACTATTGTGCCTCCAGTTCACCTTCTATACCCCCTAGGGCTTTCTCGTTCAAAGACAGCCTTGACCATGTCCATGCCTGCTTTAGTAACTTCAGTGGCTCCAAACTCTCTGAGCTCCCAACCCAAATCCAAGCACCTTGCAGGCTTTCTCTTTCAACACCCCCATTGCTTCTTGATGTTGCGCGTCTCTAATTTTGTCCTTTTTCTCACACATGCCAAACTCTTACCCGTTGGACCCTATAACCATTCTATTTCTTTTCCTTTTTCCTCCCTATTCTCCTGGGAAAAAACCGCCCCGACTCTGCCATCCAGAATTAGTTTATCTACATTGTATACAAATCTCTCAAAGCATCACACACACGATATTATAGTCATTTGTCTATTTATCTTTCTGATTGCCAGGAGAGGCATGTGCCATTGAGATGCAGTCATCTTAACACTGGTAACCTCTCGACAAGGCCTAAAATTATTATCAAATTGTCATCATTAAAAAAAATCAGTGGCCAGGCATGGTGTCTCATTCCTGTAATCCCAGCACTTTGGGAGGCCGAGGCAGGCAAATCACCTGAGGTCAGGAGTTTGAGACCAGCCTGGCCAACATGGTGAAACCCCATCTCTACTCAAAATACAAAAATTAGCCGGGTGTGGTGGCAGGCACCTGTAATCCCAGCTACTTGGGAGGCTAAGGCAGGAGAATCGCTTGAATGTGGGAGGTTGAGGTTGCAGTGAGCCGAGATCGCGCCATCGCACTCCAGCCTGGGGGAGAAGACAAGACTTCTCAAAAAAAAAATCAGTAAGAAATGTATAAACCAGATATTCTCAACTTATCCCTGTGGGTTGAACTCATCCTGTCTCTGACCCTGAGCCTTTCACATAAAGTTTGGTAGTATTTGGTGATACTGCATTTTGTTTTAAAAAGTCAGGTAGATTGAAGTATAATTTAAATACAGTAAAATTCATCCTTCTTAGGAGTAGTTTTTGATGAGTTTTGATAAATGCATATAGTTTGTGTAAAGGCCTCTACCATCATGATATTGTTTTCCATCACCCCAAAAGTTCCCCACATCCCTTTGTAGTCAGTTCTGTCCCTATCCCCTATAGCAACCACTGATCAGACTCCTAAGCTTACAGTTTTGCCTGTTCTAGAATGTCATACAGATGAAACTACAGGCAGGGCACGGTGGCTCATGCCTGTAATCCCAGCACTTTGGGAGGCCAAGGCGGGAGGATCATCTGAGTCTGGGGGTTCAAGACCAGCCTGACCAACATGGTGAAACCCCATCTCTACTAAAAATTAGCGAGGTGTGGTGGCAGGTGCCTGTATCCCAGCTACTTGGGAGGCTGAGGCAGGAAAATCACTTGACTCCAGGAGGCAGAGGTTGCAGTGAGCTGAGATCACGCCATTGCACTTAAGCCTGGGCAACAAGAGCAAAACTCTGTCTCAGAAAAAAAAGAAAGAAAGGAAAGAAAGAAAGAAAGAAAGAAAGAAACTAACTACAGTAGACACTCTTTTGTGTCCAGATTCTTTTGCTCAGTGTAACATTTTTGTGATTCATCCATGTCATGGCATGATTCAGTAGTTCTTTCCTTTTGACTTCTGGATAGCATTCCATTGTATAAATATATGACAGTTGGCTTATTAATTCACCATTGATGGACATTGTGGTTTTTTCTTATTTTTGGAAATGATGAATAAAGCTACTATGAACATTCATAGACAACTCTTTTTGAAGACATGTATCTAGGAGTAGTATAACTAGGTGCATATTTAGCTTAGTAAGAAATCGCTGCTGGGCCCAGTGGCTCACACCTGTGATCCCAGCACTTTGGGAGGGAAAGGTGGGAGGATTTTGTGTGGGGGGGGGGAGGGGGAGATGGAGTCTCCCTCTGTCACCCAGGCTGGAGTGCAGTGGCACTTCCTGAGTTCCAGCGATTCTCCTGTCTCAGCCTCCCTAGTAGCTAGGATTACAGGCATGTACCACCACGCCCAGCTAATTTTTGTGTTTTTAGTAGAGACGGGTTTCACCATGTTGATCAGGCTGGTCTGGAACTCCTGACCTCAAGTGATCAGCCTGCCTTGGTCTCCTAAAGTGCTGGGATTACAGGCGTGTGCCACCATGCCCAGCCTAAAGGCAGAAGGATTTCTT
The DNA here is from genome assembly GCF_049350105.2 of Macaca mulatta. NCBI lineage: Eukaryota > Metazoa > Chordata > Mammalia > Primates > Cercopithecidae > Macaca > Macaca mulatta. The sequence goes on along the minus strand of NC_133409.1, from coordinate 152,294,054 downwards.
GAGTCTGGGAGTTTGAGATCAGCCTGGGCAGCATGCAGTGTTGCGGGAAGTCAGGGACCCCGAATTCAGGGACCGGCTGAAGCCGTGACAGAAGAACATAAATTGTGAAGATTTCATGGACATTTATTAGTTCCCCAAATTAATGTTTTTATAACTTCTTACACCTGTCTTTACTGTAATCTCTGAACATAAATTGTGAAGATTTCATGGACACTTATCACTTCCCCAATGAATATCCTTGTGATTTCCTATGCCTGATTTTACTTTAATCTCTTAATCCCGTCATCTTCTTTGTAAACTGAGGAGGATGAATGTCACCTCAGGACCCTGTGATTGTGTCAACTGCACAAATTGTTTGTAGAGCATGTGTGTTTGAATATGAAATCTGGGCATTTTTAAAAAAGAACAGGATAACAGAGATGTTCAGGGAACAAGAGAGGTAACTTCGAACTGGCCTCCGGTGAGCCGGAGGGAACAGAGCTATATTTCTCCTCTTTCATAAGCAAATGGGAGAAATATCGCTGAATTCTTTTTCTCAGCAAGGAGCATCCCTGAGAAAGAGAATGAGCCCTGAAGGTAGGTCTATAGACGGCCTGTTTTTAAGGTGTCCCGTCTTTTACGGTCGAAGCTGAAGGGATGAAATAAGCCCCGGTCTCTTATAGTTCTCCCAGGCTTATTAGGATGGGAAAATTCCCACCTAATAAATTGTGGTCAGGCAGGTTACCTGCTCTCAAACCCTGTTTCCTGATAAGATGTTATGAATGACAATGCGTGCCCCTAAACTTTATTAGCAATTTTAATTTCTCACCTGGTAGTCCTGTGATCTCGTCCTGCCTCCATTTGCTTTGTGATATTTTATTACCTTGTGAAGTATGCGATCTCTGTGACCCACAGCCTATTCGTGCACTCCCGCCCCTTTTGAAAATCGCTAATAAAAACTTGCTGGTTTTACAGCTCAGGGAACATCATGGATCCTGCCGACATGTGATGTCTCCCCCGGACACCCAGCTTTAAACTTCTCTTTCTTGTACTCTTTCCCTTTATTTCTCAACCCAGCTGAGACACTTGGGAAATAGAAAAGAACCCATGTTAAACATCAGGAGCAGGTTCTCCCGAGAATGGAGAAACCTGGTCTCTACAAAATTAAAAAATTAGCCAGGCATGGTGGAGCGCGCCTGTGGTCCCAGCTACTCTGGGAGGCTCAGGTGGAAGGATCACTTGAACCCAGGGGTCGAGGCTGTGGTGAGTCACGTTCACACCACTGCACTCCAGCCTGGGAGACAGAGCGAGACCCCATTCTAAAAAAAAGAAAAATTAAGGACTGGGCTCGGTGGCTCATGCCTGTAATCCCAGCACTTTGGGAGGCCGAGGTGGGCAGATCATGAGGTCATAAGATGGAGACCAGCCTGGCTAACATGGTAAAACCCCGTTTCTACTAAAAATACAAAAATTAGCTGAGCGTGGTGGTGCGTGCCTGTAATCCCAGCTACTCAGGAGGCTGAGGCAGGAGAATTGCTTGAACCAGGGAGTTGGAGGTTGCACAGTGAGCCGAGATTGCACCACTGCACTACAGCTTAGCAAGACTCTGTCTCAAAAAAAAAAAAAAAAAAAAAAAAAAAAAAAAACACAAAGAAAAGAAAAGAAGTTGCTATGCTGTTTTTCCAAAGTGGTTTACCATTTCATACTGACAGAACTGTTTTAAGGAAGCTGCATCAAAATGTTCGTTTTGTAACTTCTTGCTTCAAATATGCCAAAACTAAGTGTTATGTTCGTTAGAGAACAGGTTCACTCAGATTACCTCAAGGGACAGAGATGAGTTGGAATGCAGCCATCTCAGTGGCCAGTAACCTGCCCCCTGAAGAACCAGCAGGTCTTCTGGAAGCCACAGTGGCTTCCAGTGCCCAGTGGTAGCCCAGACCCCTTGTGGCTCAGCATCTCTGTCTGTAGTGACTGGCTCTGCCCAGGTCTTGTGGTGTAGGTGAAGTGACACTAGCCCACACACCTGAGCATGTATGATGCCTCATAGGCACTGTTTTTTTTTTTTTTGAAATGGAGTCTCACTCTGTCAGCCAGGCTGGAGTGCAGTGGCACGATCTGGGCTCACTGCAAGCTCCGCCTCCCAGGTTCACGCCATTCTCCTACCTCAGCCTCCTGAGTAGCTGGGTAGCTGGGACTACGGGTACCCACCACCACACCTGGCTAATTTTTTTGTATTTTTAGTAGAGACAGGGTTTTACCTTGTTAGCCAGGATGGTCTCGATCTCCTGACCTCATGATCCACCTGCCTTGGCCTCCCAAAGTGCTGGGATTACAGGCGTGAGCCACTGTGCCTGGCATAGGCACTGTGTTAAGAGCTATACTCAAATCAATTCATTAAGCCTTCATAACCCCAACTGTTATTTTATCTATACACCCATTTTACAGATGAGAAAAATGAGGTTCAATGAAGCAATTCACTTTCTTAAGATTGTGTAACCAAGAAGTAATGGGAGTTAGATGTGAACCCAGGTCTATCTCATTCCAAAGCCCAGCGGCATACCTATTTGTCAGAGCATATATGCTAGAGCCCGTCTACCTGGGTTCAACTCCATGTTTGTTTGTTTGTTTCTTGTTTTTGTTTTTGAGATGGAGTCTCACTGTGTTGCCCAGGCTGGAGTGCAATGGCATGCTCTTGGCTCACTGCAACCTCTGCCTCCCAGGTTCAAACAATTCTCCTGCCTCAGCCTCCCAATTAGCTGGGATTACAGGCATGTGCCACCATACCTGGCTAATTTTTGTATTTTTAGTAGAGATGGGGTTTCACTATGTTGGCCAGGTTGGTCTTTAACTCCTGACCTTGTGATCTGCCTGCCTGGGCCTCCCAAAGTGCTGGGATTACAGGCATGAGCCACCATGCCTGGCTTGTTCGTTTGTTTTTAGAGTCAAGATCTCCCACTGTCGCCCAGGCTGGAGTGCCATTATAGCTCACTATAGCCCCAAATTCCTGGGCTCAAGCAAGCCTGCCACTTCAGCCTCCTGGGTTTCTAGGACTACAGGTATGTGCCACTATGCCCAGCTAATTAATTTTTTTTTTTTTTTTTTTTTTGTAGAGATAGGGTCTCACTTTGTTGCCCAGGCTGGTCTCAAACTCTTGGCTTCAAATAATCTTCCTGCCTCAGGCTCCCAAAATGGTGGGATTACAGGTGTGAAACATCATGCCCGGATAACTGTATGTTTTGATTCACTTAATTTTCATGGTACACCTCTGAGAGAAGGGCATGGCAACACCCATTATATAGGTGCAGTGACAGCACAGAACTCTGTGAAGCAGGGGAACGACAGAGTTGGGTTTGGCATCCAGGAAGTTTGTCTCCAGAGACAAAGCTATTGACCTCCACATTTTCCTGCCTCTCAACAATCCTCATTATTAATGTTATTATTCAACCCACTGACCTAGTTCTTTTTGTCTTTGGGGTTTTACACTGCTCTGACGTTCATGTCCTTGCTTATGTCTTACATTGAGACTCTGAATGGGTTGTGTACACACTCCCCAGGATACAGTAACCTTTTTGGGTATTCTCACCTCTAGCTGTATCACTGGCCTCTTGCCAGCCCTTGAGAACTGCCCCTAGCTCAAGCAAGGATCCTAATTTAGCAGACGAGGTCAGAGCCGGAAGATTATCTCCAGGGTGACCCATGCCCAAGGACTTGCTCCCAGCTACTTTTCTTAAGAGGAGGTGGTGTAACCAGAATGCACTTTAAGGTCTTGAGGCCATCCCCAAAGATCATTTGTTTCCTCAAACAGATTTTGGGCTTTTTCAAGTGAGAGACTAATCACTGACCCCACTGTCAGTATTCAGCAGTGTGCCTGATTGATATATACTAGATACTCAAGGGTTTTGGTTGAATGATGAATAAATAAATGAATGAATAAAGAAACCCAGATTCTTTTAATTTAGGTCTGTGCTGTCTAATACAGTAGCATGTGGCTACTTATTTTATTTTATTTTATTTTATTTGAGATGGAGTCTCACTCTGTCGCCCAGGCTGGAATGCAGTGGCACGATCTCATTTCACTGCAACCTCTGCCTCTTGGGCTCAAGCGGTTCTCCTGCCTCAGCCTCCCAGGTTGCTGGGATTACAGGCTCGTGTCACTACGCTCGGCTAATTTTTGTATTTTTAATAGAGATGGGGTTTCACCATGTTGGCTGGGCTGGTCTCGAACTCCCGACATCAGGTCATCTGCCCATCTTGGCCTCCCAAAGTGCTAGGATTACAGGCGTGAGCCACTGCGCCCGGCTGCATGTGGCTATTTGAATGTAAATTCTAATTAGTCAAAATTTAAAATTCAGTTTCTCAGTTTCATTAGCCACATTTCAAGAGCACAATAATCCCATATGGTCAGTGATTACCATATTGGAACATTGCCATCATTACAGAAAGATCTGTTGGACAGCACTAGGCTAGATGACAGATAGGGTGGGGGAAGAGAAAATGCGACATTGGGAAAACGCTTGGTATAGGCTGATGGCTTTAATCTGCTTTTGACACTTTTAAAAGAGTCAAGATCAGTTGTCTCTCATTAGATTGTATCGCACACTGCCCAATCAGAGGTCCAGAAACCACTTCTTCAGAAATCTTGTATTGAGAAATGAAAGCCCGTTTCTGATCACTTACATGACCCATACTTCTTCAGAAAGGAAGGCATGAAGTTGAAGGGGGAACTAAGACTGCTGAGTTATTCTGTCTTCGGCCACAGGAAACTAACTGATCCATGGCGCTTTGTACCCATGAGCTCATCTAGTCCTCCCAGGGCACAGGAGAGTGGTGAAAATAAGTGGCCATAGTTCACAGATTTTTCAACTGGCGAAGGCTAATTCCTACACTCAAAACATCAGTAAATTGTCAGATGTGTTCCAACTAAGAGCAGTGGAAGGCAGAAAGATGTATAAAATATGGGCCTTAAGAAGTTTATAACCAAGTTAAGGGAAATTAAGAGATCAGCACATAAATATAAGTATATAAAACTGTAACTGTATCTGTAGCTATATATGTGTGTGCATCTATTTATTATCCATCTACCTACTTATCTAATAACATAATTAATTAACATTTATTTGATATGTTAGAGCTTAACAAGTACTTTTCCTCATATGAAGACTCAGCAGATCCCCATGATGAATGTCAAACAAATGGAATGTTGGTGCAGAGAGCAAGCATTCTAGGCATTCGCAGCGGGGTGAGATCACTGTAGGATGGAGTGATGGGGGAAAGCTTTTGTTGAGGCAGAACCAGCAGGAATGTGGGGTAGTCACACAAACATGGATACAACTCCTAGTTTCCCTACTAGACACTTCCCAGGCTCTCCATTTCTTGTAGTTTTTGTTTGCTTTTTTTTTTTTTTTTTTAAAAAGATGTGGTCTCACTCTGTGGCCCAGGCTGGAGTGCAGTGCAGCGGTGTGATCGTGGCTCAGTGCAGTGGTGCAATCATGGTTCAGTGCAGTGGTGTGATCATGGCTCAGTGCAGTGGTGTGATCATGGCAGTGGTGTGATCATGGCTCAGTGTAGTGGTGCAATCATGGCTCAGTGCAGCCTCAACTGCCAGGGGTCAAGCAGTTCTCCCTCTTCAGCCTCCTGATTCGTTGGGACCATGGGTGCGTGCCGTCATGTCCGGCTAATTTTTTGACTATTTGTAGACACGGGGCCTCACTATGTTGTTCAGGCCGATCTCAAACTTCTAGGCTCAAGTAATCCTCCTCGGCCTCCCGAAGTGCTGGGATTACAGGCGGGAGCCACTGTGCTGGACCTACTGCTTGTAGTTTTTTTAATTGGGTAATTGTAAATTCATTTTACTTTCTAAAAGATAAAATGTTGATGAAGAGTTCTTAGTGATCTATGTTTTCTCTCCAGTCCTCCACCAAAATAATCAACACATTTTAAAAAAACAAACTCCCACATATTTTATAGTGAATCTAGAAATATAGAATAATTTGGATACTCTAAATACAAAATGGTTTGAGTTACCTTTATTTAATAATCCTGTGATGAGCATACAATGACATACATCACATAACTTACAACTCAGGCTTATATAACATCAGCTCTGCCCCAAATTCCTGCCATGTAGAACACATAAAAATCCAACCCTGCAGTCTGACCAGTCTTGCCTAGGTTGTCCTTACATGATCATAACCACCTCCCTGCCAGGAGCAATTTTAAAATGTTCTTCTAAAGCCCTGTGCACTTTGCCTTGGCTTCCTTTAACTTTTCTTTTCTTTTTTTTTTTTTTTTGAGAGGGAGTTTCGCTCTTGTTGCCCCTGCTGGAGTGCAATGGCTCAATTTCGGCTCACCACAACCTCCGCCTCCCAGGTTCAAGAGATTCTCCTGCCTCAGCCTCCCAAGTAGCTGGGATTACAGCGTGTGCCACCATGCCTGGCTAATTTTGTATTTTTATTAGAGACGGGATTTCTCCATGTTGATTAGACTGGTCTCGAACTCCTGACCTCAGTGCTACCATGCCCAGCTAATTTTGTATTTTTATTAGAGACGGGGTTTCTCCATGTTGATTAGGCTGGTCTCGAACTCCTGGCCTCAGGTGATCTGCTCGCCTTGGCCTCCCGAAGTGCTGGGATTATAGCCGTGAGCCACTGCGCCTGGCCGGCTTCCTTTAACTTTTCTAAAGAGCTTCTACTTTTCTTCCTTGGCATTTGCATTTCTTTGGCTTCAAGCCACAAAATTGATTGTCCTTAACTCGAACAGAATAGTTGAGTCTTGGGAGGATATTAAATAGCTCACAAAATCAAAGGAAGGCCAGAGAACCAGACTCGGGAAACAGAACCAGGGTAGCTCCAGCAGATGAGGTAGTAGGAATTGACTGTGTTGTCCTGGCTACCTGCTGAAATGAATAAGTGACAAAGCGTTTTTTCCATCCTTTCCATTTTTGTTCATCATTCAAAGCCCTAGCAGAGAGAATCTGATCAGCCTAGTCTAGGTGAGGGCTAGGGGAAAAAGCACACCTTAACCATAGCTCATTAGGAATGTACACAGGGAATTCTCCAAGGAATCCAATGACTGTTCTCAGAGGAGAAGAGAATGTACGCAGGATGGTCAAACCTCAGAAAATATCCACCACATTCGCATTTTCTCTTACCTCCATTTTCTACTTTTTCTGATTACCCACAACAGGGGTGACTAACGTATCTTCCAAGGTTGTGAAAAAGATATAGAAAAATAAATCTACCTGTACTGGAATTTTTCCCAGAAAGGATTAATGGTTGGGAAAGTTTGGCCCTACTTACCCCTCAGTGTTAAATATAAGGATTAAAGAAAATATATGCAAAACGCCTATTACCTTACCTGGCATGTAGCAAGGTTCATTAAATGTCAGTCCTATTTCACCCCTTCCCATTCACCCACTGTTGTGCTGGCCTCCGAGAGTTAAACATTTACAGGCCACTGCCGCATCTGCTCCTTTCTTTCCTTCACAAGATGTGAGGAGAACCAAGTTAGGATTAGGTTGACCTGTGAGTGACAAAACCAAATAGAACAATGACTTCCTAGATGGAAGTCCATTTCTCTCTGACAGAAACAAAGTCCAGAGCCAGGCAGGCAGCTCGGGGCTGGGACAGTTCTGCCTCGTTGCCTCACTGTCTTTGATGCATGGCTCTTCGTGATTTAGGATGATTGCTCAGGCTCCATGTTCAGGCCAAGGGGAAAGAGAAGGACAAAGAAATACACACCCCATCCTAGTAAGTCCACAGACAGAAGTAACCTGTAATATTTCTGCTCATTTCAAATAGGTTGGAAGGAAGTTTCTCTGTCACATCTGGCTGCAGGAGAGGCTTAGAGCCCTGTAACTTCCTGCAGGCAGCCATGTGCCCTGCTGGGGGCTGAGAAGGGGAGGGCAGGGGTTGGGGCGCAGCTGAGAAGCTGGGTGGGATTCGAGAACATGTAGAGGAGAGGAAGAACTGGTGTTGGTGTGATGGGAATGAGCACAGTTTGTGGAACTCTGTAGGAGCTGACTGGAATAGAAAATTAAAAATACTGACAAATGAGGTTAAATAAACAAGGTAGAAGCCAGAGCTCAGTGAGGGACCAGGAAAGCAGACAAAAGAATCTTTATCTCCTGCCACTAGACACCGGAGGCACTGAACTTTCCAGTAGGGGAGCTACATGATCAGAGGCATTTCAGAAATTTTAATCTCACACTTAAGGGCTAGACATATTGGAGGCAGGAGGAAAAACAGGAAGCAGCAGGGAGGTTGGAAAGGAGACTGATTTCATAAGCCAGGTGTGAGGTGATTACATGGGGGCAATGGGAATGAGGAGGAAGAATGAGAGGCATTTGCTAGAAAATGTATTCAAACTGATGGCTGGTCTGAAAGGGGATTTTGGGCTGGGGTGATGAGAGACAGGACTCATAGCAACAGGGTAAACAAAGTAAACTTGGCTTGGTTGGTGTTTTATTTATTATTATTATTATTTTTTGAGACGGAGTTTCGCTCTTGTTGCCCAGGCTGGAGTGCAGTGGTGCGATCTCGGCTCACTGCAACCTCTGCCTCCCAGATTCAAGTGATTCTCTTGCCTCAGCCTCCTGAGTAGCTGGGATTACAGGCGTGCACCACGACAGCCAGCTAATTTATTTATTTTTAAGAGAGACAGGGTTTCACCATGTTGGCCAGGCTGGTCTCGAACTCCTGACCTCAAGTGATCCACCCGCCTTGGCCTCCCAAAGTGCTGGGATTGCAGGCATGAGCCACGGCGCCCGGCCTATTGTTATTTTATTTTGAGACAGGGTCTTGCTCTGTCACTCAGGCTGAAGTGCAGTGGTGCAGTCTTGGCTTCCTATAACCTCTGCCTCCTGGGCTCAAGCGATAGATCCTCCCATCTCAGCCTCCCAAGTGGCTGGGACTACAGGCGCATGTCACCAAGCTAGGCTAATTTTTTTTTTTTTTTTTGTATTTTTTGAAGAGGCAAGGTTTTGCTGTGTCCAGCCTGTCTCCAGGCTGGTTTTGAACTCATGAGCTCAAAGCAATCTGCCCACCTTGGCCTCCCAAAGTGCTGGGATTGCAGGTGTGAGCCAGTGTACTTGGCAGCTGGTGTAGATTGGGCTACCTTGAAGCAGAACCTAGGGTGGGGACTTTTGTTCAAGAGATGCATTGGGGGAGGCTCTCAGGAGAAAGACGGAAGAAAACAGGATAGGGAAGGGAAAGAGGCTAAGCAAGGATGTGAGCTTCAACCTGAGCTCATGGGGAAGCTCAGGGCAGCAAATTGCACCAGTCAATTGCACTTGGAGGCATGGGGGCTGGTGTTTTGTACATCTGCTTCAAGGTCAGGCAGCCACTGGGAGGTCTGTCCAGAGTGTGTGCAAGGGAGGGCTTGGCTCCTGTTTGGCCCACGGCAGTTCTCCAGAAAAGGGGACAATTGTGTGTGGTTATCAGCTGATATTCCCAAAAGCTGGAAGGTGAGTGGACCCACTGGTGAAAAGGACCTGAGCCCAAACAGCACCCATGACAGTGAATCCATTTTGGTTGTGTTGGATTTGAGGTGGCAAAGAAATAAGGAACTTGCATGTGACTGCGGGAAATTAGAGCTACAAGACAGCAGTTCAGGCGAAATGATAGGACTAGGTATGTAGCTATTGGAATGGGGGACTTTGGCGCACAGGTGATAGGGTTTTTTGTTTGTTTGTGAGGGTTTTTTGTTTGTTTGTTTGTTTGGAGAGATGGTCTTGCTCTGTAACTCCAGCTGGAGTGTAGTGGCACGATCATAGCTCTCTGCAGCCTTGACCTCCCAGGCTCAAGAGATCCTCTCACCTCAGCTTCCTGAGCAGCTGATACTACAGGTGTATGTCACCAGTCCCAGCTAATTTTTAAAACAATTTTTGTAGAGATGGGGTGTCTCACTATGTTGCCCAGGCTGGTCTCAAATTCCTGGGCTCAAACAATCCTGCTGCCTCAGCCTCCCACAGTTTTGGAATTACAGGTGTAAGCCATGGCACAGGCCTAGATGATAGTTTAAACAAGAGGGAATTTGTATATTTGTCACTCTGGGGTGCTGGTGGCCTTTGAAGGAAGACTTTCACAGCAGGACAGAGTGTAAAACCATATGGTGAGGTGAGGTCTAGCAATGCTTTCCACAATTAATGTCCTCCGTACTGACTAACTCTTAACACCTCTAGGGTACCTTATGCTTCGACTTATGTGCTGCTTATTCTGGCTTGTCCTCTGTGTTCTGGTTATTTTTTGCTGTCCAACAAATTGCCTCAAAATTTTATGGCATGACACAACCGTTTGTTATGTTCACGGATTCCGTGGGTCGGGAGTTTGGATGCACTGCTGTGGGGACGGCTTGTCTCTGCTCCATGGTATCTCGGGCTGCAGCTGGAAGACTCGAAAGCTGTGAGACTGAAGTCATCTGCAGACACTTTGTATGTCTCACATATCTGGCAGTGGCTGCTGGCGGTTGGCTCAGGGACCTCAGGTTTTCTATCTGTGGTCTAGTTAGAGTTTCTCTTGCTTGGTGGCTGGGTTGCTGTGAGGGAACCAGGCATGAACGGCTTTTTTTTTTTTTTTTTTTTTTTTTGAGAAGGAGTTTTGCTCTTGTTGCCTGGGCTGGAGTGCAGCAGCACGATCTTGGCTCACCACAACCTCCGCCTCCCAGGTTCAAGTGATTCTCCTGCCTCAGCCTCCCGAGTAGCTGGGATTACAGGTGTACGCCACCACACCTGGCTAATTTTGTATTTTTAGTAGAGACGGGGTTTCTCCATGTTGGTCAGGCTGGTCTCAAACTCCTCCTCAGCCTCCCAAAGTGCTGGGATTACAGGTGTGAGCCACTATGCCTGGCTTTTTTTTTTTTTTTTGAGACAGGGTTTCACTCTCTTGCCTGTGCTGGTGTACAGTGGTGCAATCATGGCTCACTGCAGCCTTGACTGCCCAGGCTTAAGTGATCCTCCTGCCTCAGTCTCCCTGGTAGCTGGGACTACTGCCAACATGCTTGACTGATTTTATTATTATTAGTATTATTTTGTAGAGACAGGGTCTCACTATGTTGCCCAGGCTGGTCTCCAACTCCTGGGCTCAAACAATCTGTCCATCTCAGCCTCCTAAAGTGTTGGGATTTCAGGTGTGAACCACTGTGCCCAGCTGCATTCTTTTTATAAGCTCATCATTTTTTGATCTGCATCACTTCCCTCATACCCTATTGGTCAGAGTAGTCACAGCCCCGCTCCGATTCAAAGAGAGGAAATATGGCCCCTACCTGGAGTGTCAGTCACGGGACAAGGAGAGCAAGTGGAAAGGGGCACCCAACTTTGGAAAATACCAACAGTCACACTCTATCGGAGCCTCCATTTGCTTTTTATGAGTGGCCTTCATTTATTCAACTGTCATTGGGTCAACAATAACAGCAACTTGAGGAACTTCCTGAGGGCAGGGATCAGGCCTGTTACGTTTGTTTACTTTATCTTTATACCCTAAGCCCAGGAATAAGTATTTGTGGAAGGACGGGATCCTTCTAAGTCTCTCATCTATTTTCACATACTCTGCATCATTTGATTCTAAATTAGCTGTCATTACCATTTCACAATTGAAGAAACTGAGGCTTAGAGGTGCAAACAGTCTCTCTCAGATGACTCAGGTCTTCTGGGTTGATGTGGCTTTTATTAAGAACTTGTTGTCTCCAACAGCAAATAACATTCCTAGGGGCTGGGTCTGTTTCTTCAGGACCCCTGCCTCTGCACCCTCATAGCAGCACAGGCCTAGCTGTAGGGCTGTGGACAGCGTGCCCTTGGCTGCTTACTGACTGGTTTGCATTTGATATACACGATGATTCAGTATGAAGATTTAGTGTGATTTTGCATCTCTTCACGGGAGCAGCGTCAGGACCAGGGTCCTAATGTGGAATTCAGCTTTGGGGCTGGGTAGAAGACTAGGATGAAGCTGCTCCTCATCTCTCTGCCCTGGCTATGAGCAGGCGGCACCTGGGTCAGGAGTGTGAGGTGAGTGGGTGATTCTAAGGAGGGTTCAGGTGGAGCAGTCAAACCGTGCTGAGTAACAACCCTGGAGGGGAAGGGGGAAGTGGTGGAGGCAGTTCCTGTAGGCCCAGCTCAGAGGGGAGAAAGGAGCCAATTACCACCTCCTCCCCAAGTCACATCCCAGCCCTGGGAACACTTCACAGGCTCCGGGGAAATCCTGGCCAAATCTGCCAAATGGCAGAGTGGGTGGTGGGGTGCTTATCACTCATGATCAGGAGTGGGTGGGGGCGGATCTTAGAGCTTTAGAGGTTGCATCAGGCCTCAATTTTCCAACTCCTGCCTGCGATCCACCCCCACTACCACTGCACACCACCAACCAACCTTTGACTTTATCTCTTTAGTTGATTTCTCAGAGATTGCAGATCAGGAAGGGCCTTTGGAAACCACAGCTTCCACTTCCGCTGTGGGGGCAGAAAGCACGGGATAATCTAACCCCTTCGTGTCTGGAAAATAACATGGAGGACTCTGCCCTTACCAGGTTCCCAAGGTCCTGTACCAGCCCTACAGGGACTGCTGATGGGGGCTTTTTCTCTCTGGTTCCTCGTCCTCTCCTCTGCTCAGGTGTATGCTGGCCCTGCCTAGTTGGTCTGACAGCATCTCCCTGCGACTTCTCATATCACCTCCGACTCCCCATATCACCTCTGACTCCCCAGCCTGACCTCCACGGGCCCTGGTGCATTGGCTTCAGCTGTGTCTTTTGTGAGTCATCCTTGCTGCTTTGTTCCAGCCCCACCGATGGGCCTCCCACCCTCCCCCATACAGGACTTACTCACCAATTGTGTCATCAATCCCTCTGAAATGCACCCCGTCCTCCAGACACCCACCTCCCCACATCCTTCATTATTTTGTTTAAACTAACAATGTCCCCCCAACCCCCATGATTAAAATAGTACATGTTTGTTGTGGGAAATCTGTAATATGCAAAATGCATACAAAAGAGAATAAAAAGCACCGATAATTCCATAACCCGAATTAGCTAACATTATATTCTAGTGGATTTTCTTCTGGCATTCTCCTCGCCAGAACTCCTTCCAGCTTCAGGCCTTCATGTACGCTTATTGCTTCTTCTACCTGAAGTGGTGCTCTCTGCCTCTCCCCTCCTTCAATGTGTGAGCAAATCTACTCATCTTTATTGTGGTAAACGTCATTCTTTCAGAGAAACCTTCCCTCTACCCCCAAGCTAGTCTCTTTATTACACACTCACAATACCCAGTACTTTTCCTTGTAGCACTCACCACAACTAGAAATAAATCATCGTTTTTGTCCTCTTGTGTTGAATGTCTGCCTAGCTACCTGACGTAAGGTCGGCGACTGGTTTTCTTGTTTACTCTGATGGCCCTAGCATCCATCACAGTGCCCTGTACTCAGAAAACACACATCATACCCAGATGCCTTCCCAGAATAACCATGTGCCTGCCTTCCCAGCACTTACAATAATCAATTTAACAAATGTAATTAATCAATTACTATGTGCCTGGCTTGGTTTCAAGCGAAATGACCCAGTTCTTACTCTCAAGGAGGTCTCAGTCTTTTGAGGGAGACAGATCAGTAACGGAAGCGTTCTAATGTACAGCTAAGTATACGGTGATCAGTAGTGTTAAGTAAAGTGTGGAGGAGAGGTCCCTGAACAATCCTGGGGAGGTGACACCATTGTTTTGTCTTGTTAATGCATTTACTTCACAGAATCACAGGATAATGGAATTGGATGGCACTGTGAGATCAGCAGGCCCATCTCTTCCTGTATAGATGAGGAAACTAAAGTGGGGAAGGGTAGTAAAGCAACTTAGCCAAAGCCATTGGGTGACAGATCTGGGAATAGAACTTGGATCTTTAGATTCCCAGCCCAGGGCTTTTTCCACTGTACCTAGGGGCCTTTGGACTCCCCCTCTCCTCTCCTCCCATTCTGTTAATCCCCAAGTCCTTTGATTTTCCCCGTGAAGGTCTCTCCAATCTCTTCACTTTTCCTCACCTCCACATCCCCAGGCTCTAAGCCTCCAACATCATCTCCAGCCTGAGCGCCTACCCTCACCCTCTACCTCATCTCTCTGCTTCTAGTCTTGCCCTGCTCAGATCCCTTCTCCACTCTGCAGCCAGAATGAGCCTCACAGATGTACGCATGAGCATGTCTGTCCCTGGCTTAGAACTCCAGTGGCTTCCCACCATGCTTTTAGAAATATACTCAAAATTCTTATATGGCGTATTAGTCAGCTCAGGCTCCCATAACAAAATACCCTAGACTGGGTGGCGTAAACAACAGAAGTTTATTTCTCACAGTTCTGGAGGCTGAGAAGTCCAAGATCAAAGTGCTGGTAAGGTCAGCTTCATTCAGACATTCAGAGTCCTCTTTCCTTTCTTTCTTTCTTTTTTTTTTCTTTCTTTCTTTCTTTTTTTTTTTGAGACAGAGAGAGTCTTGCTCTGTGACCCAGGCTAGAGTGCAATGGCATGATCTTGGCTCACTGCAACCTCTGCCTCCCAGGTTCAAGTGATTCTCTACCTCAGCTTCCTGAGTAGCTGGGATTACAGGTGCCCACCACCATGCCAGGCTAATTTTTGATTTTTAGTAGAGATGGAGTTTCATCATGTTGGCCAGGCTGGCCTCAACCTCCTGACCTCAGGTGATCCACCCTCTTTAGCCTCCCAAAGTGCTGGGATTACAGGTGTGAGCCACCACATCTGGCCCGGAGTCCTCTTTGCTTGGCTTGTAGGTGGCTGCCATTTTGCTCTGTACTCACATGGCCTCTTTGTGCATGTGGGGAGACAGAGCTCTCTTGTGCATCTTGTTCCTTTTATAAGAACACCAATCCCATCAGATTAGGGCCTCACCCTTAGGACCTCATTTAACCTGAATCACCTAAAAACCCTATCTCCAAATATAGTCGCATTGGGGGTTAGGGGTTCAACATATGAATTTAGGGGGACACAATTCATTCCATAGTATAGGGTCCACTGGGCCTTTTTTGGTCAAGCCCACTTTACCAGCCTCTTCTAAACCCAACTCACCTCTCTGCCTGTACGCCTTTATATCTTGGATTTTTTTTGGTTCCTCCGACTTGTCTGGATTTCTTATAGCTCCAGGTTCCCCCTCCCCCTGCTCTGATGTTTTTATATTTTCATCATTTTCAAGTCTCAGTTTGAATGTTAGCTTCTAGGGGAGGCCTTCCCTGATCCGCATCCTGTGTTAGGTCCTCTGGCTGTACATGCCTATGGTACCCTGAACTCCATCTTGTGTAAGAGTCACCACCTCAGTCCTGTGTGTTTCATATCTGTCCTTCTGAGCTCCACAGGGCAGGAAGATCTCTGTCTGGTTGGTTGCAGCATCCCCAGGGCTAGCACAGTGCCTGGTGCCTACTAAGCAGTCAGTCAAGATTAGCTTTTATTGGTAGATGCTCAATACATTTCCATTGACCTGAGCTGTCCTCAGAGAGTATATGTATTTTGTTGTCTAATTTGGGTTGAAATCTCTCAGAAGGGTCCTATCTGTTCCTTCCTTGAAATCTCCTGTCCCGTGCCCATCCTGGGCTCCTTCATTCAGGAAACATTCCCATAAATGATTATTAATCGATCTCCCTACAACTTTCCCAACATGTATCACATTTGAAGAAACAATCATATTTAAAAGAATATGTTACATAGCAGGACAGTTTATTATGAATGTCATGTAACGGCAATCTATTGAGAATTCAAGAGAAACGAAAGTGGTCCTCTCCTCTCCCACCTCTGGGAAACCAGGACTTCGTTTCTTTGAAGTTGTGGATTTCCTGACCCCTGAGGTGTTTGGCTTTTTGTGTATGTTTTAGAAGGAACAGAAAGGATCAGGCTGGGTGGGGCTGTAAAGGAAACCCACCCTAAGCAGGCCTTGTTTTGGAAGAGCTGGAAAGACATCTGTGGTGCCGGATGGTCTGAGAGTACAGGGTGTGAGGGCAGGAGCCTACTTCTTGGTTGACTCTTAGACCTCCATGGACTCAGGGAAAAGAGAGAGGGTGCAGGCTGGGCATGGTGGCTCACACCTGTAATCCCAGCACTTGGGGAGGACGAGGTGGGCAGATCACTTGCGGTCAGGAGTTCGAGACTAGCCTAGCCAACATGGTGAAACCCCGTCTCTACTAAAAATACAAAAATTAGCTGGGCATGGTGGTGGGTGCCTGTAATCCCAGCTACTCAGGAGGCTGAGGCAAGAGACTCACTTGAACCTGGGAGGCGGAGGTTGCAGTGAGCTGAAGTCATGCCACTGCACTCCAGCCTGGGCAACAAGAGCAAGACTCTGTCTCCAAAAAAAAAAAAAAGAAACAAAAAGACTGTAGAATAAAACTAAAAATATAGATATCATGCTGTCCCCCACCTCCAATGTAATTTTTAAAAACCCAAACAACTACATGAAAGCAAAAACAGCTTTAAGGGCAGGGCGCGGTGGCTCACACCTGTAATCCCAGCACTTTGGGAGGCCGAGGCGGGTGGATCATGAGGTCAGGAGATCAAGACCATCCTGGCTAACATGGTGAAACCCTGTCTCTACTAAAAATACACAAAATTAGCTGGGCGTCGTGGCGGGTGCCTGTAGTCCCAGCTACTCGGGAGGCTGAGGCAGGAGAATGGCGTGAACCCAGAGGGTGGAGCTTGCAGTGAGCGGAGATTGCACCACTGCACTCCAGCCTGGTTGACAGAGTGAGACTCCATCTCAAAAGAAAAACAACAACAAAAAACCAAAAACAAAAACAGCTTTAAGGATGTGTTATGGACTTACGACTTTCCCTAGAAGCATGACTACCTTGCTGCTCCCCTTCCTCTACTTTCTCCTCCTCCTCCCTTTCTTCTTCTTGAATATCAAATTGTTTTCAAGGTTTATTTGTCCGTTTTTCTCCTGGCTTTGCTGATGCCACGCTTGGGTGATTAGGAGCTGCCCAGGGCAGCTGAGCAGCCTGAATTCTATTATTATTATTATTTTTTTAAAGACAGAGTCTCATTCTGTTGCCCAGACTGGAGTGCAGTGGCGCAATCTCGGCTCACTGCAACTTCTGCCTCCTGGGTTCAAGTGATTCTCCTGCCTCAGACTCCTGAGTAGCTGGAATTACAGGCCCATGCCACCACACCTGGCTAATTTTTTGTCTTTTAAGTAGAGATGGGGTTTCATCACGTTGGCTAGACTGGTCTCAAACTCCTGTCCTCAGGTAATCCACTCGCCTTGGCCTCCCAAAGTGCTGGGATTATAGGCGTAAGCCACCACACCCCACCAGCAGCCTGACTTATAATGGTCCCCACAGGCCTGGGCAAGCAGCTGGCAAGTACTGACCACGTGGCCAGAGGAACAGACTCTTTGGTTTCATTAGAACTGCATAAATCTGGGCATCTTGTATGACCTGAGGGAGGGAGCCTGAAAACTCCAGTCTGACGCTGGAGTTCCAGTCAATGGTGGGCAGGGCTGGACCCAGAGTCTATTTGAGTGAGTCCACAAAGAAACAAGACATTACTTGTAGCCCAGGGGCTGTGGGGCAATCATACCTGTTGCATATATGTTGACATGCATGCCTCCCTTCACATAAATGTTTCTAGATAGATAGAGAAGAATCTAGTTCTGAATCTGGGAAGTGGGACTGACTGGATCTACCTTTTTTTTTTTAACTTTTTTTTTTTAATTGAACAGATGTTATTTGTATAATAAAAATGTATTTCAAAATTAGAATGACAGCAATAATAAACTCAGATTGCTAAATTCTTCATATGATAAGACAGCTGGTAACCCTGCCTCATAGGCGGGGTGAGCGTGTGACCCAAGCCTCAACAGTGATGTCTCCCAGCTGTGGTGCGTCCTCTGGGCAGCTGGAGAGGAGGCTAAACATAGACTAGCCTGTGGAGCATGTCAAGACGGATCAGGTCTGGTGCTAGAACATTCCTTCACTCTGTCAATGAGCAACTACCTCGTACCTGTGTCCTAGGGACCGGGGACGTAGGAGTGAGCAAAGCACACTGGCTTCCTAGACCCCGAGACTTAGATGCTAACGGAGGGGATATGTGGGTCACTCTGGCCCAGCAGGACGACAAGGAAGGAGAGTGCGAACCACAGAGGGCGCAGGAAGATCCCCAGGCCTGGTATGGGGCAGGGTGGGGAAGGTGGTATGCCTGTTCCAGGGCAGCCAGTTCCTTAGCGCCTCCTTTCAGAAACTCCTCTGTGCTACTGAGGGGCTGGAAGGTTTCTTTTTAATTCAAAATAATTTTATTTAAAAAATTAACATAAAGTAAAATTGATTTTTTCAGTGGACAGTCCTATGAGTTTAACATGTGTAAAGATTCATGTAATCACCACAATCGGTCATGTAATCACCACCACTGAAACAGAATAGCTCCACTGCCTAAAACACTCCCTCCGGCTACCCCTGTGTAGTCCTATCCTCTTTCCTGCCATTTTGCTATTTTGATCTAGTCTCTGTTGCTGCTGTTTTATCTTTTCAAAAGTGTCACATAAATGAAATCATACCGTTTGTAACTTTTGAGAACAACTTTTTTCACTCAGCATAATGCCTTTGAGATTCATCCAAGTCATTTCACGTGTCAGTAATTCGTTTCCTTTTTCATTTAAAAAATGTATGCAGTTTGATGTTTTTTGCCTTTTTCCTTTCTTTTGTTTTTTTAAGCAAGGTCTCATTGTGTTGCCTAGGTTGGAGTGCAGTGAAATGGTAATGGTTCACTGCAGCCTCAACCTCCTGGGCTCAAGTGATCCTTTTGCCTTAGCCTGAGTAGCTAGGATTACAGGCGTACACCACTATGCCCAGATAATTTTTGTATTTTTTGCAGAGACGGGGTTTCACCATATTGCCCAGACTGGTCTTGAACATCTGGGCTCAAGCGATCCTCCCGCCTTAGTCTCCTAAAGTGCTGGGATTATAGGCATGAGCCACTGTACCTGGCCCAATTAGTTTTTTAAAATTAAATCAATTAATTAATTGACTAACTGGCTATCAGCAGGAAACAAATCCAATGAGCTTTTACATTTATATTTACCCCTTTAACCACCATCTGGACAAGATAGCTTCAACCCAGACATCTCCCTTGTTTCCCTTCCAGTCAATATAGCACCTTCTTTCCTGCCCACCTCACTCCAAACTAACCACTATTCTGACTTTTTTTTTCTTTTTTTTTGAGACAGAGTCTTGCTCTGTTGCCCAGGCTGGAGTGCAGTGGTACTATCTCAGCTCACTGCAAATCCGCCTCCTGGGTTCAAGCAATTCTCCTGCCTCAGCCTCCCAAGTAGCTGGGATTACAGGTGTGTGCCACCATGCTGGGCTAATGTTTGCGTTTTTGGTAGAGATGGGATTTCACCACGTTGGTCAGGCTGGTCTTGAACTCCTGACCTAAGGTGATCTGCCCTCGGCCTCCCAAAGTGTTGGGATTACAGGTGTGAGCCACTGCACCTGGCCTATTCTGACTTCTGTTACCATAAATTGGTTTTGTCTGGAAGGTTTCTAACAATTGTGGTGCAAGTCATATGACCCACCTGGTTTTGTCTTAGGACTTGGCAGTCTCTCAATGTTTGGAGAGAGATTCTGATGCCCCTCACCAGAAGTCATGCTCTGGGGCCAGTGAGCAAAGATGGGCTTCTTATCTGTTTTTTTCCTGGGTTCCAGCAAGCCAAACCTCACAGCAGCGTCCAAAAAGTTGGTAGAAAAGGCCTAACCTTGTATTTTATTTTATTTATTTTTTTTTGAGACAGAGTCTTGCTCTGTCGCCGAGGCTGGAGTGCAGTGGCACGATCTTGGCTTCCTGCAACCTCTGCCTCCTAGGTTCAAGTGATTCTCCTGCCTCAGTCTCCCAAGTAGCTGGGATTACAGGCACGCATCACCTTGCTCAGCTAATTTTTTGTAGTTTTAGTAGAAATAGGGTTTAGCCATGTTGGCCAGGCTGGTCTCGAACTCCTGGCCTCAAGTGATCCGCCCACAGCCTCCTGCCTCAGCCTCCCAAAGTGCTGGGATTACAGGCATGAGCCACTGTGCCCAGCCAGGCCTAGCATCTTAAAAACCCAGTGAAGGGGAAGGTCACAGTCCTAGGAATCAAAAGGCAGGGGTTCAGTTCCAGTCTCTGACATTTGCTGCATGTTCTTGAACAAACTATGTAAACTTCTTGAGCCTCAGCTATTTCATCAGTAAAGTGGGAACAGTAATATCCACTGTGATTATCAGACCTATTCGCAAATACTTGAGATCCTCTTTCTTCCAGGGATATAAGAACATTGAGCTTTGCCACTCCATTTAACTCCTACCCACTAATCCAGGCATGGCTACCAGACTTACTTAGGCCAATTAAAATGGTCCCTTCTAGGTGGAAGTTTTAAAAGCTAGTGTATGCTTTTCCACATTTTTTTCTCCTTCAACTGTAGTAATTGGTGATATTCCACACAGTGGCTGCTCTATCAACCTGGGTCCTGGAGTTATGACAATGACAGCTCAGAGCACAGCCTCGGCCAACCCACCATGGATATGTGGCAGGAGAGTCAATGAAGCTTTGCTGCATAAAAGCCATTGAGATTTGGGGGTTGTTTATTACTGAAGCATATCCTACTCTGCATGGTTGATATACCATATTACACATTTATTACCAAGACTATGTGAAGTAAAATGTTTGGAACTTCTAGGTACATAATAAAGCTGATTTTCTTCCTTTCAAACTCTCCTTTTTTCTTTCTAAGAGTCATGAACCCAAGGATACTCTTTTTTTTTTTTTTTTTTTTTTTTTTTGAGACAGAATCTTGCTCTGTTACCCAGGCTGGCGTGAAGTGGTGTGATCATAGCTCACTGCAGGCTTCCCCTCCTGATCTTAAGTAATCCTCCTGCCTCAGCCTTCCGAGTAGCTGGGATTGCAGACATACCCTGCCATACCCAGCTAATTGTTTTATTTTTTATAGAGACAGGGTCCCACTATGTTGCCCAGGCTGGTCTTGAACTACTGGACTCAAGTGATCCCTCTGCCTTGGCCTGCCAGAGTGCTGGATTACAGGCGTGAGCCACCGCACCTGACCCCCAGGAATGTTCTTAACAGCTTCTAACCCTGGCTAAAGGGCAATAGAACAGACAGTCACTTAACCACAAAAGAAAAAGGAAGAAGAAAGGATGTAAAGCAACAAAGGTACAGAAATGTAATACAAAGGAAAGGAAAAGAAACAAAGTGATAAAGAAGGTGAAACAAAGTATAAAAACAGGGAAGAAAGAGGTACAGAGGGGCCAGACAGGGTGGCTCAGGCCTATAATCCCAGCACTGCAGGAGGCCCAGTCAGATGGATCACCTGAGGTCAGGAGTGCAAGACCAGCCTGGCCAATATGCTGAAACCCCGTCTCTACTAAAAATATAAAAATAAGTTGGCTTGGTGGTGCAGGCCTGTAATCCTAGCTACTTGGGTGGCTGAGGCATGAGGATCACTTGGAACTGGGAAGCAGAGGTTGCAGGGAGCTGAGATTGAGCCACTGCACTCCAGCCTGGGCCACAGAGTGAGATTCTGTCTCAAAACAAAAACAAAAACAAAAACAAAAACAAAAACAGATATGGAGGATGTCTGAGGCATGGACAGAGGTGATTCTCAGAAAGACAAAAGAAAACAAAAGGAAAAACCACGAGGCAAAGGGAAACTGTATTTCTTGGAATTGTTGGCCCCAACCCCAGGCAAACAACATTTTCCCTTAAGACAAATGAACAAACAAACTTTGGCAAATAGAGCTTCTGGGTGTGCATTTATCAGTCTTTCCACCCAGTTTACTGAGCACCTACTCTGTGCCTGACATTGTGCTTGGGCTGGGTTTATAGAGGCAAGCAAGACCTAGTGCTGGCATCTGCCTTCAAGAAGCCCCTAGACTGGTGTGAAACAGACACATGAACAGTTGGGATTCAATCTGGCTTGTGCAGTGTTGGAAGTACCAGGAGGAATTAAGGGAGGAGAAGGGGAAGCAGGCCCTGCAAAGGGGCTTTCTGGATAATTTGAGGCTGAGTGTCTTGAAGGATAACTAGGAGTTAGCAATGGCAGGGTTTGTGAGGAGAAAGAGGGACCACATTGGGCAGAGGTGCAAAAGGAGCCAGGTAGCAGAGGTGAGAAGCTGCAGGTAGTTTGGGGTTGCTAGAGTCTTGATGAGAGGCTGTGGGCAGCAGGAGATGAGGCTGGAGAGGGATTCAGGGTCCTATCACAGAGACTCAGATGTTAAGATGTTGTTCTTTTGGTGGATGGGCTAGGGGATATTTGGGCTGTTAAGCGGGGAAGTGACATGGTCAGATTTTTAGCTAAATTGCTCTGCCTGCAGCGTGGACAGTGGGTTGGGGCAGCATTTCTTTGCATGAGGTCTCTGGGGATTTGGCTGAACACCCACCCAGCCCAGGGCCTGCAAGTGGACAGGATGGCCTCTGGAAGAATCATCCTAGCCGCTGCTTCATAAGCGTCTCGGGGGAGTGATGGCTATCTGCGCTGGTGGCGTCAGGGTAAAAGAATTTACCGGCAGGGCGCCGTGGCTCACACCCGTAATCCCAGCACTTTGGGAGGCTGAGGCGGGCAGATCACCTAAGGTCAGGAGTTTGAGACCAGCCTGGCCAACATGGTAAAACTCTGTCTCTACTAAAAATACAAAAGTTAGCCGGGCGCAGTGGCGGGTGCCTGTAATCTAATCTCAGCTACTCAGGAGGCTGAGGCAGGAGAATTGCTTGAACCTGGGAGGTGGAGGTTGCAGTGAGACGAGATCGCACCACTGCACTCCAGCCTGGGCAACAGAGGAGACTCCGTCTCAAAAAAAAAAAAAAAAAAAAAAAAAAATGTTTACCCAGGCAGTTGTAGGTAGAGAAAGGCAGATTTATTACAGTAATTAGGAAAACATGTAGTCAGGGAGGCCTGTAAGAAAGGAGCTGACTGCAAGGAAACAACGGCTTTTTGGGGATTTTATAGGATGGCTCTTAGGCTGCAGAGTGTTATGTACAGCACTGGTAACGCCAGGGTAGCAGGGAGGTAACTTGCATTTTTTTCGTCAGCTGGCATGTCTGGAAAGTTGAAGTGTTTGATGGTAAGCAGGCAGTTTGTGAGTTCTGTTATCTGAGTAGGAGCTGGGGCTTGTAAAGCAGCCAACAGTTGAGCCTGCCTTTTGTCTCCATGTTTGTTTTTTTCTTAGTCTTGTCCGCCTTATTTTGTTCTTGGTTGTAATGACTGAGGAGGCTAATTTGATAATTTTCTGCGTGGGGGCCATGCTGTATTATACAAGAAAGTTAGATGTTTGTTTTTGAGAGTTTGGGGGTAGAATTTGTCCCAATTCTTTACAGCCTAGAGGTGAGTTTGCAGGAATGGATGGGGTTTGTTCCATGGTGGGACTGGAAAGCACTCCGCTCAGGGGCAATGTCAATCAGGGACATGAACTGTACGTTTCTGGGGGCGCATCTCACTGAGATGAACAAAGCGTTCCACTTACATCCACAGAGGGACTTGGGTGCACTTTCCAAAGTGGGCATCCCACCTATTAGAAGAGACCTCCTGGCCGCTCAGGGGCCTCGTGCTGGATGGCCAGTCCAGGCACTCACTTACGCTGGGTGATCAGCCCAGGTAGGAGGAAAAAGAAGGGTAAAGGAAGATCTCTACCTGGTGTTGGCCCAGGAGATGGGATGGGTAAGAGAAGACTCACCGTTCTGAGGCTGTCTGACATCACCTGATTTAGCAAGACCCAGAACAGGATGGCTGGCTGACTCCATAGGTGAATTTAGGGTGAGAAAAAGAGGGTTTGCGTTATCTAAAACGTGTGTGAGTTTGCCCCAAACCAGCTCCTGCTGTCAATTGCGTCACACGTAGGGATGAGGGACTTGCAATCAGAGAAGACAGGAAACAGCTTTTCTCCCTTCTGGGCAGGGCAGCTAGCCCTGTTCACTCTGGGCCTTCAGGGAACACTGGAGAGTGGCCCTGGCCAGTTACCTTCAATTGCCAGAGAGATACTAGAAGCTGATTGTGAAAGACTGAAAAAATCAAAAAACCTCAGGTCACTCACCCAAACTGGGCGATGGTGATCAGATGCTTCCACATGGACAGACACCTTTCAGTCTCACTGGAGTGTAGCTCTGGCCAGAGACCTGCAATTGTCTTTGTGCTTAGATGCTGTCCTTTGAGGGTCCCGAGTTGGGAAAGGGAAAGGAGAGAGAGTCCCTGTATGGAGAGGGAGAGTTCCCTGTGTGGGCCACCAAAATGTTTCAGGGGAGCAACAGCTATCTGGGCTGGCGGCTCAGGGGTAAGATAATTTACCAAGACAGTTGTAGGTAGAGAAAGGCAGATTTATTAGAGAAAGTAGAAAAACAGGAGAGCAATGGGCAGGAGAGCAACGGGCAGGCCAGCAGAAGAGAAGCTGACTGCAAGGAAACAAAGGCTTGTTGGGGATTTTGTAGGATGGCTCTTAGGCTGTAGAGTGTTATGTGCAGTACTGATTATGCCAGGGTAGCAGGGAGGTAACTTGCATTTTTTTTTTTTTGTCAGCCAGGATGTTTGATAAATTGAGGTGTTTGATGGCAAGCAGAAGTTTGTGAGTTATGTACATTATCTGAGCAAGAGGGCCATATATCTTGGGCCATTTACCTCATTTCTTTGCTTTCCCCTGGTCCCACCAGCCTGATTCTTTTTTTTACATTATTACTCCACAGTGAGTGCTGTCACATGCTGGGCATTGTGCTATGTGCCCTATGTGGAGTAACTCACTCACTGCCCCTCTATACCCCAAGACCACCCTGTGACATGAGTATTCTTTTTTTTTTTTTTTTTTTTCTAGACGGAGTCTTGCTCTGTCCCCAGGCTGGAGTGCAGAGGCGCGATCTTGGCTCACTGCAACCTCCACCTTATGGGTTCAAGCGATTCTTCTGCCTCAGCGTCCTGAGTAACTGGTACTACAGGCATGTGCCACCACACCCAACTAATTTTTGTATTTTTAGTAGAGGCGGGTTTTCACCATGTTGGCCAGGATGGTCTCGATCTCTTGACCTCGTGATCCACCTGCCTCGGCCTCCTAAAGTCCTGGGATTACAGGCGTGAGCCACCACACCCGGTCAGACATGGGCATTCTTATCCTTATTTTGACTGAGTAACCGGACACAGAAAGGCTATGTTATGCATCCCAGTTGCAGAGCTAGGCAGCGGCAAGCCCACTTTCACACAGTGCCAGCTGCCTGGCTCTGGGAACAGCCTGGAATCACTCTCCATTCTGCCCCCCCGGGATCCGCTTCTCCCAGGAAGCCTCTCACAGAGGCAGAATTTTGCATTGGCATCCTGCTTCAAGCTTATGAAATCTTTTATACAGATGACCTCATTCCAGCCTTGCAATAATAGCTTCTGTGAAGTATTATTATTCATAGCTTTTAAAAAGCCAGTTGAAGGAAATCCAGTGATTTGTCAAAGGTCAGAAGTTAGGTAGCTGTGCTCCTACTCAGACTTACGTTTTCTGACTTGGAGTCCAGGGCTCCGCTCTCACGTTATTTGTCAGCTGATGCTGCGGCCAGCCTCATACCCAACACATCACATGATTCGAAGGCCAGGCCACTTTCCACTACTACTCAGCTGCCTCCTCTCTAAGAAAATGCTTTTCTGGATTGAGGGAGACAGCCATAGAGAAATGTGTTGTTGGCATCGATTTCTTATGGTTGGGCAATGGCTTCCGCCATCTGGACCAGGTGACGTCAGCTATCTGGATTTCTGCCAGCATTCCCCGGCCCAGGAAACAGACTTCCGGCTGTCTGGGCTCTGAGCCATCTCCGGCCTCCTGGGTGAGTGGGTCTCGCAATTTTGCAAAGTGAGGAACTGAAAAGTCAGCTCTCAGGGAAGATTTTACTGTATGAAGTCAGGTAAAAATGGGGAAGAGGCATCCAGGGGACACTGGGTCAGAGAGACCGGGAGCCCTTCTATCTGAGGCTGGGGCCTTTCTCAGATGAGAGGGGAGGATCTAGTGATCAGACAGGGATGTTGAAGATCTTTGTGACTAAGACTCTAGTCAATTGGAGGTAGATGAAGAGTAACGTAAGCAAAGCTAAAGAAATCTGGGGAAAGATACACATAAAGATACAAACACAGAAGGTCAGATACTGGCCAAGGATAGAATATGGATCCCAAAACTCATGCACTTTTCTGTGGACACTGAGACTTGAACAAATCAATAACTTGAGAATATAAGCAGCCCCCTGCCATGTCTATAGCTTGCTGAGTTATATAACAGTTGGGGGCAAACCTAAACAGTAGGTAAATGTGTTAAGGTAGAAAGTTAAATTGTCCCTCCATCACTCCCTGTCTCATTCCCAACCCCGCTCTCCAGGCCAGGCTCATAAAAGTTGTTACTTGTTTTAGCCATCCCTTCAGCCAATATTAATCTTCTTCATCCTCACAATCACCCCATGAGGTAAGAGCTATTATTATGCCTTTATTTTGAAAATTGTAGTAAAATAGACATAAATTTAGCATTTTAACCATTTTTAAACATACAGTTCAGTGGCATTAAGTATATCCATATTATTTTGCAACCATCACCATCAGCCACATTCAGAACTTTTTCATCTTCCCCTACTGAAACTCCACCCAGTAAACAATACCTTCCCATTCCCCGCTTTCCTTAGCCCTGGCAACCACCATTCTACTTTCTTTAGAATGTAACCACTTTATATGTCTTTTATTTTATTTTTTATTTATTTACTTTTTTGAGATGGAGTCTTGCTCTGTTGCCAACCTGGAGTGCCGTGGCATGATCCCGGTTCACTGCAACCTCCGCCTCCTGGCTTCTAGCGATTCTCCTGACCCAGCCTCCCAAGTAGCTGGGATTACAGGCACGCGCCACCATGCCCAGCTAACTTTAGTATTTTTAGTAGAGATGGGGTTTCACCATGTTGGCCAGGATGTAGGTGCCTTTTATAAATGGAGTAATAGGCTGGGCGTGGTGGCTCATGCCTGTAATCCCAGGACTTTGGGAGACCAAGTCAGGTGGATCACTCGAGGTCAGGAGTTCGAGACCAGCCTGTCCAACATGGCAAAACCCTGTCTTTACTAAAAATTCAAAAATTAGCTGGGCATGGTGCCATGTGCCTGTAATTCCAGCTACTCAAGAGGCTGAGGCACAAGAATCGCTTGAACTCAGGAGGCAGAAGTTGCAGTGAGCCGAGCTCATGCCACTGCACTCCAGCAAGACTCTGTCTTAAAAAAAGTAGAATCGGCTGGGCACAGTGGCTCACGACTATAATCCCAGCACTCTGGGAGGCCGAGGCGGGTGTATCACCTGAGGTCAGAATTCAAGACCAGCCTGGCCAACACTGCAAAACCCCATCTCTACTTAAAATACAAAAATTAGCCGGGCATGGTGGTGGGCACCTGTAATCCCAGCTACTTGAGAAGCTGAGGCAGGAGAATCACTTGAACCCAGGAGGCGAGATTGCAGTGAGCTGAGATCACTCCAGCCTGGGTAACAGAGCAAAACTCTGTCTCCAAAAAAAAAAAAAAAAAAAGGTGGAATCATAAAATATTTTTCCTCTGGTGATTGCCTTTTTTTTTTTTGAGATGGAGTTTTGCTCTTGTTTCCCAGGCTGGAGTGCAATGATGTGATCTTGGCTCACCACAACCTCCACCTCCCAGGTTCAAGTTCAAGCGATTCTCCTGCCTCAGCCTCCTGAGTAGCTGGGATTACAGGTATGCACCACCACAGCTGGCAAATTTTTTGTATTTTTAGTAGAGATGGGATTTCTCCATGTTGGTCAGGCTGGTCTCGAACTCCTGACCTCAAGGGATCCACCGGCCTTGGCCTCCCAAAGTGCTGGGATTACATGCATGAGGCACCATGCCCTGCCGTGATTGACTTTTATTTCACTTAGCATGATGTCTTCAAGGTTTATCCACATTGTAGCACATATCAGAATTTTCTTTTTTAAAAAGTACTCCATTATATGCATATACGTATATACCACTTTTTTTTTGGTGGAGACAGAGTTTCCCTCTGTTGCCCAGGCTGGAATGCAGTGGTGCGATCTCAGCCCACTGCAGCCTCAGTCTCCCTGGCTCAAGCTATCCTCTTACCACCTTAGCACCCTGAGTAGCTGGGACTACAGGTATGCACCACCATGCCTGGCTAATTTTTGTATTTTTGGTAGAGATGAGGTCTCACCAAGTTGCCAAGGCTTGTCTCGAACTCCTAAGCTCAAGCAGTCCTCCCACCTCAGCCTCCCAAAGTGCTGGGAATTCAGGTGTGAGCTACCACGCCTGGCCACATTTTGCTTATTCATTCATCTATTGATGGACACTTGGATGGCTTCCACCTTTTGGCTATTGTGAATGATGCTGTTGTGAATGTGGGTATACAAATATCTGCTCGAGTTATGCTGTTATTTTTAATAACAGTTATATTGAGACACAATTCACATACTATATAATTCACCTTTTAAGAGGCGGAGGTTGCAGTGCAGTGAGCTGAGATCATGCCACTGCACTCCAGCCTGGGGTACAGAGTGAGATGCCATCTCAAAAAAAAAAAATTCACCCTTTAAAAATGTACAATGAAATGGTTTTTGTTTGTTTGTTTGTTTGTTTTGAGACAGAGTCTCACTCTGTTGCCCAGGTTGGAGTGCCGTGGCTTGATCTTGGCTCGATGCTACCTCTGCCGCCCTGGTTCAAGTGATACTCCCGCTCAGCCTCCCGAGTAGCAGGGATTACAGGCGTGAGCCACTGCGCCTGGCCGAAATGGTTTTTAGTATATTCACAGAGTTGTGCAACCATCACCACAATTTTAGAACATTTTCATCACTCAAAAGACATCCCATGCTCATTAGCAGTCATTTCCGGTTTTACCCCCAATCTTTCCCCTTCCTGGCCTTAGGCAACCACCAATCTACTTTTTGTCTCTATAGATTTGCCTATTCTGGACATTTCATATAAACAATCATACAATATGTGGCATTTTATGTCTGGCTTCTTTCACTTAGCATAGTGTTTTCAATGTTATAGCATGAATTAGTACTTTCTTTTTATTGTTGAATACTATTTCATTGTGTGGATATACCATATTTTATTTATACATTCATCAGTTGATAGACATTTATACTGTTTCCAAATTTTAGCTATTGTGAATAATGCTAGTGTGAACATTCCTGTATAAGATTTTGTATGGACATCCGTTTTCTCTTTGGTATACACTTAGGAGTGGAATTTCGAGGTCATATGGTAACTTTATGTTCCACTTTTGAGAACTGCTTTCCAATGTTGCTGAGCCATTTGACATTCTCACCAGCAGTGTATGAAGGTTCCAGTTTCTCCAGTCTGTCTTTTTGATTCTAGTCGTCTTAGTGGGTATAAAGTGGTATTTCATGGTGGTTTAGATTTATCATTTTCTTGGTGGTTAATGATGTTGAATATCTTTTTTTTTTTCTTTTGAGACAGAGTCTCACTCTGTTGCCCAGGCTGGAATGCAATGGTGTGATCTCAGCTCACTGCAACCTCTGCCTCCTGGGTTCAAGCGATTCTCCTGCCTCAGCCTCCTGAGTAGCTGGGATTACAGGTGTGCACCACCACTCCTGGCTAATTTTTTATATTTTTACTAGAGATGAGGTTTCAGCAGGTTGGCCAGGATGGTCTCAAACTCCTGACCTCAACTGATCCGCCCACCTCAGCCTCCCAAAGTACTGGGATTACAAGCGTGAGTCACTGGGCCCTGCCTGAACATCTTCTCATGTGCTTATTGGTCATTTGTATACCTTTGGAGAAATGTTTATTCAGATCCTTTGCCTATTTTTAAGTTGGGTTGTCTTTTTATTATTGAGTTGTAACAGTTTGTTATAAATTCTAAATATACGTCTCTTAACTGATTCATAATTTACAAATATTTTATCCCATTCTATGGGTCTTCTTTACTTTCCTTCTTTCTTTCTTTCCCTTTCTTTCCCTTCCTTCCTTCCTTCCTTCCTTCCTTCCTTCCTTCCTTCCTTCCTTCCTTCCTTCCTTCCTTTCTTTTCTCTTTCTTTCTCTTTCTTTCTCTTTCTTTCTCTTTCTTTCTCTTTCTTTCTTTCTTTCTTTCTTTCTTTCTTTCTTTCTTTCTTTCTTTCTTTCTTTCTTTCTTTCTTTCTTTCTTTCCCTCCCTCCCTCCCTCCCTCCCTCCCTCCCTCCCTCCCTCCCTCCCTCCCTCCCTCCCTCCCTTCCTTCCTTCCTTCCTTCCTTCCTTCCTTCCTTCCTTCCTTCCTTCCTTCCTTCCTTCCTTCCTCTCTCTCTCTCTTTCTTTCTTTTAAATAGCGACGGGGTCTCGCTTTGTTGCCTAGGCTGATCTCGAACTCCTGGGCTCAAGCAATCCTTCTGGCTTGGCCTCTCAAAGTGCTAGGGCTACAGGCATGGGCCACCATGCTCAACCTATTTTCTTAATGTCCTTTGAAGCACAAAAGTTTAAATTTTTGAAGTCCGATTTATCTATTTTTTTTTCCTGCTTGTGCACTGTGTCATAGCTAAGAAACCGCTGCCTAGTCTATGGTCACAAAGATTTACATCTGTGTTTTCTTCTAAGAATTTAATAGTTTTATCTCTTACATGTAGGTCTTTGATCCATTTTGATTAAATTTTTGTCTATGATATGAGATAGGGGTCCAACTTCATTCTTTTGCATGTGCATATCCAGTGGTCTTAGCATTAGTATGTTTTGTCACAATGAATAAATTTTCAGCTTCGTAAGTAAAGGACTGTGGGCTTGGCAAGGTTGCTTATGCCTGTAATTCCAGTACTTTGGGAGGCCAAGGTGGGAGGATCACTTGAGCCCTGGAGTTCGAGACCAGCCTGGGCATTAGAGTGAGACCCCGTCTCTACCAAAAAAAGAAAAGGAAAGAAAAGAAAAAGGACTGTGCCTGGTTTTGCTCACCATCATCTTCCCAGGATTCTCTTAGCCCCATGCAAGACACATGCAAGATGCTCAATAAATATAGCCTGAGTGAATGAACACGAGTGACCGAGACTCAGCGTGGTTAAATAACTTGCATGGGTCAGTGAGTTGCAAAGTGGCCAGATATGGTTCAAACCCAGATCTTCTCATCTAATTCTTTTTTTTTTTTGAGATGGAGGCTCGTCGCCAGGCTGGAGTGCAGTGGCGCGATCTTGGCTCACTGCAACCTCCACCTCCCGGGTTCAAGTGATTCTCCTGCCTCAGCCTCCTGAGTAGCTGGGACTACAGGCACGCACCACCACGCCCAGCTAACTTTTGTACTTCTAGTAGAGACAGGTTTTCACCACGTTGGCCAGGATGGTCTTGATCTCTTGGCCTCATGATCCGCCTGCCTCAGCCTCTCAAAGCATTGGGATTATAGGCATGAGCTACTGTCCCCGGCCTTCTCATCTAATTCTAATTAAGAGTTTTTGTATAATACTTCAAAGTTTCTGAAACTTTCCTGAGTTACCAAAAGCTCTTTGCCACAAGAAAACATATTTCTCAGGCCGGGGGTGGAGGCTCATGCCTGTAATCCCAGCACTTTGGGAGGCTGAGGTGGGTGGATCACCTGACGGCAGGAGTTCAAGACCAGCCTGGCCACATGGTGAAACCCTGTCTCTACTAAAAATACAAAAATTAGCTGGGCATGGTGGCAAGCACCTGTAATCCCAGCTACTCGGGAGACTGAGGCAGGGAATCGCTTGAACCCGGGGGCAGAGGTTGCAGTGAGCCGAGATCATGCCACTTCACTCCAGCCTGGGCAAAAGAGTTAGACTCCATCTAAATAATAATAATAATAATAATAATAATAATAAATAAAATAAAATAAAAATATAAAAATAAAAAGAAACCACATGTCTCCGAAGTTTCATTTGCTGTCTCTGTTGTATGATCCCAGTCGTTTCATTGTTTGTGAGCGGCAAAACTCAAATCTAGGGAGCCTCGTGTCCCTTCTGCTTCTGACTCCTCCCCCACTCCAGCCACAGAGTCAAAGATTCCACTTCCTTCTAGGGTGGTTTTATAGTTGGAAAGTTCTTCTAAATCTCTGACCACAACCTCCTGCTGCAAAATTGTACCATAAATCCCCATGAGTGTTCTGTGTAACCGTTGATTAAGGGACCTGGTTTGATGTGGGAGGCATTTGGGGCATGCGGAAAGCTTTATGTGCTCTGCCCTGTACAAAGGGCAGCCTTGGGGCATCCCACGCGCTTGCTGTGGCCCTGACATGCTGCTCCCTTTTTGGAGTGTGGTTTCTGGTTCTGGGTGCAGCTTGCCATATCAGAGGAGAATGAAGCCAGATGGCATGAACCCCAGAAAACTTTGATGAACTCACCTCTTGGAATGAGGACAAAGGAGAGTCTTGAAGCAGAAAAGACCTTGCAGGGGTCCAAAGTTAAAGCTCACAGAGGGGTGGATTGGGCAGACTCACCTGTCCCCTCTTTGACAGCGTTGCATCTGGGCTTCTCCTACTGGGTCCTTTGAAAAAGAATTCTTTGAACTACAAGAAAATTAGGAGAGGGTGGGGGCAAAAGACAATGTATATCGAGAGCTTGCTCCGTGTATTTGTTAGGCATTTAATCTAGGTATCTAATTTTATCTTCAAAGTAATCCTGTGGGTTGGTTTTATCAACCCTATTTTGCAGAGTTAGATGCTGAAACTCGCAGTCCCACAAGGACTTGAATCTAGAGCTTTTTTAAAGTCCTTACTCTTTCCAGTACCCTGAGCCAGGGGAACCAGCGGGCAGAAATGACGTGTGAGGTACCCTGTCTCCCTTCACTTCCATGTGATCTGTTACTCATTTTGTAGAGACATCCTGGGTCCCAGGGAAGCTCCAGTGATTCCCCTGAACCAGTGGAGTGCTGGAGCCAGCTCAGACCTGCTAGTGAGAGTGTTAAATATTCAGGAAATTTGCAAGCTGGTAGTTAAACTGTTAGTGGTTGGAAATTGGTCATGGGAGGAAGTGTCTACACCATGGAAACTGATAACTGCTACAACCGGGGATCCCTATCTCCCCCACAAGCTGGTTTACTAGCACATCACTGTCTTTTCTTTTTTTTTTGAGACAGAGTCTCACTTTGTCACCCAGACTGGAGTGTAGTGGTGCCATCTCGGCTCACTGCAACCTTTGCTGCTCAGGTTCAAGCGATTCTCCTGCCTCAGCCTCCTGAGTAGCTGGGATTACAGACATCTGCCACTGAGCCCAGTTAATTTTTGTATTTTTAGTGGAGACGGGGTTTCACCATATTGGCCAGGCTGGTCTCGAACTCCTGGCCTCAGGTAATCCACCCTCCTCGGCCTCCCAAAGTGTTGGGATTACAGGTGTGAGCCACCATACCCAGCATTTTTTTTTTTTTTTTTGAGACAGAGTCTTGCTCTGTTGCCCAGGCTGGATGGAGTGCAGTGGCATGATCTTGGCTCACTGCAACCTCTGCCTCCCAGGTTTAAGCAATTATTCTGCCCGAGTAGCTGGGATTACAGGCATGTGCCACCTTGCCTGGCAATTTTCGTATTTTTAGTAGAGACAGGGTTTCACAATGTTGGCCAGGCTGGTCTCGAACTCCTGGCCTCAAGTGATCCACCAGACTCAGCCTCCCAGAGTGCTAGGATTACAGGTGTGAGCCACGGCGCCTGCCCCAGAGCACTAATCTTGGGCCCCAGAGTGAGAGTGGAAGAGAACAGGGCCTGTACCCAGCGGTCACAGAGTTTCAGCTGCAGACTGAGGGAAGATAGATGTTATCTATTGGAAAGTGAGAAAGTGTGTGCACAAAGGAGACAGAAAAGAGGCTGGAGAATATTGATTATTCACACATGAACAAAGTAAGTACCAATGTTCTTAATCCCAGAGACTTTGCTGGGAGGAGTTCTGGCTTGTTATTAGGGTCCTTTTCTTTCAGATCAGAAAAAGGGAGGTCTAATTCATGAAGAAACTAGAAGAGTGCCCTGGATTGGTGGCAGAGTGGTGGGGGTGGTGCTGCACAACACAGAAGAGGGGAACTTTGACTTTGAGCCTGAGGTCTTGGGATGAAAAGCAGTTTGTGGACCAGATTCCTGACCTTGGGGTTATGGTAGGAATCCCTTTGCCTGTCAGGTGGTGATCTTCCTCTGGCAAGGTCCCTAGACTCCCAAGACAGAAGCAATCCTCCCACCTCAGCCTCCCAAGTAGCTGGGACTACAGGTGCTCACCAACACACCTGGTTAATTTTTGTATTTTTTTGTAGAGATGGGCTTATGCCATCTGGCCCAGGCTGGGGTCTGTGAAGAGCGGAACAACTCTAAGGCCCAGGGAAAACATCTGCAGAGCTGAGTCTCATGCCACCTTGGTGCACTCCATCTGAGGCCTGGAATCTGAGGCCTTCCGCAGCTTGTGTAGATGCTGCCAAAAGGCTGAGCTCGGTGGCCCATGCCTGTAATCCCAGCACTGTGGGAGGCTGAGGCAGGCAGATTACTTGAGCCTAGGAGTTTGAGACCAGCCTGGGCCACATGGTGTACCCCCATCTCTACAAAAAATACAAAAATTAGCCAGGTGTGTTGGCAAGCACCTGTAGTCCCAGCTACTTGGGAGGCTGAGGTGGGAGGACTGCCCCAGGGTTTTGAGGCTGCAGTGAGCCATGATCATGCCACTGTACTCCAGCCTGGGCAACAGAATGAGATCCCATCTCAAAAACAACCAAAAAGGTGCTGCAAAGAAACAGCAGCCTCCTGTAACAAAATAAGTGGTACATCTTTTGCGATGGGAGCATCAGCATCTCCCTGGGGAGCAGAAGCTGGACGTTGTAGCCCTGCCATGTCCCCAGAGGATTTTCTGTCCCTTTCTGTCTATGAACAAGTACAGCTGAGGCCATCAGCACTGCAGACACCTGGAACAGTCTTGTTAAAACATGACTTCCCTAAAGGCCAAGAGCTAAGAAACGAGAAAGTGAAGGATTGAGCAGCAGGTAACCAGAATCTGAGTCATCGAAGGCAACTGCAGGAGTTGCCCCTTCCCGGTTCCCTCCCATGGCGACTCTCTGAGTCTGAACAGAGAAGGTTAGAGGTGCACGGAGGTTCCCACCCCTCCTGTGAAAGGCTCTCTGCTGAGTTCCAGGTCCCTATCTGATGACCCACCTCACCTATGCCTGCCTAATACCTGAATGACCATCTCTTTCAGAGACCACTCTTATTCCCAGGTGTGTGACCTCCTCCTACAGAGTACAGTGGGAAAGCCGCTGTCTCCAGGTAACCTCAACACAGTGAGGGGTGGAGCGGGGATGTGGTCATTTGTTCCAGGTATTGTTGGCTCTCTTGAGGTTCAATCCGGGCTAGAGATTGTGATTAAAGAGATACCCATATTGCGTGTGCGTGCAAAGGGCAAGAGCTATGAGACCGATGTGACATTTAGGATTAATTAGTCCCTTCCCTTCCACAGGGCAGGCTGCCTCTCGCTGGTACAGCTCCTGGGCTGAGCCTGGCAGAGCTCATTAGCAAGGCAGACACTGGAATGTGCGTGCAATGGAGGGAGGCTTAAACTCAGAGGCTGCTGGTTCCTATCAAGCAGAGGTTAGAACTTTGTGGCACAGAAACTGATATCAGCTAAATATGGGTTAGTCACCAATCCTGCACCATCTTCCTTAACCTTTGAGAAAGTCTGTTCCTGCTGCTTGTTCACATCCATTCATTCAACAAACATTTATTAATTTTCTCTTAGGTGCCAGGTGCTTCACAAGACACTGGCTATAGCAGCAAACAGGACAGCCTGTCTCATCCCCATGGAGGTCACAGGACAATGAGAAGACTTTTTTTTTTTTTTGAGATGGAGTTTTGCTCTTGTTGCCCAGGCTGGAGTGCAGTGGCATGATCTTGACTCACTGCAACCTCTATCTCCCAAGTTCAAGCAATTATCTTGCCTCAGGCCTCTTGAGTAGCTGGAATTACAGGAGCCTGCCACCAATCCTGGCTAATTTTTTGTATTTTTAGTAGAGACGGGGGTTTCACCATGTTGGCCAGGCTGGTCTCGAACTCGTGACCTCAGGTGATCCACCCACCTCGGCCTCCCAAAGTGCAGGGATTATAGGCATGAGCCATCGAGCCTAGCCCAAGAAGAAAGACATTGAACAAGTAATTACAGGGTGTTGGGTGTTATGAAAGAAAAGCATGGTGGTGTATAATGAGGTCAGTTAATTTAGTCTGGGGTGACAAGGAATGCCTACTAAAGAAGGTATCGTTTAAGACATACCTGGGGATTAGCAGGAGAGAAAATAAAAGCTCCAGAAAATCAGGGACCATGGCTGACATGTTTACCATGCCAGTGTCTGGCATGGAAGAGGCACCAATTCCTTTGGTTGAAAGGATGAAGTAATCTAGCTGAATAAAGGCTGTATGTGTGTGTGTGCACACATGTGTGTTTGTAGTTAACCTTCCTTTAGCTCAGCTTAGGGAACAGCTTTTGTAAAACTGCCTAACTGGTAGTAGGTGAGAAAGGAATATGAATGAGATACACACCATTAGAGACAACTTACTAACAGAACGAGTCCGACATAGATTCCTTCCTACTTGGGTTTGAACCCTGAGTCCACCACTTACTAGCTGTGAGAAGGTGAATGAGTTGCCTCCCTTTGCTGTGCCTCTGTTTCTTGTAAATTCTATTTCCAAGCATTGTGAAGATAAAAGACAATGTATATACATTGTTTGATATATTACAGTCAATACTTGGTAACCACTATTGTTATTTATGTACACCAAACTTATATCCAAAGGGACTTTGATAGTTACAAGAAAAGATATAAGTCTGGATATCATGAAACAAGAGTAAAGTAATAAATCAAGTAGGAATGGAGGGGAGGATATGCATGCAGCACTAGATAATATCTATGTAGAGAGAGGATGAGGTCTTGGAAGATGAGTCTGAAGACTTCTCTGTTGGAGAGGGGCTCTATGCTTGGCATGCTGACTGCTTTTACCAACCCCACCCCCACATCTCATCTTACCCACAAGACAACCTTGTTCTGGGGAGTTCAGAGCCTTTATTTATTTATTTATTTATTTATTTATTTTTTGAGACGGAGTCTCGCTCTGTCACCCAGGCTGAAGTGCAATGGTGTTATCTCAGCTGACTATAACTATCTTTGCCTCCTGGATTCAAGCGATTCTCCTGCCTCAGCCTCCTGAGTAGCTGGGATTACAGGCAAGTACCACCATGCCCAGCTAATTTTTGCATTTTTAGTAGAGATGGGGTTTCACCATGTTGGCCAGGCTGGTCTCGAACTCCTGACATCATGAGCTACCCATCTTGGCCTCCCAAGGTGTTGGGATTTCAGGCATGAGCCACTGTGCCCAGCCCCAGAGTTTTTATTTATTTTTTAGAGAGGGTCTCACTCTGTCACCCAGGCTGGAGTGTAGTGGTGCAATCTTGGCTTACTGCAGCCTCATCCTCCCAGGTTCAAGCAATCCTCCCACCTCAGCCTCCTGAGTAATTGGGGCCACAGGCTCACACCACCATGCCTGGCTAATTTTTAAAAAAAATTTTTATAGAGACGAGGTCTTGCCATGTTGCCCAGGCTGATCTTGAACTCCTGGGCTCAAGTAATCCTCCTGCCTCAGCCTCCTAAAGTGCTGGGCTTACAGACATCAGCCACCGTGCCCGACCCAGAATCTTTCAACCCCTAAAATCCACTGGTGTGGGGTTAGATGAGGGATCCTGAAAGGAGAAGGAGGCTGCTGTGCAGTGATCCCACTGGCCTGCTTGCAGGAAGGAGAGCCGACCCTTTCTTGACCTCTACCAAAGACACCAGAGAGCTTTGTAAATCTTCCAATTAGATGATACATAAATACTTCCCCAGGTCTTCTAGGCCGGATTCAGTAATATTTACTTCGAGAGGCTGCTGCTTCCTGTTTGTATTTTCTTACCACAAGTTATCTGCCATTCCTACTTTCACTTAAGTTTTGTATCTTACTCTGTGAGAAATGTTTGAGCTGGCTGGAAACATTTCCTGAAATCATATCTCTAGTCTTTTAAGAAATGTCTGCATTTATGCTGGATTCATAGAGGTGAATTATCATTGAGATAAAAATTCCAGTCTTTACCTCAATTTACAATTCCTCACTTTCTTAGATCTCTTCACATTTTCATGACTTCTTTTTTTTTTTTTTTTTTTTTTTTTTTTTGAGACTGAATTTTGCTCTTGTTGCCCAGGCTGGAGTGCAATGGCACAATCTTGGCTCACTGCAACCTCTGCCTCCCAGGTTCAAGCGATTCTCCTGCCTCAGCCTCCTGAGTAGCTGGGATTATAGGCGCCCGCCACCATGCCCAGCTAATTTTTGTATTTTTAGTAGAGATGGGGTTTCACCATGTTGGGCAGGCTGGTCTCAAACTCCTGACCTCGTGATCCACCCACCTCAGCCCCCAAAAGTATTGGGATTACAGGTGTGAGCCACCACGCCTGGGCAGACATTTTCATTACTTCTATTACCTGTGTGAGCAAGTGGCTTTTTTGGGAGGTGATTTTCACAAAGAAACAAGGTTTTTCAAAAAAGGTGTTTCCCACGGGTTTCTGCCTATGAGGCCACCTGCCGAGAAACAGAGCCGCTTTGATAAGCTGGGTGGTCAGCTCTCATCCATACTTACTCAACCATGCCCAGCTGGGCAGTGCCACTTGTGTCTGAGCCTCAGCAAAACTGCATGTCCCTACATGTTAGGGGTCTTCACACACAAGTGAAGCAACCAGAAATATTGAATTTTCAGAGGCACAGACAACTAATAAAGCCACATGCCCCATTATTGCTTCATTGATTCACTGAAATAATGCTAGATATGATTGTGGTTACAGAGTTAAGCCCCATTGTTAATTATATGGTTTGGTGAGGGAAATAGTTTTTTTTTTGGCTAGATTAGTGTAAACACAGTTCAAATGTTGCTCCTTTACTGGGGACAGAAAAATCCACATGTGGCTCACACCTGTAATCCTAGCACTTTGAAAGGCCAAGGCAGGCAGATTGCTTGAGTCCAGGAGTTTGAGACTGGCCTGGGCAAGATGACAAAACTCTGTCTCTACTAAAAATTAAAAAAAAAAGTAATTTAATTTAAAAAATTGAGGTGAGAGTATCACCTGAGCTTGGGGATGTCAAGGCTGTCATGAGCCATGTTCGTGCCATTACACCCCACCGTGGATGACAGAATAA
The DNA here is from genome assembly GCF_049350105.2 of Macaca mulatta. NCBI lineage: Eukaryota > Metazoa > Chordata > Mammalia > Primates > Cercopithecidae > Macaca > Macaca mulatta. The sequence goes on along the minus strand of NC_133409.1, from coordinate 152,254,984 downwards.
AACCCCATCTCATTAAAAAAAAAAATCCACATAATATAGTTCGCATCTTTGCTTCCCATATAAATTCCACTTTTTTATGTGTCACTATCAGTATGTAATTATTGAAACTTCAAGGTATGACTCTTGTTAGGAAATGATAGAGAAAAAATAATTGCTTTATAATTACCCATTACATTGTGACTTCTTGCAAATACATATAACCCATTTTCAGCCTCACTCATTTATTATAAACTTGTAAGAGGTGGAACAAACCTTTGTTTAGAGATGTGATTCAGGTGTTGCTTGCTGGAGTTTCTGAAAACAAACAAACAAACAAAAAACTCAACATAGTAGATGGCCAGATGAGCCACTGGGAAGTAACAATGGCTGGTCATGGCTCCTGTCAAACACAAAGCTCTGGCGGGAGAAGCTTGGAGTCTTCTGGATGTCTTTTGCAAAGATGACAAATTCTTTTAGATAGGCTGCTGCTTGAAGGTAAGATGGAAGAACCTTTGTTCATCGTATTATGGAGGTCTTTGACCCCCCCAACCCCTCCCACCCCATGAACTCAGACCTTCCACATTAGACCTGGGCTGTCCCTCAGCATCTTTGCTGCACACATTGCATGAAACTTCAGTTATTACATATAACTTCCAGGTGTTTGAAATAGGAAATACGTAAGAGACATGTTCCTGAGATGTCAGAGTGAGGTTTCCTTTGAGAGAAGGAAGTGAGGGTTGTTACCTATAGATTGTTGAGGGTAACAATGGGATGAGGCATACAAAGGACCTAGCCTAGCAGCAGGCATGTAGTAAGAGCTCAGTAAGTATTACATTTGTTTAATTAGTGTCTGCCTACCAGGTTCAGCCCTTGGCTTCATGTGTCCAGTGACACTTCCTAACTTGCCCATTCTTGCCCTTCTTTGGGTCCTGCTGTTTATTCTGTTCTCTGAAATAAGGAGTTCCTTTCTGTATTGTATCTGATAAGGTTAAAGCTCAAAGCAGTTAGGGACCTCAAGAGGTATCCTAGTCTAGTTCCTGGTCTAGATAAAATATTATCCCTTATTGCAGAAGTAGCAACTGAATCTAGGAAATGTTGAGTGATTTGAGAGACTGTAGTAGGCATAGGTGGGGATATTGGCTAATTCTTAGGTCTTCTGACTTAGGAGCATCTAGGTCATGGACACAGAGTTTTTTCAAAGTGGAGTCCTACAGTGCATCATTTACAGTTATTCTAGCTGCTGGTGGAATTTGGAGAAGTATCCTGAACACTTCTCTTTCCAAATCACAGGCTCAGTTGGGATCAGGAACATCTACTCACATCACATCAGCAGAACTTGTTCATTTGGGGGCATCCCCAATAATGCCAAAATCTATGCTCCAGATGTGTAAGAGTATGAATTGGAACCACTTCCAGGGAACCTCTTGTCTGCACCTCATTCTGTATTTATTTATTTATTTATTATTTTTGAGACAGAATCTCTCTCTGTTGCCCAGGCTGGAGTGCAATGGTGCGATGTCAGCTAACTGCAACCTCTGCCTTCCTGGTTCAAGTGATTTTCCTGCCTCAGCCTCCCAAGCAGCTGGGACTACAGGCATGTGCCACCATGCCTGGCTAGTTTTTGTATTTTTAGTAGAGACGGAGTTTTACCATGTTGACCAGGCTGGTCTTGAACTCCTGACCTCAAGTGATCTACCCACCTTGGCCTCCCAAAGTGCTGAGATTATAGGCAGGAGATACCGCGCCCTGCCTGTACATCATTCTGGATGGCTGAATCCTCCACTCTCCTGGTTCTCTCCTCTGTGCTGGTAGGAGGAGAGGCTGGGAGAGAATGGGAGAGGTGATCATGATCAGTAAAGAGACAATTGGAGGGAGATGGTCCAACCCTGTCGTTCTGGACTCTGAAGTGGTCTTTACTGAAAACGGCAGATTCCTAGGCTCAGAAAATAGTGGCAAAATAGCTTGGAATTTAGGAGTTTCAGATTTTTTTTCAGATTCTTCCGGGCTGGAGTGCAGTGGTGTGATCTCAGCTCACTGTAACCTCTGCCTCCTGGCCTCAAGAGATCCTCCCACCTCAGCCTCCTCAGTAGCTGGGACTACAGGTGCATGCCACCACACCTGGCTAATTTTTGTAGTTTTGTAGTTTGTAGGATCTTCCTGTCTTACCCAAGCTGGTCTTGAACTCCTGGGCTCAAGCAATCTGCCTGCCTCAGCCTCCCAAAATGCTGGGATTACAGATGTGAGCCATCATACCCTGCCTCATATTTTTTTGTAATAGGTTTACTTTAATTCAAGATTGAAGGCTGGGCATGGTGGCTCACGTCTGTAATTCCAAAAGTGGGATTTGAGAGTACAAATTTGGGATTGTAATTTGTAATCCCAGAAGTGGGATTTGGGTATGAGCCACCATACCCAGCTGATTTTTTTTTTTTAATAGAGAAGGGTTTTACCACATTGCCCAGGCTGGTCTCGAACTCCTGGGTTTAAGCAATCTACCTGCCTTGGTCTCACAAAGTGCTGAGATTATAGATGTGCCTTGCCTGACCTGATTGTTGTTGGTTATATCTCTTTTAATATACAGGTTAGCCCTCTCATTTTTTCCCCCTCTTGCAATAGGTTTGTTGGAGAAAATGGATTTTTTTTGGTACTGTACAGCTTTCCAGTCTGGGTTTTGCTGATTCTATCCTGGAGGTGCTATGTCAGACACTCCTCTGATCACTGACGTCTTGTAAGTTGCTAATTTCATCTAGAGGTCTGATCAGATTGAAGTTCAGTGTTTGTTTTTGCAGGGCCCCTTCTCAGGGAATGTTGTGAGTGTTCACCCAGAGGTACATGCTGTCTGCTTGTGTCCGTCTCTTTTGGTGATGTTCTAAGTCATTCGTGATCATTGACTAATCCATTATTTCATTAGGAGTTGCAAAATGGCAATATTGGAATTCTATTCTTTCTTTCTTCATTTAGGTATTTATTCTTTTTTCTCCCCCACACCCCACTCTCCTGCCCTACTCGCTCCTTTCTTCAGTTATCAGGTGGACTGCTTGTGTAAGAGAAATTGCTTCATCAACCATGGGGTTCAGTTATGGTTTCTATAGGAAAGGCAGAATAAAGGATTTCTCTTTATTACTACTTTTCAAATTGTTGAGTTGGCTACATAGAGTCCTCCACAAGTCACCAGTTATTTAAGATACCATTATGAAATCATGGATTGAAACATATTTGATATACTTCAGTTCACTGTAGTCTATTACAGTTATTAGTCTTATGAATGCTCAAATTGTCCCGTCTTCGGCAAGTGGGAGTCTTTTCACCTCTTTCTGACACAGTCCAAAGAGACTTTGATAGCTTTTTGAGTTTCTGATTTGACTAGATATCCAAGCACATCGTGTGCATTTCCGTTCCCAGTCTGAGAGCCAAGCATTTCTTCAAGATCTGATTTCAGTTGAAGGGAAATCACAGAGTGCCGGGGATGCTCGTTGCTGCTGGGTTGGTCCTTGTTTCTAGGGCCTTTTAGTGGGAAGAAAATATAAACATATTTTAAAAATAAACTCATTCTCTGTTTATACTAAGTCTTTATTTTTTAATTTTTTTTTTTTTTACCAGCTCTAGGATCAAGGAAAATATTTTTACTAATACTTTCCATTCAAATAGAGGCTCTCAGTGTTACATAACTTCATATATCTTGCATCTGTTTTTTTCTCCCAACCGAATATTCTAGTTTCCAAATCCGCCAATGTTTGTCCCTCAATACTTACACACAGGCTTAACATAACAACATCAATATTATCACCATGAATATGATAATGCTTTTCCATGAAACGGCCATACATGCAAAGCGGCCCCCAAAGGTCAAAGGAGCTGAGAAACCGAAGAACCAGGTGGACAAGTCCAGTTTGTTGCTAAAGCGTGTTTCACTGAGGAACTTACAGACAGAAGCCTGCTCTTGGGCAGCTGCAAGACAGGTAGATCTCGCACTGTTACCCTCAAGGCTTATATACCATAGGGAAAGAGTATAAGTGCTTAGTGCAAGACAAAAGCAACTATCCAGAACAGGCTAGAATGCTATGTGCGTCACAGCCTATAATTTGTGTGATAACATCAAGGTTGATATATTCTTACACTAGGGACAGTAAATAAAGTAGGAATCAGGAGGCATTCCTGGGACTGGGGCTAATCAGATGTCAACATGGCAGATTAGCATCCAAGATGGAGCCACTTTTGCCTCCACAATAAAACTATTCTTTCAGTTCTTTCTTTTTTGTCCTTAGGGTATGTCTCACTAGGAATATACAATCAAATTGCAGTGGTCTAAAGTTGTTTGAGACAGTTTTTTTCTCTGTAATTGTATCACTAACTCACTGTGCGGATAGTCTTTTTTTTTTTTTTTTTTTTTTTTTGAGACGGAGTCTCGCTGTGTCTCCCAGGCTGGAGTGCAGTAGCGAGATCTCGGCTCACTGCAAGCTCCGCCCCCCTGGGTTCACGCCATTCTCCTGCCTCAGCCTCCCGAGTAGCTGAGACTACAGGCGCCCGCCACCTCGCCCGGCTAATTTTCTTGTATTTTTAGTAGAGACGGGGTTTCACCGTGTTAGCCAGGATGGTCTCAATCTCCTGACCTCGTGATCCGCCTGTCTCGGCCTCCCAAAGTGCTGGGATTACAGGCTTGAGCCACCGCGCCCAGCCTAGTCTTTTTTTTTGCTTTCGATTTTTAGAAATTTAAATATATACATGTATATACATGTATATATTCTTAGATATAAAGTAGCATCCAGATTTCCCCACTTCTCTTTTTTTTAAATGAACATTGAGATACAGTTTGACCTTTCTTTACTTAACAGTAGGTGCTGTCAATCAGTCCATGGCAGTATGTAGAGATATTCTTTATTCTTTTTTTAATGCTCCATAGTACTTCACATTTAATTCAAGCAGCCCCTTATTGTTAGACATTTGGGTTATTTCTAGTTTTTATTTATTTATTTATGTGTTTTTAAAATTTGAAATAGAGATGGAGTTTCACCATGTTGCCCAGGCTGGCCTTGAACTCCTGGACTCAAGCAATCAGCCTGCCTTGGCCTCTCAAAGTGCTAGGATTACAGTGTGAGCCACCATGCCCGGCCTATTTCTAGTCTTTTGTTATTATAAACAGAGCTGCAATAAATAGTCTATGCAAATACTTTTTCATATTTTTGCCAGTGATGTATTGGAATAGTTTCCTAGAAATGGTATTGCTGGAAATGCATATGTAACTTTGCTAGAGATAGCCAGTCAAATTCCCTTCCATAGAGGTTGCCTCATTTTGCATTCCTAGTCACAATGTACTAGAATTCCTGTTTCCCTATAGCTTTGCCAACTACATGTATTGACAAATATGCTACCTTAGGATAGTTGTTTTGTTTTGTTTGTTTTGTTTTTTGTTTTTGGGACAAGTTCTTGCTCTTTTGCCCAGGTCGGAGTGCACCTTGAACTCATGAGCTCAAGTGATGTTTCTGTCTCAGCCCTCCAAGTAGCTGGAACTACAGGCATGCACCACCATGCCTGGCTAATTTTTTATGTTTACTTTTTTGGAGAGACAGGGTCTCACCACATTGCCCAAGCTGGTCTTAAACTTTTGGCTTCAAGCTATGCTCCTGCCTTGGCCTCCCCTTAGTATGATTTTGCCTTGTATTCTTATTGGAATCAAGGTTAAACATCTTTTTACATGTTATAGGGCCCTTTACATTTCTTTTTCTGTGAAGTGTTTGTTCATGTCTCTTATCCAGTTCTTTTCCTTCTACTTTTATTATTATTTTTTAACACTTGCTATGGACTAGGGGATCCCTCTACTTTTAGAAGTTCTTTATGTATTAGGAATCTTAACCATTTGTCCATGATATGTTTGCCATGTGTATTTTTTTTTTTTTTTGAGACGGAGTCTTCCTCTGTCGCCCAGGCTGGAGTGCAGTGGCCGGATCTCGGCTCATTGCAAGCTCCGCCTCCCCCGGGTTTATGCCATTCTCCTGCCTCAGCCTCCCAAGTAGCTGGGACTACAGGCGCCCGCCACTTTGCCTGGCTAGTTTTGTTTGTATTTTTTTAGTAGAGACGGGGTTTCACCGTATTAGCCAGGATGGTCTTGATCTCGTGATCCGCCCGTCTCGGCCTCCTAAAGTGCTGGGATTACAGGCTCGAGCCACCGTGCCCAGCCACCATTTGTATTTTTACTTTGGTTAAGGCAATATTTTTTCCTTGCAAAAGGTTTTGCTTTTAAATTTGTATGTAGTTAAATTTATCACCTCTTTTTTTTTTTTTTTTTTTTTTGAGATGGAGTCACCCAGGCTGGAGTGCAGTGGCACAATCTCAGCTCACTGCAACCTCCGCCTCCTGGGTTCAAGTGATTCTCCTGCCTCAGCCTCCTGAGTAGCTGGGACTACAAGGTGTGCCACCACACCCAAGTAATTTTTGTATTTTTTAATAGAGACGGGGTTTCACCATATTGGCCAGGCTGCTCTTGAACTCCTGACCTCATGATCTGCCTGCCTCGGTCTCCCAAAGTGCTGGGATTACAGGCGTGAGCCACCATGCCCGGCCAAAATTTATGACTCTTTCTCTTCAATTGCAGCTGAAGATTTAGCCATAGTTATGCAAGCCTTTTCTACTCCCAAACTGTAGAAGAATTTATTTATTTCCCTTTAATGTTGTGTGGTTTTTGTTTTTTAAAGTCTCATATGGAATTTATCTTTTTGTATGTATGCTATGATAAATGGATTGACTTTTATACTTTTTCATATAGAGTCTCAAATTTGATATTACTAGCTCCTCTCTCCCACCCCCTCCCTTCAACTTGATTTTTCCTGGACATTTTATTATTTTCTTGGCCAAAGCTGGACATGGATCAAAATAAACATCTGTTCAACTCCTGTGTTTAGTTCCATTTTGTGGCCTGTTTTTCTTTCCTGGACTCTGTGATTTCAGCACAGTGTTTTTCCAGCCATTCAGGGAGTTACGACCTTTAGGGCTTGAGGCAGAGTGCATTAAAGGCCTGTCCAGAGAATGATTCAAGCTGGAGTGGATCCTGCAGACATCCAGGAGGGCCCAGCTCTACTTGGGTCGGGGGGTTGGAGAGCTGCTTTTCAGGAGCGGGATGGCCGCTCACGCGTGTGGAGCATTCAGGAGCCCAGTTTTTTGTGTTTTTGTTTTTGTTTTTTCCTTGAGACAGAGTCTTACTCTGTTGTCTGGGCTGGAGTGCAGTGGTGTGATCTCGGCTCACTGCAACCTCTGTCTCTTGGGTTCAAGTGATTCTCCTGCCTCAGCCTCCCGAGTAGCTGGGATTACTATGATAATGACAACCATGTAAAAATGTGATTGGACAAAAAGGATATGATCTAATACTAATAGACAGAGTGGGGAAACCCAGCAAGTCCTGTCCAGATTCTTCTTGGCCTCTCTGTGCAGCCTTTCTTCCTCCAGGGTATGGGGGACCCTTTCTGAAATGGTGGCGCCTGCCACCAAGCCCAGCTAATTTTTGTATTTTTAGTAGAGACAGGGTTTCACTATGTTGGCCAGGCTGGTGTTGAACTCCTGACCTCAAGTGATCTGTCCGGCCGCCTCCCAACGTATTGGGATTACAGGCATAAGCCATGGCGCCTGTCCTGGAGCCCAGTTTTTATTGATGACTCATGTTTCCTGTTTCCACCCCTCCCCTGCTCTTGATTTCCATTAGGAATTTCTACCTTTCTAACTGGAGAAGACTGGAGTCAGGGGGTAGAGAAGTGGGCAGAGGAAGGGAGGAGTGAATACGAGATTGAAACCCATCTTCTGCTCATGTAACTCCCAGTGCAGATCCATATCATTAATGCCAGCTACAATTTAGTGGTTATTTTCTACCACCAGGCATCAGGTACTGTGCTAAGTACTTTATACAGAATAAATCATTTAATCTTGACCTGTTAGTGGCTAGGGTTGTTACTTCCAGAAGGAAAAAGAGGCCCAGAGATAAGGTCGCACAATCGGTAAGTAGTGGGATTTGGGTCTGTGTGACGTCAGATTCCAGGCTCAAAACATCTAAGTCTGTGGCCTCCACAAAAAAAAAGGCTCATAACAGCCTGTATTTCTGTTCGCTTTTGCATCTAAAGACTCACTTTACTCCCGTTCACTGCCCAGATCTGCTGAGCTCAGATGTGAGCAGTGTGCTTGGCTCTGACTGCAGGCATCATGCTGGGCTGTAGGGACCCACGGCTGGAGAGGGGCTCCGTCTTGCCCTCTGTCTGTTCTGTTGCCAGCACAGTGCTTGGCACATGTGGCCTCTCATCATATATCTGTTGGATAATTAGATGAGAAAGGAGGAGGAAGAGGAACGTGTGCTGGAGATAAAGGGGCAGGAGTGGAGGAGGCGCAGGGGAAGAGAACAGATTTGGGAGAAAACAGTGGGACATGAGGATGCTGGGCAAGTGGCTGGAAGGTTGCCATGTGTTCAGAAGCACAGAAAAAGGTGACTTCCAGGTCAAAAGTGATTTCAGGCTGGGTGCACTTTGGGAGGCTGCCAGACGGATCACCTGAGGCCTGGAGTTCCAGACTTGCCTGGCCAATATGGTAAAACCCTGCCTGTACTGAAAATACAAAATTAGCTGGTGTGGTGGCAGGCACCTGTAATCCCAGTTACTTGGGAGGCTGAGGCAGAAGAATCGCTTGAACCCAGGAGGCGGAGGTTGCAGTGAGCCAAGATTGCACCACTACACTCCAGCCTAGGCAGCAGAGTAAGACTCTCTCTCAAAAAAAAATTATATATATATTTATATATACACACACATATATATACACATATATACACATTTATACATATATACATATGTACACATATAAACACACATATATATACATACACACATATATAAAGTGATTTCAGTTTTTTCACAACTTGATCACTGAGCAAGTGACCTAGACTGTGGTCATTTTCTGTTAACTCTTATCTGATCCAACTAGAAAGCAAAGTAAAACAAAAACCTGACTGCCTTCTACAAACAAGTCAATGTGAAGGTATTCAGCTCTCTCAGGTTGCAAAAGACAGAGAAACACCCAAGTTACCTCAGGGGATGGACATTGCCTAAGGATACACAGGTGAGTAAGGAAAATAGGAAATGGCTTCTGTAGGTCTCAAGAACTAGAGCACCATTCAGGATGCAATGGCCGTGCACAGTGTGGCCTGGCAGAGAGAAGGAAACTGCTCTCCATCATCAAGAATACAGCTCTAGGCCAGGTGTGGTGGCTCACGCCTATAATTCCAGCACTTTGGGAGGCTGAGGCGGGTGGATCACCTGAGGTCAGGAGTTCGGGACTAACCTGGCCAAAATGGTGAAACCCCGTCTCTACTAAAAATAAAAAAAAAAATTATCCGGGCGTAGTGGCACATGCCTGTGGACCCAGCTACCGAGGAGGCTGAGGTAGAAGAATCACTTGAACCCAGTAGGGGGAGGTTGCACTTCAGCCTGGGCGACAACAGTGAAACTCTGTCTCAAAAATAAGAATAAAAGCCGGTGGCTCATGCCTGTAATCCTAGCACTTTGGGAGGCCAGGGTGGGCAGATCACGAGGTCAAGAGATTGAGACTATCCTGGCTAACATAGCGAAACCCCGTCTCTACTAAAAATACAAAAATTAGCTGGGAGTTGTCTCGCTTGCCTGTAGTCCCAGCTACTCAGGAGGCTGAGGCAGGAGAATCGCTTGAACCTGGGAGGTGGAGGTTGCAGTGAGCCGAGATTGTGCCACTGCACTCCAGCCTGGTGACACAGCAAGACTCCATCTCAAAATAAAATAATAATAATAATAAATAAAAAAAGAAAATACAGAAATTTGGCTGGGCGCGGTGGCTCCTGCCTGTAATCCCTGCACTTTGGGAGGCCGAGGTGGGCGGATCACTTGAGGTCAGGAGTTTGAGACCAGCCTGGTCAACATGGTGAAACCCTGTCTGTACTAAAAATACAAAAAAAAAAAAAAAAAAAAAAAGCCAGGCATGGTGGCAGGTGTCTGGAATCCCAGCTACTCAGGAGGCTGAGGCAGGAGAATTGCTTGAACCTAGAAGGTGGAGGTTGCAGTGAACCGAGATCGTGCCACTTCACTCCAGCCTAGGCAACAGAGCAAGATTCTGTCTCTAAATAAATAAATAAATAAATAAATAAATACAACTCTTCTAGTTCCCAGCCCCTCTGGGGTTCTTGTATGAAAGAAAACATTTTAATGTGTTCTTTGACTACATGAAATTCAGGCAGAGTCTGATCAAAGAGATGCCCCATTGCTGAGCACAATGAAGAGAAAGGGTGTCTTCCTAGAGCAGAGAGGTGGTGAGAAATTTCCAGAATAGGGCACCTTGCATAGAGATTATTTTAGGAATGGTCATCTCTGGTATGGAATTCTACTTGTCCCCTGTAGAATTCTGGCTGGCCTACCCATGGCTCAAGCCTCCACTGAAGCTGTGTTGACCCCTATTCCAGTGTCAGCTGGTAAAGAAAGGGAAGGGCTGAAGGCGTTGGACCCCCACAGGGAAGTGTTGAAAGAAAGGAAAAGCAAGAGGTGATATTGACCAGGGAAATGGCGCCACTTCCTGAGCCAGGGCCCTGGACTTCCTGCAGCTGTAGAAAAGTGTGGGCCTGAGTTATTTAACTATCAAAGAAAAAGTGATGCTCTCTGTGTGGGAAAAACAACATTCAATGTGCTTTTTCCTACTCTCTTACTCATGACAATCGACACAGAAAGCTTCTGTGTCCAGATGTGAGGAGTTTTGTCTCTACACATCAAGCAAGCAGTTAAGTCTGCAGCAGACACCAGTTGGGTGTCTTCCAATCCAATTCTGACACTATCTACCTAGGGATAGCGTCAAATTCCACAGGTTGAGGGCTCAGTCCCCAGTACTGTGCCCCCCCAAACTGGTCACAGTTTTGGCCTTGGAAACTTTTGACCCACCAGCTTCAAGCTGGGATTCCCACAACCCCCTCTCTGGGTTCAGTTAAATAAACACTTACGTTTACTGGTTTATTACAAAGGCTAGAGATGAAGAGATGCACAGGGAGAAGGGGCACTGAACTTCCGTGCCCTCCCTGGGTGCAGCACCCTCCAGGAACCTCCATATGTTCAGCTCTCCAGGAGCTCTCTGAACCCTGTCCTCTTGGGAATTTATGGAGACTTCACTGAACAGGCATGACTGAAGCATGGACAACCATGTCAAAATGTGATTGGACAAAGAGGACATGATCTAATACTAACAGACAGAGTGGGGAAACCCAGCAAGTCCTGTCTAGATTCTTCTTGGCCTCTCTGTGCAGTCTTTCTTCCTCCCATTCCTTTCTGAAATGGGAGTCATATGACCTATAGTCAGATAGGGTAGGTCAAAGACAGAAAGATGGGCAAAGATTCCTGCCTTGGAGAGATAAAGGAGCAGATGAAATGAGGGCAGGAGGTCAGAGAGATTCTGTTTATTGAGGTCTGCTTCTGAGGCCTAAAGCACCCAACATTACAACAACAGACTGTAACAAGGGCAATGGGAATTATAAGCCAGGAACCGTGGACTAAAACCTGTATATAAATGATAACAGCACAGACTCCCAAAGGCTGGAAAACCTGTGGGCTTCCCTTTAACCACATAGAGCCACTGTTCTCTCCACAGTGCCTGCATATTCCCGTCTCTTTCTGTCGAATGACTTTTTTTTTTTCTTTCTGTTTTTTTCTGTTTTCTTTTTCTTTCTTTTTTTTTTTTTTAATACAGTCTCACTCTCTTGCCCAGGCTGAAGTGCAGTGGTGTGATCTTGGCTCACTGCAAACTCCACCTCTTGGGTTCAAGAGATTCTCTTGCCTCAACCTCCCAAGTAGCTGGGATTATAGGCTCCAGCCACCACACCCGGCTAATTTTTTGAATTTTTTTTTTTTTTTTGAGACAGAATCTCGCTCTGTCACCCAGGCTGGAGTGCGGTGGCGCACTGGCGTGGTGGCACGATCTCAGCTCACTGCAAGCTCCGCATCCCAGGTTCACACCATTCTCCTGCCTCAGCCTCCTGAGTAGCTGGGACTACAGGTGCCCACCACCAAGCCTGGCTAATTTTTTGTATTTTTAGTAGAGACAGGGTTTCACTGTGTTAGCCAGGATGGTCTCGATCTCCTGACCTCGTGATCTGCCCGCCTTGGCCTCCCAAAGTGCTGGGATTACAGGCGTGAGCCACTGCGTCCGGCCTAATTTTTTGTATTTGTGAAGAGACAGGGTTTCACCATGTTGGCCAGGCTGGTTTTGAACTCCTGACCTCAAGTGATCCACTCACCTTGGCGTCCCAAAATGTTGGAATTACAGGCGTGAGCCACGGTGCCGAGCCTGTTGAATGACTTTAAATCTCCACCCTTTACCTATAGCAGCCCACTTCCTTCTATCTCTTCAAATCTCCTTTTTCTCACTTTCTTCTCCACCTTCCTTGCCCTTTTAGGAGCAGAAAAGGGCATACCTTTTCTGCGATACCTTTCCTTTCCATCATAAAAGTCTCAGCCATGGTCCTCTAACAAAAAACAGGTTAACGAGAGAAAAACATTTATTGAATCCAAGTTTCATGTGTCCTGGTAGCCTTTAGAATGAAAACCCACAGGGGTTGGGCATGGTGGCTTATGCCTATAATCCCAGCAGTTTGGGAGGCCAAGGCGGGCAGATCACTTGAGGTCAGGAGTTCACGACCAGCCTGGCCAACACGGTAAAATCCCATCTCTACTAAAATAAACAAAACAAAACAAAACAAAACAACCCCACCAAAAAAAAAGTTAGCTGGGTGTGGTGGCATGAGCCTGTAGTCCCAGCTACTCAGGAGGCTGAGGCAGGAGAATGGCTTCAACACGGGAGGCAGAGGTTGCAGTGAGCCGAGATTGCACCACTGCACTCCAGCCTGGGCGACAGAGTGAGACTCCGTCTCAAAAAAAAAAAAAAGAAAAAAAAGAAAAAAAAAAAAGAATGAAGACCCACAGGGAAAATTCTCCATTTTAATGCTTAGAGTTGATGAAGAATGGATGGTCATGTGGAAATATGATGGACAGAAAAGGTATGATCTAATGGGGGAATCCAGCAAGGCCTATCTGTCCAGATTCTTCTTGGCCTCTCTGTTGCAGCATTTCTTCCAGCCAGGTATGGGACAGGACCCCTCTGGAATGAGGGTCTTATGGCCCACCGTCAGACAAGGGTAGGTCAGACAGTTTCTTTATGGTCATGTCTTAGACAGGCAGCAGTAGAAGAAATAATTCTAGTTTTTATGGCTGGCTTTGGGGAAAAGGGGTTCTGGTTTCTGACTTGTCTTAGGGAAGACTAATTCTGGCTTCTGTGGCTCACTTTAGGGGAGAACCAGGGGCAAGAGACAGGAGGGGCAGGAGATCAGAGGGATCTTGGTTTCGAGGCTGCTTCTGAGACTTCCCAATGTCCTTTAGTTCAAAGTACTCAGCATTCCAAGGTGCCACGCTTTGGGGTATTGTTTTCTGAGCCCCAATATTTTCTTCCTCTCTTCTTCATTCTTGCCCAGTCTCTTCTTCTTCTTCTTTCTTCTTTTCCTTCCTCTTCCTCTTCCTCTTCTTCTTCTTCTTCTTTGTTTTTCTCTTTTTTAAACTGAGATGGGGTCTCACTCTATCATCCAGGCTGAAGTGCAGTGGCATGATCTCAGCGCACTGCAACCTCTGCCAGCGCCCGGGTTCAAGCAATTCTCATGCCTCAGCCTCTCCAGTAGCTGGGACTACAGGCATGTGCTGCCGCGCCCGGCTAATTTTTTTCTATTTTTAGTAGAGACGGCCAGGCTGGTCTTGAATTCCTGACCCAAAGTGATCTGCCTGCCTTGGCCTCTCAAAGTGCTGGGATTATAGGCGTGAGCCACTGTGTCTGGCCCCCAATCTCTTCTCAATCGCATTCATCAATGTTTTTCTTTCCACCTGTTTTTTTCTTTTTTCATCCCATCACCTTGGGTCTCTTCTTGTCTGTTTCCCAGTCTTTGTTACTGTCAGCCAGTTCTTTGCTTGTCCCCTTCCTTTCTTTGCAACAATTCTTATCTCAGTTGTTCAGCATAATAGAGGTGCAAACTGATGGCCTACTGCCTGAGTATACTCTGCAGAAACATGTAATTTGCTAAAAGAATGTTTATCCAAAATATTGCCTTCAGGGCCTGGGAGCAGTGGCTCATGCATGCAACTCCAGCACTTTGGGAGGCCAAGTTGTGAGGATTGCTTGAGCCCAGGAGAGACCAGTCTGGGCAACATAGTAGGGCCCTGTCTTTACAAAAAATACAAAAGTTAGCCAGGCATGATGCTACACACCTGCAGTCCCAGCTTCTGGGGAGGCCGAGCTGGGAGGATTGCTTGAGCCCAGGAGGCCAAGGCTGCAGAAAACTTTGACTGTGCTACTGCACTCCAGCTTGGGTCACAGAGCAAGACTCTGTCTCAAAAAATAACAAAAGAAAGAAAGAAGGAAAGGAAAGGAAAGGAAGAAAAGAAAAGAAAATTAAAAAAGTCTTCAATCTCAACAATTAAGAATTGGAGATTCCACATAAAAATCCAGTTTTTTTTTTTTTTTTTTTTTTTTTGAGACAGAGTCTCACTCTGTCGCCCAGGCTGGAGTGCAGTGGCACGATCTCGGCTCACTGCAACCTCTGCCTCCTGGGTTCAGGCAATCTCCTGCCACAGCCTCCCGAGTAGCTGGGACCACAGGCGCCCGCCACCACACCGGCTAATTTTTTGTATTTTTTTTAGTAGAGACGGAGTTTCACTGTGTTAGCCAGGATGGTCTCCATCTCCTGACCTCATGATCTCCCACCTTAGCCTCCCAAAGTGCCGGGATTACAGGCGTGAACCACTGTGCCCAGGCTAAATATTAACCTTATATGAACAAAAAGAGAAACGAGGATATATGGAGAGAGTAAAAGAGAAGTGAGGCACAGTGGGAAATGGGGAAGGGAGACCTGAGCCTTTGTCTATAGCAAAGGTTGAAAACTCAGCCACCTGCAGGGGCAAAGCAGAAAATGCAAATTATGTAGCAGGCTTGGGGTAAGAAAGACCCGGCTCTTGTTCTCTCTTTGTTTTCCCATTTTTCAGCAAAGATATGGGTAGAAACTAAAACTGGGAGGCCCAGGTGGGCGGATCACTTGAGGTCAGGAGTTTGAGGCCAACATGGTGAAACACCGTCTCTACTAAAAATACAAAGATATTGGCCAGGCATGGTGGTGCATGCCTGTAATCCCAGCTACTCGGGAGGCTGAGGCAGCAGAATCACTTGAACCCAGGAGACGGGGGTTGCAGTGAGCCGAGATGGCATCACTGCACTCCAACCTGGGCGACAGAGTGAGCCTCCGTCTCAAAAAAAAAAAAAAAAAGAAAAGAAAAGAAAAGAAAAACTTAATATTTAATGCATCGACATAAGGCTAACTTTAGGACCACTTTTGAAACTATTTTTTCAAACTGTGTCGAAATCTTCAATCTTCAGAAAAAGTCTGTTAAAAATCATTTTATTTTCGCACTCGTGTGTGTGTGTGTGTGTGTGTGTGTGTGTGTACGCACGTAGATGAGAGTAGTTACTCTATGAAGGATCTGTTACTTGTCTTGCTGTTTGTTTTGTTTGACTAACAGCCTATTTACATGGATAAGATCTCAGAACCGGTTACTAGGCCGTATGAAAGAGGAGTCTTCTTTAGGATCATTGTCAGTACAGGCCTGGCATTCACCTAACCGGTAATAGAAACCTGAAAAGCAGTGGCATAAAAATTGAGAGTTTAATTTTTCTGGATTTAGAATAAATCTAGAGGTGAGAGCAGGGGTCCTAATAGCATAGCAATATTGACAAGAACCTAGTATAATTAACCATGTTTTCCAGTTTCTGTATTCTGATGCTTCCACATCTCTGGGTCTTGCTGACCCTGGAGTGACTGCCCCTCCCAGGCTGAAGTAATTCCTAGAAGCAAAGAACTCGCCTGTCACATGTAGATCAACCAGTCTAGACCCCATCCTCCCAACCACCGCCTTCATCAGGCTCTGCCACTCCTAGCTGCAGTTCCCCTAGTCACCCCAGGACCAGTACTAGACAGCTGGGGACAGCCCCTACGCCACAGAGGCTGCTGAAATTATTCAAACTAGCCAAGCCTGAACTTGCTTACCTGCCTGCACACTCCTGCCTGTGAAACCACAGTTAAGGCTCTTGCCCACATTTTCCTTTCACTCCTGCTACCTCCTGACTGACTCAGGTGCTTCCCCATGGGGCACCCCCTGCAGGCTATGCCATGCCTCATGCATGTTTCTAGGGAACTGTGAGTAAATTTCTTCCTCCATGAAAGTGATTCCTGTGTCTGCATGCCTTACCACACCTGATTAAAACAAACCCTGGCTACCTTTACAACCCCCAGGTCCAACCAGCCTTCTGAGCCACCACCCTGACTTGATCCAGCATCAAGAATCTCATTTCTGGGCCAGGTGCAATGGCTTATGCCTGTAATCCCTACACTTTGGGAAGCTGAGGCTGGCGGATCACTTGAGGTCAAGAGTTTGAGACCAGCCTGGCCAACATAGTGAAATCCTATCTCTACTAAAAATAAAAATTAAAAAAATAGGCTGGGTGCGGTGGCTTACGCCTGTAATCCTAGCACTTTTGGAGGCCTAGGCGAGCGGATCACAAGGTCAGGTGATCGAGATCACAGTGAAACCCCGTCTCTACTAAAAATACAAAAAATTAGCTGGGCATGGTGGCGGGCGCCTGTAGTCCCAGCTACTAGGGAGGCTGAGGCAGAAGAATGGCGTGAACCCGGGAGACAGAGTTTGCGGTGAGCCGAGATCGCACCACTGCATTCCAGCCTGGACGACAGAGCGAGACTCCATCTCAGAAATAAAAATAAATAAATAAATAAATAAATAAATAAATAAATAAGTAGCTGGGTGCAGTGGCATAATCCTGTAACCCCAGCTACTTGGGAGGCCGAGGCATGAGAATCAGTTGAACCTGGAGGCAGAGGCTGAGGTGAGCCGAGAATGTGCCCCTGCACTCCAGCCTGGGTGACAGAGTAAAACTCTGTCTCAAACAAACAAACAAAAATAAAAAGCATCTCATTTCTGGGTGGTGTTATGGCTCACACCTATAATCCCAGCCCCTTGTGAGGCTGGGATAGGAAGATCACTTGAGGCCAGGAGCTTGAGACCAGCCTGGGGAATGTAGCAAGACTCCATCTCTCCAGAAATTTTTTTTTTTTAATTAGCCAGATGTAGCGGTATATGCCTGTAGTCCCAGCTACTCAGGAGGCTGAGGCAGGAGGATCACTTGAGCCCAGGTGTTTGAGGTTACAGTGAGCTATGATCAGACCACTGTACTCCAGTGTGGGCAACAGAAGGAGATGGAGCAAGAGTGTCCCTAAAGATAATAAGAATAAGAATCTCATTTCTTAATTTATTTTCCTCAACACTTACCATATTCTGAAATACTTGTTTGCTTATAATTTGTTTCCTCTCACTAGACTCTAAGCTCCTTGAAGGCAGAGATTTTTATCTGTTTTCTTTATGGTAAGTTCCCAGAATTGAAAACAGTGCCTGGCATGTATTTGCTGAATAAATGATTAAGTGCTCTCATGTTGATGGCTGGAGTTCAGACCATCAGGGTTTTGTTTCAGGCTGGAAGAAGTGGAGAGTAAAAGGCAAAGGGGGCCCATGCCAATTGCGTCAGTCCTAGAAAAAAACTTTTCTGAAAGTCCCCTTTATGTGACTTAGGCTAACATCTCATTGGCCAGCCCTATGCCACACCACCACTCCTACCTGCATGTCAGTTTGAGGCAAAAAAACTTTTAAAGCATAGAACTTTGCTAAACAAAATGAAATTGGGATTCTGTTAGAAGAAGGAATGGGACAGTGAATACTGGGTCTTTGCAAGGGGGCTGTTGGCTGCACTCCAAATGTCCTCAGCATTATACACGAATTATACACGGAGCTCCTTTTTATTTATTTATTTTTTTTGAGATGGAGTCTCGCTCTGTTTCCCACGTTGGAGTGCAGTGGTGCGATCTCGGCTCACTGCAAGCTCCATCTCCTGGGTTCACGCCATCTGCCCACCTCGGCTTCCCAAAGTGCTGGGACTACAGGCATGAGCCATTGTGCCCGGCCCTACATGGAGCTCTTTACCCTGGCCTGTGCTTTCCTCTGCATTTACTTTTTTTTTTTTCTGAGAGGGAGTCTCACTCTGTCGCCCAGGCTGGAGTGCAGTGGTGTGATCTCGGCTCACTGCAACCTCTATTTCCTGGGTTCAAGTGATTCTCCTGGCTCAGCCTCCCATGTAGCTGGGATTGCAGATGCCTGCCACCATGCCCAGCTAATTTTTGTATTTTTAGTAGAGAAGAGCGTTTCACCATGTTGGCCAGGCTGGTCTCGAACTCTTGACCTCAAGTGATCTGCTCATTTTGGCCTCCCAAAGTGCTGGGATTACAGGTGTGAAGCCACCATGCCCGGCCTCCTCTCTGTTTACTCTTGTGAGTAACATCAGCTTCTTTGAACTTCACCAAACTTTGATTCCTTAATTCCATACTAACTGTTTATTTGTTGAGTTTCCAAGATGCAATTGCATATAATTCCAGGAACTGTGAGTAGTGAGAACCCCCTTAACCTATCAGCTATTCTATTTTTAGATATCATGATTCCTACTGAAACATTCAGTGGCTTAAGCTCTGCCCAGCAGGTTCTCGACCCTATGTGCCTGTGGGTGTGTGTGTGGGACGGGCAGTGTATGTGCACACGGGCATGTGCACTCTCACATCACAGATAAGGGGAAGATAGAGGGAGACTCTCCATGGCCCTTCCTCCTTTTTTCCAAGGCTGATGTTGGCTCTTTCTGAAAATACTTTGATGTGTAGAAAGCAGCCCACAGATAGGCACTCCCTGTGATAAAGCAGTCACAGCCAGAGCGGGGCCCCTCCCACCTCAGCCTCCTAAGTAGCTGAGACTACAAGTGTACCACCACGCTTAGCTAAGTTTAATTAAAAAAAAAAAAGTTTTGTAGAGATGGGAGTCTTACTATGTTGTCCAGGCCGATCTCAAACTCCTGGCTTCAAGTGATCCTCCCACCTTGCTCTCTCAAAGTGCTGGGATTACAGATATAAGCCACCACACCTAGCTGAGAATTTCTTTATGGCCATCCTCTGGACAAAAAGTCAGGGAGAGTTTAGAGTAATAATTCCAGTTTTTATAGCTTTTGCTTCGGGGAAAAAGGGTTGGGAAAAAGGGTTCTAGTTTCTAGGACCTGCTTTGGGGAAGAGGATTCTGGTTTCTATGACTCACTTCAGGGGAGAATGAGGGACAAGAGAGACAGAAGAGGGCAGGAGCGGGTCAGAGGGACCTTGGATCTGAGGCTGCTTCTGAGGTCTTCCAATGTCTTTTAGTTAAGTACTCAGTGCCATACTTTGGAGTATTGTGTTCTGAACCCCAACAGAAACAACCCACTCTCTCAACATCAGCCTCGTGCCTACACCCACAGGAACAGGAGCGCAAGCCGCTGCGGGTGCGGGCTCCTCGGATGGAGCAACGCCAGCGTCACCTGCTCCTCACCTGTCCCCAGTGGCCTTTCTTGGCAGCCTCCCCCATCTTCTCATGTTGCTCCGTATCTTGATATCTTCTGTGGCAGACATAGGCTGCTGCCTCCCCAAACTCCATCATCCTCTTCTCCTTTAACCATGGAAACTTGATTTTGTCTGTGGCATCCATGTGCCTCTTTGAAGCACTCATCTCCCCAGACTCCCTTGAATCCAGGGCTGGCCACATGACTGTTTGGGTAATGAGTCATCAGTAGAAGTCGGCTTGGTGGGGCTTTCAGGGAAACAAGGGCTTTCCTGTTTTTGTTTGTTTGTTTTTCTTCTTCTTTTTTTGAATTTGCTCCTGCCACCCCTCCCCTTGTTTGTTTTTAAGATGGATTTGGTTGGAACACATCTTTTGCTCTTTCCTCCTCCTTTCTGCCTGGAATGTAGATGTGATGTCTGAAGGCAGAGCAGCCATCTTGCACATGTGACATAGAAAGGTAGATGTGAAGACATCTAGTAGGAGATTGCATCTCTGGCGATTGGAGCAGCTGTATCAGCCCTGGACTGCCTGCTCTAGTCTTCTTGATAACTGGGAAAAGTAAACACCTATGAAGTTAGGCCATTGTATTGAACCAAACACTATCTTTATTTATTTATTTATTTATTTATTTATTTATTTATTTATGTATTTATTTATTGAGACGGAGTTTCACTCTTATTGCCCAGGCTGGAGCGCAATGGCATGACCTCAGCTCACTGCAGCCTCTACCCCTCCAGGTTCAAGCAATTCTCCTGCCTCAGCCTCCTGAGTACCTGGGATTACAGGGGCCCTGCCACCACGCCCAGCTAATTTTTTGTATTTTCAGTAGAGATGGGTTTTCACCATGTTGGCTAGGCTGGTCTTGAACTCCTGATCTCAGGTGATCCACCCTCCTCGGCCTCCCAAAGTGTTGGAATTACAGGGGTGAGCCACTGCACCTGGCTTTTATTATTATTATTATTACTTATTTTTTATTTTTATTTTTATTTTTTAGACAGAATCTCGCTCTGTTGCCAGGCTGGAATGCAGTGTGGCGTGATCTTAGCTCACTGCAACCTCTGCCTCCCAGATTCAAGTGATTCTTCTGCCTCAGCCTCCTGAGTAGCTGGGATTACAGGCGTGTGCCACCACGCCCAGCTAATTTTTGTATTTTTAGTAGAGATGGGGTTTCACCATGTTGGCCAGGCTGATCTCGAACTCCTGACTTCAGGTGGTCCACCCACCTTGGCCTCCCAAAATGCTGGGATTACAGGCATGAGCCACTGTGTCTGGCCTCTATCTAGTTTTGTTTGGAGCTGCAGTAAGTAGTGTCTCCATCTTTTCCTTCCTTACAGGCTATTTATCCATATTGCTTCGCAGATACAAAATTCATAAATGTATACAAGCCATACCAATGTTACCCACTCCCTCAGGCCCTGCCAAGGCCTTGAGAAACTAGACTCAGCCTGTGTCTCCACGTAGGGGGATTGCAGATAGCATCTTTGAGCTTCAGTTTCTCTTTCCGTAAAATGGGGAATTTTGACTACTTAGCATGCGTCATGTGTTAAAACCCTAACCTCGTTAGCAATTATAACCACTATCAGCATCCCATAGTCTGGTTTTTTTAGGGCTTTCCCAAAGCAAATGGGAAGATTTGCTGCCAAGCTCACTTTGGGAGGTCACCAGGCCCAGAACATTCTTGTCCTCACAAATGGTCACTTCCTTCATTTAAGAACAAGGACTAGAGTATTCTCACTTAATTACAACTGGGATAGGTGGGAGGGAGTTACCCATGTGCGTAACATTAGGGAAACTTTTTTTTGAGACAGAGTCTTGCTCTGTTGCCCAGGCTGGAGTACAATGGTGTGATCATGGCTCACTGCAGCCTTCACTTCCTGGGCTCAAGCAATCCTCCTGTCTTAGCCTCCTGAGTGGCTGGGACTACAGGCGCACACAACCACACCCTATTCATTTTTGCATTTCTTGTAGAGACAGGTTTTTTCCATGTTTCCCAGGCTGATCTTGAATTCCTGGGCTCAAGAGATCCTTAGAGAAACATTCTACCAAACTGGAAGTGACAGATCAATTCCCAGCAAGCCTTTAGTGGGCATTGTCCTTTTCAGGGAGCTGGATAGAAGAGGGATCTCAGAGCCACAACACCCGTGCTACCCATGATGGTAGAAAAGGGGAGTCTAAAAAGAGTTGGGGTCTGAGCTGGGGCCTAGGAAAAGTTAATGGGGCAGTGATTTGGCCTTTTCTACCCTCCTTCTTGTAATAATATTATTTTAACAATCTGGGCGGATACGTGGCTCACACCTCCCACACTTTGGGAGGCCAAGGTGAGTGGATCACCTGAGGTCAGGAGTTCGAGACCAGATTGGCCAACAGGGTGAAACCCTGTCTCTACTAAAAATACAAAAGTTAGCCAGGTGAGGTGGTGGGCACCTGTAATCCAAGCTACTCAGGAGGCTGAGGCAGGAGAATTGCTTGAACCCGGGAGGCGGAGGTTGCAGTGAGCTGAGATTGTACCATTACCCTCCAGCCTGGGTGACAGAGGGAGACTCCTTCTCCAAAAAAAAAAAAAAAAAAAAAAAAACCGAAACAAAAAAAACCCCAACCAAATAAAAAAGCAATCTTACCCCCATAACCTTGCCTCTCTCTAACCTCCCAGGATATTTCTGTAGTCTCAATATTTGGCCTTAGCTATAAGAAAATTTCCTTACCATCACTCTTTGTTTATTATGCAATTCTCTGAAGATATTCCTCTGATGGCATTCTTTCCTCTCCATTCCTTGTGTGTCATCATTATTTCTTGCTTATTCCTGTCTTGTGCTCACTCCCTGAAATTTGATCTATCCTTTAGGCCTATCTCAGAAGCCCTTATGAAGCCAGCCTGGATGGAGACACTTCCCTTCTCTGGAACCCATGGCACTTAGCTGTTATGACTTTTGTGCTCATCGCCAAACTGGAATGCGCTTCCATTAGACTTATCTTTTCACCATTCTTTAGATTTCTTTTTTTTTTTTTTTTTTTGAAACGGAGTCTTGCTCTGTAGCCCAGGCTGGAGTGCAGTGTCCGGATCTTGGCTCACTGCAAGATCCTCCTCCCGGGTTTACGCCATTCTCCTGCCTCAGCCTCCCGAGTAGCTGAGGCAGGAACTGTCCTGTACTTAGCCCTGCTCTTGGCATGTTGTATTTGCTTGATAATTATTCCTTGAATTTAACTGGAAATTCCAATTTGGAAAGAGAGGACATATATACACCAAGCATGGTATATTTAAATAAACTGGAGATAATTTTCCTTGAGAAATACCTCCTATTTAAACCTTTTTCACACAGGTGTAGGCCTGGAAATAAATGGTGTGACTAAAAGCTGCCTGCTCAGATACCTCTGTTGTTGTTGTTTTGAGACGTAGTCTCGCTCTGTCGCCAGGCTGGAGTGCAGTGGTGCAATCTCGGCTCACTGCAACCTCTGCCTCCTGGGTTCAAGCGATTCTCCTTCCTCAGCCACCCGAGTAGCTGGGACTACAGGTGCATGCCACCATACCCAGCTAATTTTTGTATTTTTAGTAGAGATGGGGTTTCACCATGTTGGCCACGCTGGTCTCCAGCTACTGACCTCGGGATCCCCCCACCTCAGTGATCCCCCCGCCTCAGTTGAGGCCTTGACACCTCAACTCCCAAAGTGCTGGGATTATAGGCGTGAGCCACCGTGCCCGGCCCAGAGAACTCTTTTATTTTGAGATGGAGTCTCACTCTGTCGCCCAGGCTGGAGTGCAGTGATGCGATCTCGGCTCACTGCAAGCTCTGCCTCCTGGGTTCACGCCATTCTTCTGCCTCAGCCTCCCCAGTAGTTGGGACTACAGGTGCCCGCCACCACTAACGGCTAATTTTTTGTATTTATTTTGTATTTATTTTTTTCTTAGAGACGGGGTTTCACCATGTTAGCCAAGATGGTCTCAATCTCCTGACCTCATGATCCGCCCACCTTGGCCTCTCAAAGTGCTGGGATTACAGGCGTGAGCCACCCTGCCTGGCCTCCAGAGAGCTCTTTGCTTCAGATTTTCTTTACAGATTCTTCAAGCTGTAAAGTAAATGAATACCGTCTCTCATCGCCTATACCTAGGAAGTTCTGAGTAACTCCTGTGGACCCACTGAGTCAGAGGTTCACACCTGGTTGGGCAAGTAGTGGGTGTGATCAGTGACGAATATTCTTTTGGTTTCAGCACCAGCATCAGCTATTTATATGTCAGTGATGCAAATCTCCATATGCAGAGTCCTTGATACTGTTCGGAGTGCTTTCATACCCATGCCCAAACAGGACCCAGCGGGGGTGGCTGCCAACAAAAGAAACTTGACAGAGCCGGTCCAAAGGGTCTCTGATTTCTGGTACTGGAAGAATTAGCCTTCTTCAGGGTAGGAACACAGTGGGAAAGGAGAAGTGGAATGTCACAGTTCTGACAGCCCTTAGCATGGAGATAGCCAGCAGCCAATTAGATATGGGAATTGGAAGCCTAGCAGAGAGGATAGCTGGAGACTACATTTCAAAGTCATTGCCACATAAACAGGAATGAAAACCCTGACAGTGGGTGGGATTGCCTGGGAGAATATGGAGGAAGGGGAGGATGGATTGAGAATGGAGTCCCAGTGCTTGGGCAGTGCATGGAGGACAGGACCCCTGAACAGGCCACGAAGGTGTGGGTAGAGAGGTCAAGGACAGAGAGGAGAAGTTACTGTAGAAATTGATAACTTCAATAAATGAGAGAGAGGTCAGCTGTAAGGTAAGAACCAATAAGGGCCCACTGGATTTGGCTTGGAGCAAAGGGATGGGATGAGTGGAGCATAAACGAAGATGGAAGGTGGATTGCAGTGGTGGCAGAGGGGAATGGAAGTAAGGAGAGCGTCGTGGAGATGGAGACGTGCTGCTCGGATCTCTCCCAAGGAAGGACTTGTTGCCCAGCTATGGGAGAGCAGTCAGCAGACAGCCTCAAGCCATCAGCTCCTTCAGGGTTCCTGGGCGGCAAAGAGCTGCCAGGCTCCTCTTCCTGGTCACACCCTTTCTCCTGGCAGCAGCATGTGGTGACTGAGCAGGGCTGGATATAAATGCCTGGCTCTTTCAGTTCAACTTTTTTTGCTTTGATAGACAATACTGCCCCAAGCTCTCTGCAGAGTTATGAGAGGTGTGGTTGGGCCTGCAGCTCAGTTTAACTTCTCCCTCTGCCCACTCCTGCTTCCGCGCCCTTATTCATAGGTGTTAATTCCTAATTAACGTCTTGCATCCCAACTTTATCTCGGTATCTGTTTCCAGAGAACATGATTTCCAACAGAGTCATGGGAACACGTCTTTTGAAGAGTTTGATTGAGAGCAGGAGTCGGGGGACGGGAAGGAAGTGTTTTTTTAAACACTTAAAAAATTAGTGGGGTGTGGTGACATGCCTATAGTCCTAGCTATTGGGAGGCTGAGGCGAAAGGATCCCTTGAGCTTAGGGGTTCAAGGCTGCAGTGAGCTATGATTTTGCCACTGCATTCCAGCCTGGGTGACAGAGTGAGACTTTGTCTCAAAAAAAAAAAAAAAAAAAAATTCTGTGTGGACTGTCAAGATGGATTTTGTGCACCGATTCTGGAATTCAGTGGGTTTGCTATTTCTTCAAACTATGTCATTCATATACGTGCTAAATGTGGCCTCTATATAATGTGCAAGACATGATAAAAGTATTAGACAAGCCAGGCTCGGTGGCTCACACCTGTAGTCCCAGCACTTTGGGAGGCCAAGGTGGGCAGATCACCTGAGGTCGGGAGTTTGAAACCAGCCTGACCAACATGGAGAAATCCTGTCTCTACTAAAAATACAAAATTAGCCGGGCATAGTGGTGCATGCCTGTAATCCCAGCTACTCAGGAGGCTGAGGCAGGAGAATCACTTGAACCTGGGAGGTGGAGGTTGCAGTGAGCTGAGATCATGCCATTGCACTTCAGCCTGGGCAACAAGAGCGAAACTCCATTTCAAAAAAAAAAAAAAGAAGAAGTATTGGCCAGAGCAGGATTGAAGTGAGAACCCTCTAGCACCTTAAGACACTATAATTTAATCAGTTCCAGTTTATCCTAACTGTACCATTACTTATTCCATATTTCTTCATTTATTCCAGAAGTATGTCCTTTGGAATGCCAGGAAATGCCTTAATCAAAGGCAGACCCCGGCCTGTCACACTCCCTGGCTCCATCTGTCTAGCAACCCCGATATGAGAGCACAGAGTGAGGACAGCCTGCCAGACCTGACCTTGCGGAGCCCCCAGGGGCCCTTGGTGCCTATACTCAGCTCTTCTCGGGGCTCACAACACACTTTACAAAACATCTTTCTGTATCTCATTTGAGGGTTTTTGCCTAAAGTCGTTGCCAAGGCCACTTATCTGTAGTTTTCTTTTTTAGTTTTGAGACAGTCTTGCTTTGTCACCCAGGCTGGAGTACAGTGACGTGATCTTGGCTCACTGCAAGCCTTGACTTCCTGGGCTCAAGTGATCCTCCTGCCTCAGTCCCCCAAGTAGCTGGGACTACAGGTGTGCACCACCACACCTGGCTATTTTTTTTCTTTGTTTTTGAGACAGAGTTTTGCTCTTCTTGCCCAGGCTGGAGTGCAATGGCACGATCTCGGCTCACTGCAACCTCTGCCTCCCAGGCTCAAGTGATTCTCCCGTCTCAGCCTCCCGAGTAGCTGGGATTACAGGCATGCGCCACCATGCCCGGCTAATTTTGTATTTTTAGTAGAGACAGGGTTTCTCCATGTTGGTCAGGCTGGTCTCGAACTGCCGACCTCAGGTGATCTGCCCACTGTGGCCTCCCCAAATGTTGGAATTACAGGCGTGAGCCACTGTGCCGGGCTAATTTTTGTATTTTTTGTAGAGATGGGGTTTTGCCCAGGCTCGTCTTCAACTCCTGAACTCAAGTGATCCACCTGCTTCAGCCTACCAAAGTGCTAGGATTATAGGCGCAAGCCCCCACACCTGGCCTGACCTGTAATTTTCAACATTCATCTTTTTTCCATCTTTGGGAGTCAGAGCCACACAATCTCCAACTTCTAATACCTTTCAGCCTCTTTGTGATTCCTCAGAGATCGTCGATAGTGACTTGGAGATACTCTCAGTTAATTTTTATTTTGGTACTTGGGAATGTAATCCATTCAGAACAGGAGGTTTGAACACATTTGGAGCAGCTACTCTTGCTGTTATTATTATTATTTTTTCAGGTGTTATGGTGACTCCCACTTAGCAATGGCTGTTCTGCTGTTTCCTAGTCAAATGCCATGCTGCTTACTGAGAAGCCAGGGGCACTGGCTTCCGCTCTTGCTCTGTCATCTGGAAACATTATCCTGTTCCTTTGGACATGGGCAAGGGTCCTGTCCCTAACTTGTCCTTCTTTTTCCTTTGATCTCAACCAGTTTCACTTATACCAAGATCAAACTTCCTTACCTTTCCATGTAGGGAACCAGGCACCATCAAGATCAATGCCCTGGCACTCCTTATGTAGTGAGTGATAGATGCTCATGGAAAATGGGGAGAAAAGTAAGGGGCGAAAGGGAATAACTCTAAAAAGGACACATTTGCACTTTCTGACAGTATAGTTGCATATTTTCAATTTATTTTGGCCACCAGATGGCATAACTGGGCTCATTAAGATAAACAAAGAGGATGGCTACTACTCTGAAAAAACAAACAAACAAACAAAAACTCTAGATAATTAATGGTGAAAATGCCCCTGAGAAAGCTCATTTCTAATTCTTACTCCTAGCGGACTTTTTATACTTAGGCAGGGGAGACCCATCTTTGGAATTTTAAGGTTCAAAAAGGAATTTGTCTGTACCTGATGGTCAGAAAACCGCGTCGAAACCGTCAACTGGCATTCAGAATTGTCTGTTCGAAGAATTAGAAATGAGCGTGTCTCTACCTGCTTCTAGCACACACCTTCCTTTGAGGTAAACTCCTTACTGCTGAGCCGTCGAATCTCGGAGTGGATGAAGAGGGTGATGAGGGATTGTTGCTAATATTAGCATTGTTGGGTGAAAATATGCATCACATTTTGTCAGGAGAAGTGCTGACTGTCCTGTGGAATCGGAGGGTGAGTGGCATAAACCCCTAAGGATTAGCTTGTCCCTTTCGGTTACATTTGAATATGATTTGGAACTTGTGGGGTTTGGGTTATGACAAGAAGGGAACTGAGAAAGTAAAAACATTCAGTGCTTGTTTTGTGCTTCCACATAGTTTTGACCCTGGGACATTCTAAAGGTCTATTTCTAATATTTGTTCTAGGTGGATAGATTTGTTTATTCAACAAGCATTCCAGGCACCATATAGGGGCTGGGGAGAAACAGTAAATAAGGCAGAGTTCCAACTTTCAAAGAGCTTTCTAATTTTGGTTTTTAGTGCCACAGGGGCAAGATGGGAATGCCACAAGAGTCTCTTTGATTGTAGCCCCAGGGAATACTCAGCGCCCAGTTGTGTGAAGTGGAATGCAGCTCCTGGTGAAAACACAAGTCCTTTAAAAGTTTATTGACTGCAAAGAATAAACCAAAATGGGCCAGGTGCAGTGGTTCACACCTGTAATCCCAGCACTTTGGGAAGCCAAGGCAGGCGGTTCATGAGATCAGGAGTTCAAGACCAACCTGATCAACATGGTGAAACCCCGTCTCTACTAAAAATACAAAAATTAGCTGGGCATGGTGGCGGGTGCCTGTAATCCCAGTTACTTGGGAGGCCGAGGCAGGAGAATCACTTCAACTTGGGAGGCAGAGGTTGCAGTGAGTTGAGATGGCACCATTGCACTCCAGCCCAAGTGACAGAGCAAGACTCCCTCTCAAAAAAAAAAGAAAAAAAAAAGAAAAAAAAAGAAACCAAAATGGCAAAGCTTCTTGATAACATCCCAGCCCATTTTTTTCTTCTCCTCCTCCTCCCTCCTCCCTCCTCCTCCTCCCCTCCCTCCTCCTCCTCCTCCTCCTCCTCCTCCTCCTCCTCCTCCTCCTCCTCCTCCTCCTCCTCCTCCTCCTCCTCCTTCTTCTTCTTCTTCTTCTTCTTCTTCTTCTTCTTCTTCTTCTTCTTCTTCTTCTTCTTCTTCTTCTCTTCCTCCTCCTCCTTCTCCTTTTTTTTTGGAGATGGAGTCTTGCTCTGTTGCCTAGGCTGGAATGCAGTGGCGTGAGCCACCCTGCCCAACCATCCCAGCCCATTTCTTATACAAAGAAACATTGAAGGTTTACTACAGAAAGAAAGAGACAGTAGAATAATGGGAACCGCATTGCAAAAATGTAAATTGCTCATTGGTGACTGCCAGGATTTTGATGATCTAATAAAATGACTGGCATATGAGGTGGAGCAAATGCACCCTCCTGTGATCAGCCAGAGGTTTCAGCAGCAGTGGAAGATGCATACCAGAAGGCGGTGCAGAGGGTGGATTAGAGAGGATCCAAACTGGTATCAGGGGTTGGGTGTGGTGGCTCACATCTGTTATCCCAGCACTTTGGGAGGCCAACATGGGAGAATTGCTTGAGTCAGGAGTTCTAGACCAGCCTAGGCAACATAGTGAGACCTCATCTCTACAAAAGTTTTAAACAATTAGCCGGACGTGGTGGCGCATGCCTGTAGTCCCAGATACTCAGGAGGCTGAGGTGGGAGGATCGCTGAAGCCCAGGAGATGGAAGCTGCAGTGATCCATAATCATGCCATTGCATACCAGCCTGGGCAACAGAACAAGATCCCGTCTCAAAAAAGAAAGAAAGAAGAAAAAACTGGTGTCAGGAAAAATAGTTGGGAAGCTATGGAAATTGCTCCAGTGAGAGGTGATGAACGTCTGAATTAGTGGCGGGAGTCTCTCTGAGCCTATTGAGTTTCAGGGGATTGCTTGATTAAAAAAAAAAAAAAAAGGACAAATTAGCTGGGTGTGGTGGTGGGTGCCTGTAATCCCAGCTACTTGTGAGGCTGAGGCAGGAGAATCACTTGAACCCGGGAGGCGGAGGTTGCCGTGAACCGAGATGGCACCATTACACTCCAGGCTGGGTAACAGTGCAAGACTCTGTCTCAAAAAAAAAAAAAAAAAAAAAAAAAAGAAGAAGACAGTGGTTAAGGGACTGAGCGGGGACAGATGGGAGATGAATTTCAGGGTGGGAAGGGTGGATATAAGGTGAAGGAGAGGAAGAATGACTCTGGAGAGAACACCAGCTCCAGTGGCCTGAACCTAAGGCCTGTGTGCTTTCTCTCATATTGTGCTGCCTTGTCATATAACGAGGATTCACTTTAGTCCAACTCTTCCATTTTACAGTGAAAGGAGGAAATTCAAACCCAGGAAATTGAAACCTTCATTTATGGTAAAGCTGCATGTTGCTGGAAGAGCAAGAGTAGAAGTCAAGTCTCCCTTCCCTGATCCGACCCTCTTCCGCAGATTCATGACAGGGTGCACATTAGAACTACCCGCAGAGCCTTCCAAGTGGCATGTGCCTGGCCCATCCCCAGATCCAGTGAACCAGAATCCCTGGGCTGGGACCACTGGCTCATTTCAGACAGTGACACCATCTCTTCCTGGTGCAACCTTCCATAGCACGTTCTGCTTGGACCACTTTCTCTTTCTCTGTTTTATAATTGCACATTACATACAACCGCTGATAACTGAAAAGGCTCGCAGTGTTTGGGTGAGGAACCCTATGCAAACAAATACCACAGTTCTTCCTCATAGACCCACTTAACTGATTTGCAGGCCTCTCACTGAAACCGCAGGGGAGAGATTTTAGAAGGCTACGCTCTAGTAAGGAAAGATTAATGGAAGTAATTGTTCAGTAAGCAGTTACCAATCTAAGTTTTATAAAACTGATAGTCTCTTTATGAGTGTATTTTAGTAAAAATAGGGAATAGCTTTTTTTTTTTTTTTTTTTTTTTGAGATGGAGTCTCGCTTTGTCACCCAGGCTGGAGTGCAATGGTGCCATCTCGCCTCACTGCAACCTTTGCCTCCTAGGTTCAAGCGATTCTCCTGCCTCAGCCTCCCAAGTAGCTGGGATTACAGGCACCTGACACCATGCCTGGCTAATTTTTGTATTTTTAGTAGAGACGGGGTTTTGCCATGTTGGCCAGGCTGGTCTTGAACTCCTGATATCAAGTGATCTGCCTGCCTCGGCCTCCCAGAGTGCTGGGATTACAGGTGTGAGCCACCGTGCCTGGCAGGGAATAGTTTTAAAACATAAAAAACCAAAAGTTTTTAAAAACATGGGTTTTCTAAATATTTTAGTCTCCCCTATCCCTAATTTTTCATAAAGTCCTGAGTTTCTTAATCACAATGTTTTCATCCAAGGAGGCTTTTAGGAGCAGGACCCCAGGGTTAGGGCAGGAATACTCTATTGTTATTTTTTTTATTTTTTATTTTTTTATTTTTTATTTTTTGAGGCGGAGTCTCCCTCTGTCGCCCAGGCTGGAGTGCAGTGGCGCAATCTCGGCTCACTGCAAGCTCCGCCTCCCAGGTTCCAGCCATTCTCCTGCCTCAGTCTCCTGAGTAGCTGGGACTATAGGCACCCGC
Source organism: Macaca mulatta (assembly GCF_049350105.2). Taxonomy (NCBI): domain Eukaryota; kingdom Metazoa; phylum Chordata; class Mammalia; order Primates; family Cercopithecidae; genus Macaca; species Macaca mulatta. Next base: position 152,223,951 of record NC_133409.1, on the reverse strand, counting down.
CACCACGCCCGGCTAATTTTTTGTATTTTTTTTAGTAGAGACTTTTTTGTATATTTTTTAGTAGAGACGGGTTTTCACCGTGGTCTCGATCTCCTGACCTTGTGATCCACCCGCCTCGGCCTCCCAAAGTGCTGGGATTACAGGCGTGAGCCACCGCGCCCGGCCTACTCTATTGTTATTTTAACAGTCTTTATCAACTAGAAAGGCAAAAATAATTTTAGATTTGTTTTCATAATTAATGAAGTTGAATTGTTCGTTGATAATTGTTAATTAGTTATGGTGTTTCTGTTATAAATTGTCTGTGTCTGAATTTCTCAAACAGTACAATATAAAATACAAACAGCTGTGGGGTACTTTCTAGGTGCTAGTTACTGTTCTAAGAGCTTTAAATGGAATAATTCAGTTAATCCTGCCCTACGGTACAATAATTAGTCTCCTACGATGGAGGAAATAGAAGCATGGAGAGGTCAAGTAACTTGCCCAAAGTCATACCCAGAAAGGCTGGATTCAGAGCCTGTTGCCAACATTTTCCTTATTTATTTGTGTTCCATTTTTTCTATTAAATATAAAGATTAGCCAGGCGTGGTGACTCACACCTGTAATCCCAGCACTTTCGGAGGCGGAGGAGGGTGGATCACTTGAGGTCAGGAGTTCAAGACCAGCTTGGCCAACATGGTGAAACCCTGTCTCTACTAAAAACACAAAAAATTAGCTGGACATGGTGGCCTGTGCCTGTAGTTTCAGGTACTCAGGTACTCGAGGGGCTGAGACAGGAGAATTGCTTGAATCTGGGAGGTGGAGGCTGCAGTGAGCCAAGATCATGCCATTGCACACCAGCCTGGGTGACAGAGTGAGACTTTGTCTGAAAAGAAAAAAAAAATTTTTTTTAACTTTTTGTAGTTAAATATTTGCATATATTCCTTTCTTTTGTTGGCCTATTGTTTCAGTTAATTTGTTTTTTTACTTTTTTCCCGCATTTTACTTATTACATTCATATTTCTCGTATGATATTTATCTTAAAATCTAGTTTTATTTTTCTTTAAGAGATTGGGAGTCTCACTGTGTTTCCCAGGCAGGTCTCGAATTTCTGGGCACAAGCGATCTTCCTGCCTCAGCCTCTCAAGTAGCTGGGATTACACCACCAACACACCTGGCTTCTCTCAGCTAATTTAGAACATCCTACCCTTCTCAGAGATTGAAAAATATTTAGATTTGCTCAGGGTATGTTAGATGAAGTGAGGATTTACATCTACTATATGTATTTTCCCAAATATTAATAATTATTTCTCCCAAACCATTTATTACCTAATATTTTTCTGTTCCATTGTTACATGACAGCATGTTTCTGCCTGGTTTTAACCTCACAGTGGCTTGATTTCTAAGTGAACATTATATGTTTAACTGCCTCTTTGAGGATACTGAAGTCTCTTTCCAATGATTATATTCTTTTCACTTCACCTGGCATGCATCTCTCTCTAGTATTGATGTTGCTGGCTGCCTTTCTCAGTGTTAGTTTTTCTGTGTTTTGGGATTTCAGCTTCCAGGTTCATTTCCAGGTTTTTTCTCTCTCCCTTCTCTTGTTCCTCACTCCTCCCTGCCTAGTGGCTGTGCAGTTGCCCTTCCCAAGGGCGGGTGTTTAGGACTAGGTCTTATATGGCAGTCGGGGCTCCCGCCCTGGAATAACCCTGGGGATGACTCACATCCAGCCCCATGGCTGTGGGAGGCTCAGTGAAGCCCAGGTGTGGTGCCGTTTGTTAACCTTGGGCCTCCCTAGGCCACAGTCCCAGGCGAAGTTAGTAGCAAGCTATTTCAGTCTTCTTAAAGAGGGTGGAAGTGTGGGCAAGAGGGGAATCCCAGTCCCTAATATTTTCACAGTGACCATGACACTGGTTCCCTACCTCAGTGGGCAATTTAATTCTATCTCATCACTCAGTACTCAACAGGACTTGACCTCCCAGCTGCCCTTGACTGTACCCAAAGTCAGAACCCATCAGGCCACAGCTGTAGCCCTGTTCATCTTTTGCATTTATATTCAGTTTCTGGGGATATCTTTGGGGATATTCTCCCTTTGTGGAG